>NC_140591.1:1114091903-1114721487 GCF_964204655.1 Triturus cristatus | reverse complement strand
GCTGCCTAAGATGGTGTTGTCAATAACCGCAATCCAAAGTCTAGGAGGAACTTGGGGTGGGTGATAAATTCCGCTCTGCCAGCGGAGTTTTGGCCACTCCGCGTTCATTGTGAGTTCTGGTCAAATTACGCCAACCGCCACATGGTGGAGTTTTTTCTTGCACGCAGCTTGCCAACAATAAGCTGCAGAATGTGAGCTAGATTTGGTCTCCCCGCGAGATATCCCAAACAGAGGGTGGTCAGCACTGTTTGTGGTGAGAAAGCTGTCGCTCAAGCAGCAGCAAAATCAACTGATGCAGCACCTTCTGCTTCTGGAGTGCTGCATCGTACCATTTGGTGGATCTTTCAGCGAGAAAAGAGCTTCCGCAACTAAACATCAGCGTGAGCAGCGCAACATGCCTAATTCCGCCCTTCCATGAAACTCCTCGAATTCCACATGGTGAAACTCCACAAGTTCCATCCACCGCTAGTAGGAACATACTTTGTTTGAGAGACCAGTTTCATACACGCCTATAGTCAGTCAGCAGAGTTGTGGGGAGTTGGGTTGTCCACCACCCTCATACAACTCAGCACTGGTGGGCCTTCAAAGCCATGAAAACTGCCTTCTGCCAACCGCATCTGTGTGCATGAACATACCTTACAAGGCACACATGAAGAGTTCTGCGCAGTGTGCCCTGAGGAGTTTGTGGGGACTTTGAACTTGAGAGGGGCAGTGGAAAGTTGCATGCCATCAAGAGGTTGGGATGATGCCCCTAAATTCCAAGGATGAATGGAACGGGACAGCAGGAAGCATATGGGAAGCTTGCTATGAGATAGCACCGATGAGGAGATGCCTATAGTCCCAGATTCCCCTGGAACCAGTGGGCTGTCAAGAAATGGGCCACTGGTTGATTGAGGGCCATAAAAAAGAAGTGAAATCGCTTCTAATGAACAAATGCATTCCATAAAACGCTAACCTCATTTCATTGTTAGCAACTTTTGTTATCTTATATACTACTGTTACATCTTTCGATGTCAAACATCGTTTACTGAATGTATGTATATTACCCCCAACCATCTAACGTTTCCGTACATTGCAATGTAAAGCGCTCGGACACCCTCTAGGGTCATGTTCACGCTATATAAAACACTATAAATAAATAAAATAAATAACGGTCCTGATAGGCTGACATCATGACAGGTGGTTGTGGGGTGGGGGCAGAGATACTGAACTCAAATGGCAGTACCTACTGCTTGTGAGGTTGGCTTCCTACCAAGAATTGGGTGGATGGTGCTCCTTCAGAAGAAGCACATGAAAGTAAGCACCCTGAAGGTCCACAAACCATTCCAGACAGTGAACTGGACAGCTGCATGTACCTAAGACAATGTCAGCATTTTTACCTTCTGCAAAGGGGAGGAGCTGCTTAAGGCCATTATGATCCAAGATGGACACAGTGCTCGTTCTTTTTCTTTACAATGATTTATTGGTCTAATATGCTTCCCCACTTTCTGTGGGAAAGACCAAATCAATAGGTCATAAAGAGAACATTTATTGGCATGCCGACTATGGCAAAGACTTATAGGGAAAGCCTTCCCTCATTGGGGCAGAATGGGACCGCAGAGAAAGTCGGCTTGACCATGGAGAAGTCACTGGGACTTATTGACCTCTGCTGAAGCACTGGCTTGTTCTTTCCTCTGAAGGGTCCTCATCATTGTCTGCTCCTCAAAGAAAAGGGAAAATCAGTTGGGCACCTTTGACCAAAGACAGAAAAGGCCTTTGTTAGCTTGCAAAAAGTAGGGAGGTCTAACCAGTATGGCCTAAATAGTTTGCATTGATTTGAACATTAAAAAAACCTTCTGGCAATGCTTCTGGACCTTATCCATTATGGAATGCCTTATTTGGTAGAGACTTCATCTGACTGCAGATTCCTTACCTTTGAATATCCCCAGGCATCAGACTGGATTCGGAAGATATTTTAGCACAACCCCTGCAGGTCGGGAGGTGGCGTCGTTCGGATCAGTGGTGTCCACCCAGGAAGTGACGTGCGCAGTAGATATATAGGCGCCACTTCGTTGCGCTGACGTCAGTTACTCTCCTGGTTTTCCATGCCAGGAGCGCGGAGCCATGATGAGAACAGACCACTGGTGTGGAAAAGACTAACACCCTGCAAAGGGGGTGTGTCCCTTACACCTGAACCGGTTCGCAAAGAAGGGAGGATGGTAGGGTTGGTAAGGAATCTGCAGCTAGCTAGAATCTCTACCAGATAAGACGTTACCGAAGGTAAGTAACTTGTTCGTCTGATAGAAATTTCTAGCCACAGATTCCTTATCTTTGAATAGATACCAAAGCAATATCTCCCCAGAGATGGGTCTGCGAACTCGACTAAACCTAAGAGTCCTGCAGGACTGGATTGGCGAAGTGCACATCACGACAGACCGGACTGTCCAGGCAGTGATGTTTTATGAACATGTGCAGTGATCCCTATGTCGCTGCCTGACAGATGCCCAGGAGAGGAACACCGTGCGCTAATGCAGTGGTCGTAGACTTCATTCTGGGAGAGAAAATCAGCAAGCCCTCAGGAACTGTTTCTTGGTCAAAGCACAGCAGATCGTATTGCACAGGAAAATCCATTGCAAGATGTTTTCTGTCCAGCTTTTTCTTTCTTTGCTCCGACAAAGAGTTGATCATCCTCCCAGAACTCTCTAGTGCGGTCATGGTTGGACAAAGCATTTTGGGGTTCAGGCGGTGGAGTTTCTCCTTCTGTTTGGAGGGATGAGGTGGAGCAAAGTAAGTATGCAGGAACTGCGCCCATGGCTGTGCAGAGGTTACTGAATGTCTGCGGTCTTGTGGCTGCGATATGGGTGGCATGGCTGGAAGCCTCTTTGTGGCCACAAAAGGGCCTAAAAGCTGATGGGGGAAGATTGTTCACCGAGAGGCCAAGGAGTTGGCCATAGCCCGTGAGTCCTTAGAGCTCCAGCGCCATGTCTGCCTGGTCTCCAAAGAGACAGGCGCCATCAAAAGGCATGTCCATAAGGGAAGCCAGGACATCCCCAGAAAAGCCATAGGTCCTCATCTAGGCGTGACATTGAATAGCCACCGTTTGACAAAATTGCCCTACCAAGCAGGACAGTGGTGTGAAGCTCACAGAAATTGTGTACATAGCCGCATCTCATTTGTCCGATACCGTTTGGGAGATAAAAGCTCGGGTTTCCTCCGGAACCTGTGGCAGCACTAGGGCAACCGTTTCCCACAAAGAGTTGAAGTAATGGCAAAAATAGCATGCAGTTTTTTTGCAACACTGACGGAAGATAACATTTTCTTGCCCCAACTACCAACTATACAGTGTCTTAGATTCCCGGTCCAAGGGTGCGGAAGGGAATGCGCCTTAGTGAGGCTGAGGCTTGGACCACCAAGCTCTTGGGGGTAGGGTGATTGGTGAGGAATTTAGGGTCGCCCTGTGCAGGGTGATGGCAGCAGGCGATTATCCTATTCACAGGAGCCCCTGTGCTGGGTGTGGACCAGGTGCCCAGATGGACATCAGTTAAGGCGCCATTGAAAGGCAAGAGGGGTTCCGAGGAGGAGACAACCAGTTGCAGGACCTCTGTTAAGATGTCAGTTTTGACGTCAACCGAAGGTAGCTGAAGGTCCAGGGCCTTGGCTGGCCCTTCCCACCAACATGGGATATGAAGCTCCGTAGCTATGGTAGGGGAGAAAGCAGGCCAGAATCAGAGGAGGTATCAAGACCATTGGCCTCACCCAATTCCTTTGACGAAATTGCCCTACCAAGCAGGACAGTGGTGTGAAGCTCACAGAAATTGTGTACATAGCCGCATCTCATTTGTCCGATACCGTTTGGGGGATAAAAGCTCGGGTTTCCTCCGGAACCTGAGGCAGCACTAGGGCAACCGTTTCCCACAAAGAGTTGAAGTAATGGCAAAAATAGCATGCAGTTTTTTTGCAACACTGACGGAAGATAACATTTTCTTGCCCCAACTACCAACTATACAGTGTCTTAGATTCCCGGTCCAAGGGTGCGGAAGGGAATGCGCCTTAGTGAGGCTGAGGCTTGGACCACCAAGCTCTTGGGGGTAGGGTGATTGGTGAGGAATTTAGGGTCGCCCTGTGCAGGGTGATGGCAGCAGGCGATTATCCTATTCACAGGAGCCCCTGTGCTGGGTGTGGACCAGGTGCCCAGATGGACATCAGTTAAGGCGCCATTGAAAGGCAAGAGGGGTTCCGAGGAGGAGACAACCAGTTGCAGGACCTCTGTTAAGATGTCAGTTTTGACGTCAACCGAAGGTAGCTGAAGGTCCAGGGCCTTGGCTGGCCCTTCCCACCAACATGGGATATGAAGCTCCGTAGCTATGGTAGGGGAGAAAGCAGGCCAGAATCAGAGGAGGTATCAAGACCATTGGCCTCACCCAATTCCTCATACAAGTCTATTTTGTGATCAGGCTGGGCTTTGAAAGGGTCCAGTGACCCCCTCCCAATCATCCCCAATTCCTAGCCCCTCGAAATAAGGCTGAGAAACCGACCTAAGACCAAGGGTGATGTCGGCACTGGAATCAGCATCAAAAAGCGCCAATATGGCTTGTCGGGTATAAGGGTGGGACTGGTGGTGCTGGCAGCATCAGGAGTCTCAGTGTGGAGGTCTGACTCCAGGAAAGGTAGCAAGGGTACGACCCGCCCTTGCCGGATCCACTGGGGGCCATTGGTGACGGAGCAGACCGGCACAGAACTGGATGGAGCCCCTCCTAAGCCTCTGGGGCCCGGAGGGGCACCGCAAGGGTCAGGTCATGCAAACATGAAGCACATAGTGTCATAGAAATCTTTAAGCTGGGAAGGGGTCGCTACGATTTCTGGAAATGCAGGCAAGCGCAGAGCTGACCTAGGTGCATGTTCCACAGAATGAGGCCTAGAGCGTCTAGGCTGTTCCGTCACGACGGAAGGGAAGAAAAGGAAGCAAACTTCGACTTCTTGTGTTTCTTACGCCTCTTACCTGACTGACTCGACAACTTCGGGCAGGGGACAAGGTCTTAAGAATTCCGAAGAGGTCCCTGGACCTTCCTCTTGACTGGGAACTAGACCTCCGGCCGAGTGACGTGGAGTCGAAAGGTGGGTCGCAAGCAGCTTTTGGGACTGCTCCCTCAAAGCCTACGAAGCCATAGTTCAGCAGTCGGAGTACGATGTTGAGTCATGGTTGCACTCCAGGCACCATAGACAAATTAAGTGTTGATATCTTACAGACCTGGTGCAGTGGCAAGCGCTGCATTGTTTGAATCCAGAATTCTTCTTCGATATTCAGGGAAAAAACATACACACCAAAAATCGTCAACAAAACGTCAAAAAAGCCTGTCAAAAAGTGACAAAGGGTAACTTCTAGAATTTGTGCTATCTGGCGTGTTAAAAAAGCACTGACATCGGAGTGCTGAGGTGGTACCTATACAGGTGACGCAGATGACATCTACGTCACTCGAAGCCAACTGACTCCACCTACTGGTGCGCAAGGGTATTGCTCAAGCAAAGGTTTCCAGATCCAGCCTTACGCCCGAGATATTCTAAGGTAAGGAATCTGCGGCTAGAGATCTCTATCAGATGAACCAGGTTAGATGTAGCACTATGTGGTCATCAAATCAATGATTAGTTCTCCAAGGCAGGCACCCTTGTACGGAGGTACTGTAGCAGCCTGATCCACAGAGAAATCGTTCATGCTAACAGACAAACAAGTGTGGCCAAGACCAAACTCAGTGCCAATACCTGGACAAAAGTCTGCAGTGCCAGCTATGGTCTGATCCTCAGAAGCTGTATTTATGAAGTCGCAAGCAGCACCGAAGGAGACTCCACATCCTCAGAATCCAAGACAACTTCTGAAAAAAGGATGACGCCAAATCTAGCAGCTAGAACTAGAGGGTTCATGGTGGGGTGCAGCATATTCTTCAGATGCTCTTGGTCCAAAAATTTGGATGAATCTAACCTGTCTGGCATGGAGTCGGATCCCTGCGGGAGGAACAGTCAAGAGATAAAACACTGGAGATAGTACCCAATAGAGAAAGACCATAAGGCTCCCAACAGCTCAGCTGCTGCACCAGCAAGTGTTGCTTATGAAAGGAGGTGGCCTGGTAAAACAGGTGGCAAGATTGCTTACACACATTTTCTATGCAGCCTAGGCTCCAGAACTGAACACGCCAAGAGAAGTAGATGTATTGAACATCTCAGAGCAATGGACATGCAAAACTGTGCCCAGAAATATGGACTGACTTGACATTTGTTAACTATTTGCATCGGGCCTTTGCACGTTACTCAATATGCAACAGAGTCTCTGGAACAGATGGTTTTCTGCCCAAAGAACCTTGTGCACAAGAGCACCTCATGTCCTTCCCCTGAATTGTGACAACAAGGCCCTGCTGAAACAAGTTGTTAGCTTGTGCCAATTGAGGGTCATTAGACCTGGTGTCTTCACCTTCTCCAGAGTAATTGCTTAAATAGAGCCCGAGAGAGTGAGGGAATCTGTGGGTCTTTGGTGGCGACACCTTGGCAGAAAGGAGGTTAACTACCACTCCCAGTGGGAGGGACCCCATACTTACTTTATTACTTTCATTCCTGGTTTAGTAACCATACATCACTTTCAGAATCAAGAAAAGGCCTATGCAGCATGCAAGTCAGACAGTTCCAGAGACACCACACACTGATGATATGGCTAAACCAGAGGCCTATTCCCAAAATATGAGACCAGGTTATGCAACGCTGTGAGGAAAGTGGTCTATTGTATGGTGTGGTTGGGTAGCCTCACCTTGTAATAAACTCACTAATCCGTCTTGGGTCCAGTCAGGTTCATTTGTAAAACCTATTTCAGGGATGATACATCTATGAAAAAGGAAGATTTGGGCTTTGCTATTTAAAGTAATGACAAAGTCAAGTTAGCAGTTTAAAACTGCATTACCAGTCTGCAGTGGCAGGCTGGGAGACATGATTTTACTTTGTCAAACATTTGGTGGCACAATAAGTGCTGCAGTCCATGAGGGACACTAACTTAAAGGCCCTGGGTACCCCTGGGACCATATACTAGGGACTTATAAGTAAGTTAACCTATGCCAATTGAGTATAGGCCAATTGAACATACTCTTTTAAGGGTCATAGCATTGGCACCGAGGTCTGGTTAGCAGGCCTCAGTGCATTTTCAGAGTCATTACCCAAGTGGGGGTAAACCTGCAAAAAGCGATTTCCTCACAAATGCCTAATAGCATGTCAAGCATGAATTGAGACTGTAGGCATAAACGATCTGAGCCTGACAAATGAAGCACATGAGGCTGAAAACTGCAAAAGAATAGATCCAAAAGAGAACTTAACAAAAGCAAAATCTGAGCAAAAAAACAAGCAGGTTGCAATCCACACAGCTGAGTGTGGGGGGAGATGACAAGGGTAGGGGCATGCTTCATGTCATACATGAACAAGCATACAAGCTTCTCTATTGAATCTGCCAAAGAAACAATTTTGGGTCATTCTACAAAGCTGCAGGAATTTCCAGCGGCTAAAAATGGAGGAGAGCCAGGACATCATAGTATCAGTGTTATAGTTGTAATTGGAAGTGCACTTCCAACACTAGATATGAAAGGAATGAGTATAGCTATAATGTATGGTTAATCTACAATGACAAGTTACATTACTGAAGGCGTGTTGCAACTACTCACAGCTTTTTTTCCTAATTCGGTTTTAGATAACGTCAATGATCCCGCAAGATAGCATCCAGGTCCTGCCCCCTTTGGTATTCTGGAAACAAAAGGTTAAATGAGGACAGCATTAAGACCACCATGTGACTGGGAACCCTATCAAACAGACAGTAACAATGACTATTTGGTTAAAATATGCATAGTCTACTACAAAGTCATGTGGTACTGGTTATTACATTTTCTACTTGTAGGTAATGTCTGAAACAATACTATTTGCATTTTGAAGCTTTTTCTAAGCTATCTAATGCAAAAGTGTCTAACGTTTTTGTTCCCATCCTACAGTACCTCTGAAAAATCAAGCTTTTACAACTGTAACCACTTAGGAATCTGATCAAGTTCCAGATGCGGCATCAGCGTGATGTTTTAGGAATTACAAAAGCACACATGGTTAGAAAGTGAGGATACATCCAGTTATGCATTTATACTATTTCAACTTTGCAATAACTTCCTAAGTGCTCCGTGGGAAACCATATGAAAATCAGTATCACCCCGTTCTGAAGGAGTTGTCAGTTTCTAATTACTAATATTTTGGTAACATTTGCACATGACAATATAGTCTAGTCGAATTAGTTCAAAAAATGGGCTAACCTAGAACTAATTGCAATACAATTTCTGTGAGTGGTTTGTTATTGAAATTTTTCCGTAGAAAACGATGGTGAAAAGTCTACCACTATCATGACGCGTTAATCCAATATGGCGGATTTTTCAAAATGGCTGCCCATTATTAGAGATATAGGGTATAACTGTTTATATGCCCATGTGTGGTATCATTTAAAATGTTTTTAGGGACGGGAAAGTCAAAAATGACATCAAAAATAGTTTCTGATGACCATAATATCAAATTGGGATTAATACAATAAACAAAGATAATTATATGTTAATATGCCAAACATAGTTTTGACTTTTTTTATTTACATTTTTTTAACATTTGAAAAGGATAAACAAATTTCAACTAGATAATATAGCACTTCACAATATGACACTGACAAATGAAACTTGTTAAAGAGATAAACTCAAACAGCACTCCTCAGTTTAAGACTAGTATGATTTCAATCATCGTCCAGGTCCACTTCCATGGAATTGCAACAGCTTATTCCTCGACAATCCGTGCACGCATCTGTGCACACTATTCCCTGTCTTTTGCATATACATTGCAGAGTCGCACATTGACTCTTGGTACAGCCACATTTCACAAATTTTAATAAATGATCTGGTGCTTGAATCATTCTAATGGGAGCCAATCTTCCATCTTTCACTTCAAATCCCCACTGTAATGGATCCATATGAATACCCATCCACTGCTGCACCTGATGATATACTCTGAGTCAATGAAATTTGCAGGCATCCTCTGTAGGAGGCAAGACTACCGGTTTCACATGTATTGTTGATTTTGTTGCCTTTGAAGTGAAAGTTTGAAGTCTCATATCATGTAGTGTGCTGTCTCCTGTTATTCCTCCATACAACTCAATAATAGCATTAAGACCAGCATTTTCAATTTCTTCTATTGATTTTTGTGAAGTTTGGAATACGGCAGCACTTTCTTTGAAGCTGCCTGATTTTCTTAGCAACTTTATGGAGTCACGTTTTCCTAATCCAAATGGTTTGGAGGTGGTATCACATCCTAATACGGCGTGAGCAAATAAGATGTGAGAGCAGACGTCATTACCTAAAGCTTTTGCTAATTTCCTAATATCATACACAGTTATGTTTTTGGAAGATTTCTTAGGTTCTGGGCAAAGGAAAATATCAAATTAGTTTTCTTGAAAATGATGGAGTAGTATGAGAAGATCGGTGTCCTCGCCAACAATGGCTGTAGGATGAGTTTTGGCCGACTCAATAGCCTCCAAAACGACCATGAAGTCTGCATCACTATGAGCTTGCTTTGTTTTACACCCAGCTTCTTGTAACTTTTGCGATAATTGATCAATGAAGGCTTGTTTATTTTCATTATTACTCAAGAAATAATTGTTTCTGGATGGCGATGGAGGTAGAAGTTATGAAATTTACTTTAGGTCCTACAATACCTCTGTTTCTTTTTAGATGGGTTTCTGATTTTGTAGAAAACGTATCTCCATATCCGTCGAATACTATTATTGCCTGGCCATACTTTGTTAGCACATATCTCTCATAGGCACAAAGCAGCTCATGGAATGTCTGATTCGGACTCCAAGGAAGGCGATGTAGTAACCACCCACCATCAATGACGAACTGCATATTTTCGGGCACGTTAGCAACGGCTGGTAATTGCTCTTTAATAAAATTGGCAAGCTGCGACTTCCCAGATTCCCTCATAAGTCCATGCTTATTGAATAAACTAGCTGGGTATGAGCAAAGCTCATAATGAAACACCTCCTGCAAATCCACGCCACTAGTCTGAGCACAAAGCAACAAGCGCTGAAACAATAGTTCAGGATCCATAACAAAGGTTTCTTCTTTCAATTTAACAGATTGAACTGATTTCATTACCTTCACCTGGTTGCTTTTTCTGAAAGAGAACTCAGACTCTTTTGTCCGTCATCTCATTAAGAATTCTATTTCCTATTTCTTCTGCAAGTTCAGGATTAACATCACTGCCATAAGTAACACCTGTGACAATGTTACGCAGGTTGCGGTCTCGCTCAAAAACATTGAGCTGTTCTACATATACCAGTACTTTCTGTGTATCTCCTTTATCGCGTTCAATTCTTGAACTGGTCATAGTAACATGTTGCTCACTTGCTGCATGCTTCACTGAAGCAAAGTCCTGCATGCATTCATTCAAATGGGCGCAAATAGGGTGTGACATAATCCAGACAAGCTGCTGCTGTTCTGTCATACCTTTTCCATGGGTCATTCCGCCGAATCCTTTTATATTCTTCATTAGAACTTGTTCAATTACCAAATCAGTGGAAAGGCCACCCCAAAACCTATCACTTCTTCGGACAACATGCAGATCATTTGTAAATGCTGTGTATACATCAGGAGCTTCAAATTCAAGCTCAACCATTCTCTCATAATACAGTCGTGCAGAACTGGCATATAAATTATGGCCACATGCTGCAAAAAAAGGTAGCATCTCCTTTACCATTGCAACATGTAGATGCCAATTTGCTGTTCTTTCAGCTTTTAAGAATTGTTTCAGAATGTTGACCATTTCCAAATATTGCAACCAAAGTCGAGGAGTCCTGTAAAATTTAAGTTCATCTTTGGCCTTCAGCAGTTTGGTTGCAATTTCGACAACAGCATTATGTGTAAAATCCTCAACAGAAAGCTCCACATTAAGAAGATTATTAACACAATGATCTAGCTGCCTGTAAATCGTCGTTATCATCTATGGCTTGCGTTGCTAAAATCGTGTTGAAAACTGATGAAACAATAAGATGACCACGAATCGCTCTTGTGTTGAGAGAATACACATCTCATTTGTTGGATCCATGTTAATCATTGGCAGAAAGAGGTCAGATGATACACCGGGATGGTTACCTTTATGTAGTAGTTGGCATACTCCTTGCCATCCTGGAACACTGTTGCTTAGTAGATGTGAGATGTTCAATAAAATATCCAGGTTTGCAGATGGGTCACTGTACGCGATTTCCTTGATGGTATTATACTTTAAGAAACGCATCCCACTGGCCTGTGAATTATATGTTTTTATTGGGATTTGCCCCAACCTCCTCAGTTCTTCAAATGAAACTTGACGTTTCTTAATGACCGTTGAAAATTTTCCAGTTGGAGTCACAGTGGCGATAATGCCCATCCCATGAAAAGTACCATCGCCATCTATTGTAATAATATTGTGATCAATATTATCAGCTGCATATTGAACGAACTTCGGAAGACTTTCAGAAGGTTCCACAAGGACAGGTATAGTATTTCCTCTTTCTGCTGCAGCTGAACTTTCAAAACGAAGAACTTCTAAATAGGAGGTGCAGAATCCCATATGATTTACTGCTTCAACTACAAATCTCGAGCTTGTGTTGTCATGTAATTGAACTGCCAGCCCTAACTGCAACGGTTCAACTAAGACTCGTGGGCGCACAGCTTGCATAATTGCCTGTCCTATAGAAGCTACTTTTCTCTCTGTTGATTTTATCAGTAACAAAACTGATAATAAGAGCCTTAATGAATCAGGAATATAGCTCACATTATAGTCAACACTAGTCATGTTTTCAATGGGTGGATATGTTTCTGGCTCTACAGGGATGTCTTCAATATCATTTCTTATTTCAGCAGCTGCCATAAGGAGATTGTTTTGATCCTCTTCAACATCTTCATGGCTATGACTGTGGTACTCTTGCAATACATGAGCAGCTGTACTTTTAAAAGTAACGACATCAGCAGTTCCTGCAACTGTTCCTATGAAGATTTCATCTTCAAAATGCTCTTTGAGTTTTTGTTTCATATACTTCGAACTGTATGGTTCGCTATCTTCTGGCAGTAATTCTTGCATTTTATTAACAAGTTCTTTAACAGTAGTTTGTTCTTCATCATTTGCCTCCATGTATTTAACTACTTGAAGAAAAGTTTCCGGGCGAACTGAGTCCTCTGGTCGACCTGAAGATATTGGAGGGTTATCAGTGAACTGCCCGGGAATTAATTTTCCAGTATAAAAATTGACGTAACAATGTTTGTGGTACCATGCATCTACAGCATGTAAATCAGACACATTTTGGATACGTCTCTTAACTTTGTCTGCCCATTCATCATTGCGTTCGTTGCATTTTTGTAAAACTGATGATTTGAATTCAACTGTTCGTGCATTAAACCACGCATTTTTTTTCCTCTCCCTGAAGTATAAACTTAACTCAGTACCACAGAAAAAACAATTTTTTCTAAAATCAAACGGGGTTTCACACGACCGTAGAACACGAGAAGTTGTGGGATCTGATTGTTTCTCCTGGAACGGAGTTTTCAAGTTAACAAAACGCACTCTACATTTCTTGTGAACTTTCTGCCCAACACAAATGTGAAACTTAGATATTTTTCTCTCCTTGCATGTTTTTTGAATTCCAGTCACTCCTCTTTCAATGAGTACAGATACATCATCATCAACTTCTTGAAACACCACATCACAAATGAAACACTTTTCTACGTCCATTTTCACTGTATCTCACAGCAACTTGCAAGAACCTGTAACACATAAATGAAACATTTTTGATTAACAAAAAAACAAACAATAACAAAGTTACAAAACAAAACAATAGCAAACTTTTTATTTCAAAAGTTAATTGTAATATTTACGTTCCTTCACACTTTGTCATATGAGTCAAAGAAAAAATTATACAAACTTTGTCTGACATATTCCGCGATTATTTGATATTATGGTCATCAGAAACAATTTTTGATGTCATTTTATACTTTCCCGTCCCTAAAAACATATTAAATGATACCACACATGGGCATATAAACAGTTATACCCTATATCTCTAATAATGGGCAGCCATTTTGAAAAATACGTCATATTGGATTAACGCGTCATGATAGGGTGGTAGACTTTTCACCATCGTTTTCTACGGAAAAATTTCAATAACAATCCACTCACAGAAATTGTATTGCAATTAGTTCTAGGTTCCGCAACAAATTGAATAGTCTAATAAACTAATGACTGCATTCATTGGAAGCAGCAAGGACATAGGAGTCTAATTAAGAACTAATTATGAGAGGTGAGGAGTTGGCCTAACGGCTATGGCAGTCGTCCTCGAATCTGGGGAACTGGGTTTGAGTCTTGGCAAGGATGCTGAACATCCTGTGATTCTGGGCAAATCACTTAATCTCCCCGTGCGTAACAAAAATAAATGTGTCCTCATGTAATGCAACTGGTGCTATGTAAAGTGCTCTGCTACCCGATTCGGGTCTAGTTTGTGCTATATAAAACACTGTAAAATAAATTTTAAAAAATGTTAAAAAAAATAAAACATTATCATTGCCCATCATTCACAAATAGATCCGCTTAATAGACCATGTATAGAGTAGCTTGGAAAGCCTTCAACACCTGCTATTTTGAATAAGCGTTAAAAAACAGTCACTCAGATACTCTAGAAACTGTACTTCATGTGCCTTAAAATGTGCAAGTATTGATCAATTACAGTCTATCTGCAATCTTGGAAAAAACACCAGGCATAGCTAATAATGCGGGACCTTAAATTCCCATCCGGAAACGAGAGATACTTTCTTTTGGTCATCTTGTTAGAATATGGTGTTTGAGGGTGTAGGAATTGCTCTAAGTTCCAGGTAGTTGAGAATAATTTTATTTCAAGGCTAATGATAATACCCAAAAGTGCATCGATTTTCTTTTGCCATTCTGAATTGGGTCTGGAACAAACTGAGGATAGACTTGCACTTGCTCCTTTGTTGCTATGGGCAAAGGTTTGGATCACCCCCGAACTGGAGTTCACAAGATCCATTGTTCGAGATTGTCTCTCCCTCTCCAACGCTGATAGTATCCCATGCTTTAGATATATGAAATAAACCTTTCATGATCTGGGTTTAATAGATTTTTTTTTTTTATAATCCCACAACAATGCTCCAACAAGCAAAATCAGTGATCACAGCTGCATATGTCTCATGGTCTAGCTCACATCATCTGCAAGTCCTGAACCAGCAGAGATCAGGGACTCAAATATCAGAGCCCTGACAGCCCAACCTCAAATTTATTGGTTTTTAGAAGGAATCAGCAATATAGATTCTACTGGACTAGATTTCGCTTGTCCTCGGTGCACTTTTTGGGACCTTTCCCGCAGCCATGCAGCTGTCATAACCACCTTAGGTTGTGTCCATGCAACCATATAACAAAACTAAGTACCATACAATGTGTTTTGTTCTGTCCTTTGTAAAAGACAGTGAGAGTCACATTTCTATCTCAACTACTGAGGGCACTACGCCCCTGTTCTTAGATAGAAGGTTTCAACCACCTTCTTTCCTTGGAGTCTATTGAGATTTGCTCTGCGGT
Source organism: Triturus cristatus (assembly GCF_964204655.1). Taxonomy (NCBI): domain Eukaryota; kingdom Metazoa; phylum Chordata; class Amphibia; order Caudata; family Salamandridae; genus Triturus; species Triturus cristatus. The sequence goes on along the minus strand of NC_140591.1, from coordinate 1,114,706,853 downwards.
TTTAAACATTTTAAAGGTGCCATTGTAATTAGAAAGTAGTATTGATAAGGGTAGGTAGATGCAATTAGGTAATTGATTGTTTTTAATTATTGGCACCTTTTATGCAGATTTACTCATAGTTTTTATATACTGAGGATCATAAGATATCAATGCCTATATTGTATTGATGATTGTATATGGAATTCATGCTGGCATCACTGTCCTTTTAAATTGCACTTGGTTGAATTTGTTTTATGATAAATATATTTGTGCTTTTATGATTTATTAAATAGAATAATGTTAGTTTCACATCTTAAGTATGTATCATACAATCAGTCCTTGATTATTGAAATGTGTCTGATTGTGCCACAGAAAAAGCACAGCACAGCAAAAGGAGTAAAGGCTCATCATATTTTCTAGGATCATTCCTCAAGCTCATTGACATACAGTAAAGTGAGATTACTAACTAAATGTCCATACCGAAATCTCTCCTTAGAAATTGACTGTAAAAAGCATTTAATGTCTCTGGTGTAGGAGCTACCCAGTTAACTCAGCCTCTGCCTGTCCCTTTTTGTGCACACAAAGTAAACAAGCATTTACAATGCAATAGGTCTCGCAATGACATTATTTTGAGCTATTGACATAGTAAATGGCAATGCCTTTAAAAAAGGCATTGTTATTTACAATACCAAAAGCAACACCTATTGCATTGCATAGCACGGTGTCCGTGAAGACGGCGCAGCGCTGATTAAAGTAAAAAATTAAATAAATAAATAAAATAGTGTGGTTGTGGGGGGGGGGGGGGGGCAGAGCCCTGTGGTGACTCACTGGAGAGCGCCTTGGGTGCTGCGTCCAGCTCGGCAGTGCCAATGCCACCCTGCCAGGGGCTCCCCGCACTTTATCCGGGGCTAATCTTATAATTTCTTTAAGGCATTTGCAATCGCTTGTGTTTGCAAAATAAAAAAAATGATCTCTGGTTTCCCGCATTCGTGGAAGAGGTCTTCTATTTGCAAGGCAATAGGTTTCGCATTTACACAAGTAAAACCTGTAAATGTAAAAAATGTAATGTAAAACCTGTTCCTACAGATAATGCACCTATGCAAATGAATGAACGCACCCTCTTAATCTCGCTGGTGGAATTCTTTTTACAGATGCAGCCAAGCATGGCAGGCCCTTCTAGAATACCAAAGTGTGCTGGGGGCACAAGAAGTGGGGGCTAACTCCCAGAAGGCCCGTAGAGCCCTTTCTGTAATACGGCTCTGAGTGGGATCGTGATTTTGCACGTGGCTGAGATGATGGTTATGGTCGGTCCAGATGGTCTCCTAGCCACTTTTATGCCTGGTACATAATCATAGTCAGTACCAGGATGCAAAATATAAAGACTTAAAGCGTACCAAAATCACTAAAATGCTCTTTTAATCTACCTTCACCCAGAGTTGCTGACTATGGTTTATTTTGGAAGCAACGTTTTTCTGCTGACTAATCTGTCATGCATATTCCATATTATTAAACGTATGATTACTACAATTCAGTGAACATTTGTAGGCTTTTTTGCCAACTAAGTGAATAATGGATCCTGTTTATAAGCCAAATAGGCGCACACTGTGAGCACAGCGCTGAGAAGTCGGATCACTGGTTGACTGCGCTGGATTTGTAGAAATTGGCTTCTTGATGGCAAGTCAGACTGCAATAATAACACAGTAAAAGAACCATAGATGGATTTACAGTAGAAGTACAAGAACCATAGATGCATCATAACTGTGTTCAGTGCAAACAAGTGTGATGACAGTTGTTGGGCTGCAAGGAAAGGTCGACAAATTCACCAAGCAGCAGCTGTCGGCTAATTTCCAAATTGCCCAAATATGATGTGCAGCTGCGAGGGCCTATTTGTCTGTCTGATAGATACCACCTGACATATTTTTTTTATTCAGTCAACAGTGAAGAGTGTATAGATTGAGAGAGGTTGTCAACAGTACGCCACTCCCCGGAAGTGCATGTCTGGAGCGCTCTCCTCAGATGGGGGAAGGGAGCACGCTGCCAGTGACTTTTCCAATGCCCGTGGCCCTGAGACCTCTTCAGCAGTAAATCGTTTTGCCAGGCGCAAGCATTAAAACGCCTTCATTGTATTTTGCAGTATTGCACGACACCCAAAGCCATGAATTAGTATTTTAAAAATGTGAACCAAATTTGGTCAGCAGTGCTTGGCAGGAGGGGCAGTTGGAAGAGTGGTTACAGCGAGGGTCGATCTCTAGCTTTAAGATGAGTCTAAGCGAGTCTCTTTCATTCGTGTAAAATGGTTTGTGCATCCATTGCTACATAATTACATGGTTCTTACTGCACTAGACGTGTAATTGCATGCACCTTGCCCAGGCAAGATCTGCAGACTTCTGCTATTGGCTACCAGTCAATTTCCAGTCTTCTGGCAGGGGGCGCGCATCCTCCTGCCACAAAAGAGAGGGCAAAACACTTTGGAGCCTATGATGTGCAACGTCCGCAGTTCACCATCCCCGGTGCATGTGCACTTCTTATGTTCACTTGCGCTCACGCTTGGCAGCAGGCAACCCATAATATTGTTTTACAGCAAGGTGGCCCCTGCTCCTCTGCGCTGGGCCATTCTCTGTCCGGGGCGTCCGTTCACCTCGGCGCCTAATCCTTTCTGACAGGCCCGGGTGCATCCACGGGAAGAACCTTCTCTTTAAGAGCTCTCGCCGCCTGTGATGGGCCGTTCATGCGACGGCAGTGGGTCTAGCTCTCACTGATGGTGAGGAGGAGAGCAGGGGACGTGGGGAAGGAGAGCGACGGGTGCTGATGAAAAGGAGGGAGAAAGAAGAAAGGCAGGAGAGAAGAAGAAATTACGAGACATGTGAGATGGGGAAATAAGGCATGGAGAAGACAGTACGAGGAAGGTATATATACATATATAGAGGATGTAGAGGAATGGATATAGCGATGCCAAATGAAAGACAATACAAAGAAGTATAGCGAAGGCATGTGATAGGAAGAAACGATTACTGAGAAAAACAAGCGATGAACTAATTGAGAAACAGATGGCCCCCTAAAGCTCACTCTGCGGAATGAAACCAGCGATGAAATAATTAGAAACAGATGGCCCCCTAAAGATAAGAAATTGCTTCACGACAACCGTGAAGCAGACAATCCAGTCCGGATGGGCCGGACGAAAAGGGGAAAGGGAAGCAACCAAAAAGGCTCAGTTCCAATCGGAGGCCAGCATTTTACATAAACGATGACGCCAGCCAATGATATTGAGGGGCGGGGATTCAAGCCCCCTTCTGAAATCTCCTCATTCACAATATGTCTCGCAGAGTGAGCAGCGCATGCGTGCTGCAACGCTAGGCGAGACCTAGAAACCACTACACAAGATGTCAAATTCAAATTCCCATTTAGGAGAAAGCCTCTTGGTGAAAAAAAATTGCTTAGCATTTCCAAGGATGTTGTCAGTGAGATGTTAATCTTACTTGCCCAAAACCAAGCGACCTTGTTCTCTTAGGATTAGCAAAAACCCTTAGGGTATACCCTAAATCAAGGATTTGGGGGTGCTCTTTATCAGCTGCAGCTGGCAAGTGGCAAGGAGGACTATCCATACCACAAATGGAAGGGAGAGCTCAGTGGCTTGAGCTGTTGTGTGGCAAAGAGCTCAGCACCAAACAAAGGTAACAAGCATGGGCTGCGGACTTTGCTGTGCATTAATTTCTTAAGGCTCTCTTTTGCTTTGGTAATATTCGCTTTTAGGTTTTCTATATTTCCATAAAAATATATGCACTGACTTTACATTAAATTAACTCATTGTGAAAATATATGTACATCTCTATTAGAAAATAGGTCATACTATAAAACAAGCATGCAGAAAGCATTAGAAGTAGTTGCACATTAGAAACTCCCTTTTATGTTGGTAAACCTCAGACCTTATGTTTGTTGCATCTTTCATGTTAGGGTCTTGTGAGCCAGGCGAGAACAAAATTAAGATCCCATGAAGATAAAGTGGTGTTCTTGGTGGGACAACTCTTTTTAGACCCTCCATTCTTCACCTACACAAGAGAAATTCTAAATAATGATTGGTGCGGTCTAGCCTGCATGTATGCTCATAATGCTGCTAAATGTACCCTAAAAGAGGTATATGCTAGGCCTGATTTCTGCAGATACAGTTAACAGCAGATGATGGCCTGTACTGAAGCATGCAGGGGAAAAACTTTCATTTGACTGTGTAACATGCCCTGGTAGTGGGCCTGTGAGCCTCCTTAAGAACGAACATGCATTCTTCTGAGAGACAAGTTTAGTTAAATTCTTAGCCCTCAGAGGCCAAATTACAAGATTCAGTGCCTTGAGGTTTGGGTATCGTAACTGACCATGATGCTGAGCGAGTAAGTCTGCATGCTTGAGTAACTTCTTGTGCAGATTAACTAACCTTGGAGTGTGATGTTAGCCTCACCAAGGTGGGACAGATTACAATGAGCCTCATGGGTGCCTGCCTCATTTTTATTACTGCATACATTATCAGTGCTAGTGGAGTAAACGCTTAAGCACATATCCATGGTGAGTTCATCCACAGAGATTTGATCTTTGAATGCAGGTGTGGGTACCTGGAGGGGAGGTTTGGGTATTTTGTAATTTCGCAGCAGTGAAAAAAATTGACTGTCGATGTTCACCATCTCTGAAAGTACTAATGAAGTACTTTGAGGTCTATCTTCCATTTGAGTGTTTGTTGATAGGTCCTACTTAGGAAGTTTAAAAAGGCGCTGTGCACTTGTGGGAGAGGTTCCTCTAGGAGGAAGACTTAATGACGAATGGACAGTGCTCAATTGTGCAAAGGTCATCGATTGGGCAAATGCCAGCCCCTCCTGTTTTTTGATGTAGAACATGGCGGTCATGTTGCTTTTATGTAGGAGCACAGTCTTTGCAAAATGCAATTTAAAATGCACATTATGACAGTTGCACTGCTATCTCAGAGATCCAAAAGACTGATGCGCTGATGTTGTGGAGACCAAGTGCCCCGAGTGGCCAGGTTGTTAAATGTACTCCACTTCCCATAAGAGAGGCTTCAGTGTTAATGGTTACCAGCGATTGAGGGTCGAAAAACGATCTGCATAGTAGCAAGTTGTTGTTCTAACATTTTGATTAGACGGACTTCTGGGCTATAACAACAAAAGATCCTCCCACTGACCACCCACATGTAACCCTTCCCTTGCAAGACACCCTTGCAATTGAATTTGTAGAGAAGCATCTGTTATTATCGCAGTACAAGAGGCCATCTTCCCCAGCAGTTTCATTATCATTCTGTTAGAAGAGGCAAAGTCTAACAAATAGGAAGCAGCCTTTGAAATGCCATTACTCTCTCGATGGTGGGTAGGCTTTGCAATATTTCTCCTACGAGAGCTTGAGTTTGCGGGGAGAGAGGTGTGACGAATGGCATTTATTGTGTATTCTAATTTGTGGAGAAGTGACACTGCCTGTTTACTGTGTGCTAGCACTGTTGTCGACTGCCGCTCTCTATCAGCCCGTCGTTCAAGTTACTTAACTTCAGTGATGCTTTATCTGGTAGAGACAAGATCTAGCCACAGATTCCTTACCTTTGAATTTTTCAGGCGTCAGACTGAATCCGAAAGAATTTTCTTTGAGCAATACCCCTGGCCGCTGGTAGGTGACATCGGCCGGCTTCGCGTGGCGTCGTAAGCATAATCCGCGCTGGAAGGGACGTTCGCATCACCTATATAGGCACCACCTTGGCACACTGACAGTTGTTTTTTCACGACTTTCCACGCAAGAAGTGAGGAGTCATGAAGTGCACTGACACTGGTGTGTCCAAACTAGGGCCCTGAAAGGGATCAGCCCTGACCCTAGAAACTAGTCCGCAGAGCGGGGAGGGTCGGTATGGAATCTGCCACTAGATAATGCGTTACCGAAGGTAGGTAACTTGTTCATCTGATAGAAACATCTAACCACAGATTCCTTACCTTTGAATAGATACCCAAGCAATACCATCCCCAGTGGTGGGCTGCAGACAAATTCCAAACTAAAAAGTCCTGCAGGACCGAACGGGCAGAGTGACCATTCCTGCGGATCAGACTGTCCAGGTGGTAGTGTTTGGTGAATGTATGCAGGGATGCCCACGTTGCTACCTGGCAGATGTCCAGGACTAGGACTCCATGTGCTAACGCAGAGGTAGTAGCTTTAGCACTTACGGAATAAACCCTTAATCCCTCAAGGGGCTGCTTCTTGGCCAGTGCGTAGCTTCTCTTTATACAGAAAATGAGCCAGTGCAAAATGGTTAATTTCTGACCGCCCAATCCTTATTTGCTGCAACATATCCCACGAAGTGAAGGTCATCCACCCGGAACTCTCTTGTGCTGTCAGACGTAAAACGACAACGTTCTTTTTGGGTCCAGACGGTAGAGTTGCTCTTCTTTTGAGGGATGTGTAGAAAGTGAGCAAGGTGGCGGATTAGCCCACATGAAATGGTGTTACTACTTTTGGCAGGAAAGTAGCCCTAGTGCTGTGCACTAATTTGTCTGGAAATATCAGCAGGAATGGAGGCTTGGATGATAAAGCCTGCAGATCACTCGCTCTCCGGGTAGATGTTATTGCCACTAGAAAGGCTGCCGTGATGGTGAGCATCCGGAGAAAACACTTATTAAAAGGCACAAAAATAGCACACATCAGAAATGTGAGAACCAAATTAAGGTCCCACATAAGCATAATGAAAGGGGAAGGTGGGAACATATGTACAAGACCTTTAATGGAACTATTCACAATAGGAGACTTAAATAAAGAGGGTTGGTTAGGCAGCCGCAAAAAGGCAAATAGAGCAGAAAGGTAATCCTTCAGAGTACCCAGAGCAGATCCCTGCTGGGCAAGGGTAAGGATTTAAAGAAGAATATCAGAGAGAGAAGCAGAAAGTGGGTCAATATACGTTTCTTTATAATATAATACAAATTTGTTCCACCAGCATGCTTACACAGTCTTGGTGATGGGACTCCTGGCTGCCAAAATAACATTGCAGACTTCGGTAGGAAGGTCGAAAGCAGTCAACTGTCGCTGCTCAATCTACAAGCAAGAAGGCGCAGAGTTTACAGGTTTAGGTGGATGACCCTCCCCTGTTGCTGTGACAGAAGATTCTCACAAATAGGTAGCCTGATCGGAGGATCGATGCTCAGTTGGAGATGCTCGAGATACCAGACTCTCCATGCTCAGTCTGGAACCACAAGGATGACTTTGGCCTGGTTGTTCTGGATTTTCTTCAGAACTCTGGCAGAAGTGGTATGGGCGGAAAGGCGTAAACAGGAGGCCTAAGTTCCACTCAAGATAATAAGCGTCTGAGTGACCGGTGCCTTGGAATCTCCAGCAAACTAAACTGCCGACATTGCAAGTTATAGGCAGAGGCAAATGGATCTAACCAAGGCTCTCCCCACCACTGAAAGAGACCTCCGCATGGAGATACCATTTGTGATCCGCTAGGCATCAACAGCGGAGTTTGTTGCAGTAACACATGGCAGTGGTGTTGTCTATTAACACTTGGATCAGCCTCCCCTTGATGGACAGTAGAAAGGTTTACAATGTCAGCTAGATCGCTCGGTGCTCCAGCATGTTGATGTGGAGTCTGGATTCCGTAAGAGACCAGAGTCCTCTGATCGCCACCCCTGCCAGATGGTCCCCCATTCCAGAAGCGACTCATCTATCACTACTGTGAAATCTGGTTGGGGAAGGGAAAGAGTCCTGCCTCTGACCCAATTGGGGTCTGTTAGCCACCATGGCAGATCCCTTGCAGTTTCCTTCAAGATCTGAACCATGTCGGAGAGATTCCCCTGATGCTGTGCCCATTGGAACTGCAGGTCCCACTGCAGAGCTCGCATATGCCATCTAGCATGTCACCAGTAGGATGAAGAAGGCCATGAGTCCCAGCAGCCTCAGAGTCATTCGCACTGAAATCCAGGGTAGAGGCTAAAACACCTGTATCATAGCCTGAATATCCCAGACTCGCTGCTGGGGAGGGTTAACGCGAAACTGTACCGTGTCCAGAACTGCTCCGATGAAAGGGAGAGTCAGGTGTAACTTCGGCACATTGATAGTGCATCCCAGCGAATGCAGAAGGTTTGCCATAGTCTGGAGGTGGGAGATGATAGCCTGGGCCGAGCTCCCCTTCAGCAGCCAGTTGTAGAGATAGGGCAGACTGGCACCCCTGAGCTACGCAGATGAGCTGCGACCACTGCCATCCTATTCGTGAACACCCTAGGGGCGCTGGTAAGGCCAAAAGGTAGCAAGTCAAAACAACAATTTACCTTTGGACTGTTTTGAAGTGCACTATCTATAAGGCCAAAAGGTAGCAAGTCAAAACAACAATTTACCTTTGGACTGTTTTGAAGTGCACTATCTATAACTCATACCACATCCATACACAAGCAAACCAATATCACCAGCGAGTGTTTACAAAATCACCAAAGCAAATATAAAAATGTTTTATTAAATAAATCCTTTTTCTTTTTTTTTATACACCATAAAAGTACATTATAAAGGCAAATCAATTATTGTGCCATGGATCAATTCCCAACTCTAGTAAATCACAAACACAAAATAATACAAAGCAAATTCAATGCTGGAGAATGTAATACACAATAAACTTTTGTCATTTAAAGCACTAATCCAACAGTAATTTTATGATCAAAACATCATTGTGTACAGTTCTTTTTTAGGCCCATAATCACAGATTAGTCAGGTCTTATCTTTCCCTGACACCACTGAGTTGCAGGCTTAGAGTCCCTCTTTTTAAACTATTACAGGACACATGCGAGAAACTGCACTTTATTCTGGAGGAGTTAGACCCCTTAAGAACTTATTACCACTTCATCACCATTTCTGATTAAGTTCTGGTAGATATCAAGTATTTCTGCCTGAAGAAGGTGGTTGGATCAGTTTATACCACCGAAACGCGTCGCAATGCTACAAAAAAGCACTAAATCAAATTGGTTTTGGTCTAAAAAAGAAATGTACACATTGATGTTGGTTTGCTTGTGTATAGATGTGGTACGAGTTATAGATAGTGCGCTTTAAAACAGTCCAAAGGGAAAGGAATATGCTACTTACCAGTATGCATCTGTTCTTGGCATGTAGAGCTGCAGAGTTGTACACTTAGCATAGATCGCCATCTGGTGTTGGGCCCGGATGTTTGCAGTTTGTTTTTGTTCTTTGGACAGTCTTTGGAAGTCACGAGTTCGGTGACTCCTCCTTCGGTCCGTACTGCGCATGGGCTTCGGCTCCATCCTCAGATTGTTTTTCGCCAACAGGGAAATGATGGAGCGTAGTAATAACAGTGAGAAACCCATGTGTGTTATATCTAAATAAGATGTACTGGAACGGATACAGGTAGCCGGGGAGGCGGGTGGACGTGTACAACTCTGCAGCTCTACATGCCAAGAACAGATGCATACTGGTAAGTAGCATATTCCGTTCGAGGCATATGAGCTGCAGATTGTACACTTAGCATAGATTATATAGCAGTACCCAACCTTAGCGGCGACCACCGGTATCCGTTGCAGTAGTTTGAAAAAGTGTTTTTAGTACAGCCTGGCCCACACTAGCTTGCTGCTTGGAATGCACATCTACACAGTAATGTTTTGTGAAGGTGTGCGGTATTGACCATGTGGCTGCTTTGCAGATGTCATCTAAGGGTATGTTCCCTAGAAAAGCCATAGAAGCCCCTAACTTTCTGGTAGAGTGGGCTTTAGGTGGAACAGATAATGTTCTTTTTGCCTTTTGATAGCAAATTTGTATGCACTTTACAATCCACCTAGCTGTCCCTGATTTAGAGATGGGGTTGCCTTTATGTGGTGGAGAGAAGGAGACGAACAATTGTTTAGTCTTCCTGAAAGGTTGCGTTCTCTGTATGTAGTACAGCAAAGCCCTTTTAACATCAAGTGTGTGTAAAGCCCTTTCTGCAACAGATTGAGGTTGCGAGAAGAAGACAGGTAATTCCACCGATTGATTGAGATGGAAGGGGGAAATGACCTTGGGCAGAAACTTTGGATTTGTACGAAGTATGACCTTGCTGTGATGTATTTGTAGGAAGGGTTCCTGTATAGTGAACGCTTGTATTTCACCAACCCTTCTAAGGGAAGTGATAGCTACGAGAAAAGCTGTTTTCCAGGTGAGAAACTGTAGCTCACATTTATGCATTGGTTCGAAGGGCGGACCCATTAGCCGTGTAAGAACTACATTTAGATTCCATACAGGGGAAGGTGGTGCCCTGGGAGGAATTACTCGTTTAAGGCCTTCCATAAAGGCTTTAATAGCGGGCACTCTGAACAGTGATAAATGCTGTCTGTTTTGTAGATAAGCAGCGATTGCTGCTAGGTGTAGGCGTATGGATGAATATGCCAGGTTACACCTGTGAAGATGGAGCAGATAGCATATAATGTGCTGTATGGATGCATCTAAAGGGTTGATTGTATTGTTACGGCAGTAAATTACAAATCTTTTCCACTTTGCGGCATAGCATGCTCTAGTGGTAGGACGTCTGGCTTCCATGATGATGTTCATGCAATCAGGGGGAAGGTTAAGGTATCCAAATTCTAAGATTTCAGGAGCCAGATCGCAAGGTTGAGCTGAGCTGGGTCCGGGTGCCTGATTTCTCCATGGTTCTGGGTTAGGAGGCATGGGGACAGGTGCAGTTTTTGATGTGGTACCACTGATAGTTGTAGTAGTGTGGTGTACCACGGCTGCCTGGCCCACGTTGGAGCTACTAGAATGAGTGTGAGGGAGTGCTGTTGTAGCTTCCTTACCACTAATGGAATTAGTGGGAGAGGTGGAAAGGCGTATGCAAATCTGCCTGACCAGTTCATCCATATCGCATTGCCCTTGGACAATGGGTGTGGGTATCTGGCGGCGAAGCTTGGGCATTTTTTGTTTTCGTGGGTGGCGAAGAGGTCTATCTGAGGATGCCCCCACTGTTGGAAGAATGGGTGAAGAACTTGTGGATGCAGTTCCCATTCGTGTAGCTGTTGCGTTTGTCTGCTGAGCAGCTCTGCCATGGTGTTTTGTACGCCTGGAACGTGCTGTGCCAGGAGAAAGATGTTTTGGGGAATTGCCCATCTCCATATGCTCTGGGCTAAGCGGGAGAGCTGGGGAGAGTGTCCCCCCCCCCTGTTTTTGGATATAATACATTGCAGTCATGTTGTCTGTGCGAATGAGGACTGCTTTGCCTGAAATCTGTTTTTGGAAAGATTTTAGGGCTAGAAAGATCGCCAAGAGCTCCAGATGATTGATGTGGAGCGATTTTTGCTGTGGCGTCCATAGACCTTGCATTGTGAGGTGTAGGAGGTGCGCTCCCCAGCCGGAGAGCGATGCGTCCGCTGTTAGAATCACCTGAGGAACCGGGTCCAGGAACGGCCGCCCTTTGGAAAGGTTTGTGGTGTTCCACCACTGCAGAGAGTGATGTGTGCGGCCGTCCACCAACACCAGATCCGTCAGCTGACCCGGGCCTGGTTCCACTGTTGTGCTAGGCACTCTTGAAGTGGACGCATGTGGAGTCTTGCATGGGGCACTATGAAAATGCAAGACGCCATCATTCCTATGAGCTTCATAAACACTCTTGCTGGAAGAGAGTGTTGAGGAAGGAATGTTTTGCGTAAGGCTTGAATGCTTGTGATTCTGGCTGAGTTTGGATAGGCAATACCCTTGGAGGTGTCTATAGTGGCCCCGAGATATTGCTTTGTGTGAGATGGTATGAGTTGGGACTTTTGGTAGTTCACCGTGAAGCCTAGCTGGTGGAGCAGTTGGATGGTGCTGTTTGTATGTTGCACACATTGGTGGTAGGACGCGGCTTTTATCAGCCAGTCGTCTAAGTAAGGGAAGACGTGGATATGTTGACGTCTGAGGTGTGCTGCCACTACCGCTAGGCATTTGGTAAACACCCGTGGTGCGGTGGTAACCCCGAAGGGGAGAACCGTGAATTGGTAATGCTGCCCGTCCACCACGAACCTGAGGTACTTCCTGTGAGAGGGGTGTATTGGAATGTGAAAGTATGCGTCTTTCAGATCCAAGGTAGTGAGAAAGTCTCCCTGACAGAGGAGCGGGAGGACTTGTTGTAGGGTGACCATGTGGAAATGGTCTGAATGTATGTAGGCATTTAGAGGCCGGAGGTCCAGAATGGGCCTGAGGGTCCCGTCTTTCTTTGGTATTAAGAAATATAGGGAGTAGACCCCTAGATTTTGCTGATTGACGGGGACCTGCTCTATAGCGTGTTTTTGGAGGAGGGAGAGTACCTCCTGTTTGAGCAGTGTGGAATGTTCTTGAGACATTGGACGGTGTCTTGGTGGGATATTGGGTGGGGTAGATGTTAGCTCGAGACAGTACCCTGACCGAATGATTTGGGTCACCCATTTGTCCGATGTTATGGACTCCCATGCGTGGATAAAGTTTTGTAGTCTGCCCCCGACCGGAGTGGGATGGTCTGGGGGGAGCGAAGGGAAGTCATTGTGCGGGTGGGGTAGCAGAACGGGTGGTGTTAGTTTTGCCCCTGCCCTTATTGTTGTTGCCTCTGTAACCACCCCTTTGGTTGCCCTTTGAAAAGGTATTTTGAGGAGGGGACTTGTAGGAGGTAGAGGCGCTATCGGTGGAGAAGCCTCTGCCTGTGCCACGAAAGGATGAGCGTCGAAAGGAACGTTTAGAGGCTTGTGTTTGGAGTGCCCCCATAGACTTTGCTGTGTCTGTGTCCTTTTTCATCTTTTCCAACGCTTCGTCTACCTTTGGCCCAAAGAGAGTTTGTTGGTCAAAAGGGTGATTGAGTATGGACGCCTGGACTTCAGGCTTGAACCCTGAGATCCTGAGCCAGGCATGGCGACGAAGCAGGACACTGGTATTTATGGCTCTAGATGCAGTGTCGGCTGCATCGAGGGCACACTTAATGGAGGTGTTTGTAATTAGTTTACCCTCCTGTATCAGGTCATGAGCCTTGCGCTTGTGTTTTTCAGGAAGGTGCTGCATAAGAGCCTCAAGTTCGTCGTAGTGTGCTCTGTCATAGCGCGCAAGTAGTGCTTGTGTATTTGCAATGCGCCACATGTTTGCAGCTTGGGAGGCGGTGCGTTTGCCAGACGCGTCTAGAAGTTTCGATTCCTTGTCTGGCGGTGGGGCTTCTCCTGAGGACTGGGAGTTAGCCCGCTTTCTAGCTGTGGAGACAACTAGGGAATCTAAGGGAGCAGGGCCCTTAATGTATGCAGGGTCTGTGGGTGCCGCCTTGTACTTTTTCTCTATTCTAGGGTTCAGTACCCTGGCCCTGACAGGGTCTTTGAACACCTCTGCAGCATGCTTGGTGACACCCTTAAGCATGGGCAAAATGGACGTGGATTTGTCCTGAATGTCAAATGTGTCCAGTAGGAAGTCGTCTTCCACTGGTTCGCTGTGCATGTCCACCCCATGGTAGTGTGCTGCTCTCTGCACTAAGTGATGAAACCCTAAGGAGTCCTCTGGAGGAGACGGCCTGGATGGGTATAGGTCGTCCTGAGGCATATCAGGTATGTCAGGGTTGTGGTAGTCTTCCCATGGGTCTGGGGTCCCTGGTGGAGTGGGGTCCATTGGGGCGTCCGCCGGGTCATAATCCGGGTCCCCGTCATCCGGATCTGGGGGCGGGGTCGGGGAGTAATGAGGTAAAGGTGGCGGAGACCTGGGAGGGGGAGGGGGTGGAGGGGGTGTAGGAGGCAGAGGAGGAGGTAGTGGGGAGGGCACTCTGAGGGGAGAAGTGGCAGAGTGCTTCTGTTTGGGTGGTGGAGGAGGAGCCGGAGTGTCAAGGCGTCTTTTCTTGATAATTAAAGTCAATAGCCCAGTCTTTGGATCTTTAGATCTTTAGATAAAGTCTTTTGCAAAGGGTCTGGTGTGAACAGAGCCAGTGGCGCCGAATCGTCCGCTGGTGCCGATGGTTTCGGAGCCGAGGGCTTCGATGGTTTCTGTGCGCCATGCTTTTTTGGAGCCTCCGGTTTTTTCGGCGTCGAAGGAGTTTTCGGCGCCGGAGCGTCGGTGCCGACAGATTTGTGTTTGTGTTTGGTCGGCACCGAGAGTCCAGGCTTCGGCACCGGTGGCTTCGGAGTCGAGCTGGGTATCCCTTTCTTCGGTGGCGAATGGTGTTTTTCGGCACCAGGCGTCGGCTGGCTCGAGCACGAGCTGCCGTGAGACTTCCGAGGCTTCGACACCGGGCCCGAAGGTGGGGTGATAGAAGCTGTGTGCTTGGTTTTGCACAGGCCTGCAGGCGAGGGTGTAACCTGAGTCTCTTTGGTTTTGGGCGCGGGGGTGGGAGGGGGTACAGTACTCACGACCCGCTGCGCCGGTGTGATGTCCTCCACGTCGGAGTTGTCGGCCTCGGAAGCGCTGACGACGTCGTCCTCCTGTTGGGTGTGTAGTTGCCCCGAAGCTTCGGCGTCATCTCCGAAGATGTCCGGTGGAGCCGCGGTCGAGGAGTGCGCCATGGTGCGTCGAGCTCTTCGATCCCGGATGGTCTTTTTTGATCGAAAAGACTTACAGGCGGGGCAGTCTCTGGCCTCGTGTTCTGGAGAGAGGCAAAGGTTACACACCTGATGGAGGTCGGTGTGGGGAAATTTAGACCCACATTTTGGGCACTTTTTGAACGGAGTCCTTACCATCGGCCGGGACCGGAGTCGAGGAGGGCCCGAAGGCCGGTGCCGATGTACGGGATGGAGAAAAGTGCCGCTTCGAGAGATGAAGATGAAGAAACTCGAAGAAACGAGGATTTTCCGTCGAGGCTGGAACCGTAGAAGTTCGAAGCCGGAGCACGAAGTATCACATCCGAGCCCGATGGCGGAAAAAAACAATCTGAGGATGGAGCCGAAGCCCATGCGCAGTACGGACCGAAGGAGGAGTCACCGAACTCGTGACTTCCAAAGACTGTCCAAAGAACAAAAACAAACTGCAAACATCCGGGCCCAACACCAGATGGCGATCTATGCTAAGTGTACAATCTGCAGCTCATATGCCTCGAACTTGTTGTTTTGACTTGTTGTCAATTTGGTGTCCTGTCCCTTTGGTAAAGGAGGACCCCTTTCTTAGTTTGGTGATTTAAGGCCAAAAGGTAGCACAAGGCATTGGAAGTGCTCGTGGCTTACCGTAAACCGCAGGTAACACTGATGTGCAGGCAGGACTGGGATGTGAAAATAAGGATCCTGCAAGTCCAACACTACCATTCAGTCTCCTGGGTCCAGGACAGACAGTACCTGAGCCAAGGTGAGTATCTTGAACTTCTCCTTTTTGAGGAAGAGGTTGAGGGTTCTTAATTCTAAGATAGGTCGAAGCCCTTTATTCTTCTTGGGTATCACAAAGTAGCAGAAATAGCAACCACTTCCTACTTCTGATATCGGAACCCTCTCTATGGCTCCCTTGGCCAAGAGAGGCGTGACTTCCTAGCGGAGCAAGGACAAATGATTCTTCGCCAGACGGATGAGTAAGAGGCAAAGGGGCGGAGGGGGATTTGAAGGTAAGGGAGTAGCCCTTTTGAATATTCTGCAGCACCCACCAGTGGTGGAGATGATGAATGATTCTGCCACCTACTTGACATCCATGATCTTGCAGGGCTAGATTAAGAGGGCTTCGAAGTTACAGCTGCAGGGGGATTGGTGGCTGGGGAAGACCTCTGGCCTCCTGACTCAAAGGGTTGGTATGAACCGCGACCTCGCTCCGCACATACTGGGCAGCTGGCATGAGAGAGGTGGCTGGAGTGGGTGAAAACTTCTTCCGTTGCTACGAAAGGGGCGATAGGAAGCACGGGGTTGACTAGGTGCAATTGAGACACCCAAGGACCTGGCCGTAGCCCGTGAGTTGTTAAAGTGTCTCCAAAGAGACGGTTGCCATTAAAGAGCATTTCCATGAGGGAAGCCTGGACATCCACTTAAAAGTCAGATGTTCTCAGCCAAAAGTGGCATTTAAGCACCACTGTTGACGAAACCGCTCTGCCCAGTGAGTCAGTCATATCCAAGCCACACCATAATGCTGAACTTTGTGGCATCACTCCTGTCCTTAACCGGTTGGAAGAGCACGGACCGGGCCTCCTCCAGGACCTGTGGCAGCACCTGCGCAACCGTATCCTCCCAGAGTGTAGGAGTAGCGGCCCAATAAGCATGTGGTGTTCACCGACCACAAAGCAAGGCTGGAAGAAAACATTTTCTTCCCAAAGCTGTCCAGCCTCTTGGATTCCCTGTCCGGGGGTGGCAGGGAATGCGTCATGGGTCATAGAGGCTTGGACCACCAAGCTCTCAGGAGTGGGGTGGGAGTGAGGAAGCTCAGGTCCCCAGGTGCAAGGCGATGGTGGCAGGCAAGTGTCCCTGTTCTGGGCTTGGACCAGGTTACTAGTAGGATATCTGTCAGTCTTTCATTAAAAGTGAGCAAGGATTCTGAAGAGGAAGCTCTTGGGTGTAGTACTCCCGTCAAAATATTTATCTTGACTGCCACCAAGGGAAATTTGAGATCCAGGACCTTGGCTGCCCTCTGCACCACCATGGAATAAGATTCTCCCTTCTCTGTAGCCAAAGTAGGGGGGAGAAAGCATGTCTGGAGATGTGTCTAGACCACTTGCATCTCCAAGTTCTTCACACCAGTCCATTTCCTGGCCTTCGAACTGGTGCTCCAAAAGGTCCATTCCTCCCTGAAGCTTAGCCCTTCAGAATAGGGCTCAGGTACCGACCTAAGACCCATGGGTTCTGTCAGCACCAGAATCTGCGCCAATCGACGTTGTTCCGGCTCCGTGTCAGATTTGTAGATGTATATGGGGCTGATGCAGCCGACAGGTGCCGGTGGCGTTGGGAGCCTCCTTGTCAGGGGAGGCCACTGTGGCACGAAGGGAGTCGGTCCAGATTTGTTATTGGATCCAAAGGGGCCCCATCAGAGAAGCTGCCGGAGCAGTCCGCGTCAAACCCAAACGGCCACCTTCGACACCGAAGGCGAGCCTGAGGGGTTGGGCAGCTCAAATACACAGTGCATGGTCTCATAAAATTCCTTCATCTGAGATGGGGGCTCCGACACCTGGAAAGGGTGGGAGGCTGGAAGTCGGCCCAGGCAACAATTCCAAGGAACCGTGCCTCAAACAACAATGCTCAATCGTTGCGTCAGCTGATGGACAAGGAGAAGTCGAAGCACACTTCGGCTTCTTGCGCTTCTTATGCTTCTTCCCCAAGTGTCCAGATGTCCTGTAGTGGGAGGAAGGCGGCTTGGGACTCCTGGAGCAGCTCCATGACCTCCCTCTCAATCAGGACCGAGACATCCCAGGAGTCACTTGACGCGGCATCGTCTATCGGGCTGTTAGCTTTCAGGGACTGCTCCCTCAAAGCCTTAAGTACCATGGGACAGAAGTCCGAGCAAGTCTTGAAGTCATGGTCACACTCGAGACACCTCAGACACACAAGATGTGGGTCTGTAACCGACATGGCACTATGACAGGCGCCACAACCTGTCTTCCTCAAAGACATCACCTCGACACTACAGGAGGAAGAAATTCCTCTTAAAAGACTCAAAACGTCAAAAAAAGTTTGTCAAAAAGCAATAGAGGGGTAGCTCTTTCTCTGGCTCAGCGCGGACTAGGAAAAAAAAAAAAAACTGATGTCAGCGCGTACCGAGGTGGCGCCTATAAAGGTGATGATGACGTCAATTCCGGCGCAGGTGATGCAGACAATGCTAAGTGTAGTCGGCCGACGCCACCTACCATCATGCAGGGGTATTGATCAAAGAAACATTTGCTGGATCTAGACGGACGCCTAGGAAATTCAAAAGGTAAGGAATCTGCGGCTAGATTCCTTGATCAGATGTCCTGCTATGGAAAGATATGAGTGGCACTGCAACAGATGTATGCTGCAAGCTGCGCTAGGCATTTGGCAAAAACCCATGGGGCTGTTGTGCCCCTAAAAGATAGAAATTTGTAGTGATAATCCGGTCTACTCACCAAAAACCTGAGACACTGGTTGCAAGCTTAGTGAATAGAGAAGTGGAAGTATATGTTCTTGAGACTGAGGGCCACCAGGTAATCCTGAATGCAGAGCAATGGAATGACACCTTGCAGAATTGTCCTCTGGAAGTTCTCTGACACAATGCATTTGTTCAATAGCCTGTGATTTAGTATTGGCTCGAGAAATAGAATTGTCCCAAGTGTGAATTCCTTTTAGGGAATAAGGAAGTATAGAGAATATACTAACTGTCCTCTTTGGTTTCTGATGTTCCATGCCGACGATGTTCTATTTTAGTAGTGTGGTATGGAATTCTAAACATTATCTGTGAGAGATGTACACCGCCCAGATATCTAAGGCTGTCATAACACTGGGGAAGACCTAACCTCATACTTTCCCAACAGGTGTTACGTTAGGGATATGTAGGGTAAGTAACTGCCTTGAGGGAGCAGGTTCTTCCTTGGGCTCTTCCGAATTGTTGCCCACAAATCCTCCTTAATGATATAACTTGGAAATTTGTGCTTCCAGTAAAGCGTGCTGCTGTTGAGAATCAGGGTGTTGCAGCTTCTGCTCCTCCTTTCGCCAGTTGGTGCAAAAAGCCAGAGCTGCACATTAGAGTTTTGAGTGCACCAATAGCCTTTGCTCCATCTGTATATTTTTTGATAATTTCAGTGGTTACTTTTGGTCTAAATAGGTGTTCTCCATCAAAAGAGACTTTTAGCAGATGCTATTGGCTTTCAAGGCAAATCCCAGTGATACAGAAGCAGGCATGCATTCCGAGCAGGAAGGTGTTCATCTCCCTGGATGCAGTATCGATTGCACCCACACTATATTGAATATTGGCCCTGGAGTAGATTTTATCCCTCTACTCCCAACTCCTTGCCTCTTTTGAGAAGGCTTCTGGCAGGTCTTTGACAAGCTGCAGCTGTTCCAGCCGTTTACAGTGGCATCCATCATATGAAGACAAAGGGTCCACTGAAGTGAAGATGCGCCACTGTGTTGCTGCACTAATCGCTTCTCTCTTACCAGCAGCGGCATCTATTTCTCGATTTTTTAGGCCAACGGTGTGGTATTAACTGGGTTCTGGGCAAAGTACCTCTTCCAGGCTGTTTGAACAACCAGGGAATCTGGTGGTACATACCTTCTAAGGTATAAGGGACCTTCTAGTACTTGCTACTTCTTCACTCTCAGTATGACAAACCTTATTTTTTAATGTGTCCTCAAATGTTTTCTGCTGCACACTTAGTCATACTTTTCAGCATGAGATCAAAAGTACATGAACATCCCTTTTTTGTGAGCATCTCTATTAGCAATATGTTTTCCTTCTCCACCACATGTAGTTTAACTTTGTAGGGGTCACCTCAACTTAGGATGACCAGTGGTATTCTGTATCGTTGGGTGGGGAACGTTATATTAGATAGGTCTTTAAAGATCATTTCTTCTGGGAATGTATGTCCATGGAATAGTAGTGCTAGGGGTCATCATCATTGTCTATAGAGACAGGCTCTTCAAACGGATCAGAAATTTGTAATACTTTTGTCAGAGTCTGTGTGCTGTGAATGTGTTGGTGATTGACGGCGCACCAGTGACTGACATGGTGGTGGAGATCTGGAATCTCTAGTATCAATCAATCAGTACATTTGTAGAGCGCACAACTCACCCGTGAGGGTCTCAAGGCGCTGGGGGCGGGGAGGGGGGGGGGCTGCTGCTACTGCGAGGTGGGAGAACTATCTGCCGCCAGCGGTCGCTCGACGGATGCGGAGGACGGTGGCGAGGGCGAGGTCAGCGGAGGTGAAGCTGGCGGTTCAGGGTGTAGAAGGGGAGTCGTTCGTTGAGGTACGCTGTTCCGGTGTTGTGGAGAGCTTTGTAAAAGTGGGCGAGGAGCTTGAAGGTGATTCTCTTGTTGATGGGGAGCCAGTGTAGGTCTTTCAGGTGGGCTGTGATGTGGCTGTGGCGGGGGATGTCCAGGATGAGGCATGCAGAGGCGTTCTGTATGCGTTGTAGTAGTTTCTGGAGTTTAGCTGATGTTCCTGCGTAGAAAGCGTTGCCGTAGTCCAGTATGCTTATGACGAGGGCCTGGGTGACTGTCCTTCTGGTACTGGTGGGGATCCATCTGTAGATCTTGCGGCGCATGCGGAGGGGGTTGAAGCAGGAGGAGGAGACGGCGTTCACTTGCTGGGTCATTGACAATGCGGAGTCCAGGATGAATCCCAGGTTGCCTACGTGCTTAATGGGCGACGGTGCAGCTCCCAGTGCGGTCGGTCACCATGAGCCGTCCCAGGCGGAGGGATGGATCCGATGAGGAGGACCTCCGTCTTGTCTGAGTTCAGTTTTAGGCGGCTGAAAGTCATCCATTCGGCGATGGCCTTCATTCCTTCGTGGAGGTTGGATTTGGCGGTGGTGGGTGACTTAGTGAGGGATAAAATCAGCTGGGTGTCGTCGGCGTATGAGACTATGTTGAGGTCGTGTGATCTGGCGATGTTGGCGAGCGGTGTCATGTAGATGTTGAAGAGTGTCGGGCTGAGGGACAATCCTTGGGGTATGCCGCAGATGATCTTGGTGTCTTTGGTAGAATGGGGGGAGGCGGACACTCTGGGTGCTGCCGGTAAGGAAGGAGGTGGTCCAGTCCAGTGCTTTGTCGCGGATCCCTGCGTTGTGGAGGCGTGTGCGGAGGGTGTGGTGGCACACAGTGTCGAAGGCGGCCGAGAGGTCCAGGAGGATGAGGGCCGCGGTTTCTCCGTTGTCCATCATGGCCCTGATGATGTTGGTTGCGGCGATGAGGGTTGTTTCGGTGCTGTGGTTGCTGCAGAATCCGGATAGGGGTCCAGGATGTTGTTCTTTTCGAGGAAGGAGGTCAGTTGGCTGCTGATGATCTTCTTGATGACTTTCGACGGGAACGGTAGGAGGGAGATGGGCCATAAGTTCTTGAGGTCCTTGGGGTCAGCTTTGTATTTCTTGAGTAGGGCGTTGATCTTGGCGTGCTTCCAGCTCTCCAGGAAGGTGGTGGTCTCGAAGGAGCGGTTGATGATTTTGTGGAGATGAGGTGCGATGGTGGAGCTTGCTTTGTTGAAGATGTGGTACGGGCAGGGGTCGGATGGTGAACCGGAGTGGGACTATTTCTCCTTGTTATAATTAAAGAAGTGATATCCTAAGGTATAGTCTTTTCGAAAGCATGCTTTCTTTTTTTTGACCGTACTTGCCTATCCAGAGCCTGCTTTGGGGGATGTGCAAGTTTGTGTCCAGTAACACTATCAATGTAAATCTGGGTGTGTCTAACATAAGGCTTCTCCTGTTATTGTGATGTGAAGGCTGAAATAGATGTCAAGGCCTGTTTCATAGCTGGCTTTAGCATAGACCTCGGTTCCAAGGCAGTTGCGAGTGGATCTCGGTGCAGAGAAAGGGTCTCAGCATCAAGGCCTGACGAGCTAGTGTATGGGCCTTTCGGAGGCAATATTTTTCGAGGCAGAGTAGTCTCAGGGGCAGTAGTTGGTGCAGACTGAAAGCCTATTCGGTGCCTCCTCAAGACTCAAAGCCAATTCTTGCCATGGAATAGAGATGCCTGTCGAGGTCAAACTCTGGAAGAAGAACCTCTGTCCTGGGAGAGGGCTTCACTAAGGGCAATGGAGGTGGTTACTCTCCAAAGTTCAAGTTCATTTCTGGAATCCACTGTCTGGCCTCCCAGAAAAAAAGGATGGGCTGCCCTTCTCTCAGTCGGAGTATGTACCCTTGACACCTTCGATGACTCAGGAGAGCTTCGGCACTGCATCTTGTAGTGAGTCCACCAACATTCCCTCCTGCAACAAATGGACTTCTCATTTTAATCCTGACAGGTCAAACAGTTTGATTTCTAATGGTTCCTTGGCAGTTAAATGTTACAGACCCTATGCTGATCTGACTACTTTAACTTGCTGTTGCATGTAGGACAGACTGGAAGGTTGTGTTTTAAATAAACAGAAGTCAACCTGACTTCCAAAACCTCCAGTCTAGGTTGATTCTTGAGCGGTAGACAGTCATACAGTGGCTTCATGTCTTAGGAGAAGATTGCTGTCCTTGGAGTTGAACAATAGGCTTCTGTGGGGCGACAGACCCGGAGATCAGAAAAAACCATGCCCAAACTTGAAGGTGGGAAATACAAATCTAAGGCAGAGTCCTTGTCCTTAAGTATTGTGAGTTTCAGGACTCACAAGTCAACTCGAAACCAAAAGCAACTTGCAACATCCAAGTCAAACACTAAATGGAAGCTGTGTGCAAAGCATGTAACCCACAGCTGCATATGTTCAGAACATTCTAGATTCTAGCTGAATTGATGGGAAAGGTAAAAATTAGGCCCTAGGGAGAGGACTTTGCTTACAAACCAGATTTTAAGAACTGAATCATACAATGCTGCTGCAAAGTTCGAAAGTGATAGGGAAAGAGGAGTGGTAGAGTGTCCTAATCCCCCTTATTTGAAAGGAATAACAAAGGGACAGGGAAACAACACTAATGCAAGCCAATTATGGTTAAACATTGCCTTGCCCCAAAATACCTTGTTAATATGAAAGTTTGTTTCTTCAGGTGTGAGGAAGTAATGTACTTTGTACTACCAAAGATGGAAGCTACAATTACAATAAATCAGTATGCTGGATTAATAACGTTCTTTGCCATGGCCAAAATAGGGTGTGAATGGGCAGACCTTCACTGAAAACCAGGAGAAAGGCATGAGCAACCATTTTACATATTATTTTAAATCTATTTTACAACACAAAACAAATCACAAGAAACATAGGAAATTGTTATTACTGTAAATCTATCATTTATGTGAAAACCTGAGGATAATAGTCAAATCCACAGAGAGTGATAAAGTCCTGTCTAGTTACAAATGTATCTATATGCAATGGTGTGTCAGAGGAAGCTTCTGATTTCGCTCCAAGAACACACTGCTGTACGTAAAAGCTGATGGAGATGAGCATAATGACAAATGTAAATTAGGATGATCTGTTCCACAGTCAGAAGAATAATATAATGGACTCACTTGTCATCTGGAAGCATGGCGATAAAGAAAGGCTGGCTGTGTTTTGGTGGTAGTGTTGAGCTGTTCGCTTTTTTCTTTCCCTGAAGTGCAACACTGTGACTTTCGTAAATGTCTAAGGTCAGAGTATTAGACAACCGGTGAGAAACAATAAATGGAAGATCTTTGAGCCTCTCTAGCTCACTCATTTGCTCGTGCCGAACTTGTAGGCGAATTGTATAATCTCCTTTTTCCAGTTTCACTGAGTACTAGAAACAAATATAAAAAAGACAGGAAATATTAAAGTACAAGTTAACATGCAAGAGTATTAACAAAAACCTGCAGAAGAAAATGCATCGGATCTTGCTGATTTTATTCTAACTGGGTAATACTTTAAGAAAAAAATAAATTATCCCCTCTAGTACAGCATGCAAAGGAAATCTAAACCACTATACTAATTTTTGAGAACTTGGTTATGATGGCTACTGTCTTTCCCGTGATAATTCTTTAATTTTTCAAAGACAGTCACATTAAACTTGGCAGAAACATATGTAATTCTCAACACAAGTGTGCTACCAGAGACTTTGTGATTCCATATGGCACCCAGATCCTCAGTGCTTAATTTACTTCCTCCTACAAGGAAAATATAGTGGCAACTGAGGAGAGACATGTGAGAAAACATCTGGAGAAGAAAATGTAAAAAAACATCAGTTTGCCAGGCACTCTTTGGTTTTCCCTGGTGAATACTGAAGTTTATCAGTATTGTTCCTAGTCATTGGGTCATATTATTAAGTCAAATTGTAGCCAAGACTACCTCTGAGTGTTTACCTACCCAAGGTATCTTGTATTAGGAGGAAAGGCTTAATCTATAAAGCAGCAGAGATTTGAACCCTAGTAAACTATGACCGAGTAATCTGGAACACGTATGCCTTTCCAATCAAATAGGACAACTTAAAATCAGAAATGTTGGAGCACATAAAAAAACACCCCTGATGTCCCAACACCCTCTGTAGAGAAGAGGTGAACTGTAAACCTGCTATTAGTGATAGTAGTAGTTAAGCAGCAAGTTACTCTTCACTGATGGTTACTCAGTACAGGGCCATGTGAGGTAATGACAAAAACCTGAAACCAATGGCCCTCAAGGTGTAGCTTTCCCTTCGCATTTGTGAAACACCATGAGGCCTATTCACAAAGGCATTTTTAGACTAGCACCTCTGTAGTTTTGTTTTTAAATGCTCTTACGTACCTTTGTGCATTTCCCTAAAACATCTGAAATGGGAATAAAATTATTCATTTACAGCGAATACAAATAGACAGGACTGTGCCCTCTTAGTACTTTTACTAATAGGGATTAGGCATTCCGGGGCTAATTCACAAAGGCATGTAAAAGTACATAACAGAGTATACTTGTAGTACTATTTCCAGTACTTAAATGCTTTTGTGAATTGTCATGTATGTTTTGTGTCAACACACTCAGTCAATAGGTAATATGTTTCACAGATGTCTTTGCTGGATGGCTGACAGCCGTGGAGTGCTTAATCCAAGGCAACCCATGGAGTTCCATCTAAGCTGAGGAGGTCCGAAGTTAAATCAAAGGAAATAGCTAAATAATGGTACGTCGATACGGGGAATGGGAACCTCATCTTTAAAGAAGTTAGTTACCTCAAATAATATTTTTACATATTCATGTTATCTTACTTCTTTGGAATTGGACAACTAGTGGAGTTAGTATGAATTCTGTTGAAGAAAAGAAGCATCTCAGAGTGTATTTTAACTGATAGAGTATCATGTGTGATACAACACAAAAATTAGTAAGCACTCCTCTTCTCTTAGAAGGCAGGAGAGTGTCTGTGAATCTAAAGCTTCAAGGTTATCACAATAAATAACATTTACCATTTGCAGAGGGAAACTATAGTTCTATAGACGCATTTTGCAGGAATTGTGAAACAGTGTTTTATCCTTATAACGATGGGTGTTAAGGGGGAGGTTAAGACAACATTATTTACTACGATATGCCCCAGTTTGGACTACAATAATGCTCACTAAACAAGTGATCAAGTTGCCGCCTACATATCACATGTCCGGCATAGAATCATTGCAAGGAAAGTGAAAGAAAGTCCTTTCTTTTAGTAGAATATATTGCAAAGAAAATCTTTCTCTAGAGTGCACTATCCTGATCTATGTGGAAACCAGATAACACTTTAGGAATAAACGTAGGTAAGCATGTAAAAACCTCTGTGTGTACTTGCAGGTTTGCCTGGCATACCACAAATGCCTGTTTTTCATTAACTTTACATAGTGAAGCAGTGTCAGTTAAGAAAGCTACCTTCAATGTAACACGTTTGAGCCAGATTTAATTTACTGTCTCCCAACAGACTTCAAGATCTTTGGAAGCCAGTCTGCCATTTGGAGTGTTGCTGGGTTGCAATGCAGAATTATTCTATGCTCTCTGGTAAGCAGTTGTGAATCCAGCTTGAACAGTATTGGCATGTCAGCCAACATCATTTAGAACAGCGTAAACCAGAATTGTCTGCTCATGCAAGGATTCAGGAGAATGGCAGGAAAAGTACGGGCATGTTTATTGCGGAATGGCATAAAAACCCTTTCCTCCTATGTCCAGGGAAATGCCCATCTGCTTAAGAAGAGTGGGCATTTTATGTTCTGACAAGTAGCAAACAATTCCAATTGGAGAGGAACTCATAATTGTAAACTTAGCATCAGTTAGTTGAAAAGTTCCCACTCATGACAAACTTTCTTGTATCTGCCTAGGGCATTCATTTAGAGGTTGTTGATGCACAGCACGTTCTATTGTCAACGATAAATTGTCTTTAGATTCCTAGGCATTAAATACACTAAGTTTTGACAAGAAAAATTAAGATCCTGTAATGCATAGACTGACACCTTCTTTGACCCTGAACAAGCAAGTGGCTGATTGGACAGATTGGTTGCATAAGGCCAGAAAGCAGTGCTTTGAATTGAGAGGTCACGGAGTGTGATGTGCAATTCACACACCCCATTGCAGATATCTATGAGAGACAACAGCAGAGACCACAAAGTGAACATCAAGGAGCAGGAGGACTGCAAGCTAGTAGAGTTCTGGCTTATGGAGCAACAAATGCGGAGTCTCCCAAGCATGCTCAATACCGATAGGGTCAAAACGTGATGGCCCTGCTGAGCAGTGTGCTATATAGAAAAGTTTGGAGTATTCAACTACAACTTGGTGAATCAATATACACCAGTGAGCAGGACAAGGAGCCTTCTGAGTAAGGGTTAGAGTTAGTGGAGTTCAGATTGTAGGGTTCTGCATGGGCAAAATGCTTTTTCTATCCTATCGCAAAGCTGAGTTAGCTTTTCCATTGACATTTTTGGTGGCTGTTTAACCTTCTCAGATCTACAATACAATGCTATTTCCCTGTATATAAAGGGAAATCTATGATAGAATACTTCCTTCCAGTATTCATACTTGTTCTTTTGAGCAGCATATTGAAAGTCTCCTCTTGCAGGTCTTGTAATGTTGATGCTGTGTCTGTTTAGAAGAGGTAAATAGTGCTTCTTGGTAGATTTCAGACAGCGACTAACTTGAATGATGTGCAAAACTCATCAGTTTGATGTCATGCCCTGCATCAGCGGTTAATACTGCTGAACACATCCTCCCTTTCTCACTGGCATGACTAGAATTGGACTAAAAGTGGGAATCTGGTACACCTGGCTTAATACTGCACTCTCTTTAACCCCTTCCCCGCTCATGACGGAACCGCTCCGTCATGAGCCACGGTTGCCGTGTGCTCATGACGGAACGGTTCCGTCATGCCACGCCCGTTGGCGGCCGCTCCGCCCACGCGGCGCTGTTTCCCCGCCTGTGCGGGGGGACAACGCAACTGGGCGGAGTCATGACGGAACCGTTCCGTCATGAGCACAGCTCAACCGTGGCTCATGACGGAGTGGCTCCGTCATGAGCACAGCGCCACCGCGCTGCCCCCCCGCACCCCCCAGCGCCGCGGCGGAATTCCCGCCGCGGCGAAGGGGTTAAAAGAGTGGCTCTACATTTCTGGGCAGATAAGGTATTCTGTGTTCTGAACTTTGAACACTCATTGGCTGATATTTTTAAGCAGATCTCTACAACTGATGAAGCAGTGGATTCTTTGGTTTTTGTTGGTTGTTCAGAGTTCTGAGGATCAATAATTTCTTCCTGATACCTTTCACTATTGTAATTATTTCCTTCATCAAGTTCTAAAATTTGCACAAGCCAAATTAGCTTAGTGTCCACTGGCAACACTTGTATTGGTGTAATGGAAGAGGGGCTGTAATTGAAAAGTAGATGCAATAGTATAGTCCTGTAAGGCACTAGTCTGAGTTGCTGGAAATAAGGTGCCTATCAATGAGGTTGTCCTCAATGAAGTCTTCAGTGGCGATAACGGCCCAGATGGAGCAATTGAAGGGAAAGGACATACTCAAAAACAGCCTCAGATAAGTCATATTTTTAGAAATTGGCAAAACGACGTAAGGAATGAAGAGGTGGAAAGATTAGACATAAGATAGATCAACAGTCAAGACCGACAAGTAGGCCGAAACATGTTGACCATATGTTTGTGTAGATGTGTGAGACATCTAACTCTTCTGATCCACATCTCGCTTTCTTATAACCTTCCTACTGCGACAATTATTAATAAAATCATAGTTTTCGGAGGTAGGAGATCATTTTAAAATACAGTTCCTATGTCACGGATCCCAAACGGTCTGTGTTGTGAGAGACATTTCCTCCTGATGCAGGATAGACCCAATGATGATACTAACAGTCATTAGTACGCCATTGAGTTAACATCCCACCAAACGAACATTACTGTTGAGGGTACTACACATTTTTTTAATAGAGATCCCTCGAAGCGACATTGTGTTTTCCCACTCTTCTTGATTTTTGCGGATATCTTTGGGAAGCCGAGTGGGATGACTTATTCCTTAGCTTCTCTCTCTTTCATTGATTTCTTTTGTGTATTCTTCACCACTTGATGTTTAGATGTTTAGATCTTATCAGTGTTTTCCTTCCGTTCCATTTTAAACTGTCACTGCTCATCCTCGATTCTACCTTTGCAAGACTAAATGGAAATGAACTTCTAATGAGTAAAGACGTTAGCAAACCTGTGTGGCATAAAACCATAAGAGAAAATGTAGGTAGAGGTGCTAGGACAACATAATAAGCAATACAAAAATGTTAAATATTTGAGAGTAAAATGTAGCCAATATGAGTGGGACCTTGCAAGGGGCCTCTGATTTGAAAGGAAATATCTACAAAAGAATGAAAGGATCACAATTTAAGAAAGATAAAGGAAGGAATAAAAGATCTGAAGACATTGAAATGGTAGAATTCTAAAGTTGGCATCTGATTTAATAGAATCTAGTGATGGCATAAAATGTCATCAGAGAGGGGATCGATGGAGCAAGGTTTCGTATAAAAAGAAACTTGCTCGTATGCAATCCTCTCAAATAACCTGTAACATTGTAATCAACATGTACGTGAATACTAATTCTACACCACATTTTATATATTGTATCTAGGGGAAGCTTTTCTATGTGCATTGCTAATTAATAACCAGAGTGTTCCAAAATGGCCGCTAAAAACGCGGGAACTCTTCGGCGCATGCGTCTAATAAACCTACGTAGTATGACTTCTTCTGTCGCTTGGGGGGAAATCTTTGCAGCTGCACAATAGCTTTTAATATGGCTGCTTTAAAGTAACGCACTAATGCACATGCTGTGCTGAAACTAACCTATGCAAGTTTTACTAAACTATGAATGCAAAAGATTTATTAAGTAAATGGGGTTAGAGTAGAAATAAGTGGAATACAGTGAATGCATTTAAGTTGGTATTCTAACGTGTTCTTCTTTGACTTTATTAATAGTTCATATTTGGGCCTTGGAGGGTGACCGCGTCTCTGTTTCCTTGAGGCTTCTACGCATGTGCAACGTCTGCTTGTCCTAAAATAACTGAAGTTATTGACTGATTGCCAAACCCTAAGCCCAGCAAGGACATGGGAAGAACAACTCTTGACCCTACAAGAGGAAGACGACGCAACATTGTATTACAGACTTATCGATCTACATATGAAATTCTTGTGGGAATAAAGCTTGTGGGTATTAACATTAAGGGACGGGAGCTAGACAATAGACTAAAGAAAAATATTACACTTAGTAAGGTGTGATGTCCTCACCCCAATGGTTGGCCCAATCAAATTGCGGGTGAACATGGAATTGAAACATTTGGGGGTGGATCATACATTTGAATTGGTATAAGAAAGGTAAGTTCTAGATAGTTAGACAAACTTGATGCTGATGCTATGCGGAGATGCTGCCCGATTTTGCTGCAATCTGACTGAAGAATCCAACACTAGGGAAATTCGCAGAACAACCGAGGAGGCACATCTAGGAAGGGGTCCGGACGAGCCCGAGCCGGAGAGAGGAGCACCAGAGAGGGGTGTAACGCTGGCGATACACTAGAGGAGGTCACCTTCCCTGTCCTGAACCGTTCTTGAATCCTTGACACTTTGATGTCGGGGTCCTCACACCATTCTAGGTAAATATAATTGTGGGGTAAATGCTCCGGATTTGCTCTCTATTCTTTATCTCCTCAGGCACCGTCATTGCAAGAATTTAATCGACGCAACTGATTATAAGCTAACTGTACTATTTTTCCTGATGGAGAATTCTGGCATTTCCATGTGTGTTCTGATTTGACTCACAAAATTATTAATTCAGATAAACTTTTAAAACTTCTTCTGAGTCTGTGGTTCTTTGAATAAAAGATAAATATATCATTATTTCCTCCTTATTCTAATCTACTACTAGATCTTTCGAATGTGCATTTACTCAGGAGACAGGAATGGTGAGAATACTGGTGTAAAGGTTTCCTAGGGTAAAATAAAATTGATGACCAGCGGATATTTGCTAGCTCATTGAGCGTATGAATATATATGGGCCCAAATGAGTGTTATGTGTATGTATGTATAGAGCTGGTAAACTCCGCTGTATCACCTCCACATATTGATAAATCGGATCAGCCAGTCAAGGCTTTTGTTAACTGTGCCCCAAAACAAAGAAGCAAAGTCACCATGAGGGAGATTGCGAAGAATTACGTAAGGTGTAGAGAGAAAAAAAAGCGCATCAAGTAGCCGCTCTTGAGGCACAAATCCTGAGCCTGAAACGTCAGTGTCGGAGGGGACCAATGGACACCCTCAGCTGTCAACTTCACTTGCTAGAGCCTCACAATGGCTTATTTCCATGGAAGAGGCAAAACTTGATAAGGGCACGATTATGGTTATCGCTAAGGTTGATCGACCACCAAAGTTCTGCACCTCTTATAAACATATCTCACTGATTACCAATGAAATGAAGATATTTACTAAGGTCCTTGCTAACAGACTCCAGCAAATCCTGACCACTGTTGTTCATCCGGATCAATGTGGCTTTATGCCCTGCCATCGTACCAGTCACTGTATGACACATGTGGTGCAAATCTGCCTCCAGCACATGAGAGATTCTCGTGCCCTCTTGTTTGTAGACTTTGAAAAGGCATTTGATTCTGTAATTTGGTCCTTCTTGAACAGGGTTCTTGAGCATATGGGTTTCGGTCTACGATTCTGGAGTTACTTAAGGTCCTATACTCTGAGCCTTTTGTTTGAGTGAAAATCAATGGCATGTTTTCCAGCTGATTTCCTATCCCCAGCGGGACAATACAGGGATACCCCTTGTCCCTGCTTCTCTTTACCCTAGCTACATGTAGGCTCATCCGATGTGGATGCTCTAGAGCAGGGTTGGAGATGGGACGGGGCACAGTTGGCAAGATAGCACTTTACAATGACAATTTATTTATTTCCAGGCTAATCCATACTTCTCAGGGACTTTGTTTGCAAATCCTAGGCCTGCAAGTGAATTGGAGCAAGTCCCTCTTAGTCCCACTCAAAGGCAATTTTGAGGTCGCATCCTGTCAAACTTTTGTTCCTATAAAAACGACTGAGCTTCCAATGCCTGGGGTATACATTTCCTGAGAACCCAGCCTGATATGGAGTCTCAATCTCCCCTTTCTTGAGGTTAAAATAAAAAAGCATCTCCAAAAATGTGTGCAGCTTCCGCTGCATATACTTGGCCAGGAGCTTCTGTTAAAAATTAGATAAATGTCTACAATCCGTGTATGCTGGTGGGTTTAGGGATGGCTGACTTATACCTGTACTACTGAGCTGCAGAAACTCTAGTTATAAATGACTGGTTGAGTGGAGGATGGGACGATCCGGCGTACTAAATAGAACTCTTCCTGCTCAGCTAAGGCATTATGATAGATATACTATCCAGTAATCCAATTCCTCTGTGGCTCCCAAAGGTTTCAAGGGAGTTTTTTTTTTTTTATAAACTGGCCCTTTGCATTACACCCCACTGGTAGGGACAACAAATTGCCACAGCAAACTCCATCAAACTAGGTGGAAAGGCTACATCACACGGTCCAATTTAGAGGGTTTATGAAAAATAGGCCAAAATTGTCATTACAAACTTAGGAGACATATGGCAGGGTGAACACTTCTAACCATTTCTGGACCTGCAAACTCACACCCGCTTAAGGCCAAGCTCCTGATCGGTCAAACGGGGTAAGGGAGCTATATCTCAGATATACCGTACTCTTAATGTACCCAAGTACGACCCTCAAGCGGAAATGGGAGTTGGGTTGAATCCCTTGATATTGTTTGGCGAGGTGCCCATATAGCCCCTGAGAGTTTGCTATCGCCTCTCGACATAGACTGATCCAGCTGAACTATTTATATGTAGCCTACTTCACACCCTGCTATCTTTGGCATGTGGGCAGAGTTCCTCATCCCACCTGCTTTTGCTGTGCCCATGCGGACGCAGACTTCTTTCATATGGTCTGTTGGAAATTGTGGGGGTGCTGACACGGGTTTTTGGAACAACCAGTGGATGTATTGCCCTGGATGGCCCTTCTGGGAATAGCAGACAACCTCTGTTGTACCCGTAGTAAATACATTCTGGTGGGAGTGGCCACAGTAATCGCCAAAAGAGATATTGCACGCAAATGGACGATCCCAAACACCCCTACTTTTTCTGAGTGGTGGTTGAGGGTAGATTGGTGTGCAAAAACATTCCACGATTTGGGGTAATTGGTGCGCATATTATGGACTAGATGGTGAATGACTGATTGTATGAAGAAAAGACATATATTCAAGATATTCCAATGTGATTTGTATTGCGATGCAATAACTAATTGTTTTGTTTACCTTATACAAAAATCAATAAAGTTGATTATCAAAATTGCTTGCCTTGGATTTGGCAACCCAGGATGCAACACCATATGATATTTCAAATCGAACCTAGGGTCTGTCTACCTTTGAACCATATGATCTTAACTCGAAATGGCATGGAGTTTGCCCCAAAGTTCTTAAAGGAGTAAAAGATTCCCCCTTCATCATGCCACCATTCTTGTTCCAGGACCTCAAGCAGGCCATAATGAGGCAAGCAAACCTAGAAAAGATCTTGTGAGTTAAGGCTAAAAGTAAGGGATGCCAAGCCCCCTACGTCTGGCATGAAGCAAGACCTCCCATATGCAAGACTTGGAGATATATCACACACAAACAGAACAATAAGAGAAAGCAAATAAAATCAAATGTAAAGAGGCATTAGCCCTTGTAAAAAGTATACTTCATTTGTGCCCACTGCTACCAGAAGTCCTTATTTGCATGAAGGCCCTCATTACACAAGCACCTTAGTTGCAAGGGCAATATCCAGACAAAGAATGCTTTCTTCCATATTTATGTTCTGGCTACGATTTTGGAGTAAGCAAGCCTTTTTGTGCCATATTCTTGCTACGTGTATGGTGAGGGCAAAGAAAAGGTTTACTAAAGAGAAATGGATGCAAACAATTTTGGCATTAGGCTGCTGAAACGTGATTAGCAACTCTAATAAGAGGCATACAAAAATTGGTGCCAAAGCCACTGACCTGCCAGCCCAACAGAATAGTGTTAGACATATTGTGTGTAAACTTACTAACTTCTATATTCAGATATATTCCCATTTCATATTCATAGATTTATACACAATGTACAACTCTATTGCTTCATAGTTAGTTTTGCGCTATAGTAACACAATATACATTGATCAGTAAGTTTTTAAGTTAAAAAAAAATAAATAAAGAAACATCATATACACAGTTCTCTGAGTGCAATTTGACCACAAAAAGAATTCAAACAAAATGAAAAGATGTTCTATAAATGCTTGCTATGAATATTTGAGCAATGTAAAAAAAGAAAATACTTAAAATAAACAACTAATCATTGGAACTGCGAATTTCATTGGCATATTTGTAGATCAATAAAACTTCCAACATCAAAAACACACGCAATTCACTGTACCTGATGTGGATAGGCATCTCCAGAACCCATCTGTCTTTTGTTCTGGTCAAATATTATCCACAGCTGGCTGTCAAATTCAGATTCGTACAACAAGTCACAAAGTAATGGGCAACTAGGGGTTACTTCTCCACTCTTTGGCTGCAATTAGATAAACAAAACAAACATGAAAAAAGAAACTCCTCTCCAAATGATCAATTATGAAGCCAAAGAAGAGAAAAGGCATTTGACAAAATGTAGCAGACGTGCCACAGTAAAAGGCTCTTATTTGGAATGGATCCCCTTGGGACTTTCGGTTACTCTTGATTATACAGTTCATGCATGTTGTACTATACATTAACACATAAAAACAAAATTATGGCTATATATTACTATCAATTGCCTCCCAATAAAAAGAAACATTACTCAGCTCGATTTACTCTTGGGTCCTTTCAATCTTAAACTGCCAATACAAACATTGTGGATGAGCATCATTGTGCGAGTGGCATGTGAAATATAAGAAGCCTATGTATACTGGTGCAAATGTGAGAATTCTTTGAGTGCCTTAGTCAGTCTTGGTTCAGTTGAAAAATTACTTTTTCACCTTCTGCCTATCCACAACTAGTTGATATCCGTTTAACCCTTTCACTGCCAGGGTGTTGATCATTTTGCGGCGGAGCTATTTACAAAAAAAGGTTGTTTAACCATAAGCACCTCCCTGGTGTGCCTTCCTACAAACTATGTTATTTGACAAATTCAGCAGGACAAGGAAAAGGGTGTAGGTCAGACCTACAATTCAAACATCAGACTTATATTTCCAAAACAAATGATATGATAGTAAAACTACATTTAGGATATGGCAGAAAAAAAAACCAGACGGGAGGGATAGAAAAACATCAGCCAGTGAAAGATGTCACAGTGGATTTAAAAACCAAATCGAGCATTATGAAACCAAAGGACATTCTGGAGCCCTCATTGGTGAGTTAGGACTGCTGTAAAGAAAACTGGATTAATTTTCCCTTTCAGTGGATGGCCTCTAAAGAGGAGTTGAACTAACCATTCTAACATTTAGCAGTTTAGCATAAGCTGCAAAAGACTAACCATTCTAGGACTGGAAAAGACTCTCTTAATGTAAACTAAAAGTAAACAGCTTGCTAGCCTGATATTCTTTGCTCTTGAAAGTAGAATGCCCTTTTGCAATAATCAAACAAACATTCAACACAATTATTTTTACTATTAAAAAATTGGGAACGCAATGAAAAGTTAAACAGAGATCAGAAATGGGTACATTCTGGCAAGCGTTGAGTGTGGTGAACATTTTACAGGAAAAAAATCTATGAACCAAATGTAAATAATGCAGGCCTTCTTCATATTCTTAGGAGTGCGTAACAATCATACATGACTCTTAGGGACCAATTTAGACTTTGGCGTACTGAGTAAAGGCAGTCAGGGTGGCAGAGGATTTAGCTCTGTCACCCTGCCTTTACTTTGCCTGCCAAATTTAGAGTTCACTGCCAACCCTAAGGCGAGCTCTCTGGGTTTGTATGAACCGCTTTCACAACTGTGTATACAAAGCCATTACAAAGTTTAGTGTGCGTCTATTATAGCCAAATGCTACACCAAACTTTTAAAAGTTTTTTAATTTCGAAAAACAAACCCTAAAAGTGAGAGTTTGTTGATGGCTTGACACATTGGAGTTTTCTCTCATGGTGGGTGTGTGTGTGTGGGGGGGGCGGCTCAGCTTAAACTTTTACCTGTCCCTACCGGCCAGGATAATTCTATCAGGGAAGGACAGGATTTATTTATTTTTTAAAGTAATTCGACTGCACACTTTAAATGGGGCAGAGGGTCAGGTCAGATGGCTTACCTCAGACAGTCCATATTCGAGCTGTTGGAGAAAGGTTGACACCAACAGAGTAAGTTTTAGTCTGCCAGTGTAAACCTGGAGGCCTACCCAACTCTAAATCAGGGTAGGCTGTTGGCACTGCAATGGAGTAACCTGTCTGCCAAACTCTAAATCAGGCCATTAATTATTTACATTAAAAAATGTAAATCGGAGGTTGAAAAAAAGATTGTTTAATTTTCATTAACATTTTCTGTTAGCTGCATGATAACTGTACTCACCTGATGAAAACTATATGTTAAAATGATCTCATAAAGTTGTCGATTGTTTGGCAAAACATCGCGGGATCCTAATGGCTTTGATTTAGAACTTGATGGCCTAGAAAAAAAGAAATAAACTACAATAATTTACTGTACAATAGAAAGGGCAATTAGAACAATTGGTGAATGGAAGTATCAACATATTGAAATTGTAGATGATTAGTTATTGGATCATGCAATAATAGTACAACTGATATTTCTGTACTGCAGCCCAAAAAAGAAACTGCAACCTTTGCTCAGGATGGAAAATTATAACCACTGCTGAGGTTATCCAATGTGCCAATTTCAAACCAAGATGTTCCATGCTGACAATTCAGCAAGTATTCTGGTTCACAAAGCTTCATGAGCAGCAGATGTTTGCTCCTTTAAATCCAGCGATAAATTAAGAATTAGGCACACTTCCTAGTGTCTTCTGTATATTTTTAATTAAACAAATAATACACAGTAGCAAACCATGCTTTCGATATTAGCTTGAGGCAACCATGCTTTGGATATTAGCTTGGAGGGACAGTCTATAATTAATCAAGATAACTTTGATAGGAATCACAGGCCGTCTTGAGGTTGATGCTGTACTCATTAAGTAAATAATAAGAGATAAAAGTTCACTATCTTACAGTACGACTCCAGCCAGAACCATGTTTTTCTGCTTGCTCCTGCCAAGTTAGCAAAGTTGCATGAAAAGTATGATGCTAGAAAAGCATAGTTGCAGGTAGGAAACCAATTTTGTAGCCTGCACTCTGTATAGCAGTAAACTCCAGAGAAAGTGGGCCTACTTTACGATATGGAGCAAAACAGAATCCAAGCAACACGGCCTTGTGAGTGCTGATGAAAATCACTTGGCAAATGTTTTATGTGTTTTACCATTTTTACAGGAGAAAAATCTTTATATTCAGGGACTTCACACAGACATTCATTGAAGTTAAAATTCCTTTGAAACTGTAAATGGCAGTCGGAGGATAATTTATAATTAACTCTACCCCCTTCCCAACACCTGGTTTTAAATCAAGAGATTTCCACCATATTGTGCACTGTAGGAAGCTGTTTTTTTATGCAGTGTCCCAAAATGAGGTACACCAAGTAGAAAGTCCAGACGATCCTTATTGGTTTGCAGGGCTTAAATTAATATTCCCAAATGCGCTCTTTTGTGGTGGTGTAGGCAAGTAGTTTAGACTTATCAGAGGGTAGTGTTAAGCATTTGATGTACCATGGAGTCAATAAATGAGACACACTCAAGAAGAAACTCGAGACCAGTTTAGAAAAAAAACACATTTTTATAAAATTTTAGATACCAAGATCATTGGAATCGGGCAAGTACTTTAGACATTATCAAATTTTACAGTAGAAAATGACAGCTGTTAGATTGAGGCATGATCCTTGAATGCTGTAATGTTATCCTATAGGAGAAACATTCACTGCATAGGTACACTTACAGACTAGTTACAAGACTGTTCTTCTGGATTTAAGGTAAGTAGGGGCCAAGGTCGAAGAAAGCACCAACAGTTCAAGTTTACCTGCCCCGGGGTGTCTGGCTGCAGAGGTGCTTTAAGCGGTGTTCGCCTCAAACACTACATGCTGGAGTCAATGGGTGCCTGTAAAAATTAGGTGGGGCGGGGGGCGGGAAAGGGGGGTCTCTGCTCTTGAGGGATTCAGGACCACAGAGACACTGTTGGTTTACATGAGCCTGGGCAGGGGAGCTCGAGTGCAGAGGTGTTTTGTCTGGCTGGATGGGAAGTTGGAGGCTCTCACAGTTCTTCATCTATCTGCAGACGAGGGGAAAGAAACATAGCAGGGCAACACTCGATGGGGAGCTGGCCTCTTTCGGAGTCCCTTGATGTGCATGTAAGTTTGGGTGGTTCAGACTGAACACAAGCAAGCCGTGGTACTTGCAGCTGGCTCCCGTACCTTGTGTTTTGGTGCAGGGCGGCTCCTTGGAGTCCTGGCATCTCCAAACATGACCAGGAGACTGATCTGACCTCCTGGAGCATGAAGACCTCTTGCTGGGGTGCTGCTCCCTCTGTGGGTCCGGGGGTTGACATAACACTTTACCGGGCAGCTGCAGTCAGTGCT
This sequence comes from Triturus cristatus, assembly GCF_964204655.1. Taxonomy (NCBI): domain Eukaryota; kingdom Metazoa; phylum Chordata; class Amphibia; order Caudata; family Salamandridae; genus Triturus; species Triturus cristatus. The sequence goes on along the minus strand of NC_140591.1, from coordinate 1,114,669,339 downwards.
TGCTGGTGCAGGAAAGTGGCTCCTCCACTCTAAGGGAAATAATGTGGGGTCGAGGAATTGCTGGACAGACCTCCAGGGATTTGAGGAGGCTGTTCCACTTCTGAACGAGTCGGTGTCAGTGATTGTCGGGAGAGTAACAGTCAGGCAGGGTTTTGCGCCAAGGAAGATGCTGGTCTACAGTTCTCACGTCTTTGGCTCTTCTTTGTCCTCCTCCTTCATCTAGGTACACGAATCAGAGTTCCTGGTGTTAAGGGGCCACCTAAATGCTACATTAAGGGTAGTAGTCAATGGGCTACTTACCACTAGGGTCATTACACCCCCATTATGACCACTTCCAGTGGGGGGTGGGCATATCACTGTCCCAGAGTTCTAATTCCACCAAAGACATGATGGTGAAGCCCTTTTTTCGTGGAGCACATTAGGTAGCCCACCTTAGGTGTTTGACTGGTCTGGTGGTGCAACAAACCTACTGGCATAGCTAATTTTGATTGAGCCGGGGGTGGAGGTTAGAGTTAGAGAAACTTGAGATCTACCTCAATTCATAGCCCTTCTAAATCGTTCAGGACAAAATACCCTTGATGCTACAAATTGATGTTTTTACCCGAGTACACAACCAGCTACTTTAACCAGTCCAAGTTGCATTCTCATTTCTTCACCTGGCAACATTTCTTTGAAGAAAACCACTTCCTTACTAGATGTCAACCAGATGTCCCTCTCAGAACATTTTATGGCAACAATGTTAAAACCAGGATCTGGTTATTTGTAGTAATAATGCATTGTAAAATATGTATTAGAATAGCTAACGTACAGCGGTATATGTGGTGTAATTTTTCACTTGGTACAAAGGATCATCTATTAGATAACCCAAAAATATCTCGGTGTCAAAGGAAATTTTAAGAACATGTCCATAATTCTCAGGAGGTCTTAGGAAGGAAAGAATAATTTTATACTAAAATTAGGTAATCAGTCTTTCAGCACAATCTTGTCCTACCGCTTCTCCACAATGGTTGCCTGTTTTAGGAGAAATGCTATCAACTCATTTGCTTACATTTACCTGTGCATTTGTTACTACTACAGTGTGTAGGAAAGCACTGTTTTTTTGTATGATCACGTCCCCCCAGTTTTCGGCCGACGCTGTGGGTTTTTCAACTCTGTAGTACAGTAGGTTCTGCTATCCAGGTCCCAATGCAGGTACTCCGACCCCAAATTAAGCGTACAATTGGCTAATACACGATTGGCTTATTTAACTTACAAGAGGTACCCTGTGCAGGTAAGGCAAGAGTCACCAGGAGACTGCAGCACTTATTGTGTCACCATTGTTGTAATAAAGGGACAACCATAGCTTTATGTATGCCTTCGCAGCCTACTTGGGCAGTTTCCAGCTTGCTCATTGTAAGTGACAAAATAACCCTTTTGCCAACATGAGGACATGCTGAAATTCCACCTTGCATATTCTGTCAGTTAAAACTTGCAATTATCTTTTTACTGTAGCAAAGCAGGTAGCCCTATTAGCCAACAGGGATTTCACTAGCAGACACACTAAGAGGTAACTTCCATATGGGACCACTGAACATGGGACTTCAAAGTATCAAATTAATATTTGCATTAAACTCTACTTAATGATGTAGTCGGATTTAAGGTAAGTTGTAAGGCAAAGGTGACTTAAGAAAGTCACCACGTTGTTGCTCAAACCCCTGATAACCTCTGATAACAATGAAGCCGATGCCCATGCGCACTATCACCGAAAGGAGGAGTCACCTACCTCGAGACTGGAAAAGACTTCTTTGAACAAAACACAGTCCAAACATCCGGACCCAACACTAGATGGCAGGCTATGCAAAGCATGTGATCTACAGCGAACATTCCTAGAAAACACATGTGTTACGTGTGGCTGTGCAAAGCTAAGGCAGCCTAAAGCTGCCAATATGAGCAACCAAAGGAGAACCAAAATGGGGCCCGAAGGTGAAATGCTAGATAGGATGGATGGTAGTATGTCAATATCAAAAACACATTCTTCCATAAATTCTTTGCCCCATTAAGACAATTCCTCTTCCGATCTATGAACAGACACAAAAATATTATTTCTGCCTGAAAAATGGACAAAAAGCGCCTGGTTACCTCTTCTAAGACCTTGCTGAACAAATCATCGCAATTTAGCAATATTTACTTTAAAACTCCAAGCATCAGCGAATGATGCAGAGACAGAGGCAACTATGCAGACCAGTCCAAATATACACCACTTAAGTTGAAAACCTATATTAAAGGTGATGGTTTAAAGTCAGACTTGTTATAGGGCATTTTATACAACATTGTCAACTGAAATCAAAGAAACTGGGACACTGCCTTCCCACTGAGCAGCCCTGAAATGATCAGAAGGTGAGAATTAAACCTGACTAAAGCTGGATGAGTATTTAGATCACACATAGCATACTTCATCCTATTTAACAGGTCCTCGATCTTAGATTGCTTGATCAGGCTATAGCCCTTAAAGTCTTTATTTGACTTGCAGTTCGATCACATGAATAGGGTAACAGCTGAAGACATCACGGATAAGGAGCAAACAAATGTTATTAATTTCTTTGAGACATTCACATTTCATTAGTCTCCTGTAATGCAATTTCGATAAATGAAACTTACTTGTAGGAATTCAAAAAAGCAGTACCTTAATGTTTGAACCCAGCTCTTCAGAGTTATGCAGGGGGACAATTCTTCATACTTTAACGTGGACTGCACATCAAATCGAACAATGCCATCAGAAGCATGCTGCAACAAAACAAACAATCCTCTCACTTATATATACATGTATAATAACAACTTTTACATAGTATTTATATGAACCAAGTGACCAGCTTTCATAAGCACCCATACCAGGTTTGTAGGTCAACAGAACTAATTAATTTTCAAAGGCATCAAAATATACAAACGTGCACATAGCAGGGCAGTTGCTTATTAAGTAGGACTGTGAGGTTCAAAGGTCACACCAATATCAGTATTGCTGTAACTGCTGGGAAATAATGAAATCTGATTTGCCATATGCTTCACCTTTAGAACAGTAAATGTTTTGACCATTTCTGCATTTGTCTCTCATAAAAAGGCAAATTCCTGCATTGTTTTTCTTTTGACTTTTTCCAAATTTTTACCTTTTTCCCAATTTTATTTAGTTGTCTTACAAAATAGACAAAAGTAAAATATCGCTCACATCTGCAGCATGCTAAAGCTCTGCTTCAGGACATTATATACACCACCACCGTCTTCCCACATTAATGTGAGACAAAATCATTTTATTCACTCCTGTGCATTCCGTTTTGTCATAGCTGTCAAGGTGAATAATTCTGCCTGTTTTTAACCTGCTTGTTTCTAATCCTCATAATCATATAAATGTTGTTATATAACATGTATGTATTGTATTATAGCTCACACCACAAGAAATATGTTATGCTATGCATCCTGTATGGTATTCACACTTACATGACTATGTATTACCCCATGTACCCCCTATGCAATGCACTGTTCAACCCCTACAGCAGAATGTTCACTGCATTATTTTATGCACAGCCTACACCCCCTCCCCTTGGTGTTTCCTACCTTCCTACTGTGTAATTATGTTGTTTGCTACTGTCTATCTCTGGTTGTAAAATTTTATAAAATACTTTGAACTCAAAAAAAACAAAAACAGACTTAGCCTTCACCAGGGCTCAGGATGGAATAATGTTCTGAACATTTTAGAACGACAAGTTAATAATAATAGTGAATCTTGTATTGCAACAGCTCCTCCGTGAGCCTTCTACTCCACCAATTTCGAAATACACTGGATTTGCTTCCTTTCAGTCTAAACCTTTTCTGTACACCCACTAAGATAGTATTGTGAGGTAGACTCAACAGACCGGGGACTGCATTAAAGAAAGGTGAGATGCTGGTTTAGAAGTACAAAAGTACCGCAACCACTGGAAGGTCGTTAGCACTGGAGTAATTGAAGGCGAAACTGAAGACGTCTGATTTGTAGTTTCACAATCTTTCTTTGGTGCTCGAGACGCACACACAGTGTTGCCGTAATCCTATCTAAACATGCAGGTCCTAGTCAGTTTGGTGTAGTGTGATAATTAAAGTAACCAATGGATCTTTCTCATTTGTATTATGGAAAACAAAAAGTATGTTTAACTACTGCTGTGAAGTAGTTGCTAATTTATAGTTCAGAGGTTAACACAGATTATTGAATGGTACATATGATGGAACTGCATGCCATTCAACAGATGTTTGTGAAATACGCCAATGAGCTTTGCAATGGATGTTGATCACGTTATCTATTGCACTATTTACATAACCTTGCAGTGATCTAGTCACTCTGAATGTAGGACTTGAGTGCTAGAGCATAACAAAAGCACATTGGACTAAATATTAAAGACAAAGTCCTAATTGCAGCTAAACAACAGTGTATCTCCACCTAGCATTGTTCACATGTTTAATTTATTTTCCTGAATCACTATTTTACAATTGGCAAACGTGCAGCATGCTTTTTCACACCTACTATGTAATAAATAACCAGTCAAAAACAAAACGCAAATAGATGCGAAGAAGATCAAGTTTATGTCATAGTTTCTCATTTATGGCAAATACTTCATGTTGTAAGCATGAAACACACATTTAACTGTCATTTTAAATCTAGATTTCTGAAGCAGACTTTAAAAATACAGACATTTAAAACAAACAAAAGGCATGCTTAAAAAATAAATCACACTTACAATGTTTAGTGGAGAAGCGCAGGAAACTAAACCATGGAACGAAACTGTATAATCAACACATACATCACTGAGGCTTGCCCACCAACGAGCAATACAGAATTCTAATGTTTTTCCACCCTACACAAAAAAAGAAAAAGGGAAATCATTTTACTTGAATATTTCAACAGCCTCAAATTATTCTACCATAAACGGGATTCACTGCAATTCTCAGGACTTAACAAAACCACTACAAGACATTAACTCGGATTGTGCATTCAACTCAGGTTACACTAGGGCAAGTATCCCAATAAGAAACCAGTTACTAACCTGTACCTACGAAGCTTCAGACTCACATGACTGAATCATTTCCAGTCCTTGAGGTTGAAGTTTTATTTCAAAAGTAGTACAAGTAAATGTACTAGAAAAATGAAACCATGAACTTAAGTAATCAAATAATCTCAATAGGAAAGACAAAAACGTCAGTCAATGAGGTGAGAGCGCATTGACCACCACTTCCCCAAGAGGGTCCCACTGTTCAGCTTTCTAGTACACTCGCATGAAAGGATATTTTAAAGCGCAGCCCGTGATTGTGGTCACATGTGAATCTAGGAATGGTTTTCGTAGGAATGTTCCCCTTTTTTGACATGGTCATCTCCACTTTTAGCCTGGCATTTGATAAAATTTTGACGGAAGTGCACTGGGGTCCTGCTACCCAGCTCCATAGTGCCATCGCTCTTTAACTAAAACAAGGTAACTGTGCAATTGTTCTGCAACTGGCAAAAACTTTAGCATCTCTGCAAGTCCCTTGTGAATGGTATCCTTGGTGAATCGGCCATCCTTGGCATGGGTACTAAAGAGGATCCCTAAGACATGCAGCATGTATTGTGCTACCCAAAGGGACCCACCACCAAACTCGTACAGACTGCCTTTGTAGCCTGCCTGAAATGGTGCAGACAAATGTGAAAACAAATTGGCACACACCCTGTGTGCCATGCCTACAGACACTGCATGCAATACATGTAAGTCATCCCTACAGCAGGCCTCATAGCCCTATGGCAGGGTGCATTATATTACATGTGAGGACATATCTGCATGAGCAGATATGCCACTGTGCTGTCTAGTTCAATTGCTCGATAGTACAAGTGAACAGGTAAGCCACCTTAAGTATATGTACTTGGCACTGGTCATTACGAGTTATCCAGCTTCATGATGGCTTCACTAAAACCTATGGTGTTTGGTATGAAAAACCTGGTCTTAGTAAATCCATACTAATGTCAGTAGTGACTTTATTAAGATATGCACCCCAAGGCTCCTTTTGAGGTGTCGGCTGAAAGCCTACCAGCCTCTTAGTAGGCTGGCTCACTGGTATATTCCGGCCTGCCACCACAGAGGAGTTTCTGACCCCTCCTGGTAGTGAGAGCCCACCCTCAGAAACAATGTCTCCTCTGCCAGGAGGTGTTTACACCTCCTCCGGGAGGATGGCTAGTGGATCTGCATACCAAGGCCAGAGGCTTCAAAGCCTCTGCCGCCTTTGACGTGCAGCCCCAGCATCCCCAGACCTGGGAGAGGGCACCCCCTGCCCTTAAGACCATCTGGCACCAGGACAGGTGAGAAATTAAATATTCACATAGGTGTATTGCACCACCAGGCTAGTCACACCCCTAGCAGGGGCAGCTTGATCCACTCCATGAAGGAAGGACTCTACCATCTTGATTTTGGTGTAATTAGAAACTCTGAGACAGGGTTATGCCCACTCCCTACAGGAAGTGGTCATATAGGGAGTGTAGTGACCCCAGGAGGAAGCATCCCATTGCCTTCTACCCTCCAGTCCCCTTGACGCCCCTAAATTCAGTATTTAGGTGGCCATTGACACCAAGAACTCAGATTCCCCTGACAAAAGAAAAAGGACCAAGAAGAGCCAAAGACGCAAGAACAGCAGACTACTGGTGGACTTTAGCACCAAACCCTGCCTGCCAGCTCCTGTCCCGACAATCGCGACAATCTGACTCGTACTGCAGCTGTGTATCCTCCAAAAGCCTTGAAGGGCCTCCAGCACTTTGCCAAGCCGTCAGCATCTCCCTTGAAGTGAAGTAGCCACTTCCCTTCAACCTGCAGGCACCGACCGCAATGTCTGGTTCACCATTCTGCTGTCGACACACCAGCCGCCCAGGAGGAGGTCACCGTGCTCCAGGTCAGATCTGTCTCCCCATCAACTGTGAAGTTTCCAGGACGAACTGGGCCGCCCTGCACCAATACTCAGAGTACCAGACCCTTTGCCACAACTAAAGCTTGTTTGAAATCCAATTAAGACTCAAACGACTAAACAACCAACCAACTAATAAGGGACGTCAGCATCGCAGAGGCCAGCACCAAGAGTCTCCCAGTTGTCCTATTTTGCCCCCATTGTAGGTCTAAAGGAGAACCGAGAGTACCTTTGACGCACAGACCCAGCCAACCTAGCACCAGAGCTCTACGGCCCGGGTCCACTACAACCAACTGTGCTCCCTTGCTCCCAGGAACCTTCACGAACTGAGCACCGCATTGGGAGCTCCCGGGTGGGTCTCAAGCATCCAACCCCCTCCCCCCCCCCCCCCCCCCCCCCAAAGAGCCTGTTTCTGGGTGGCCCCCCTCTCCCCTCTTTGCCTACGGTGTAGCGTGCAAGCCTACTAGCCCGTCCAGTATCTCTGCACCTGGACACACTAGGACAGATAAACTCGAACTGGTGGTCCCATAGCACCTTAAGTTCTGAAGGAGACCCCCGATTTACGCTTGCAAGAACCCGTATGCAGTATATGTTTCTTTCTCTATAGGAAAGTATTAATGCATAAAATCGCATTTGTATTACAGTTTTACTTACCTGTAAAAATTGATATCTCGAAAAGTACTTACCAAATTACAACGTTCTTGGTGTTAACCCTTTTGCTGCCAGGCCTTTTCTCCGCTGTGCCAAGCCTGTTTTTTGGCTATTTGGGGAGTTTGCTTTTAGGCCCCCATAACGTTTGTCCACATAAGGTATCCATGCCAAATTTGATTCCTTTTTTTTACCCAACATCCTGGGGATTCTAAAAGTACCCAGGGATTGTAGATTTCCCCTGGAGGGGACCGAGAAATTAGCTAAAATGCAGTTACATTTTGAGGTTTCTTTTTCGGAAAAATGGGAAAAAAGTGCTACAGAAGAAAGCATCTTTTTTCCCTTCAAAAAGTATCAATAAAGGGTTTGCGGTGCTAAAATCACCATCTTCCCAGCTCTCAAAACCAGGCAGACGTTTGTCAGAAAACCAAAGTTTTCAACACAGCTTTGCAATTTTACTATGACATACCCCATTTTTCCTATTTTTTGTGCTTTCAACCTCCTTCCAGTTAGTGGTAGAAATGGGTGTGAAACCAATGGTGGATCCCAGAAAGCTATACATTTCTGAAAATTAGATATGATCCTGAATTCAACAAGGGGTCATTTGTGTAGATCCTTCAATGTTTTCCTATAGAATTTAACAGTTGAAATAACATATTGAAACGGAGTTGAAAAAATAGCCATTTGTGCCTAGGTTTTCTCCTGTAACGTCTTCTAACTATGGCAGATTTTGGAAAACAATATACCGTAATGTCTGATGAACCCTGCTGTTTGCTGGGATATATAGGGCTTGTAGGTTCACCAAGAACCAGAGGTACCCAAAGCCAATAACGGAGCTGCACCTTGCAGTGTTTTTATTTATTGTGTACCAGGTATACAGCAATTCATTTGGCAAAATATACAGTGAAAAATAGGTCTCAAAGAAACCTACATACTTCCAAAATGGGAACAACATATGGAGTTTAGAAGCAATGGTAATTTACACTTCTCTGAATTTGTGGGTAGCCATACTAGCATGTGAATTAGAGGGTATTTTTCAAAATGACTTCTTTTTCACACACTGTCTTACATTTTGAAGACATGAATGCAGAAAAACACAATTTCTAATAACACTTGTTGTACTATTCTGTTTTTCCCTAAGTCTCCGATACAAATGGTACCTCACCTGTGTGGGTAGGCCTAGTGCCTGTGACAGGAAACGGCTCAAAATGTATTATGGAGACATCAAAATTATCTATCACAAAATAACCTGGTTTTGCAAGAGGGTCACCTACGTTTTTGGGACAGAGCTTGGCAACCGTCTCAGGAAACCTACCAAACAGAGACATTTCTGAAAACTAGACACCAAGGGGGAAGTCCAGGGAGGTGTGGCTTGTGTGGACACCCCAATGTTTTCTTACCCAGATCCCCATGCAAACTTCACATTTAGCTTTAAAAAAGAAAAATCTAATTTTCCTCACATTTCTGTGTGGGAACGTTATGGGATCACCGGACTGGCACTTCGTACCACCCCCTTGGTATCCTGACAAAAATGATACCTCACTTGTGTGGGTGTCCACCGCAGAGTCAGCCTAAAAACGTATATAAAAAAGGAAACTGCGCTTATGAACACGCTGAGATATCCTCTCAATCTCTACACGTTTTTGGCCCTTCCCACAAATGAGGTATCATTTTACTCGGGAGACTGTGGGAAATGCTGGGTAGTAGGAAATTTGTGCTAACGCAGTTTCCGTTTATTTATCCAGTACGATTGAGTGTCCATCCAGTCTGCGACCATCCTCAGTCCGAAATTATTGGCCTCAGAGTTGTCTCTCTGTGTTGATTACAATGAAAAGATGCTCTGGGTTTCTTCTGCATATGAAAATAACGAGATGCTTACATTAAATACAGTGATTTAGCATGGCACACAGGAGTGTGCATTGTCATGTTTTTACTCATGGTTTGTACCATGTCACACAGTCAGAGGGTAATTTGTGTGTGGGTCCCTTAGTGTGGCATGAGATCTTCTGCCGCTCTTAAGGGCCCTCTGTAGTACCCACACCCTAGGTAACAGGGGTTACATTTACTAGGGACTTACAGGGGTGCTAAAGTCCTTTGACAAATGTGATACAATTAGATGGAAACGGCACTGAGGTCTGGTTAGCAGGCCTCAGTGCACTGTAAGATTTGAAAACACGTGTGTGTGTGTGTATGTAACAAAAACTCAGTTTCCTACAATCGCCATCAAAAAGGAATAGAGCCCAATTAAGATTCCACTGGAGAGTTATAGTGGTAACTAAAGTAAATACGAAGACAAGTGTTAAGAAGATCCTTCCAAAAAACTCGTCTTTTGAAAAAGAACCACTCTCAGGTGAATCAAAAATCAATAGCCACCAGATAACGTGGACATTCCTTATCTCAAACCTTTTTAGGTTGGAAATAATGTATACTGAAAAACTACAGCAACAGAGATAAAAACGAGGTTCTCCGATATTAGATTCTCACCAGACTGAAAATCCTCTCCATCTCTCTACCGAGACAGAATTGGTCAAAGTTGTAGCTGGAAACACACTGGTGACTCCCTATGACAATATCCGATCCTTCTGTTATTGCTGCCAAGCCAGAATTAGGTTTGGGCGTAGGACCATCTGCTCCGCAGATACAGACGTCCATCCTGATAGAAAGCATTCCTCAGAGACAGCAAGATCGAAAGTGTCTCTCACCCAGTCAGGAGAATCAGACTTTTTGGTCACCCTCCCCCCACCCCCTAACTACATGAGCTTTGCAGATGCAGTTGTAGTGGTTCTATGCCCAAACTTATGTTTCCATCAAGCGGTTCCAGAGGCTACTGAAATCCTGTTATCAAATATAACTTATAGCCTTACTATTGTTAGTCAGGACTTGCACTCTCTAGGTTCTACTAAAGAGGAAGAAGGGAGACAGAGTTAACTGGTTGGTGCAATGGCTTTAGAATTTAATTAGCAGCATCTTCACTCAGGATTTCCAGAATCTATTGCCTAGTCTGACCTGCGGGCACCATAGGCTAACAAAGAATCTATAACCAAATTTGTCTGTGGGAATCAAACAATATCCATTATTTTGCCAGTATTCGGTCAGCCATCACCTTAGCGTTCACACAGAATATTGAAACCCTGCAGGTTCCTAGAACACATTTGAAAGTAAAAAATCTTTCACAGCACCTTTCAGCCTACTTTTGTGATCAGAGAGTTGATGATGCCTAGAACTCAACTGTGGTGGATTTAGGCCATGATCGTACATTAAAGTAAAATTTGGACTGCATCTCAGAGCATGCTCAAGCAGTAGGAAGGTGATACAACTTCGGGGACTTGGAGCAAATATTTCTTCCTTCAATTAACCAAAGAAAATGATGCAAAGAACAATTCCACTGTCAGTGGGAATGAATAAACTAAAGAAAATTAGGTTGCATGCTGTCCATGTGACTTCCAAACTATGAATTACTGATGACTGTGAAATAGCAAATTCAAATATGGAACTCAACAGAAAAAGCCTGCTGATCGAGGATTACATTAGACAAAATTTGAACAAATGTGAGAAAAGCAAGATGGCCCAGGCAATTCAAGCACAAGCAGTGTGATTAATTTTACAAAAATATATCCAAGGTGAGGTGCTAAATATCTTTGGCTTATTAGCAGAGTTTAGTAAGTATCATGCAAGCTGAAATTAAGCCAGAAAAACACAGCATTACAGCAACTTGACACAATAAAACGTTACATACCAAAACAGGAAATGCTTCAGTCACAGAGCCCTTCTCTGGTAAAGAGGAAAACTTGTAGAACTCATGGCTTCGATAGGCCTTTTGCTTCATCAACTGAACTGCATGAAGTACGAACTTTGAAGACACGTCTGATGAGCATGAAGATACTGTAACCTCTAGGATAAAAAAAAAAAAGTCAATAAATGGAAAATGTGTCTGACTTATGATTAGGGTTAATTCACATTTAAACCATAAGAAACTCATGCATGGATTCACTTGGACAAGTCCCACTGAAGTACACCAATGTCAATATATTATTAGGTCCGTAAACTTTGATGTGGGGCAAATTAAGATTATAGATGTCCAATGGTCAGCCAATAGGAATGTTAGGCAATTACTGTTGCTAACACTGTGTTATGCTAAGCTGGTACACTGTTTCAAAAAGCTACCCACATGGTAAATTAGATATACTTAGTGATCTATCCAAACTCTTTATAATTTGTGGAGAGCCCTGCTGCACAAACCGCTGAGATTGAACCAGTTTTTAAAATAATGCTCTGGCTTTAAAAAAAAGCAGCACCCTCCCCTAATGAAAGGCAATGACTACGCCCGAGCATAAATTAATTTGAAAGCATAATGCGATGCAAGCAAAGTAGATCTTGCAAGGGAGGAAATGCAAAGGCAAAGAGTAACCAAGCTGAAGACCTATTTTCTAACACGTTCCTCCTGCCCAAGTAAAAGGCATCTTAACATGAGTGGCAGCTTTTTTCCAAGAGCAATGAAATTATGGGCAAAAATGGGTTTGTTAAATGTGGAACTTGCATAATATGCCTAATGGAAAAACGCAAATCATCAGAGCTAGTTTGCACATCATGCTTTCGTTTTGTGTTGCTAAATAATGAGCGATGGTAATCAAGTATGTTTAACTAACTTCAGAAATCATTAAAGAAACCTGTGGCCACAAACTTTAAGAGGCAAACAACTGTAAACAGGAAAGAAAATGATTCGTTGCTGACAAGGAACATGTCCAATTAAGTAGAATTAAAATTAAAAGAAAAGGAAACTGCACATACCAGCCCATGTGGCTCCCTGAGGAACTTCAATGAAATGTCTTTGGATCTGTCCTGGCTTAAAATGGACACCAGTATATGCAACATCATAGCCTGTTGATTCATTTAACCTGAAAGTCATTTTGTGAAAAAAGAGAAACAATGTGACTAATATAAAACTTATTGAAAGATCTGTAATCTTCCTTTGACAATGCATCGTCCAGAGTAGTACACAATCGATTTCAGGAAGAATCTAACTCCTGTAAATAACCCAGAAAGCATTTGTGGTAATTGTATGATAAAACTACATAAATTCAACTTGTAGTCAATTTTCACAACTAGGACTTGCATATCCACGCATTTAGGCACAATATTTTAGGCCATTTTCATTTATTAGCAGGCAAAGATAAACTGTTACGTAAACACAACTGCTGTATAACCTAATGGTGGAGAGAATGGCCATGATAAGCTCAATAATTGACAGAATTTGATCTTGGACCTTAAAATATGTCAGATCACTTCTATGCTAACACTTATAATGACCAACTAGGTGTATTTTTCCAAATCCAGATATCCACATGGTTTTAGCCAAAGCGTCATATTGAAAGCTGCCATAAGAATTTATTAACTACTGTCTTGTCTATGGACAGTTTTTTCAAAGGCCATGAGTGGTGAATAGTAATGGATTAACAAGGAATTCTATATACTACTTATAACTCATCAAAAATGATGGTCAACAGTATTGATTTATTCGGTATTTATCTACAGTACACACTATCAAGTTAAGTGCCAAAGCACTTCCTGGAAGGGCCATGTAGAGCTCCCAACATGCTCCGTGGCTGAGAGATTGCATTCGGGGTAACGAGGGCATGCATCGAGATGGAGGGCCTCTAATGCACTGCTGCTGACAGCGGCCAGATCTAGGCAAACCTGCTCCTCACTCCCCACTGCGGCATCCAGGCATAGGGGCCGCTAGGGTGGAAGCCAGTTATGATCTTTTTCCTAGGAGGGAGAAACCAAGTAAAATATCTTAGGACATTGCATTGGAAGGGCTAAGGGGAGGATGGTTAAGCCATCAGAAAATCTGAACTTTTGGTCTCTGAGTAGTATTGTGTAATGCCAACGGTATCAATAACCAAGTCAAGTTCACGTCTATACTGGAGTGACTCAAGGCGTTTAAAGCACAGATTATGCTTGTTCAAGAAACTCAGCTTAAGGCACTGACCAGACTATGCAAGACTCCAAGCTTTATTTCACAAACATTGTATGTGTCAGCCAGCACAGCAGTCAGAGGGGTGGCAATTTTGATTTCCCAGGTGAAGTGCATCAGGTGGTTAGAGATCCAAAAGTCAGGTGGATGTTGGTAAGCTTGAGGGTTGAGAATCAACTTACTCCCTGGTTAGCTTCTATGGCCAAATGAGGACAATGCAACCCCCCTAAAAGAAGTCCAATTTACTGCTCCCACTGAATGGACTACTAGTAATAGGGGGTGGATTAAACATTATACAGAATGTTAGACTAGCTTCTTCATGCAGTAACAAACAAAACAAAGAAAGGGCTTCACGCTTTTTAGCTAAAGTAATTTGTGACCTAGCTCTAATAGACTCATGGCGATTAGATCATTCGCAGGTGCAAGAAAATAATTGTTTCTCCAAACATTTGGATTCAATCTCAAGAATTGATTTTTTTTCTAGTATCCCATCAATGGGCCAGAAATAAAACTTTCATATTATCAAACCCTTTCCGGACCATTTGGTCACCTTTATAGATGTAGTTGTAAATGCCAATCGAGCCTATAGGCCTCAATGGGTGCTTGAGAAACTGCTGCTAACGAAATATAGCTGGCTCATGGTATTGGAGTCCGCCCTAGATGATTTCCTTTCGAGAAATATACGGTTAGCTTCTATCCTTGCAGTTTGGGGAGCTTGCAAAGCTTTTATTAGGGCGTGGCGATCTCCTACAAAGCTCAAATCACTAAGCTATGGAAGGGAAAAGACACAACCCTTGCAGCTCGAACTCTATCAAGTCACGGTCGCTCACAACATACTCCATTCTGAAGCTTCAGGGGCTAGAGTTGCACAAGTAAGTCCTCCTTCGCAGTCATGAATGGTCTAGCACATGGACCTGGATACTCCACTTACTGAGGGGGACTAGTTGTGAGTCAATTACCTCACATTATAATTTTTTACATTGGACTTCTCTTACTCCCATACATCTGCACAGAATATCTGCACTGAGTTCGGGTGATTGCCTCAGGCGCAGTCACGATGGGGCGGACTTCATGCACTTAGCCTGGCAATGTAGGAAGGTACAGGGTTACTGGAACCAGGTAATAGCAGAGATACAGAGGACTCTCTGTATACTTTTTGCACACACACCACAGTGCTGTCTCCGAAGAAATGTTAAACGTCCAAGGGGCTGGAAGATGGCATATAGATTTCTGCACTTGGCACTAGTCCTGGCCAGGCGTTGCATAGCTATAACATAGATGGGGCGAAGAGCGCCTTACTTTATACGCTGGTATAGCGATGTGTTAGAATGGTCCGTAGCAGAGGAATCTCACATGACGCTTGCCATATGCGATGACAAAGCAATAGAAGAGCTAGCTGTTTGGAAGGATTGTTTGGAAGGACTTGTGCGAAGTGTTCCTAGATCCGGAGGCATCCATAACCTCTTCTTACGGTGAGGATACCGAAAATGGGGAAACCAATAAGGAGGAAGCAGTTGGGGTGGGTGTCCCATTACCGAAGTATCCTGCACTATAACAGGTGTTTATGTCCGCGCAGAAGGTCCAATGTCTGGAGACTCAGATAAAGTTATGTGAGGCCTGCTGGGAGTTCTTTATACTTCACTGAACTATTGGTGCTCGATTGTATGCTTACATTGTCATACAATGCTGCTGTACTGTTCATGGTAAAAGTGAAAAATTAAACTTAACAAAAAAAAAGTTGCACAAGCAAGTCAGTGCTTGAGAGATCATTACATGTCACTGGAACTCGTTAATCAAAATACATGTTTCCAGAAGTATTATGAAGAGAGCGAGCATGCTGGGCAGTTCTTGGTCTGGTTCGTTAACAAAAGAAAAAGGAATAACGAGACCATCAAATTTATTTACGATGAGGCTAAGAACCGGATGGTCGATCAACCAGAACGTATTGGCAAAGTATTTTTAGAGCACTACACAGATCTGTATACTTTCACTTGTAAAACCATTGCAGTAACGGTGGAGGAGTAGAGGGCAGAGCTTGCCGGCGCCGAAGATGGCCGCGTAAGCGGATAGCTCCGCATTAAAAAAAAACTATTCAGCAAGAATCCTGCATTCTCTCTGGGCCTCGTCCCCGCAAACCGCATGCCTGCTCAGCTGAGTCGCTCCTCACCAGAACGGTATATTTCGGCCCCGGAAAGAGTGAGCACTAGTGGAGTTGTGAGTCAATCTGTGCATCGTGAGCACTGGGCCGGGGATCCCCGAGATATATTTTGCGGCGAGCCGACCGGAAGTACCACAAGGACAAGGACTGTGCCGGGTCGACCCGGCTGGAGCTCCTGGACGTAAAATACCACCACCACGCCCCTGTCCCATCTGGTGCCGACAAGGCGACTGATTAGCGGGGCCCCGCTGAAGTGGAGTGCCGCTGCCGCAATAGGTTGTGACAGACGTTGGTCCAGAGCAATGGTACTCGAGGAGTGGCAGGCCTGCCTGGGGGCCCATCCGGACCTTTGGCGCTACACCGAAGAGATTTGGACAGTAAGATTATGCCGCTAGATCTTGTGCGAGCAGCTGCGGGGGAGGGAGCATGCCTCTGCACCACTATCTTTCGCCACCTTGCACGCTTAATTGTCATCTGCACAGCAGGGCCTGGATTTCTTTCTACCGGCTGCTGCCTGCCACTGACGCCGGTTGACTGGTCCAGCTGCTGCACCAGGATCACCCCCCCCCCTCCCTCCCACCTCTCTCCGCCGCTGCAGTGGTCCTAGCTGGGGGCTCTGGTCATTAGGGGTCACGGGGGTGGTGAACTCTACCCTGGTGAACTGGGAGCCCCCCCCCCTTTTGATTTCTTGGAGTTACGCTGTGTTCACAAGCTCCTAGGTGGAATGGTTTTTGGTGCCTACGGCTGCGGTGACGCCCAGACTGGTCTGCTGTGTACCCTTTGCTCTGCCTGGTGTGTGGGGCTGCTACCCTGGTGAAAGTCGTGACGACCTGTGTTCACTTGCTGCTCCACTCTGCTCAGCCTAACTCTGATCTGCAGTTCTTCATTCCTAGTTGTATTGGGACTTATTTACAGATCTGATAGGTCCAACTGGTGCGAGCCGCAATGGGCAGAACCGACAAAACGCAGCAGAAGCTGTCTTTCGATCAATGCAAACCCAGAGACCGTTCTCGGACGGCGGAGGAGGATGACCAGGACGGAGAGCGGGAACAAGAGTCGCATGAAGGAGATCTTAAATCCATGCTGGCATTGATGGAAAAAGGACTGCAAAACTCGCTAACGGTATTGGGGACGAAGATTGACTCCCTTTCCTACCGTATGGACCGGATGTCTGAAAGGATGGACAAGCAGGCTGAACGCCTTGACATGGCGGAGAGGCGTATCACAGAGGTGGAGGAAACACAGACAGACATGGACACCGTCCACAAACGTATGGACCGAGCGCTCCAAGCGTTGCTGGACAAGACGGAGGACTTGGAGGCGCGGTCGCGAAGAAGTAACCTGCGAATTATTGGTCTGCCGGAATCGACCTCTACAGGCAATATGGAACAGTTCATCGAGAAGCTATTGGTCACACTGTTTGGCTCGGATGCCTTCTCGCCCATGTTTGTGGTCGAACGGGCACACCGCTCCTTGGGCCCGCGCCCGGCGCCTGGAGCTCCTCCGAGGCCCATAATAACAAATCTACTCAATTATCGTGATAGGGACGTCGCGTTGAGAATTGCAAGGGAGAAACAGACTTTGGACTACGAAGGGTCCCAGCTTGCTGTTTTCCCAGACTTTACCATGAAGGTACAGGAGGCACGTCGTCAGTTTGTGTCACTCAAGAAGCAGCTAAGAGACCAAAACATTGATTATGCGATGTTGTACCCGGCTCACTTACGTGTTAACCGCCAGGGGAAATCACACATTTTCACTGACCCAAAGACGCTGCAAAAAGCCATAAAAGACTGGGCAAAGGAGAGGAGACGCAGCCCAGAGAGGGGAGCCGTGGCTGAGGAGACCGGCAGCTCACTGGAGGAGCTGGACTGAACTTTCTATTTGCTGCACAATTGAGTATTACATAATGGGGGGTCTGCGCCGTGCAGAGCTAGTCTATGGATGAAAACAGTTAATGTGTGCGGCATGGTAGATTTCGTAGCAATCACTCAAGCTGCTCAGTTGTGCTGTTAAGAACATGTTGTCTTTATCAGCCTGTACCTTTGAGGTCTGGCGGAGGCATTTAAGGGGTTGTGCGCAGGGTGGCAGGGATATAGAATGGGTGGGGTGCGTGGGTCCTGGGTTAATGCTTAAAATGCGCATTTGGAGTGCGGGGCACCGTCAATTGTTGCCCATCTGGACGACGAGGTACAGTTGGCAACCTCCGCGTGTTACACACATTTGGGGTATTTGGGTATTGTTGCTTTCTGGTGGGTGGTACTGCGCTTTTTCAGCCCACTGCATTGTAATGTATGTTTTGCTTTATGTGGAATTATGGGTTTTGTTTCGTCAGGTCCTGGTTGGGAGGATCTTGATGTGGGTGGAGGGTTTTTGAGACTCAGACGCTGCAGTCCACACGATATTGGTTTGATTCATTTGTTGCATGGTATCTTGGCACTATGCGTTACTGAAGTATGACAAAGATGATTGACCCTGACACACGTGTAGAGGGAAATGGTCGGGACCTTCCAGCTGCCAAACTTGGAACACTCACATGGAATGTTAGGGGGCTAAACGATCATAGAAAAGTTTGTAAAGTCCTCTCCTACCTAGCGAGACACAATATAGATGTGGCACTTCTACAAGAAACTCACCCCCGCTTAATTCCCCTATGTTACGGTGCAGAGGCCTGCTAGGTAACATCCACGCAGCCGGCTTCACCACCCACGTGCATGGAGTAATTACATGGAGCAACCCTAGGTCAGCACTCAACATCAGACCGCTGTATACTGCTCCCGAAGGCAGATATGCTATCACTAGGTGTTGTGGGAAGGGCATGGACTTACTTATTGCTAATGTATATGGCCCAAGTTTTGATAACCCAGATTTTTTTTCATTTCTTGCGGAGAAGGTGGGCGGCTCAGGTGAGGGCCAGCAACTGTGGGAGGGCGACTTCAATCTGGTTCGGAATCCCACTCTGGACAGGTCAGGGGGGCCCCCCCGAGAGGCAAGCTACAGCTTCAGCTAGAGAGATCGAATGTGTTCTGATTAGATTTGGTTTGTCTGATGTGTGGCGTTTGAAGTTCCCACATGCCGGTGGCTATACACACTATTCTGCTTATCATAATTTACATACCCCGATTATTGGTTCACAGCTAGATCACTTTGTGCCAGGGTCCAAACATGTCAGGTACTACCTCGGACACTTTCTGACCACTGGAGGCCCCTAGTAGGCCCATTCCCCCATTCACGTGGCGGTTTCTGCCCTACTCCCTATTAGACGCAGTTTTCAAGCAGGACCTAGCTGTGGCTATAGAGACCTTTTTTTAAAAGAATGAGTGCTCTGTGGATGATTACCAAGTTGTCTGGGAGGCATTTAAAGTATACATTAGGGGGATCTCTATTTCAAAGCACTCGGGGGTCCTTCGCTCCATACGTAAACGCCTGACTGACTTAGAGGGGAAACTTAAGGTTCTTGATCGTCGATTACAGACGGACACAGATGATACGGATAAGGGGGAGCTCGATGAGTTACTAAGTGAATAAAACACAGCAGCTGACGATGAGATCAAGCATCTTGGTAAATATGCAACAGCCTGGACGTATGGCGAGAGCGAACGCCCTGGGTCGGTATTAGTGAAACTTCTTAGGAAACGTAGGGAAATGTTGAATACAGTGTGGGTTGGGTCCACTGAGGGAGAACTATTAACTGAAGTCTCTGATGCGGCGATAGGTTTCGACAATATTATTCTGAGCTATATGCCTCTAGGTACACTGCGACTGATGAGGAGATTGATTACCTGTCGTTCATACGACTCCCATGGCTCGCTAACACACACAGGGAGTTTCTTATGAGGCCCATAGAAAAGGATGAAATCCTTCTTGCTTTATCCAGCATGTGAGCGGGTAGGGCTCCAGGATCAGATGGCCTCACAGTCGCATTTTATAGGGCTTTCCTAGATATATTGCTCCCACAGCTGTCCACGCTCTTTGATGATAGGTGCATTACAGGACGCATGCCTCTGTCCATGTCTGAGGTAGGACACGGCTTCTGTTTTTATTTATTAATATTCCCATGGTGTTGCTCCGTTTTTTTTTGTTGATAGACTCACCTCACTGATGGTACGACTGGCGTGTGCGGGTAAGCAGCCGATCGTGAAATGGTAGATTTGAGTACTTCCCTATTCTATGGGCGGATTCGGTGCGCCGGATTTTAATTTATATTATAGGGCTTCACAGTGTTCGCATGCATATTATTGGATGCATGGCCCGACAGATATACCACATCTTCGCATAGAGTCGGAGGTGGCTGCTCTGCTCCGCTCCCACTCCCTGCGCTGTTTCGGGCTGCAGATCGTAGGACCAGTATATTAGATTCTGTGAATGCCACTACGCATGCATGGCACCATTTATCGCAATTGCAGGCTGGTGCAATACTATATTCCCCATCAGATTTATTGGATTGGTGCATATGGTTGCCCGCCTGCAAGGAGAAAGGGGTTACACAGGCCCTTCATGCATTGGGTATGCGCGAGGTGGGGGGGTGGGGGGGGAGGGGAGTTATTTGACGATGGTGTTGCTAAAAGGTGGGACGACCCTGATACTGATAAACCGGGACTTACCACATTGACGAGATTCCAATTCCACAGAACACGACATGCACTGAAAGAGCTATTGGGGGACGACTACCTGGAACCACCTGAGCTAGCTGCATTGACTCACTATACGAGCAAAATCCCCGAAACGTATAGTAGCCCTCATTTACAACTCCTCCATGTCATATAGAGCTAACCAGTACAACAAAGCTCACTTGGAGTGGCAGAGGGACTTGAACATAGAATTAGCGGATAGTATGTTGTCCTATTGCTGCTCCAGCACAAAGCGGATCTCACTAACTGGTCGACACCGCCTAGTACACTTTAAATATCTAAATAGGGTATATTACACCCCGAAGAGGCTCCACAGGTACGGTATACGGGAGAATGCACCTTGTGAATGATGTAAGGCAGGTTTTGCGGACTTCCTGCATCTGGCTTGGACTTGACCAGGTGTCGCAGCCTACTGGGTCCTGGTCTTTAAAGAGGTGGGACTGAACACAAAGTTGCCCACTGACCCGGACCCAGCACTGGCGTTGTTGGGTTACTCCAAATTAATCCCAAAGGGGGCTTGTAGGCTTATAGATATGGGAATGGTAATGGCCAAGCGTAGGGTTGCTCTTAACTGGTTTTGTGGCCCTCTCCCTACACTCACGCAATGGAAGAACGACATGACATACTGTTCCACGCAGACAGATCTTTAGTGCGCTTCTCCCCCGCGTAATCGGCCCAAAAACTTCTGGGAATTGTACAACACTTACCAGTATACTGCTGCCTGTGACACGGATGGTTCATCCCCACAAACATGATGTGAAATTATGCAAGACTGTGGTTAACCCTTATTTATCTCTTTGTATGGGAAGCTCTTGAATCTTTGCGGTTAATTATCATAGCGTGTTGAATTATCTTCTAGTCACCTAATGTGATCATGCTAGCTGGTGGGATCTACACGTCTGAAGGTGTTCATTGATCTTTTTTAACTTCACTGATTGATATGATGATCTCATGCTGAGTACAGTAATAATGTAAAGTGTTGTGCTGCAGTGCGGAGTCTCATTGTTGTATGTTTTTTTTTTATCTCAATAAAATAAATAATAAAAAAAAAAAAAAAATGGAGGAGTATTTGCGGTTAATCGAGTTGCCTTTGCTCAATGAGGATCTCCAAGCTCCAGCCATAGCCCCTATTACACTTGCCGATGTAAAAGATGCCATTAAAACATCCCCCAACAACAAAGCATGAAGTAGTGAAGGTCTACCTGTTGAAATTAGAAGTGGTTTGTGGCCCAGTTGGAGGACTTCTTAGTCACTCTATTCAATGAAGTTCTCGATGGATGCGTGGTCCCAAGCTCTTTCACAGAGGCAGTAATTATCAGCTTCCTAAAGAAGGATAAACCACCGGAAAAAGCCTGGCTCCTATTATCCTAACAGTCTTTGAATAGTGACTACAAGCCCTTTACAAAAACCACTGCTTCAAGGATAGCTCCTTCAGCACGAACAGTGGTCCACAGTGATTAAAGCGGATTCTTACCTGCAAGATCGATCTTGTCAAAATATCAATTTCCTGCTGTAGGCTATAGATTACTTTTCAAGCAACAAGTTCAAGGCAGCCATCATCATACTGGATGCCAAGAAAGCCTTTGATCTTGTGCAATGGGAGGTTTTTATTTGTCATCATGCTTCGTCTTGGTTTCCCTTCAAAATTAGTGCGACTATTGGAAAATTTATATAGAAAGGCTGAGGCAGAAGTGGTAGTCATTTCGCAAATGGTAAGACCCGTCCCAGGTTCTATACGCTTTCTTCATTAAATCTTAGGCAACTGCATTGTAATAAGATCCTCTGGTTAAGGGCCCCCTGCAAGGAGCACCTAAAATCAAGCTCTTGGCGGATGACATGATTCTCTACCTAGCCGCAGAAGAACAGATCATCTCCAAAGCTTTTGCAAAAACTCAGATTTTACCGATATCGGGGGTTATAGAAGAAATCATGCACAATCAGAAGCGCTTCTGTTTAATAGCCCGCCTCAATTTTACCCGCTGTTATGATGCCGCACTACTCTGCCACTCGCCCTGTTAGGTATCTGGGTATCTATGTTTTGCATAGCTTTGCGGATCTATACCAGCTACACTATATTGCCACCCTTAATAAGGCGTCTAGTTTATTACTGCAATGGGAATCCCTGCTCCTGAAATAGGGCGCATTGCACAAATCAAAATGGCCATCCTTCCACTATTTTTATTTTTTCTAACGTTATTAAAGTTCAGCAAACTTATTTTAATGAGATAGATCAAGCACTACTCCATTTCCTGTGGCAAGAGAAGAAAGCTCGCATTAATTTGATGACCTTGCAACTTAGTATTGAAGATGAGGACCTGGCGCTCCCACATTTCAGGAAATACTATAAAGCAAAGTTCCTCGATTGGTTTACCGAATAACCTGCCAAAGAGTTTCTTACTCCAGCAAATGCTCCAAGAAGTCAATACTCGGCTCCCCTTCTTTCTAAAAATCCCTAAACTCCTTAAGAGCACTAGATACAAGTTCCCACACATTTTGGACTTTAGGTACACCAAACTTAAAGAGGAGTTCCACTTAGCTCAATTTCATCCTTGTAGGTCTATAAGAGAGTGCGCCCTGCAAGGTATACAGGTGAAGATAGGAGTCATAAGGGATTGGAAAAAGGTGGGCTTTTTCCTTTTTTAGGTCTCGCTGGCGTTGCAGCGCGAAGCGCTGCGCCAACGAGAACTATTGTTGCCGTGATGCCTCTCAAGGGAGACAGACCGGGGCACGCGCAGCGATCGGGGTCTGTGGACGCGCTTGCGCAGACGCGCACACACACACACACACACACACACACACACGCGCGCGCGCGCGCGCGCGCGCGCACACACACACACCCCGCCGCTGCCGACCGCGGCTGCCTAACGTGCGCGCACACACCTCGCCACCGAGATGCCTCTCAAGGGAGACAGACCGGGGCACGCGCAGCGATTGGGGTCGGGTCTGACGCGCTTGTTTCACTCAATGCTCTCCAAAAGATGTTCATCTAATGTATTTGCATTGAATTACCGGACAAAAAAAAAAAAACAGCAGGTGTCCCAAATCGAATTACTAAAATTGCTATAGCTCTTATCTATCATCTTGTGTGGAAATGGAGGTGTTGGAAAACCACTCCCACACTAGAAGGGGTGGAGGTGGTCTTCCGGACACACTGTGGTAGCTTGGCTCGAGTGGTCAGGAATCAGGCTCCGTGCTAAGCATACGACATACCCAAACAATAACCATGCGTGCATCCGTTCCAAAAACGACTCTACACCGTAAAAATTTATGAAAATATCTTTCTTTATCTTCTTTTTCTCTTAGTTGCTGATTGGAGAAAATAAATAACAATCACAATATACAAACTTTTTAGAAAGTGCAGGTTAAATAAATACTGGCTTAATGATTCAATAAATAGGGGTGATCATAAATAAAGAAGGCATAAATAAAAGTGCAATACATACAGGCAATTAAATATTCTGAGGCAATAAATACTGTAAACCAATAAATATTGTGCATCAATAAATACTGTGGACCAATAAATACAGTGGAACAATAAATAGGTTAAATACAATAAATACAGTGCCCCTAATAAATACTTAAAAGCTGACAGTGACACTCATGGAATCAGATCACTTTTGAATTCCTAAGGGCTGATTTGGCCCAGGCACAGCTTGTGGGGAAGTGGAAGGCTTGAGGGTGTCTACTCCCTGGCTTGGACAAGGCTGAGGCCTAAACTGAGGTAGATCAAGGGGGGTAATACCAGAGACCTGGTTCTCTCTCTCCACACAACCTCTCTAGATTAGTCCCAGCTCACCCCTGGCACAGTCAGGTTGGTTCCAGCACCTCCCTAGCCCCTTAGAGCAGTCTCTCAGGTCTCCACAGGGCCTTAGGCGCCCTCTACTCCACTTACTGCCCTTTTTCTGATGCTCCGACGCCGCTGGAGTCGTGTCGACGCCGTGAGGCGGTTCCAGTTCGAGGTCAGCGGCCTCGGCACAATGTCAGTTCTTTGACGACGCCGGTAGGCGGCTCCGGTCTCGATGTCAGCGGCCTCGGTTCGATCTCGACCTCCGATTCGATGGCGTCGGGCAGTCTTTACTCGATGTCGACTTCGGGCGGCTCCGGTCCGATGGCGACCTCGGATTCGATGACGTCGGCCGGCCTTGACTCGATGTCGACTTCCGGCGGCTCCGGAGTGCGATCCTCACTCCCGACCTCCGGTACGATTCTCACAGGTTCCGGCGACTCCGGAGTGCGATCCTCACTCCCGACCTCCGGTACACCTCACCTCGGTCTCCGACGACTCCGGAGGGCGGACTTCACCCCTCCGATGACGCCGCTCACTCGACCTCGGGTGACTTCCTCCTCGACCTCTGGTACTCCTCACGACCTCTGACGGCGCCCTCTCTCGACCTCTGGCGGCTCCGGGTACGACGTCTGCTTTTCCAGTCAGCGCCGCTTCTCCACCTCGGGCTCCAGGTCTTAGGCTACTCGACGTCGGACTTCAGGGAAACCAGCTTCCAGGTCAGGATCTTGCTGTTCTCTTGTTTCTAAGGCCTGTTCCTGCTGTCCAGGTCCTCAGGATGGTTTTTCTGACTTCTTCCCACACAGGGCTCTAGGCTGGGCTCCGTCAGTAGGGACTAGTATCAAGGGTGGGTTTATGGACCCCACTCCAGGCACAAGTTTCCACCCCTGCTGCTTCACTCCTTCCTCCTTCACGTTTGTGCTGCTCACTCTTCACCAGTCAGGTGCCAACTGCCAGCTCCAACTGCCAACTCTCTCTCTTAGCTTCCCAACATTCTAAACCGCCTCCAACTGTCACAGTGTTCTGGAAGGTGCTGGTAGGTTCCAGTGGATGCTGGTGATGTCACAGGTGGCCACCATTTTGTGCTCCAGGCCCTCAGACAGAAGTTTCAGGGGTAGATAAAATGGCTCCCTGAATCTGCATCAATACTACAAAAACGAAAACAAATGAGGGAAAAAGGGCCAAGTCCTACAGGAGGCTATTGTAATGAAGTTACGAATGGCATGCTGAAATTGACCAAATGAGAACGTAGGACACCTCTGCAAGATAGATTTGCGACTTTTTGCAATTTCCTATATTGCACAAACATCGTTTTACTACCACCATCATAATATGTATGTACTACATAAAAGTTTGGTGCAGGTTGCTTGCTGCATAGTCAACTCGTGAGCATGCACAATTAAATTATTGGACCATTAACTTAGGTCTATCAATATAGCCTTTTTTCGGAAAGAGCCATAAACGCAAGCACATATGAGACATGCAAAAAGACTACAAATCATCAGAATAAAAAACTGCGAAAAAAAATATTCTTAATCAGTGCACAAAACATCAACATCACAGACAAACATTATTTAAAAGTTTTAAGTTTCACAAAACTGCGAACTTTTCTTCGCGTTAGGTAGTTTATACAACAATATATTTTTGCTGTACATAACATACGTTAAACCAAAAATCACAATACAGGCACATGGTCAGCGTAAAGCAAGTAAAAAGTGTTGATTTCACAATATACACGGAATCTTGGCGGCGGCCCCTTCCCTGTGTACCCCTTCTAGTCTTATCCGTCTTCTCAACCGTGCAAAGGATGAAAAGAAAATTAAACATTCCGAAGTACCTCACGAATGTTAGTTTTCTAAAAATAGATGTGACCGCAAGTTATAATAACGCACTCGCCAGCATTTGGAAACACCATTGAGGGGACAATAAGAGGAAAATATATAATGTAATCTCCCCAGCAAGTTGCATTGCAAAGAGGAACCTTAAGACAGGGGGGGAAGCGGAAATAACATCATTTTTAGCTTAAAAAGGAGAGCTGGCACACGAGCAGTTTATAATCATAGTGTGACTCTGGCCTTTCCTAAAAACCCAAATTAAAAGATACAAAACGCTAGACAGTTATTAGAGTGGCTATACATTCCTGGAAAACGACATCATCCACCAGTTGCGGTACACCCACAAGGTTGCAGCACACCAAGACTGTAAAATTCCGGTCTTTCAAAGCGGGCCAAAATGGCGATTCCGAGAACCCTCGACTTCCAACAGCAGGCCCAACCCTAAAGAGCAACCACCCGCGCTTGGCCCAAAACACTCTGAATTCGCGCAGCTTCTATCACCATCCGACATTAGAGACAAGTCAGGAAACTTACCGCCCCTATAACTTTGGACGTGGAACTGTGAATAGGAAGAATCTGGGCAAAGACTCCAGACACAGTCTTATTGTCGGCTGCAGTGTCAGATAACCAGGGCGTCGCTCTGGGCCTTCCCTCACTGGCCACGCCCACGCGCACAGGCACGCTGCATTGAGTGTCCATTTTGGACACGTAAATCATGTGTGCAGCTCTGCGGGGCCGCCTACAGTCAGAGTAGTCTCATTACAGGTAAGGAAGTCCCGCCTCTGCGCTTTTCCACTTGATGCTGGGGAGGTAACGCCTAAAGGAAGCCGATCAATCATCCCCGTCTTTGGATACAAGGATACTGAACTGCGGAGCTGTTCCTTACATGCAGGGCCGGCTTTAGCGCTTGTGACGACCTGTGCGACAATGTCTGTTGGCGCCCCCCCCCCCCCCCCCACCACCTCTGCCACGGATTCCCTCACTAGCCCCCTTTAACAGTACTTCTCAGATTAATTTAGCTTTATAGCACCACTCATACCACTGTAACGTGTCAGAGCACTTTACATCACACAAACATTGCACAGTGACAATCATATGGTTGTAAATCAGTGTATAGGAAATGTTACATCAGACAGGACTACAAGGTGTAGTGTAGGAGTGACATGTCATCTATCATGGTAGGCAATATATTTTGAGTCCTTTTTCTGGAAAAGCACAAATTCTGAATTTAAAAACTCAACATCATTGTTAGGGGTTCTCTTTAATAATAAGAATTGTTTTCAACCCAAATGAACACTTTTCACAAGATTAGGATGATAGAAGACGGGGCAAAAAAAACATGTAGCTCTAATATATTCCTTGCAGTTTGCATGCAGCTCTTTGATGACAGTTAATAACTTAATGTTCTATATTAGGATTTTGACTTATAAACGACAAGTTACAAAAGGAGCTCTCTTACAGAAGCAGTAGCACACTGATCTATTTACATTATATGTGCTTTGTTATCTGCATAATACACGTTCTTAGCAGCAGGCATTTTAACCCTCTACGCTACCTTAGTATGAGTCAGACTTCCCCAAGACAAACCTAAGGTCTCTTTCCAGAAAGATAATTAATTACCAGCTAGCTTGACATTTTAATTGATGTCTGAAAATTGGTGGAGGCCAGGAACAGGGCTTGTAAAATGAAAATATACATTTTCAAAAATGACGCCCCCACCCCAAGTCAACGCCCGGTGCGGTGGCACCGATCGCACTGCCCTAGAGCCGGCCCTGCTTACACGCCTAATAATGCGGGTTGTTCCAACTTTACAAATGAACTTTTTAGCCTCAATGTGCAGAAATAACACGCATACGTATTGCAATAAAATATTATTATTACATTAAATAACATACCTGAGGAAGTTGCGGAGTTGAGGTAAGAAGTATTTAATCCAGAGGTCTTTTCTTTATAATTGGCTACTGGGTGCCTCACTAGTCGTCGATTATAAAGAAATTACAGACAAGTTTTTACCGGACTATTAGAATCCAATGCATCATATATAGCGGTACATAGTTTTCAAGATGCTTAGATCTAAATTTGATCATCTTCGGAGTGGTTTTCTCCACAAAACCTCAATTTTAGGTTTAATTTCTCTCAGATGTTTCCACAAAATTGTAATGAGACGCTACCCTTACGTTTTCACTAACTTCCATCTATTATTGCCTTTAATGCATTCCTCACGACTTATCACACCTTAAGAAGTTTACTAAATTTGGAGAACTGCTTAGTACCAGAAGGTGCCTTTCTTACAACCATGCCTTAAACTTTTATCTTTCTTGATGTTACCGTTCTGCCTGACTCAAAACTAGCCACATCTCATGGAGATTAGCACACCTTTTCCCCAAATTTTTCCAAAGGTCTCCTACCTGTTGTGTTGTGTGGAGGTACTCCAAAGGCCCAGAGATTATTGTATCATAGGGAAATAAAGCCCAACATCGTGTCATAGGTTAAATTCTACTAGAGGACAATGACATCTGTAATTCATTTGGACTCCCACCAATCTTTAACACTTTAGATACTGAGGCTTTTCCCCCACAGTGCTGAGACCCTTTTTTTTGGACGTTTGGGGCACTTAGGCAATCTTAACTTTTTGTTCTTACAAAAGGTATCCAGGCCAAATTTACGTCATTTTTACCCTCATCTTTTGGAAACGAAAGGAGCCCAAGGTATAACGATTCCATTGGAGGAAACTGAAAAAATAGCTACAATATAGCAACATTTTTTGTTGTTGGAAAACCGATGAAAAAGTGCTGTGCAAGCGTATGTGCTTTTTCTTCCAAAATTGGATCAATAAATGGGGTGCTGTGCCAGGATCACCATCTTCTGAGCTTTCAGGATCAAGGAGAGTTGTAAAAGCCAATGTTTTGCCACAGTGTTTGCACTTTTTAGGTCTCGGCTGGTGTGGGTTACCCACATGCGCAGTCTCGCTGGCGAGATTTAATGAATTATGAGGGAATTCTGTAAAGGGCTTCAAGCCCTGCCCCTCTTTCCCATTGGTCGGCGTCACCGTTTATGCTACACGGTGGCCAACCATTGGGAAAGAGCACTTTTTGACGTAGACTTTTCCATTTTTTGGCCAGCCCACTTGGACGGGCTCGTTCCTTTTCCGGCTGAAGTAAAAGGTTTCTTATCTTTATGGGGCCATGTGTTTCAAACACATGGCCCCATAAAGACAAGAGATCCTCTTTTACTTTCAGGACCGCGCCGCGCTCGTTTCCTTATGTGTCTGGAGTGGCTGTGAGTGTGGCGGGTAAGTGCCAGAGCAGCGATGAGTCCAGATTCATACAGGACCCTTGCTGGGGGGAAGGGGAGGAGTGTGTGTTAATTACAGAGCACTGTGCCCTAGGTTATCCGAAATAGACTCCATCGGGGCGCTTGCCCTGCTATTTTGGGGCCCAGCTAGGTGACTCCTGCAGGGGCGTGGTGATACCTCGATCTGACCCCCTCCCTATGATCGAGCTACAGGACTGTAAATAAAGACTTGGTGTGAGAACAGTGGGTGCTAGTGCTGCCTGTGCCGTCACCTCTGCGCCTCGAGGGAAGGAAGGTGCATAGAGCGCTACCGCCCCCAGGCCGGTAGAGTCGAGGGGAAGCACTCCGCGCCTGAGGAGACTCCACTGCAGTCCTGGCAAAATACTTATTTAATTGATTTTAAGTTTTGTGCCGCGCCATTCTCGACTTCGGAGCGCTTTCCAGTTACAAGTACGATAAAAGTGTATAAGGTACGATTGACAATAAAGAGAACCACATCTCAATCGCAGTCACGTTAAATTGGAAATGACCTCCGTCTCACGATTATCTTCACTATTGGAGATGAAGGAAAAGGCTTGTTCTGATGGAAGTTGGGGTGCGCCTGGCTGCATTGGTTTGTCGCTGCATAGAACGTTTGCATGTCTTTTTGTACATGCTTGTCTCTGTTCGCATGTGTCTGTGTTTTTACCTGAATGCCTGTGGCTCTGGCTTGTGTGTTTTTTTATGCACCTGCATGCTGGTCTATCTGTTTGCATGTGCCTGTGTGTGTGTTTACCTGGAGGCCTGTGTTTATGTGTATTTCTATGCATCTGCTTGCTTGTTTGTCTATCTGTTCGCATGTATCTATTCACCTGGACGTCTGTTTGTGTTAGCTTGTCTGTCTTTATCTGTTCGCCTGTGTGTGTGTGTGTATGTGTGTATACTTGCCAATCTGTTCACATGTGACTGTTTGCTTGGATTCCTGTGTTTGTAGCCATTAGGCCCGTTTGTGTATGTGGCTTGTGCCTTGGTAAGTTTGGTTCTGGTTGCCTCTGCGTGGACTTGTGTGCGTTTTTCTCTGCGTGATTCTTGGCATGGGTCTGTGTCTGTTCTGTCGGCCTGTGTGTCTCTCTATATGTAGGCCTGTTTGTTCGGTGTCTTTTGCATGTTTGCCTGTTTCTGTATGTTGTTCGTCTGTTGTTGTTGTGGCAGTATTTGTTTCTGTCGGCCTGTGTGTCTCTCTCCATGTAGGTATACATGAAGTGTGTTTTTTTCCTGCATGTATGCTTGTCAGCATGTGCCCCGGTTTCTGTAGGTGTGCTTCTCGGTCGTTCTGACTGTCGGTTTCTGTCTGCCTGTGTAGGTCTGTTTCAATCAATCAGTTTTTGTAAAGCGCTGATTAACCCGTGAAGGTATCTGGCGCTGGCTTTAGTCGAAGAGCCAGCCAGGTCTCGAGCCTCGGTATGTGTGTGTCTCTGAGAGCAGCCTGTGTGTGAGCTCTGGATGTTTGCACATGCTAATGAGCGTCCCCGGGGTGTTCCACAGGCCGCCACTTGCTGGGCCTGCTCAGAGAGCGGCTGTGTTCCAGGGCTGAACTCTGAACAGTGCAGCACACACAGTGTGTGTGTGCACTCTCCGCCAGTTCTCTTTGAGGTCAGTGAGGCCTGCCTCTGAGCGCTAGGGTGTTTACTGGCTGTGTTTTATTGCGTAAATGAGGCCTCCATGTACCACACCTGCTGTGACGTCTGCGTTATGGAAGACGTCACACACTCCAAGACGTGCTTACTCAGGAGTTTCCTTTCCACGCACACAACATACAGTGACTGTGTATGTAGTCTTACAGCGGTTGATCAGCCGCACGTCTGTTGTTGAGCGTCTTCGCTCTGTTTCCCTCACCATCCACAACTCCGCGGCTGGCAGGTAAGGCCTCTAGCGCCTAACAGGGTTTTGTTATGTTGCTTCTGTGAACGTATCGCGAAGTTCACATCCTGCTCTCCTATGAGGTCACTTCCTCTTTGTGGGGTTGGTTGGCAGTTCACAAAATGGTAACCCGTCTCAAGTAGAGAGATTCTAGCAAAGCCTGTTTTAAAAAATAAATGCTGTGCGAAGGTTTGTTTATGGTTAAACCCCCAGAAGTTAACGGCTGGTGAGAAGTAACTTTGTGCTGCTTAGAATTAATTAAAAGCCCGTCTGGCTGGGCGTGTCCAGAGTGCAGAAGTAGTATGAAATATTGCACGTGAAAGTGATAGTGATTTAAGGCTTGGGATTAAGTTAATTAAGTGCCTATAGAATGCACAAAGAGCACTCTCCGATGTTTCTGCTGCGCATTCCTTGGTAATCGCAGCGTAAGTCCCAGGCCCCGACTGACCCGTCCGCTTCCAGCGAAGTCAGACTGCCCTGACAGCTGGAGGAGTGGAGGTGACTGCAATCCCACTGCTGCACGGATTTAATGTGCCATCATCCTGGGCAGGAAATGAAGCCCTCTTTATGCCTGCCTTAAGCGCCTTCTCTCCTTGCTCGCGGCCTCACGGCACCCGTACTTATATGTGGATGTCTGAATTAAGTGTTAGTCCCCCGCCTCCCCACTATCGTGTGGCATAGGTCTAAGAGTCGCTAGCCTGTCATGGGCCTACCCATATATTTCACAAGTAGCCTGGACATTTTAGTTCGAAATGACATGAGTATAACGCTTTCCCGCCCCTTGCGGAGTCCGAAGTTTTTTGCTGGCACCGAGTCCATTTGTATAGAGTAGTTAAACAAGCATTAAAAATGCAATAGGTCTCGCCTTTGATTAAGTTAAAGCCATTAGCTTTGCTATACAATACCATTAGCAAAGCAAATGGCTTTAACTTAATCAAAGGTGAGACCTGTTGCATTTTCAATGCTTGTTTTAGATATAGTGACTTGTTGGTTGGAACAATGGAATCATGGGATCAGTGGATATCTGGTAATCCTGTGATTCTCTCCAAATTACACTTTTCCTACTACAACATTTACCATTATATAAGGAATATGCAGCGGATAACCAACTCTTTAGCGTCTAGTATCAATAAAGCTTATTTTATCAGTGATTGGACAGAAATTGGCAACTGACACTGCATGCTTCAGCAGCAACTAAACAAACCATCTGTCTCTGCTGCTTTAACGAAGATCGAAGCCTCCACAGGTTGCAAGATCGATTAGGGCCTTGGGGCTAGTATAATCAATTGGTCCATATAGCCATCAGGGGCGCAAATTATAAAAGAACGGCCTTTTCGCATCCAAAATGTTTTTCCCTCTAGTTCAGCGGTGTGCTTTAGGTGTGAACATAACAAAAGTGATTGGCTTCATATAGGTTTTACCTGCCCCGCTCTTACCCCTTCTGGACAAAGATATTCCAGTTGATTAGTGTAAGACCACAGGTTGCCATGACACCAGATCTCCTCTCTCCGCTATTCGGATTACAAGCTCCTCAAATTCCTATCACCCCATGACAGCAACAGTCCTCGTTTATTGCCACTCTGGTTGCCAAATCCCGAATCTTGCAAAAGTGGGAGTCCTCTAAAGTCTCCTGTTCCGATTCTTGGGTGAACAAAATGAAGCGAGTGAAGCATACAGAAAGCCTTTATGCACAAAGAGTGGGGGCTTTAAAAAGAATTCAGGGACATTTGGTATGGAGGACCTGGCTAAAGCATTGCAATAGCAATGACTCAATCTCACCCGCACTAGCAAAGCCCAAAACCTCCTGGGTGATTTGGTAGCACATACAAGGGATTTCTTCTTGGTCACACATCATACTTAATTTGGAGGGGTTTAGACTCTTATTTTTACTAACTCTGCATTTTTCCCTCATGTATCAAAGTTTAGCGATAAATGTGTGAATTTGTAACTATGCAGTACTTAGCATAGGGGGTATTCTGTGTTGTCCACCACGAGAATCCAGGGGAGGCAATATTTCGATTCAATCTAGGACGGATAAGTAGATGTGTTGGTCTAGTCAACTTAACGTGCACTTATTTCAATGAATTGATGTACAATATATGGGTTTTGGTATTGTTTTTTGTGGTTTTTTTAACAGACATTTCTCTACCAGAGGTACCCCCAGTACCATGTCAGTCCTCTAATGAGCTGGCTGACTGGTCTTGCCCAGCCTGCCACCACACATGAGCTTCTCATCCCCTAGGAGGTGAGAGCCCTACTCTCAGAGGTCAGGAACAATGTCTGCTCGGGTAGGAGGTGTTTATACCTCCTCCCGCAGGAAGGTTAGTAAATCAGCATATCAAGGCCAGAGGCTTCAAAGCCTCTGCTGCCTTTGATATGCGAGCCTGGCTTCCTTCAGACCTGGAGAATGCCACCCCCCTGCCCTGAGGCCCATTAGAGACCAGGGTAGACAGGAAATTAGATAGTCAGGAGGCGTGTTGGACTGCCAGTCTGGACACACTTCGTGTGGAAAGCCTGAAGTGGACAAGAAATAAAGGATTCCATCATCTTGAGTGTGGTGGAATTATGAACTCTGGGACAGGGTGATGCCCAGGAAGTGGTCAACTAGGGGATAAGGTTCTCCCAGGCGTAAGTAGCAAACTAGTTACTACCTTTCACTCCTCTTAACACCCGTAAATTGAGTAGTTAGATGGCCCTGACACCAGGAAATCTGATTTGTCTGCTTGAAGAAGAAAGGAGGACAAAGAAGAGCCCACAACACAAATACGGAGGACTTCACCACCACTTTGGGCAAAACCCTGCCTTGATGCTGGACCTCGACAACTGCATGGACCCGGCTCGTCCAGAAAGCGCTGTCACCTCCCAAAGCGGTGGAGGAGCGACCCACAACTTTATCTTGCCAGCAATATTTCCCTTGAAGCAGAGGAGCTGCTTCCCTGCATCCGCAAGCACTGAGAAGCATCTGCCTGATCTACTGTGTTGGCGGCCATTGGCTTACTGAAGGAGCAGCACGAAAGGAGAAGACCTTTGTGCACCAAGAGGACAGATCAGTTTCCTTGCCAAGTTTGGAGATGCCAGGAGTCCCCAGGAGCTGCACAGCACCAATACCCAGGGTACTGGAGCAGTTGCTGTAACCAAGGCTTGTTGGAGGTCCAATCCGGACTCCAACAGCACAAAGACAGACCTACGGTCAATGGACATAAGGATCCACAAGGCTGAATCAATGACAATGGCTGATACACTAGCCCCTTCATTTATAATAGCTTTAGCCTTTTTCATTCCTGTCCTATGGTTTGTGGTGGTGAGGGGCAAGATGTTGTGCCACATCTGACAGTCATAACGGCGTAAGATGGCCAAGGACTTTCACATTTTGATTGAATTTGCTTCCATCAAAGCGACTAAGGCTAATATTATCTATACATCAGCCAGCTCTACAAGGAGGAGTGGTGTTTTTTTTTCATCTCTGAGCTGCTACCAAAATAAGGGAAGGCAGTTAGGGATATCAAGTCAGGCATGATGGTGCAGAGTTTGGCGCTCTGTATTTCCCTCTAGACACACAGCACCGCTATCTGTACTGTAGCTGGTGTCTGCATAAATCTGATGCCTTCATTCAGACAAAATCCAGTACTTGAATTAATTTACTCGTCTTTCTGGGCTGTTCTTTAAAATCATAAAAGAAATACACTGCTGCTCAAGAAAGGACACCAGAAGGCCAAACCTTTTGGACACTTGCTCTAACAAGGCATGGAAAAGGGCAATTTTATACAGTTGAGAGTCTGTTTGGGCCTGCCTTTGGCAGAATACAGTGCTCCATCCTTCATTTTGGCGTTTACCATCATCCACCTGATCTTAATCTATAACTTTGCCTTCTTCCTCCTCTGGTTCCGAATTCTGATCAAAGTCTAAAGTATCTAGTTCCCCATGTCCCCAGGCATTGATGAGACCATCTGCACAGTTGGAGCTGGTGTTCAGGGAATGGCGGAAGTGGTGAGGCAGCCATTTCTGGAGGAGGAGGCAGGGACAGTGATGATAGACATGATGGAGGAGGCAGTATGGGTGGTCCAGGCTGGGGACCAAAGAGGATATAGAGCAGAGGTTGCTGAGGGATCAGCTTTTAGAAAGTCTCCATCACCTACTGCAGCACTGACATGAAGCAAACTGTATTTCCATTCTTGGCGCCTAGGTTCATATGGAGGGTCTCAGCTCCTTGGGCAACCTACGGATGCAAATGTCTGGGGTTCGTAGGTCTCACAATCATGTATGAACTCTTATTCCTAATAAGCCTCTACTTTGTTTTAAAGGGACATAGTGCACATCTATCTACCTGTGCAAGGACATACACTGTCAAACTTGTTCTTGGTTGTTGACATCAGCCCCTAGTTCAGAAACCAAGATTTGTGTTAGAAGGTGAGTGGAATCTTGGTCATCAACATCAGCCCGAAGTTCAGAAACTAAGATTTGTGCTGGCAGGTGTATGGAAACTTTAAAAAGCGAATGCGAAAAAGTCAATGCTACAAGAGGTATTTCGGACATCTATGGGGTCATCATCAAGGTGGGTGTCACTGGAGCATTTGTCGACAGAGTACTTGTTGACCAGGGAGACTATCTACAGTAGGATAGTCATAAGTATCTTAGAAGACTACTATGGTACGTTGCCAGAGGACTTTGCTTGTGATGGGGTGGGCTTTGATGAAAGAAACTTCTTAGCAAATGACAGCAAGATTTATGTCGACAACCATTTGGGCAGGACGTCTTACAGGACCATCAGAGGAGCTGGATTTTGATGCCATTTTTGTGCGGGTACTTCCAGACACTTTTTTGACACCTTCTCCACAGAAGGTCTGCTTTTCCCCTTTGAGGAGGTGGATGCAGGCACTTCAGAGGCAAACTTCAGCCTAGGAAGCTCCATATGCTTCCTTTTTTTTTTTTTTTTGCTACCTTCGTGGACATGTTTAGAGAAGCACTTTTCACTGAAACCTCCCCAAAAAAACGGTTGTGCCCTTTAGAAGGTGACCTTTATTTTTCAAGAAGATAAACAAACCAAACTCCCTCCTCTATATTTTCGTGTCTTGGAAGGAAAAGACCTACAGAGGTCGCAACAACACATCTTTCAAAATTGATAAAGGCAAAAAATACACTGACTGTGTCGGGGAAGTCTATAATCTTTTGGACACAATTTGAGCAGGATTTTATGGTAGATATTTTCTTCTTCTCAGTAACAGTTGTTTTCTTTAAAGATCCCCTTGGAAAGATACACAAAAGTTTCTGAAATCAACTCAAAGTCTTGGGAAGCTGAAGTTAGGGCAAGTTCAGGGAAGATGAAATTGAGTTCAAGTAGTACCCAAAACAAGGTCAAACAGGTTAGAGCAGAGCTCTGCTTGGGGACTCCCTTGCCCATGCCGTAGAAATCAGAGCTAAGGTGGCCGCTTGGGGATGTAAAGAGCTCAGCATTTCCACCTCAATGGCTGAAGTTTTTTTTTTTTTCCATATGAGGTGGATGTAATACTAAACACTGTTGTTGGGTCTATGGACTTTTTACCACTGTTTCCTGCTATCTAAAGTTACTGGGGATTCCCAGCCTAATGCCTAAGAACAATTCAACCATGTGAATCTATGAAACATTGAATTCTGGATAACTCTTAGATAGGTTATCCTAGCTTCAGCCAAATGGAGATGATACACTAGTAGATGCATTGGCAGGCGCACAGCCAGACAGTACCAGCTCAGGCAGATGTTTAAGAGCAGAAGCACAGTGAGAGTGAGGGTTCTAGAAGGACAAGCAAACACTAACACTCCTCAGTCACTGTCTCCTGTCAGAGTGCATTCAACAACTCCCTAGCCAGAAACTAGTGAGCAGGTGCCTAGCTTTACAATTGCATGCAAAAGTCTGACAGACAGACAGAGGAGAGGAGAATTAGGATCAGATAAAGAGGTCCAGTATAACAAACCGTCTGTGTGAGGAAGATGATAAAGTTATCTCAGAGGATATCCCAGCATAATTAATTTTATTGCAGCATTGAGGGGAGACGATGGGCGGATACGTCACTATCCACATTATCTTTTAACATTTGAGATTAGAGATGATTCCCAGCAGTTAAAGGAAGAGCTACATACAATCTTCAAAAGTTACAATCTTAATTGAGCTGATGTCAAACAGTTGTTGAAATGATTAATATACATTTAAGTTAACGACCCATTGATTGTGAAAGCAAATTTGACGAAACTAACAGCTAGGCATGACAACGTCCTACAGACAACAAGAGAAGCGCACATCAATGCAGTAATTAAAACAGACTGGAACAAAATACCTGTAAGAAAATCAAAGGGGGATTCAACTGATATTTATTTAGATTGACTGAAAGATGACGGACAATAAAACGTCAGTCCAAAGCGAAAATGGGCACTAAGCTCTCGGTCTTCGGGGAGGGGACCACGATCCCTGTTTCCTCGCCCCTCGAGGACCGCCTACTTGACGGACATGTCCCTGATAGTACTATTTCTTTAATTTATAAAAAATTGATTAATCACCGGGCGGATCTCCTGGTGCGCCTTCGGGAGGCTTGGACTGGGGATGGGGTCGAATTGGACGACGAAGATTGGCAGTCTGCACTGTCGTCCCCCAAGGAGGTGGCCATTCCGGCTCGTCTCCGGTTGGTACAGCTCAAGATTCTCCACCGGGTGTATGTGACGGGTCCGCGCTTGGTCTCGATGGGATTTTCCGACGACGGGCTCTGTAAGCGAGGCTGTGGGCTCAGCGCCACCTTTCTTCATATCCTTTGGGAGTGCCGCGAGGTGGCGGACTACTGGCGCCGGGTCCACACGGTTATGGGACAGGTCACCGGGGTTGTGCTGCTGCCGGAGGTGCGTCGCTGTGTCCTGAATGTGTGGGAGCCCAATGACTACAGCGCGGCTCAGACTCGGTGGGCGGCCCTAGGGAACATGATTGCCAAGAGGGATATAGCGCAACTTTGGGGCGCTCAACGGCCGCCCACCGTGTCGGTATGGAAGGAGAATATGGACTGGTGTATGTTTCGGGAGAAGACAGTGTATGTGGCCCGTGGCAAGCCGGGGGCATGGGGTAGAATTTGGGGTCAATGGAATGCGTATCGCGGAGGCATCTGTACGCCCCCCCTGGTAGACACTGATATCGCCATGTCCCCCTGACCCTTGATGGCTCCTGGCGCTTTTTGTAACAACTACATATGGACGTTCATCTTCCTTGACCCCCTTCCCCCCCCCCTCCGTCCCCGGCCTCCCGGTACTCCTTTCTTTAGCGGATTGCTCAACTATTCTGACTGGAGTTTCCCGGGGGGAGCCTGATCCGCACTGGTATCCCTCATAACTCGCCTTTTGTTTTTATTGTTTTTCCTTTTGTTTCTGTTATTGTTGGACTGACGCTTGCTGTTCTTTGAGAACTATCTTGAGCCACTGCGGGGCAGTGCCCTGGGAACTGATTGTAGCCTTGAGATGTGTATATTTCCTTATGTACCTAGCGGCCGGCCCGGGTGGTTGTAGGCCCATACTTGTAACCGAATTATTGTTCAATAAAAACTTTTTCAAAAAAAAAAAAAAAAAAAAAAAAGAAAATGGGCACTAAAATGAGGCCATGAACACGCAACCTCAAAGCTGATGGGTGAGATAGAAGAATAGTGCAAGGAGGGAAGAAAGGCAGAAAAGCAGAGTGGAAGGAAAGGAGAATAAAACAATGTTAGAGGACAGGGAAAAGGGCCTATGAAGCAAGTTATAGGCGGTTATCTTAGTTTGTCAAGGAAAATTGTATGTTCTCTCATCCACTAAAATAAGACAGATCTGGGGAAATTATCTACTTGTGAATCCATAACATATTCATGGTGCAGTACTTCACAAATGACAATTCCTGGTGTCATAACTCAAAAGAACCACAAATAGTGAAGACATAAAGCATATTTAGAAAAAACTTGAGTTGTTTTTCCTAACCTCCTTGGTATGACAACAGTTACTGGAACTCTGAACAATGGACCTGAGTTTGGCGTGGACAAATCATAACCACAAACCTGAAAGAGTAAAAAAGAAGCATTAAATTATAAATGATTCGATCTACAAAGGCATTTATGTTGTTTAAACTTTTCAGTGCATTAAACCCCATCACTTTTGATGGAAGGCTACTATCCAGCTACTATATGGTGTGTGGGTGTACTGCTTTTAGAATTAAGAAGACACATTTTACAACTGGCAGATTTCTGAATCGCACAATGTTTATCCACAAATCTATTACTGAAGAAATAATCAAGTTCCCAGCTTCAACTCTGTCAAACAGAAGCAAGGTATAGTTTCTGTACGAGTTCAGTACAGACAAGCAATACATTTGCAAGTGTTGCTGATATACACAACTGCATCAAGGATGACGTCTCAGATATGGCTTTTTGTTTTGATTCTTTATGAGGCACGTCTGGGTGGAGGTTGTGTTTTTTGTTTGATGGGAGTCCTTCTGCCTAATGCATCAATGAATTGGGGCTTTTGACTCCCTCTGGTTAAAGAATGCCCTTGCTCCTCATTATCCACAAAAATTACTGTGAATGCATCACAAACATCCTTCTATCCTACTATTCCTGCCTCTCCACCCACCACCTGGCTTTGTTGTGGACTTCTTCAAACTCTAATTCAATGGCTCCAGTAAGTGGGGTCGGGAGGGGTAGGAAAGGGTGAACCTCTGCTGAATTCAGAGCCACCATGCTGTAATGTGCCAACTGACACTATTTCAACAATAGCATGGTAGTTTTGCACTAAAATGATTGGTGTGATCTTGTTCACCTGTCAGCCTCTGCCACCCCTTCCAGACCAAATGGAGAAACAAGTCTGAATCTTGTAATCAACTTGTTTAGCCTTGTAAAGTGCTCCGATACCTTAACGGGTCACATTCGCGCTCTATGAAGTACTAAATTAATAAATACGTCATTTAAAGATTTTGACTGTGCTGCAATACACTGTGGGTTTTAGGATGATGTAGCGATGAGTCATTTGAATCATGCCTGAAGCCCAACCCAGATTTTGAGATCAACAAATTATACCGTAG
The DNA here is from genome assembly GCF_964204655.1 of Triturus cristatus. NCBI lineage: Eukaryota > Metazoa > Chordata > Amphibia > Caudata > Salamandridae > Triturus > Triturus cristatus. The sequence goes on along the minus strand of NC_140591.1, from coordinate 1,114,629,146 downwards.
AGAAGTAGGCATGCATGTTAATCTACAACAGAATAACCCCTGCAAAACCTGTGCTGTTTGTGCGTTTTTGCTTTGATTTGAGGGCTTCTTTTTTCGCAGGTAGTCGAATGCTTTGTTCCTGTATTCGTTCAGAGAATCTGCTGTAATACATATCACCTATCTTGTGAAATGATAGGGATAATTTGCTTCAACCATTGCTAAATTTGACGGCTGGTGTGGTTCTAAATCTACAAAGCTTTGGGGCATATGCACACCAAACCTACTATCCATTTAATTATGGCAATTTTGTTCGTGGTCTATAAAAATAATTTGAAACTTAGAGAGCATATAACATAATAATATTATTTGTACCAGTCTTTGCAACACAATAATAAAAACAATTCACATAATCCACATAATCCACATGCAGTTACACTGGCTCTCTAAAGACCATAAGCAATTTTTTTTTAATCAGCCAACTAAAATTTGTACCTCTGCATAATGTACTCCTTCTCTTAGTCCCCTCGGATCTACTCGGACGTTTATGTGCCGACACTGGTTCATGAGCTCCAAGTGGCTGGGACACTGAACCCAAGACGCACTAGATGTTAATGCAAGATGAAGCTGAAGAGATATTCTCTCTGTGTTATCTGCCAAGGTTAAGAGAATATTAGATGACAAACACAATATCCATGAATATTAAAACATTGTAAGGAAGGAAGGTCTTGAATTACTCACATACAGCTCTCCAACTCATAGATAGGTCATTACAAAGAATACCTTGACAAATAAACCACTACACAGAATCCATAGCAACTTGTTTTATTTAACACTAAACAATAAATATTTTCCGAGATTGTATTTGCCCGTAGTCTACCTCTCATCCTAAACCTATTCCTAATATAAACTCCTAAACTAACCATTACTCTTATTCTGATCTTAAACCAAACCCTGACTCTAAACCAAACTAAAACTTTAATCGTACTCTTGCTGTAATAAACGTTCATCACATGGTTTTGTGATGCTGTGCCGTCCTACCTTTTTAAGTTTCTAGAGCGTTTCTTTCATTAAAGACCCCGTGGAGGAACTGCCTGTTTTTTTACATTTTTGTTGCGATCAGACCTATGCTCAGTCATCTGGGGTACAGAGTCCCGCCCATGTATCGAGTGAGTGGTCACTGCCCTTTCAGCCTAGGATATGGGGTAAGAGGCTGTTATGGCGCAAGCTCCAGCAAGTAATAACACTTACAACATTTAATGGCAGTGTTTTGTGTCTGGTGAATGATCATCATCCACTTCAAATAAAACCCATGCCAATACTTCCATATTTGTTCAATTTAATTTAGCATTTTCTCAGGTTCATGAATGACAGGGTAATGCTCAGCTCAGAATCATCCTAAATTAATTCCAAAGGTTCCAAATGATTTTCACCTAAATGAGCCTGTCATTCTAAGATCTTTCTTTCCAAATCCATCTTCAACTGCAGAAAGATAGTTACATTCTTTAGACTTGCATAGATATTTCAAATTCTATACAGACAAGACAAAGAGTGTAAGCACAATAGACCAGCTGTTCATGCGGTTTAGTCAACCACGAACAGGTCAAGCCTTGTCCAAACACGGTACAGGCCATTGACTTTCAGCATGCATCATTCTCCAACATTGATACCTTATATAATAGTCACATGTAACTATCTCTCCATCTGGGTCAGAGGCTTAATGTATTTTATTCTCAGACTTGTGCTTTGAAATCTGAGCTATGGTGGTCTCAAGGTGGAGTAGGAAAGCTTGAGCTTCCACGTCATTAGCTGAAGTTTTGGTTATTTCAAATGAGATGGATGCGATACTAATGATACCATGTTGCTTTGCATTGTATACTGTATATTTTACACTGTTCACTGCTATATTAATGTACCAGGGATTCCCAGCCTGACAACTGGGAATGATCCAAGCATGTGAATATATAAAACTTATCAATGTTGTAGAATTTATGTTAACAAAATTATGTGGAATCGCTGCTTAATGTAGCTGCATTTACAAAACTGCATGAATGCATGTTAACACTTCTAGTGTATAAAAATTGACGAGAGATTCCAAGGAAGGCAACTGACAATGAGTCGAGTATGCAAATCTATGAAAAATTCAATACAGCAGAAGCGAAGAACGCCTGAAACAATAGAGTGGTACAATGAACAAAATAAAAGCAGGCCAACATTTGAAACTCGAAATGTGAAGATTGCGGGCACCATACAAGCATGGCAGAAAATTAGTAAAATTAAGTATCTCAAACAAGAAGTTTCTGTTACTTTACCTGTATTTTCTGGAAAAACAGGTTCTATGCCAACACCATGGTCTGAGGGGGCAACAATCTGGACAGGATCTCTCAGATATATTCCTCTACTGCTTCCAACAGTAACAGTGAATCCTACATTACTAGTGGTCAATGAGTTCTGAATGAGGTAGTCGTAAGCTTTATCAACCTATGAAGAAAAAATGCACAAGCTAAAAAAAAGAAAATGAACAGAGTGACCGCAAATGGTTGATATCAGCTAGCTTAACTTGTTTTATTCTGTAAAACAAGCTCTTGCAAACAAACATTATGGGATGTTCAATTACAAATACAAGACTGCTAAGGGATCTTCAGTAAACAAAAATACCAATAGAAGGTACAAGAAATATATATTCATGCAAAATATGGTCAACTAGAAGTCTATAGATAGCGTACCGTAAAAAGTGGGAAGGACCAACACGACAACTGGCAGGGTTTTAATTAAATGCGATATCTTCTGCACTGGTAAGCACAAAATATTTTGAACACATTCATCTGGAAATCTTGCAGTACCTGAATAATACCATGCCCTTGGGCAAACACTTCAATACTTTCGGTCTTCAATGCTGTATTTTCTAAAGCTCTTCTTACTGAATGGACGGTATAAGGCACACCATTAGCCTTGAGACCTGAAAAACATACAAACGGTGGTGTAATAGTTGGAGCACTAAGCACAAGTTGTCAGATTCAGACTGTATAATTTGTAGGTTAGAAATGCCAATACTAGATGATAATATTTACTGAACTACAGTCTTCCATGCAAATATATGCTTTCTCGGTTGGGTCCACAATACAAAAAACGCTATTGTTGGATAGGAAGTGTAGTATTTTGACTGTTACCAAAGAAAAAAAAAAAAGCTTTATTTCAGTTGACTAGATGGTAGCAAACTAATATTTAAAGTTGGACAACAGGATTTCATGTCCAATCAATCATCAGCAAAACTCTAGACACTTAGAGCCTAATCACGATGTCCACCAACGCTGCTGACCATAGGTTGGCAGTTCTGAATGCAAAATGTGGATGCGACACCCTATGGACGGTCAGAAACATCCATTTTTCAATGGCAGTTTGTGTGGCTGGTGGAAAAGGCCCGCAGCACAAGCTGCCATTGAAAAATGGATGCCTATAAACATCCCTGCACCCTAGGTGCTCCCAAGGCCCCATAGCAGAAGGCTAGGGGAAAGAAGGCCCTGCTAGGGGCCCCCAAAGTAACTTTGACAGCCTTTCCATGTTGGAAAGGCTGTGTAAAAGTGCCATCATAATCCAGATGTCGGAGCCGAAGCTGGCTCCGCCATCATTATGGGATTATGATGCCTTCCAACTCCTTTAGCCCGACGGAAGCATAGCGGAGTCCCCCGCAGTTTTCCCTCTGACTGCCAGCATTGTAATACATCGATGTCAGGCAGAAAGCCTCCAACAAGCTGTCGGATGGCTAGCCGCTTGACATCAAAATCAGACCCTTAGAATTACCACTGTGCCAGACTCGCAAAACAAAATATTCTACCAGTAATTATAGGTTAACAATATTTTAGCATCCAGTCAATAGATTTCACTGCCTCCTATTTACATACATTGAATTGGGTGCTTAAGCAAAGAACAAATTACTTACCTTTGTTAACACTCAGTCTGGTGAATAATCGAACTGCCGATTCCTTACCTTTTAAATCCTCCCAGGCTCCAGACTATCCAGAAACGTCTGCAATATCTTCTGCATGCCTACAGGTGGCACTGCCAACCTCTGCTTCAACTCTGAAACGACTCCGAATGTGATAAAACAAACCTGCATCTAGGCTCTTGTCAGTTTTCTCTTTCACACATTCTGCACCCTCAGATGTGGGCAACTGACAATCGAGGCAATAAGCAGCGTGCAACACCTAACTTGGGACATTATTAATCCGAGACCAATTTAGAAAAATAAGTTGTATTTTTATAGAAATTTTGATACTAAGAACTTCGTTATCAAGTAAGTACTTTTGCAGTTATGAAATTTTACAGATAAGTGATTAGTTAAATTCAAGACAACTTAAAGCTGCAATGCTTCTCTGTGGGAAAAAAGGCATATGTTGCACACAGTTATTTGCGATCGGTTTCTGGGGGTCCCGTTCCGGACTTAGGGCGATAGGGGGCCAAGGTCCAAAGTACCATCAGCAGTAACTCGTTACCTGCCCTGGGGCATCCGGGTGCAGAGGTGCTGGTCGGGTTGATAGCTGTATGCGCTACACCGGTGGAAAGAGGGAGAGGGGTCACATAGAAACAGGCTGCAGAGGGGAACTTGGGGAAAAGTTGGGAGCTCCCAATGGGGGCTCATACGACATGGGTCCGGGGGAAATGGGGACACAGCTGGTTCGTTGGTACCTGGGCTGGGGCACTCTGCTACAGAGTGGAAAGGTCGGCTGGACTATGTGCATCCTGGAGGCTTGCGGTCGTAGGTCTCGCTGGTTGAGGGTGCAAAAATCAGGACTGCTGGGCCACTCTAAGTGGGTCCCTGCGGTGCTGAAGTCACTCAACGGCTGCTTGGTCTTAGTGCTGTGGGAGTCCAGACTGGACTCTCACGGGCTGTGTTTGTTGCAAGGGTTCCGGTATCCCGGGTATGGGTCCTATGTGGCTCCAGTTGGTCCTGGTGTCCCCTCACTTGGTTGGGGACAGACTTAACCTTCAGGAGCACAGGGTCCTCTACTTGGGCAGCTGCTGCGCCGGGCTGGCCAGGGAGAGGCAACTCAGTAGAACAGACTTTGTGTTTCTGTGCCAGAGTATTGCAGGGGAACAGCTCCTCTAATTCAAGGGAGATTTGCTGACAATTTGCGAAGGGCTGGCAGTCTCCATGGGTTTTTAAAAGCTGGTCAGCAGCAGTACAAGTCACTGATAATGATGGTCAAAACTGGTGCAGACAGACAAGGTTTGATGCCAAAAGTACAAGGCCTGTCTTTATTTCTCGTTTTTCTCACGGTTGTACTTTGTCCCCTCGTTCTGATCCGTTTAATCTAAGTCCCTGGTGTCAAGGCTGCCGCATAAATATTCAATTTAGGGGCGCTACAGGGAGTGACAGGTAGTAGGCAATGGGCTACTTACCTTTAGGGTGTCTACACCCTCTATATGACCACTTCCTGTGGGAAGTGGGAATACCCCTGACCCAGTGAGCCTAATTCCACCAATTCTAAGATAGTGGAATTCTAAAAGTTGTGTTAACATCAAGTAGCCAATCTAAAGAGTGGCACTAGCCTGAGAAAGAAGCACGTCACCTGACTAGCTGATTTTCCTGTCTGTCTTGGTCCCAAATGGGCCCGGAGCAGGGGGTAGCATTTCCTCTCTCTGGGGAAGTCTTGGGTTGCATATCAAAGGCGACAGAGGTCTTTGAAGCCTCCTTCCTTGATACGCTGATCACTTAGCCACCCTGCTTGGAGGTGGTTACAACATCTCCGGAAGAACCCGGTAGTGTTTCTGCCCTCAGAGAGCACGGGCTTCCACCTGTAGGAGATCAGAAACCTGTCTGTGTTTGCATGCTGGTCTACACTGGTCACCCAAAACACTAGTAGTCAGCAGGTTACCAGGGAGCACCTCTACAGTGCCCTCTGGGTGCATGTATTAATAAATCCATCACTGAAATTGGTGTGGGTTTGTTAATACGAGATGTTTGATAGCAAACATTTCTAATTTCAGTGAAGCCATCATGTAGCTGGGAACTCATGAATACCAGTGACCAGCACCCATACTCAAAATGGCTTCCCTGTTCACTTGTAATATCTAAGAATCGACTTGGATACCACAGGGGCATATCTGTTCAAGCAGGTATGTCCACACATGTAGTATAGTGCACCCTGCTAAGGGCTGTAAGGCCTGCTGTAGGGGTGACTTACCTATACTGCATGCAGTGTCTGAAGGCATGGCACAAAGGAGGTGTGCCATGTCTTTTGTCTGCACCATAGCACGCCGCCTGCAATGGAAGTTTGCATGTTGGTGCCAAGGGGTCCCTTAGGGTAGTTCAATACATGCTGCAGCCCTTAGGGACCCTCTATAGCCTCCTTGTCCTAGGTAACAGGGGTATCCCTTATTAGGGACTTGCAAGGAGTGCTAAAGGAATTGCCAATTGGGGAACAATTGTATAGTTTTAGGGAAAGAGATCTGGCACTTGGGACTTGGATAGCAGGAACCCAGTGCACATCTGTCAAAATTGCATCAGGTAACAGGCAAAAAGTGAGGGTGAACATTTCAAAAAGGGGCAGTTTCCTACAGGCTGCCCTTGAAAAAGTTTACCCCATTGGTTAGGGAGGAGTCATCCACGCCCGGAATCTAATGTCCACCTTAAATTTGGCACACAATGAACCCCCTTTAGGTCACTTTCAGGAGCAGTGGAGGACAAAAGGAGGATTGCGCACCAGTTATTGGAGACCTGAAGGGCGGTACATGCTCTCACTTGTACACAAGACAAAGAAGGGACCAAGGGTCAGTGGACTAATCTCCTGTGTGGCTACAGGGACACAACAAGCTGCAAGAGGCATTTTCCCTGAAGTGCTACCTAACCAGTTGCAAGTGGACCTGGATTGGACCCTGCTTGTGGTTTCTGGTGGAGTGACTCCTAATCTCCAAGTGCTGTCCTTGAGTTCCCTGGATCCATGATCATGGTTAAGGGGAATTGTTCCACAATCTCTAAAAAGCGGTAGGACTAATTCTGACTTTCCACCACTGGAACACCGGAACCACCAGAGCCGATCCAGCCAACACGCAACTTTGCTGGGCTGAAGAAACAGGTTTCTCCTGCTTAGAGCTTCCCTGCATCAAAAAATCTAATTCAGCTAGCACCTAGTGATTACCTATCCAGCCTTGTCGAATCCACATTCGCTATAGCCTGCAGCCTTGCCCCGATGAAGGACTCCGAACTCCAAAAAAGAGACTAAGCACAAATGTAGAAATCTTGACATGGCAACGGCATGAAAAGTATCTTGCCAACAAGAGGATTTGCCTACAGGCACACAATATGAACATTTCCTGCCAAAATCAACTTCTTCCTCAGGACCTCGTTCAATGGCTTCAAAAAGACTTCCTTGGTTATAGCTTGCAACCTTGTGCCGCTGAAGGATTCTGTCTTCCATTTCAGAGACTAAGTTCTATGGTAAAATCTTTGACCAGTGTAAAACTGATCTGGGCAGCATTACGGTCAGCCTGAAATCCCACTTGGGTCTAAGTGACCACAAACAATGATTGACTGCCAATTTACTTTTTCTTGGCAATTTCTCTCTAAAATCTTAAAGAATTCACACTTCTAGTTCCTCTTGTTTTTTTGACATTTTGGTGAGATTTTGTTTATTACATTTTACTCTTCTAAATTAGAATGGTATTTTTATTGTAATGTGTCTATGATTATTTTCTGTTTTACCATTTTTAAATGTTTTACACATTTTCTCTCAGTGAACCCGGTCTGCTATGTATCACAGCTACCAGGGATTGAACTCGGGTATAAATATTGCACCCTTTGCTTGAACCTTGCAGGTTAGTGACTTTATTACTTGCGGTGGACTACCATGCACCCCAGTTAATAATTCACTTTCTTATGCTGGCTCTGCGACCTGTATTTCAACCCAGTCTTAGACTGCCTTCTTGTACTCGGTTAAGTAAACTTTGGCTCTGTGCTCCCTAATGGCCTTTGGGTGTAACATGACGCATCATTTGCGGGGCTTTGAGTCATGCTTGGCTCTAAAGCACCAAAGGCGGATGTCATGTGGATTTGTGACCAACATATGCATCTGGCGGTCATGGCACAACTTGAAACCTGTAGTCTTCAGGGGAGAAATCCCAGGCACATCATTTGGAAAGTTTTACAGGAACACAGACTAAATTAAGTGTGGTGCTCCAGGTGCAAGTCGTAGGAGATGAAGAAAGAGGAACTAAAGACAAGAAACCAGGATGGTGCCTATAAGGTGCTGTATATTGTCACATCCAGATACGGTGTGGAGTCGGCACCTAGGCAGAAGGTTCCACCGGTTAGCATACGGAAGCTATTGCAGAAGTTCTCGCATTCAGTCTGGCACCTGGGAGGATTCAAAAGGTGAAAAAAATATATGAATATATAGGGCTTCGGAAAAAAAACAATTTCTTTGGAGTGGGCCCATCTGTTGGAACAATTCAAAGCTAACACTACTACTGATTAGCGTAAACATTGAATGAGTCACCACATGTGTAAAAATACTGCAATTGATTGTATTGCTTATAATGCAACTGTTATGCAATTATTGACCCTTTCTCCTTCCTTCCACCGGCCCCCCTTTACCCCCACCAACCCCCCTGCCGCCACCACCCCCCTAAGGCCTTTGGAGACAAAAACTCACTACAAACCCACAGCGAAAAACAACCTATTGAGGTTTGAAAGTTTCCACCCAAGGCCTCTGAGAGAAAATCTTCCGTATGGCCAATACCTAAGACTACGGCGTAATTGCAGCAAAACCCAGGATTACAAGAAACAAGCCCTGGATCTCACCAACAAACTCTCATCAAGAGGTTATCCTGAAAGAATTCTCAACAAATGCCAGAAACGGGCACACAATCAACCAAGAACGGCATTACTGGAAGAAAGAGTCAATAAAGATGTTACGTCACCATTGACCTGTGTGACCACATACAATACAATATCTAATCTGGTTACTAAATCCATTAACAAACATTGGTCAATCCTCAACAGCGGCAACCTCAAATGGGAGAAACCTCTGTTTTCATATAAGAAATCCAGAAGCTTGAGGGACACTCTAGTGAACACACGCCCCAAAATGATGGTCCAAGCAAAACAAACTACTGTCCTCAACGCATGGGGTCTACCGGAAATCACTGGACACTACAAGTGTGGTAATTGCAGCGTCTGTCACCTTACAGACAATACAAAAACCCTGGAACTTGAACCTGGTAAGGTGTGGACCTTGAGAACACATACCAACTGTAACAGTACAAACGTAGTTTACAGGATCATCTGCCCCTGCAAACTCCAATATGTGGGGATGACAAGCAGGAAAATTAAACAGCGAAATTGTGAACATCGCAGCACCATCAGGTGTAAAAAAATCAATGACGAAACTTACGGAACATTTCCTTGTGCAAGGCCATACAACTAATGATCTGAAATGGACCGTTATTGAACAAATAAAGACAGGGGAGAGAATGCAGGAGCGATTATTTGAAAAAGAACAACGTTGGGTATATAGACTTTCCACCCACAAAAGCGGATTAAATGACAATATCCCATGGAACTCTGTCCTTCCAAAATAGACTGTCATTCATCCAGTTAATTGTTAACAATATTGATTTACCCAGTGTTCCATCATTGTAAGAGAGTGCCTGTTCTGGCTGCCTGTTGTCCTCTTTTGGGTGCCTTGTGTATGGGACTAGGACTTGGGTTTCGTTTCCAACTCTCTTTACCCTCCGTCTCTGGGATTTTGTCCCTTATCGGGACTCCTCGCCCGATTCTAAGTCAAACTCTGAACCTTCTGCCCATTTGACCAATAGGTCCTTTCGCTCGCTGTTTACCAACGCGTGCCTGCTATATAATTCTTTTTCTTTCTTCACGTTTTAATGAGATGGGCGCTTCCGTATTCACTTGCTAAACCATTAGCATCCCTAGTTACCAATCACGCTGTGCCTCTCTGTGAGAGATACTTCCCCTTTTCTCTGAGCGTCAGCTATTGGTTTCCAACCCGGAGCAAGTCAACGCTGATTGGCTCCCTTTCCTCCTATTGCCGCTAATCAGGTACTACTTTACTTCCGCTTTTGATACCAACTGTATCTCGGCCACTGTCGAGACGCGGTTGCGGGTCACGGTTTCAGGCGTAACAGCGGATCCGTTATTTCCACGAAGTAAGTACCTTCAATACATGTGGGTGGGCACCACAGAGCCTGTCCCTCTCCTTCACGCCGCTTTACCTAACCACGTATCCTCCTTTCTTTAGATTGTGGTAGGACTTGGCAACATGACCTCGGCATCCTCGAGGCACGTTTGTTTCGCAACTCCAGTAAAGCTGGCCCTTTCGGCCTTTTTACCTTCCCCTTAGTTTTGTCCCGATTTTTTCGTTCACGCACCCATGCTTCTGAGAGTGATTCTATGTTGTGGAGTACATTTAGTTGTAACTTAGGACGCCGCCGTCGGTACTAACTAGATACTGGCTATGTGTGTTCTCATGTGGGACGAATGGCACCCGTGCTAGTCACCTGACCACTCGTCACTTTTCATGTGCACCCCGGTACCTTCCTTGTGAGTGCAAAATATCACTTGTGTGTCTCATTCGGATACATGGAGTGATCACGGGTGAATTCAAGCCCGATTCAGTGTTTACGTTTTGTGAGACACAACGGAGCACGGTTATATCTATTTCACTGCAGTTGGCTAAACAGTATGACTGTTGAGTTTAGTCACTTACCACAACGTTACAATAACATTGGTTGACGATTGAGAGGAGCTTGAAACGAAGCTGTGTACAGAACATATGTTGTTGTGTATATATAGTTTCCTTCTCTTTTTTCCAACAGGTACTTTTCCTTAAGAAATACGAGTAAGGATTACCCCGCTGTAAATACAGGAGGGTTTTTTCATTCTAACCAAGGGTAGGGTACACCTTAGCGTGTGTAGACCGCCCTGGTTAGCATCGGTCCTGGCGAAAACCTGGATAACTTCCCTTAAGGTTGAAACATGTAGACCTATCTCACTATTTTTTTCACTTCACTTTTTTTCGATACCTTAGGTCAATTTAACCTTATATGGTACCCCGCCAATCCTTTTTAACATTGTTCAGTTGCTACATGATTAAATAATTTTTGACAGAGTTAAATCTGACCAATTTTTAAATCACTTTCTGCACTTGCACCACACCAAAAAAACCTAAACCAGCTCCACTGTAGTCAGGTGTCGCAGCACAGCCGGATGACACTCGGTTATCCAGGTGGGACCCCGATGATGTAGCATGTCACCAACCAGGTTGGTGAGTGAGGGGTCTTCTATAAGAAAAGATAAGCCTTTCTTTTCAGTGCACCTCTCTATCTCCGAGGCATTGAATTACCTTTGAGGGTGTACTCATTCTATTGTTTGTTTAATTTGTTCCAGGGGACTAGGAGTACCCCAAGCAACAAAACCCTTTCTCTCCTATTGTTTTTCATCCTTACCGTTTCTTCATCAGTATGTTGGCTGAACAAGAATGAGCAACAAAGTAGGAGTTTGAGGATTTTAAGTTGAGAATTAAGCTTCAGATTAGTAAGGGGTCAACAAGAGGAGTGGCATAGAGTGAGACCATGGCAGTAACCTTCAGCAGGAAGCTATGCAGAGTCAAAGGCTGCATTCATGACTTGGTTCGAGAGAGGAGAATCTTCTTGAACCAATTTTTAAAAATCTTTTCTACAATGTTTAAGTATGCCATTAGTGAAAGATTTCAGACAATCCCAGAATTCAGAGCCACAATAACCAAGGAAAGCAGTTGCAAAAGCACTTTTTAGCACTGTATACTACACCTACCACATCCATTATTTTACGTTCTCTGCCAGGAGGATGTTTCAAGGGTTAATGTAAGGCTGCTTCTTAAAGATAATAACCAACTCCAGTTTAGGGTCTGCCTTTAAAAAGTCAGGGGTGTATGGCTGAGACCCTAAGATGGCTGGATTCTGCCCACCTTCTGAGATTCGGAAACATCACACTCGGGACCTAATGCTGCAGGACCTCAGGTTGGGAAACATCAACTCATGGTGCAAGGAAACGTCCGGCGCCATATTTGTAGAGGTCACTTGCAATGGGGATGACTTGCCGCTTGAGGCAGTGGCGCACACAGGACATTTCAATATGACTGTCACAACGAAAAGAAGACTTCAAGGGGAAGTTCCCAGTATAGTGAGCATCTGCAGTGATGGACTCAAAGTAGCATGCAGGTAGGTGGAGTGCGCTGGGGCAGGTAGGAGACCCAAGACCGCATGCCTACGTTTCGACTGTGTAGGCCTGACCACTGATCCTAGCAGCCACATGGAGGCAAATGGGCAAAGGTGCCATGCTCAGTGGCCTTGCAGAAGTGCCCAGCCTTGACACTGGAGGAGGCATGCCAAGGTAAGCCACCTGCACGTGTAGCCACAGCAAACACCTATGAGACCTAGGTGCCACGGGATGTATGAACGTACCAGACAACACTGTCCACTCCAAAAGGACCTAGTGGCCCTGCCAGAGAAATGGATCCACTGGAGTAGTCAGGGGGCTTTGGAAGTGTGGTGAGAAATGAAAGTTGTTGCGATACCTCCCTCTTGAGCCAATTCGACTTGGGCCTCGACCAGAGTCCCATGAAGTGACTGCACCTACACAGGGAGATCGCAAGGTATCAGCAGCCATCTGTTGAATGGAGGGTAGAGCCCCACCCTGTGTGTTGCACAATAAGGTGCAGGTTGTATGAACAGGTTTCCTCCTTCACAGAGGATATCAAAACTGTATACCGAAAAGAATACAACGAACAGAGAGTTAAGTGTGCACACTCGGGCAGAGAATGCAAGTTAATGACTGTGGATTTCTGCAAGCACGTATGCTACAACTGGAAGAATAATGTCATTCTACAAGGGGAAATGTGAAGATTTGGAGAGCCAATATGCATACAGGACATGTCAGACCTCTTCAAAGCCATACTGATACAACCAAAGAAACCTCAATGATGATGGACAGTGCACACAGGTTGGCCCCACTGTTGTCAAACTGAAACCTCCCGCCAGACGTACAGGTGAGGAAACCATCTCTCCAATAAGGAGGCTATAATGACAAGGCTATGCAAGAAGAACCAATTTCTCACAATGAGGCACAACTGCAACTCTCTCAAGATGAATAGAAGTGTTGAAGGGGGGGGCAATGAGGAAGTGCTACCTCTACATACACAATGGGGCTGCCCAAAGTTCAGACAGTTTTGAGAGGGTATTGTAAACAGGGTCACACAAGCGAAAGAGGACCTATCCACTACACTTATTTAGGAGTAAGACTATCTTGTTTCTCAAATTGGCTGCACAACAGATGATACTCTCCCTTTGAAACAGTGCACGTATGGGTAAAGAAAGTGTGGGTGCTGCTGAACCATGCAAAATTAGCATATAGCATGCTAAACATGGAGCAGCAGTTTAATAAATGTAACTATAATGTGTAGGTACTTTTTTTAATCATGTAGAATTCAGGTTTGTGCTCAGTGTGTCCAATGTAAGCAAAACATTTAGTTGGGTTTGGCTATTTATTCTATTTTCTTTTACTGTATGGCTTGCGAGGCAGTGTATTGCGCGGGGGAAACACTCTAAGAGCAGAAGCATAAATAAGTAGCTTCCCAGTCGATCCATTCAGCAGCTTTATGGTGGTTGGAGGGCAATTACTGGGCTAAATGGCCAGCACTATCTCTTGAGTAAGTAAGTGGCATGAATGGTGTGCAAGATGCAATATCACAGTCTCTGGACACTTTTCCTTACACTCATGATGTGTGTATTTGGAGGTCTGAAAAAAGCAACTATAATGCAACACTGACATGCATCATACTTCTAAAAAGCCCACTACAGGCTTTGTATGACCGCAGAAGCTACAAGCATGAGCTGTTACATTTGTTATCAGCATACTTCTCTAACAATGGCCTTAAATAAAATATATGAGTAGATTACATGATTAACACTTACACCATGGCATATGGATCAGGAGAAGTAAGAATGTATGTCGATTGCATTTCTGGAGGGAATCATACCATTTTCGGAAAGTTTGAGATTGATCATTAGTTGTTGGCTAATGATATTTTCAATATAAAAGAGTAACTAGTTAGGGTGCCTCTCTTGCTACAACCATAATGACATGACATCTCTTAGACAGGGAAAGCGGAAAGAGAGAATGTGTACCCACCTCCCCAGGTGTGCCAATTTGCTAGTTCTTTTGCAGTCTCTATACGTTTTGTCACTACAGAAACAACACTGTCTAGAATTTCTCTCACATTAGAGGTGCATACACAATTAAGATATTCTAGATGTTTTTACTGATCTTATTTCCGGTTTGCGTGAATTGCGATTTTTCAACCCAGTGAGGTAGAAAGTATTGGTCTATTAGGAGCCTGTATGCATGAGTGAATGTAGTAGCTAGGTTGGGATCTATTTCAGCGTTGAAGAAGGCCAGTGATCCACATGGGCAACACAATAGTAGACAAATGAGGAGGATGCACTAGTCCTAGCACTCACCAAACATCCCCCTTTTTAATCTTATCTGGGGAACCTGTACCAATAAAAAGACATTTATTGTGAGTTTACCTTTGAGGTAATTTGACAATTTTGGATCCCTTTGCCTATCCAGGACTGGTGTTCTACAGCACTTAGGTGTACTCTTATGAAAGAACAGGCTAGTCTTACCATTTGTAAGTGCAACACGTAACCAATAGTGTCCTGCACTGTGGCCTTTAAAAGCTGTTGGTGAAAACTGCTACTGTAATTAACATACATTTTCCACATAGCATGTGCAGGTAGTGGGCTTTGGAACTACTTTGAGAGTCTGTATACACTCCTCTAGCAGTTGCAGGTAGTCAAATGTGAAGACCTCAGGTGCAAAATCGCAATATTCAATGCTCTGAGATTTGGGTGGTGCAGATGGCTTGAGGCTGACTGAGGAGAGGGTATGGGTGCAGCAACTACTTTTTGTTGAAGATGGATATTTCCAGAAGAAGCTAGTACCACGGCTGCTGTACCCACATAGGAAAGGTACAATTTACGGACTACAAATGTAATCCACAATAATGGTGAAAACGCATGAGCAAATATCTCAGACGACTTGAGCCACAGGGCATTGCCCATTGACTGAGGGTGTGAGTACCTAGAGGCGAAGCATGTTGTCTGTAAAGAGATCCACCACTGGCATTTCTCAGGGGTGGAAGTATGGCTGAAGCACCTAGGTATTGATTTCCTATTTCTTTGTTTGCTGCCTCGTCCTTGTGAGCAAGTCTGTAAACTCACTGTCAATGACCGGGAAGTATTCCATTAGGTCGACCGGGTGAGAATGGCACAGTGCCAAATTGTCTTCTCTTGCACCACCAACAGTAGAGACTGCGTACCCCCATGTTATCTGTGCAAATGAGCACTGTTTTATTGTAACATTCTGAAACCTCGCAGCACTAGCTGCACTGCCATCTGTTGCAGTAAATTGAAGCAAAATTGAAGCAAAGTTGTAGGTCTCACTGGCCATAGTTTGTCAGTTGGCCCATGTACACTCCCCAATCTGTGAGGGACGAGTCTTTGTTCATGTTCACTTGCGGCTGTAGGATCACCGAACAACTTGCCCAGAAACAATTTCTTGTTGTTCCACCATTGTGGTTTGTGCTGAACCCTGGGATCCACCAGCATGTGCAATTGTGCGTTTTTTGAACTAGTGCAATGCAAAATGCTATTATTACCAACAGTTTTATTATTATTCTCACTATCAGATGGCACATGGTCTGGTAGAGGGTAAGCTGCCTTTAAAAGGTCATTACTCTCTTGTTGCTGGGGTAGGCTTTGCCTGTCACTGCATCAAGTATGGCTCACAGGAACTGTTGTGTCGGCTGTGGAAAGGTGAGATTTGTTGGCTCCGATGGCAAATCCCAATGTGGGAAGGAGTGAGATGGCTTTTTTATGAGCGTGAGCAAGGCTCATTACCATCCGGAGTGGAAAGACATGAATACCAGTGTTCTGCAGATGTACTGCTTACCAAGCATTAGGTAAATCTCCGAGGGTAGGAATTGGTATGGGCTAAACTAACCAAGGATTAAGGTTCTGTAGAGAGGTGTAAGGATGGGGATATGTGCGTAGGCATCCTTGGAATTGAGGGTAGACAGGTAGTCTCTGAAGCAGAGCAGTGAAATGATATCTTAGAGGGGTTGCAATCTTGAAGTGCTCCAACATGATGGACTGATTTAGTGGGAAATGGTGGAGTATTGGCTGCAACATTCCATCTTCCTTGAGAATGATAAAATTAAAGGAAAAATCCCTTGGCTTTGCTGGTGAGATTGGAGGGATTCTATAGCTCCCTTTTGGAGCAATATCTTCACTTCTTCCTTCAGCAGCTGTAGGTGGTGCTGGCTGAAGTTGCGTCGCCAAAGTGGTACATCGGTTGGCCGTCCTTGACGAACAAGTTACTTACCTTCGGTAACCCCCTATCAGGTAGAGACTAAACCTAGCTGCAGCTGCCTTACCTTTTGAATTTCCACAGGCGTCAGACTGGATTTGGAAGATTTTGTGTGAGCAGTGCCCCTGCACACGGGAAGATGGCATCAATCAGCTGCGGCATCTGCCCCAGAAGTGAAGTAGTTGTACCTACATAGGCGCCACCCAGGCGCGCTTACATCAGTTTCTTTTCACGACTTTCCACGCCAGAAGCACAGAGCCATCCCTGCAGACCTGAATGTCCAGACAGTAATGTTAGGTGAACGTCTGCTTGGAAGACCAGGTCGCTGCCTGCCAGATATCCAGGACAGGAACTCTGTGTGCTAACACAGTGTTGGCAATTTTAGCAATGGTGGAATGAGCCTGCAAACCTTCAGGAGGTTGCTTCTTGGCCAGTGCGTAGCAGAGTTTGATGCAGAGCACTACCCATCTGGCAATGGTCCACTTCTGCACTGCCCAACCTTTCTTTGTGCCAACATACCCTACGAAGAGTTGGTCATCCACCCGTAACTCGTGTGGTCATAGTAGAATGACAATGCGTTTTTTGGGTCCAGACGGTGGAGTCGCTCCTCTTCTTCAGAGGGATGTGGAGGAGCATAAAAGGTAAGCAAGGTGACAGATTGGCCAACATGAAAGAGGGTGACCACTTTGTCAGGATAGAGAGAGAGGTAATGTAGCTTAGATGATAAGGCCTGTAGCATACTTACACTGCAGGCAAATGAATTGCCACAAGAAAGGCTGTATTCAAGGTGAGAAGCCTGAGGGGACAATTGTATAGAGGCTCGAAAGAAGCACACTAAAAATTCAAAAACAGATTAAGGACCCACTGAGGCATAATGAATAGTGAAGGAGGGAAGAGATAAGTAAGACCCTTGAGGAATCTATGTACAATAGGGGACATGAGCAAAGGGGTTTGATCAGACAACGATCGGAAGGCAGAAATGGCAGAGAAATAGCCCTTAATAGTGCCCAGAGAAGAGCCCTGCTGGACAAGAGAAAGAATGAAAAGCAAAACTTCAGAAAGAGGGGCAGAAAGGGGATCAATAGATTTTTCTGCACACCGTGCCACAAATATTTTCCAACAGCAGGCATATACCGTCTTAATGGGAGGACGTCTGGCTGCCAAGAGGACATTAAAGACGGAAGGAAGGTCGAAAGAGGTCAACTGTTGGCGCTCAATCTCCACGCAGGAAGGTGGAGAGTGGACTGGTTAGGGTGGAAAACACTCCCCTGCTGCTGCAACAGAAAATCTTCCCAAAGGGGAAACCTGATCAGAGGATCGATGCCCATGCTCAGAAGCTTGGGATACCAGACTCTCCATGCCCAGTCTAGAGCCACAACGATGACTTGGGCCCGGTCGTTCTTGATCTTCTTGAGAACTCTGGGTAGGAGTGGTATGGGCAGAAAGGCGTACAGGAGGCCTGAGCCCCACTCGAGAAGAAAAGCACCTCCAAGCGAGTGCCACCTTGGAAACTCCAGCGTACAAACTGCTTACATTGCGCATTCTCGGCAGAAGTAAACCGATCTAGCCAAGGCTCTCCCCAACTCCAGATGGAGACGCCATTCGTGATCCGCTAGGCATCTTCAGTTGAGTTTGTCCGATCTGGCATTCAGAGCACCTGCCAGATGTTGAACCACCAGAGAGATGCCCTGGCGTTCCAGCCATGTCCAGAGACACAGGGCCCTTAGGCCTCTCTGCTGTCCCACATCCACCTCAGTTTGCCTATCGATCCTTTTGTGGGTGTGATGGAAGCTTCCATCCGTGTCAAGTCCCACCCAGTCTCTGCGTGGCCATGGGTGTCATTCCCACAGACCTCGTGGATCAGGTGGATGTGGGGCAGTAGAGAGGCCTAAGGGCCCGGCTGTAGCATGAGAATCCTTAAAGCTCTCAACCACGAATCAGACTAGTCTCAGAAAAGACTGGTGCTATCACAAGGCAAAGTCCATAGGGAAGCCAGGACATCCCCCCGAAAAGACAGTTGTCCTCATCCAGGCATGGCGCCAGCACCCACGGTCATAGAAACTGCTCTGCCTAGCGAGTTGGTCATGTTAAGTAAGCATCGAATAGTGAACTTTGCCACGTCTCTCACATCGGAGACAGCTTGGGAGATTAAAGTTCGGGCCTTCTCCGGGACCTGAGGCAGCACTCGCACAACCGTATCCTACAAAGTGTGGGAATAACAGCCCAAAAGGCATGCAGTGTTCACGAACAGCAATGCAGGAGGGCGGAAGACACCATCTTCCAAAATAAGTCCAGCCTCTTGGATTCCCTATCCAGGGGAACGGTAGGGAAATTGCTTTAGAAGGTGGTGGCTTGGACCACCAAGCTCTCGGGGTTGGGTGTTGTGAGAGGAAGTTTGGGTCCCCAGGTTTGGGCGATGGCAGAGGGCAATCGTCCTATTCACAGAAGGTCCTGATCTGCGTTTGGACCAGGAACACAACAAGATGTGAGTAAAGGCGCCACAGAATTGGAGTAAGGGTTTCGACGTGAAGACTCCCGGTTACAGCACCTCGGTCAAGAGATTAGTCTTGACAGCCACCATGGGCATCTGAAGGTCAAGCTCCTCAGCCGGCCTCCACAACACCACTGCATAAAAAGCTCCCTCCTCCGTAGCCACGGTAGGAAGAGAAAGCAGACCAGTATCTGGAGAAGTATCCAAGCCACTGGCCTCACACAGGTCCTCAACCTTTGCCAACCCTCTGTTTTTCCTCATAGGGCTGGTATTTTGGTATTCTGAACGGTCTAGTGACCATTCCCAGGCTTCCTCGAGACCTAGCCGACGAAGCTCAGGCTCCAATCTAGGAGGCAAGGTTCCTGCCAGCGTGCGCGCTGGGGATGACAATGAGGAGGAGCATCGGTGCAAGGGAAGGTTAAGATGGCACCACCGGAGTCAATCTGGATCCAGATCCGGTGTCCAGCTGCTGACGTGGAACCAGATGGGGCCCCTTCCGACCCCATGGGGCTTGAAGGCACGTTGACTGGGTCGGGCTGCCCAAATATAAAGGTGCATGGCCTCATAGATCTCTTTCAGTTGGGTGGGGGTCACTCCGGCCATCAGAAATTCAGAGAGTCACAAAGAGGCGGCACAGCCGCAGGTTCCGGGGAACAAGGCCTAGAGCGCCAAGGCTCACTTGTCGGCCAATAGCAGAGGAGAAGTCGAAGAGTGCTTCAACTTCTTGCTCTCCTTTTTGTGCCTCCTACCCAAGTTTCCCCAAGGACTTCGAATGGGACAAGGAGTACTTCAAGCTCCGGGAATGATCCTGGGACCCTCCCCTCAACTGAGATCACAACTCCTGTGGATTAGCATGCCGGGCCGCTAGCAGCTTCAGAGACCGCTCCCTCAAAGCCTTTGGGGTCATGGCCCAGCAATCAGGGCACAACGTGGTGTCATGGTCACTCTCCAGACAACAAAGACAAACAAGGTGCGAGTCACTCACCGACATCGTTCTTTGACAGCCATAGCAGGGCTTAAAACTGGACTTGTGTTAAGACAGCCTTGACAAACCAGGATGTAAACCTCCAAAATAGTCAACAAAGCGTAAAAATGCAGGTAATGATGATGAGGAATCCCTGAGCTTAGTTTCTGGAACAGTAAAAGTCTAACGTTGCTCAAAAATTGCCTCTGAGGTGAGATGAAGCTTTTTAGCATAGGATTGTCCAGTTGGTGGCAGGCGAGCAAGGATGTGGGCAGAGACTCCCTCAATATAAATTTGCCTTTGTCATACATCAGACAGACCGTCTCACTCTTCGGCAGGAAATGGATTAGTCAGAGTCTAGCTCAGTGCCAGCCTTCAGGGCGTCTTTGAAGTCATTCTTGGTTGCAAGACAGGCTGCACTCAAGGCCAAGGCTGGGTATCTTCGCATCAAGGCTTCGGCTTTCAAGGTTTAGCAGTCTCTGCCACCCAATGTAACTTTTGAGGCAGTGGGGTTTCTTCTGTCATGAGAGTGTCCACAAGCATTCAAAAATATGTCTGAACAAGATGGTGGCAAAAAAACCAATCGAAGGTTGAGTCTATGTCCTGGAGCACTGTGGGTTTAAGGGAAGTCACCTTAAAACTGAAACCTCTTCTTTGAAAACAAAGGAACTTGCAAAATCTGCGCCCAGCATTAGATTTCATGAAAGTGTGCACAGCATATGATATACAGTAGCACATGCTACAAACATATATTTGATATGAGGTGTTTACAGTTCATACACGCAGAATTATTCTACCATTTTTGACTATCAGTGAAGCCGAACCTCATTTCTGCTCCTCTTTGTGAGCTGCAGCCTCAAGTTCAATTAACAAAACACTTGCAAAGAGATATTTAGGTACAACCTTGTTAGAAAAAAAGAAAAAAACTGTAAAACATGCTAGAAATATTACACATATTAAGGCTTGATATGTCGCATGAAGCTAGAAAATGTTATTTTACCGGACAGTACTAAGGCAATGCCACCACACGCATTAGGAGAGGACATTGATGTGCCATTCATGAGCTGTGTTCCACGTAACGTCCAGTTTGGAACAGAAGCTATAGCCCCACCAGGTGCACTAATGCTTACTCCAAGAGCTCCATCAGTACTAAAAGGAAAAAGAACAGATGGATGCAATTAATAAAATCAGACAATATGAAAAGGAACTCCAGTCTGGCATAAGCTCCTGGCTAAAAAACACTTTATTTTACAGAAAACTACACATTTTGATAAATCTCAACATCAGCCTGAAATATAATCTTCACTGCACCAATTAGATCAACTAAGTTTATTTGGCTGTTACCAAATCCAAACTTTAAAACAGTGAGGCCTGATCACTGTGTGATTTAGGATCACAATTACTATTGCACTCCAACTGGATAGCCAAACTACTGCCTTTGAGGCTCTCAAGGAGTCGAGCAATCAAAACTAAAGAAGATAATCGCTAGTTAGAAACATTAATATGGCACGCCAGTTTATAACAAACTTGAAAGATAGTCAGAATGAGCACATATAAAAGTAGTATGTCTTTATTTACAAAAATATAAAAAGTAACACCTATAACTATGATCTTGGGCCAAGATACAACCTCAACTGAATGTATGTGCTATGCATCGGATTTCCATAAAATGGCGATGATTATCTGGCAATGGTTAGCTTACTATTATATGACTGCCCTCTCTCCTTGTTTCTTCACAGCCCAGGATGCAAGACTGTATAACTAAGTTGGTGAGAGCCAAGATAGCTAAGCGCCCTAAATAAAATACATTTCCAAAACGAAACATCTAATCACCTAAACAGGAACGGGATTTCACGTATACCCAGGAATGCTGTTCAGGGTGTCAAATGTACGCCCTTTTTCAAAATATATTTGTATCCAGTTAACAGTACTAGCGCTGATCTGGTTGTCAAGATTCCAGTGCAAAGCTCACAATAACATGAGGCAAGAGTAAAACAATTAATAAGAGTCGCAGCTCATAGTTCGGGAGGTCATCCACTGGACCTCCACTCTCGACTTGGGAAAGATCAAACACTTCGATGTAGAAGTCAATGGTCAACCAGAAATCAAATCCTGAATATTTCTACAATGATATGAGGATGCATTTTCTCCCTCACACCTCTCCTCTCTCAGTCTCTCAGTCTCTCAATCTATCACTCTCTACCTAACTTTATTTCAGTCTACTGTCCTCTCTGTTGCGAACTTGGATTCTTCTTCCCCAAATTCAGACAGATTATAATACTGGCCACATAGGACCAGAATGTATTCAAAGTCATTCCCACTGCTGGAATACGAGGGATAGTCCAATGTCTGGCAGTTCTACAATAACAATAAGAGTGAATCCAGAGCACTTTTTCAAGAGACGAGAAGGAAGGGCTGGTTCCAACTGGCCATGTGGTTTAGAATGTTGGCCATACACGTGGTTGGTTAAGATTCCTGGATTGCTAGGCAAACTGATTATGCAGGGGAGCAGATGCAAATGTTCGTAAGGCCAACAGACAGTTACAGTTTCAATGCTCAGAGGACTATAGCCACTACCAGGGAAAGAAGCTTGTGAAAGCAGACACACCGGTGTAAATTGACACCATCTATCCTGCTTCACTCTCCTGGCATGACACACCCAACAAAAATGTAACACCTTACAGTGGACTGCAAGAACACTTTTTATAAGGGAGGACTACTCAGATCTAACAGGGGAGACACCATAATAGTATTCTTGGGGTAGAGTTATCTTTTTTTCCACTTCACAATGAATTCGGAAATTAATACATAGAAACATAAGCCAGGAAAGAGAGCAAAGAATCCTTAGGATAAATGGCGGAGCTAATACTGCAAGGCTCTAGATATACACTACATAACATTTATATGGGTGGTAGCTCATTGCACCGCAGTTAAAAAAAATAAAATTAAAAAAAACCTATTGCCGTTATGATCAGACAACAACCCAAATATAATTTCCTTTATTGCTTTACTTCTGCAATATGCTGCACAGAATGCTCTGATGAAAGCAAACTTCAACTGATTGGTTGGCAGGCCTAAAATCAAGCAGGCATCAGACCTCTGAATATCCAATCACATTTTGAAGCACCAAACCCACAAACAGCTGACCAAGCTCAACATGGTGTTTGCTCAAAATACCACAAAGACCATCCAAAGGATGTTTTAACAGATAAGGGCTAGGAATTTAATGGTATCTGGTCATTATGCATCCCATTAGCAGGGAATGGTTCAGAGACCTACCCAATATTTAGAACAAACCCATTGATTTCCCTAGACATGGAAGCCGTGCCCTAAACCTTAACCTATTTGACTCATTCAGCACCAGTTAGATCGAGAAAGCCAAATGCAGGGACCAAAATAACTCAGAAAATGCTTCAAATACCAGCCCTCACTGAAAAAAAGTTATTTGCTCACTGAAATTACAAGCAGTAAAAAAAAGAAATTACTGTACCAAGCCTGCTACAAGAAACCCAACAGTGGCTAATACAATGACTAGCCAGTGACCTGCTCTGCAAGGTATCCAGCATCCTTTTCAGAATATTCAAGTAACTTAACCCAGAACAATAAAAAATACTTCTTAGCTGGCTCTGCACCAGTACAAGCATTTCATGCCCTTCTCTGAATTACCAACAAAAAGGAGGCCAGCACATGACGCATGTTTACATTACCACAGCACACCTGATCCCCCTTTATTTTCTCCCAAGTTTCTCTCAAACACATTAACATTGGCACACCTCAGCATGACTACATAAACGGAAGAACTAGTTACTTGCCTTCAGTAATGCGGTTTCTGGTGGGTACTCCATCTTCGCGCATATTGTTTATCTTAAGAATATTCCCCAGGCGCCAGACTTTATCAGAAAAGCTTTCAGCAATGATCCTGCGCACTGCCAGGTGGCACCATGAGGCTTCGCGCCGACTCAACACCACCCAGGAAATTAAAGGGTGGGACAGCGTAAAGTGCAACCCCTGATGCGGGCATCAGTTACTTGCTTGACTCTTTCAGTTCCCTTGATCAGGAAAATGCAGGAGGCTAAATGGCCAAAAAGACTGAGCAACTCTCACCAAGACTAAGGAATGAGCCTACAACATCAGGATGTTTAGTGCGGTCTATACACCAATACTCTTGGAAAAGCCCTTACATTTCAGGAACTAGTGAGGAAACTGATTAGTAGGGGTCCTCAGTCCCAAATAGCGTGCCAAAGCTCTACTATGTTAAATAGCTTACTACAAAAAGGAGAGAGCTACCGAAGGTCATGTCCAAGAGCGAAACTTGCCCATCTTCTCAAAAAAACAGCATGACGCATCAATGCATAATGGTGCGGCAAAGGTATAGGCACCAGAGTCGATGTCAGTACCCAAAACAGGTCCCCCAGAGTCAGCTGCCACTGGGGGAGGTCCAGCTGGTAGAAACCCAACTGGAGGATCCTTGGGCCTGAAAGCACACCATAGGGAGCCAGTAATGCGTCGAAGATCTGCAGCATGGCATCTACGAAGGCTTCCACTTGCTGCCGCAGTGTCACTGATGGCCTTGGGAATTTGGGGAGCACTGGCATCAATTGGAGGGAGGGGGGGGAGAGGGGGTGTCGGCTGAATACTCTGAGATCATGGAAGAGACAGACTTATTGTGATGCCCTCACACCACTTCCTTGGAAGTGCAGTGATGAGATTAAGACAAATCATACTTTGCTTTTTTGTGTTTTTTTATTGTTTTTTTACTAACAGGACAACTTTCAAGCAAGGCACCCCTTTTGTGAGACTAGCCCAAGAAGGGGTCTGGGCCTGAGCTTGAGCCCCCACCCTGGAGTGAGACTAGCATGAAGGCTTTGATTCCTGGGGCTCTGCGATCTACCACCTCGCCTCCTGGGTCACTTTAGGATGTATAAGTGCAAACTTGTCGCAGGACTTCAAATCATGGCCCAACCCAGACACCAGAGAGACACCTCCTGCGGGTCTGTGACCCACATCTGTTTCTTACAGTCATGGAATGACCTGAAGCCTGTTTTAGGCAAGCACACAAGTTTTATTGTGTTTTTTAAATAAATTGTCAAAGGCCAGACAAAAGAAGGAACAGCGCTCCAGATTTGTGTTGAGTAGTGTGGAAAGAAACCAACATCAGCATGCAGATGTGGTGCTTATATGTAGCTCTGCTCTGTCATATCCGGGGGATGCAGCACTGGGGCGGAACTGCACGCTGCATCCTGGCGGGACGCAGGAGCATTGTGAAAGCTTCCCAGACCAGTATGGTGCCTCTGGATTATTCCACAAGTGAGGAATCCATACTTAGAAGTATCCATCAGAAAAATCCTGCAATGTTGGCAAGTTGATAAACCTAAATGCCAAGTGGTTGTACCCCCAAAATAAGGCTCACCTGGGCCAGAGTCACTGCTTTCTATCACACTGCTTTCATTAGCTGACAGTACCTGGCCTTGTTTACATGACTGACAGAACAACATCCATAATTTCTAAAAGTTGAATACCACACACACCAACCATGTCTCCCAATTGCCTGCAAAGTGTTTCTACTCAAAGCTTCCTAGAGCCAGAATACACAACTAAAGCCATCCTCTACTCGACTCCTTAGGAGGGGACATCAATCGTCCAACAAACTTGGCCTGGGCTAGGCCACAGGGCAAAGATGTATTAAAGCAAAAAATAAGTGTTCTTTTACCAGAACGCATGCTTCTTCCACATCCAACATTATGTCCTCCTAGTCACCTCACCCATCACCGTCAAAGCACCCCTAAGCACACCAGCTGCATAAGCAACTGTGTATAACCAATCCCAATAATATGCACATCCCTCTTACCTCCACATAAAACAAAAGCATAAAACACACCTCATACCGATAAGGCTTACTCTGCAAAACAACATGTTGTATACATCACAGACGCCCTTTGAACACATCTTATACCTGCACTCTACATCACAGACATGGCTCTCCCCCGCTCCACATACATAATTTCTGACATCACTTCACCAGAATAAAACAATCTGTACAATAATGTCTTCCACAAGCTAGAAGCTGCTATCAAAGTTGTCCATAGATCAACACGGCTTGGCACCCTGCAGCAACAGTCTTATTCAACACCTTTGAGTTTCTACTCAGTAAACACTTTCTGCTACATGCATTGCAGACAGTTACATTCACTACAACTACAGATATTCAGAGCAATGTTGGCCCAGTAGGCCAATACTTGATAGAGCATCTGAAAACTGAAGAGGCCTGCCAACCAGTATAGGAGAAGAAATCTCTCTGCTTTCCCAGAGCTGCTATTCTATCAGTATCAGTATTAGGCTTAAATTGGAGTAGTTTTACTGCTGTGACTTGGAGAGAAGGCATGCTTCCCTGCTTGCACCTGTCAGTAGCACTGACCTGATCAGAGGAACACCTTCACAAGGCACAGCTGGATATACAATCTTTGCTCAGGATATTTTAACGGAGTGAGGTCACCCAGAAGTTAGGGACTCCCTCAACCCAGCTCACCACTTAAATGAAGACAAGCATCATCATTTATTGTGGGGCCGCACATCTAAAGAAGATGAACCTCCTCTGTCCCAAATTGAATGTGCACCTGCTGGATGCCCTTATACCCTGCCTCGATCCCCCAATCCCAGATACACACATTTACTTCCATGGATAGGTTCTGTTGGCTGAATGAGGTCTCTTTATGTTTCAAAACCCTGTTCAAGCTGCTATCTAGACAAAATATCATGGTGAAGTACTAACCATTAAGTCCAGCTGCCAGTGGGAATTAAAGCAGATGGCTTCAACTGGTGCCCTCACCACTGTAAAACCTCAATCATCCCTTGTACATTTCTTGACACAGATCCTGAACCTTTAGGTACATTTAGACTCCACAGCGGGTACTTGCCCACTAATAAATCTATTCAACCAAGAGTCAAAACCAGATGGTTTCTTAACTGATTGAGGGATTCCCCAGACTTTTTTGGGTGCCTTAACTGGGCACTGGTCTATTGGACATCAATAATCTCAAGAACCTGATGTTCGAGACTGCAACAGTGAGGTAATTGGGATGGGTTTCTGGTGGTTTGTTTTGTAGATTTCTGAAATAAGGGAATGTTTGTGGTACCCACGATCAAATGTGCACCCACAATCACCATAATCTATCCCAAGCGCAAATTAGAATCCCTTGTGGGAGAAAGCTCTTGCAAGAACCAAGAAAGCTAGAGGGGTCAGACCATTCCACAACCGACCAAAGTACAAAAGAAGAGGTTTCAAGTTAGATTGTCAGGAAAGGCATCAGGGCCCCTTTCCTGTACAGAAGTTTTTTGTGGTTGCAACATGGTTAGGGTTTGTAGCTAAATGGCCAGTTTGGGTCCAGCGATGGTTCAAGTAAAGGGCGAACGCAAGCACATTTTTATGTTATCTGGTACTTGCCAGAGGAGTTTAAGATTTTGCTCACAAATGGTGCTGCATATTCTTTAACAGTTACTGTCACCTTTTTCACTGCACAAACATTCCACAGATCCAGTCACCAGATTCAGACTGAGAGTCCACTACTTTCCAATGTGGGCCAATGGTTAGTCATGCAACTACACACCCGAAATTTTGAAATTCTAAGAGGCCAAATTTGAAAGTAAAACCTAGCTATCTTCAGTTCAAGAATCCCCTGCAAACTGAGTCAGTCATGTTCTTGGCTAAGGGCTTGACTAGCAACAACAGTGATGACAAGTACCATCAAGGGCGATGGTTGGTGGCTGACTGAGCTCCGAACAACCCTTAATACTCTCCTGCAGAACACTTTGAGTGGAAATGTATGCTGTGCTAAATTGCCCAGAATGAAACACAGTGCTTTACAAAACTTACAAAAAAAATACCTTAATCTCAAGCAAACTAGTGAAACGTAATGTATTAGTATAAGTAGTGTATCCCCACATATATTAATAACGTTTCAGTACTAGACATTACAGAAGAACATAACAAATGAAATTCCACCAAACTCTCAAGGGTCTGAAAATGTTAAACATATAATGTCATCCTCACCTCCGGTATTTCCTTCAAACACCCATGGCACCCATCCTACAATTGTATAATGTTATCATTCACTTCATGGTTTCCTTACATACATTCTCCTTATATACTCAAGACAAGGAATGGGCAGCAAAACAACAGAATACTGCTGTTTAAAGCCCAAGAGAGAATGTCAATCTGAGTTATCACAGGCACCTAGAAGAATACTGCAGCAGTGCATATAAATGCAATAATGTTCAGGTTTTCTGTACAGTACCAGTTCTTCAGATCTAACCGAATATCGTAAAACATTACAGAACATACAATCTCTAAAAATTAAAGGCAACCATAAGCTATAAAAGCATTCTTAAAGATTGTACAAATTCTTCCACCTACCTTGGGCCTCTGGATGACCAGGTGTACTGATTAGCAGGTAGCTTTTCACGCAAAGAATACTCAGCAATCATCATGTCAGGTGAAACATAAGCACCAACACCTAAGAAGAGAATATCAGTTAATAGTGGTGTGAAAAAATAAACTTGGTTAGGTGGAAACCACAACTTATGTACACTAAGCAGCATCTTGCCAAATATCAATTGTATCGAATGCATATATTAACTGTATTCAGCCTGAAACCTATTTCAACTTATAAATGATGTACAAGGCTTATGGTCAATTAGAATTAAGCCTGCAACAGAATCTTACTTAAGGTAGGATGTCTGTGATCCTATGAGAATGAAATAAGAAAACAAGTAAAGAACATTCTTGCTTTGGGCAGGAATGAAAAAGTTGCCTGCACACACATGTTTTTTACAGTGCCCGTACCTTTCCTAGGATTCAAACTGCCAATCCAGCTCAGAGAGTAATAAATCAAAAAACAAAAAAATATATTATTTATAAGTCAATGAGTCAATCTAAAGGATCAAAAATCTGATGGAGCGAAAGCTTTAATTATTCTGAACCATTGCTTTTGTTCTGAGACACATTCAATTGCATCACTTTTTGGCTGACTTTATCATTGCATGGAGGCTCCAAATACATGTAAATGACCTTAGCTCAAACCCAAAGGGGCTATCCACACCACTTCTGAATGGTAACCCAAGCAACCATATAGTTTTGGCCTTGCTAGCCATTATCAGGGAATGTAGTACAATGAGCTAGTGACCTATATTTGGGCATTTCAGAGTCAGATAGAGAGGCTCATCGAGAAGAACAAAGACATTTGCTGGAAATTGTGAATGTATCCTAACCACTGACATTGCTGTCAAATTACACTGCATAATGCTTTCCTCTCACTGCTGACTAAACATATTAGGTTCCTTTTTGGAGAATTCTATGAAAACAGTGTAGGAAGTTGTCTCTCTATATAGTGCACTAAAATAAGTATATTGTGTAAAGAGTCCAAGCTCTAGACCGTCCAGTCTTTATTGGTTTACAGTGCTTTCTTAAAAAATACCAAGTGCTCTATTTTATGGTAGGTAGTGTAATTTGGGCTAATCAAATGGGAGTGTTGAGCATTTGTTTTAAACACACAGCCAATAAATGTAACACACAAGGACATCTGAAACCAATTTATTAAAATAACACAGCTTTTTATATTATTTTAGGCACCAAGACCTTCGTTAACAGGCAAGTACTTTTTAAGATAGGTTATTCCCTGAAATATTAACCTATGGGGAGAACACACACTGCATAAGACCCTTTGTCAATGACTTACAGGACTGTTCTTCACTTAAGATAAGTAGTAGCCAAGGTCCAAGACAGTACCAACAGGTCACCTCGGTCAGCTCTGGGGCGTCCGAGTGCAGAGGTGCTTTTTGATGTTGGGCAGCCCTTAAAGTCCATGGTAAACAGTACATGTAAAAAGAAGCTGCAAAAGACGACTAGAGGGCCAGTTGGTTTGAGCCCAAATGGTGGCTCAGGTCTTAATGGTCTCTGGAGCCGGGGTGCACAGTCGGTTGATTTGCCCTCAGGCTGTGGGGCTTGTGTGCAGTGGTCTTTGGTCCAGCGGGTTGTGGCGGTCAGAGGCACTCTTTCAGTGAGCTCTCTGGGGCAGGCTGCAGGCGGGGACTGGCGGACCAGTTTGGCAGAACTCATGGGTGAGCTCAGGTCATAGGGGGTCTTTGGGCGCTACAGACACAGTCTGCTCACTTGGATTTTGGCTATGGGGCTCGGGTGCTGAGGTTCTTTGAGGTGTCAGGTCACGGCAGTCAGAGGCACTTGCTTCAGGTGACGACCTGGAGATGGGACAGCTGGGCCACTGTAGATGATGGCTTCTGCGGTGTGGACGTCCCCCATCAGCTAGTCTGACTCTGTGGAGCCAGTGACCGGATTGGACCACCGACAAGTCTTGGCTACTGCAAGGGGTCGGTACCCGGGTATTGGTGATTAAGGGCTTGTGGAGGGTCTAGCTTCTTGGTACTCGCTGGGGAGACGGGACTGACATTTGGGGGGTATGGAACACCTCCTGGGTGGGTGCTGCTTTGGCGAGGCTGGGGGATCAGCAGCTCGGTGAACCGGAGATTTTGTTTCGGGCCTACAGAATGAAGGGAAATAGCTCCACTACTCCAAGGGAGAGGCTGGCTGTTTTGAAGTGCTGGCAGCCCTCACAGCCTGTTATAGGCTGAACAGCTGCAGGGCGAGTCGTCTTTGTCCCAAATGTCAGGGGCAGCAGCAAGGCGACCAGGTTTGGTGCTAAGTCAATTGCTGCTCCTCAGTTCTTGCTCCTCGCAGCTCTTTCGTGTCCTCCTTCTTAAATCAGACGATTCTGCTTCTCTGGTGCCAACTCCCCTTAAATACTAGTTTTAGAGGCATTAAGGAGAACGAAGGGTAGCCGTCAACCCCTATATGACCTTCCTGCGAGGAGTGGGCATGGCCCTGTCCCAGAGTTCCTATTTCAACCAAAAACAATATGGAGTAACCCATCCTTCGTGAAGCACATCAGGTAGCCTACTGTATAGCTCATTCCCTGCCTGTCCTGGTGCCAAATGGGCCTCAGGGGGTAGCGGTCTCCAACTCTGGAGGAAGCCGGGGTTTCACATCAAAGGCGGTAAAGGCTTTGAAGCCTCTGGCCTGGATATGCAGATCCACTAGCCATCTTGGAAAAGGTGATGGCACCTCCTGCCAGAGAAGGCATTGTTCCATACCTCCCAAGAGTGCAGGCTCTCACCCCTGGGAGTCAGAAACTAGTTTGTGGTGGCAGGCTGGACAGGACCAGTCAGTGACCACATTAGAGGACTAGTAGGTTTCAGGGGGGACCTCTAAGGTGCCCTCTGGGTGCATAGTATAATAAACCTTAAACTGGAATCCGTATGGATTTATTAAACCAAGGTGTTTGACATCAAACACCTACATTTCAGTGAAGCCATTATGTAACTGGTATTCACCAGTGCCCAGTACATACCTTAAGACATCACAGGGCCTTATCTGCTCATGCAGATATGTCCTCACACAGGATACAAAGCACCCTTCCTTAGGGCTGTGAGGCCTGCTATGGGGGGGGGGGGGGGGTTACATACATATCATATGAAGTAACTTGGGCATGGAACACAGAGTGTCTGCCATGGTGTGTTTTCACGATGTCATGCAGCCTGCAATGGCAGTCTGCATGCAATTTGTGAGGGCATCTCTTAGGGTTGCATAAGACATGCTGCAGCCCTTTGGGACCCTCTGTGGTACCCATGCCCTAGGTACCAGGTGTACGATGTAATAGGGACTACAGGGTGCCACAGTATATGCCAATTGTATGCCAATCGTATCTTTGACTTTTTTTAGGGAAATAGCATTGGCACTGGGGCCTGGTCAGCAGGCTTCCAGTCGAAAACATCAGCATTGGTGAGCAAAAAGTGGGGGTGACCATGACAGAAAGGGGCACTTTCCTGCAAACGGTATGTTTGAATAGCTTGAGGGAAGAAGCAAAGGCTATACAACAATATTTGAAAGACCCCAGGATTGGAGAATGATCCAGGTACTATTATAGGGGATGCCTTTACTTCTAGGCCACTGCACTCTACTACTCCAATGTAGTGGGTATCAAATGAGGTAGTGTTAGAGAGTGGCACCAGCTTTTTAAAGCTATACGAAGGTAATGTATAGGTGGTACTATGCATAAACAATGCATTCATCCAGAGGAGTAGAATGCTGGAGAAAGTGTGGTGGCACAAGCACTGCACTCCATGTACGACAGAAATGTCCAATGTTAAAACCTTTCTGAAAAGAGAAGGGGGAAAACACACAGATTGTGGCCTACCCTCTGCTGGATGACCGGGGGTGATGGTAGTAGGCCTACACCGGTCAGAAATGAAGAACATAGAAAAGAATGGTATACAGTTGTGCAATGTTTAGGGGCAATGAACCGAATGTTGGTATATAGTTAGAAAGGGCTGGCACACCCACAAATAATTTAATAAAACAATGAAACGTTAGATTATGGACAATATGTGCAATAGAGCATTTCACACATAAGGTGGAGTAGCAATCTTTGAACTTTGAAACCAAATGGGGAGACTTGCGCGAGGTATTGAAGAAAAGGCTTAACTCCGGCTCTAAGCAGTCTGAGTTAAAGAGGCATCACCCTTTGGGACACGACACAAGCTGCGGGAGGAAAATATGTATCTGACTGGTTGCCAATACGAATGGTAAGCATTCAAACTGGAAGCAGGGGCTGAAGTGTACTGTTATAAGGTTATGTTTTCGGTCATGAATTATGTGGTTAGTCGAATGTCAAGGACGTAAAACTTAATAAAATATTGTTGGCAAAAGCTATACAAAGCAGTGTGTAACCAATATCACTTGTGGATTTTGCAGTCATTTGATCCCCTCCTTTTAGGAGATTTGAATAAAGAGTGTTTGTCTGGCAATCACAGAAAGGCAGACAGGGCTGAAAGGTACCCTTTGAGTGGCCAGCACAGAGCCCTGCTGGACCAGGATACAAAAAAGTAAATATCAGATAGGGAAGCAGAAAAAGGGTCACTAGACTTTTCTGTACAGTAGATTACAAACTTGTTCCATTGGCAGGCATGCACGGACTGAAAAGGGACGCCTGGCTGCCAAAATAATAATATAGACTTCAGGAGGAAGGTTAAATGCTGTACACTGCCGCCGCTCAATCTCCACACAAGAAGGAGTAGAGTTGACAGGTTTAGGAGGATAACCCTCCTCTACTGCTGAGACAGAAGATCGTTCCGAGGGGCCACAATGACAACTGGGCCCGGTCACTGATGATCTTAAAAACTCTGTGCAGGAGTGGCATGGGCAGAAAGGCATTCAGGAGGTCTGAGCTCTATTTGAGATGAAAAGCATCTCAGAGAGAGCAGTCTTGGATCTCTAGTGCGCAAAACTGCTGACAGTTCTTGGCAGAAGTGAGCAGATCTAACCAAAGCTCTCCCCCCACTGTTGAAAGAGACTTTGCGCCACCTCCAGATAGAGACACCATTCATGATCCGCTAGGCTTTGACAACTGATTTAGTCTGCTCTGGCATTCGAAGAACCTGCCAGGTGCTGAACCACCAAGGATATGTCCTGGTTTTCCAGCCAAGCCCAAAAACGCAGAGCCTCTTGACAAAGATTCCACGACCCCACCCCGCCCTGTCTGTTGCAGTTCCACACGGCAGTGGTGTGGTCTGTGAACACTTGTACTAGCCTTCCCTGGATGGAAGGAAGAAAGGCTTTTAATGCCAAACGAATCACTCAGAGCTCTAGCAGGTTGATGTGGAGTCTGAATTCTGCCAGAGACCAGAGTCTTCTGATCTCCACCTCTCCCAAGTGGCCACCCCATCCCAGGAGTGACGTATCTATCACTACTGTAACATCTGGTTGGGGAAGGGAGAGGGGTCTGCCTGTGACCCAATTGCGGTGTCATCCACCACTGCAGATCCTGTGAGGTTCCCCTGATGCTGCGCCCACAAACTGCAGAACCCACATATGCCATCTGGCATGTGTCTCTAGCAGGATTCAAGAGGCCATGAGGCCCAGCAGCCTCAGACTCATTCTCACTTAAATGCAGGATAGAGGCAGAAACATCATTATCATAGCCTGAATATCCCGGACTTACCGCTCGGGAGGATTGCCCCTAAACTGCACTATTTCCAGAACAGCTCAGATGAAAGGGACTGTCTGAGAGGGAGTCAGGTGTGACTTAGGCACGTTGATAAAGAACCCCATCAAATGCAGAAAGTATGCCATATTCTGGAGATAGGAAACTACAGCCTGGGATGAGCTCGCCTTCAACAGCTTCTCGTCGAAATAGGGGAAGACTGACACCCCTGATCGGCGCAGATGAGCTGAGACCTCCAGCATTACCTTGGTGAACACTCGAAGGGCGCAGGTAAGGCCTAAGGAGAACACGGAGAACTGGAAATGCTAATGGCCTACTGTAAACGGCAGGTAGCATCGATAAGCAGGCAGGATGGTAATATGGAATTGGGTGTCCTGCAAGTCCAACGCTGCCATCCAGTCTACCATCTCGAACTTTTCCTATTTGAGAAAGTAGTTGAAGTCCCTTGTCCTTTGGTCGGAACGAGTTAGTAGTGAGAATAACAACCACAGCCTACTTCTGGTGCCGGAACCCTCTCTATGGCTCCCTTGGCCAAGAGAGTCATAACTTCCTCTTGAAGCAAAATAAGATGATCTTCCATCAGCCGGTCGTAAGATGGAGGCAGCGGCGGAGGTAATGGCTGATCCTGCCACCAACTGGCCGCCCATGATCTACAGAGCAAGACTAAGAGGGTTTAGAGACTTAGGCTGCATGGGGGGTGCAATGAACCAACCTCTGGCCGCCCCATCCACAGGGTTGGAACGCGCCATGCCCTCAGTCAGTGCGGAGGTCGCTGAACCTGTGCGGTCTTGTGGCTGAGATAGGACTGGCGCGGATGAAAGCCCCTTTCGTAGCCATGAAAGGCAGACTGGGGACGAGTGGCCACTGAGAAACTCAAGGACTTGCCCATAGCCCATGAATCCTTAAAGTGCTCCAGCATCATGTCTGCCTTGACTCCAAAGAGACAGGTGCCATCAAAGGGCATGTCCATGAGAGAGGCCTGGACATCCCCCGAAAAGCCAGAAGTCCACAACCGGGAGTGACGTCGAACAGCCACCATAGATGAAATCACTCTGCCCAGCGAGTCGGGTCAGGTCAAGACCACAATGGATGGCAAACTTTCCTGCATCTCTCCTGTCTCATACTACTTGGAAATGGCTTGCCTCTTTTTTTGGAAGACAGAGGTATAGGAGGTTTCTCCACTAACCCCTGTAAGCTGCTTGTTGGAGTGCTTCAGGGCTCAGTTCTGACCCTGACGCATTTAATATCCATCGCTCTCCTCTGGCCCCCATATTAGAACTCTGGGGTGCCAAAATAGTGTCATATGCCGATGACACCCAACTCCTTTTCTCCTGGGGGGGAGGATGAGGCCTTCCCTGCTGAGAAAATCCACGAGTGCCTGAATGCAACATGTAGATGGTTGTCCAATACCCAACTTAAATGTAATGAGGGCAAGACCAAGCTTCTTTTCTTCGGACCGGAGGCCAAGGCACATTGGGAATTTTTCTGGCCAAAGGATGCCCCTCCTTCTCTATTAACAAATCAAGTGGTAAAAAACCTGGGCTTTACATTCGACGAGCAACTATCTTTCCATACTCAAATCAACTCTGTGGTGTGCACGTGCTTTACCCTCCTCCGCGTCCTTAGGAAATTCTTCCCTCTTCTTTGCTTTCAGGCCAGACAACAGGTAACCCAAGCTTTCAGGCCAGACAACAGGTAACCCAGGCTTTTATTACCTTAAGGAGGGACTATGGAAATAGCCTGTACGCTGGGTTACCCAAATACCTGATAGACAGGTTGCAGTTAGTTCAGAATGCAGCAGCACGTACCATCTTTGGATCCCACGTCACTCATATGACTCCGGCCTCCTCCACAGCCTACACTTGCTTCCAGTTACGATGAGGGTTACTTTTAAAATACTGCTTCTAACCCAAAAGAACAAGTTACTTACCTTCGGTAACGATGTATCTGTAAGAAACATTAGTTAGTTAGATTCCTCACCTTAGAATATCCCCAGGCGTCAGACTGGATCCGGAAGATTTTTCGTCAGCAATACCCCTTGCGCGTCGCTAGGCGTCGTCTGCGGCTCCGCGTCCGTCGTCGGCGTCGTGCGCCGGGATGACGTCGTCGGAGTACTTAGACGCCGCCCTCGCGCGCTGACGTCAGTTCTTGTACATAGCCTTCCGCGCCAGGAACGCAGAGCCATGCAAAGACCGACACTGGTGCCAAAAATAAAATCATGGGGCCTGAAAAGGATAACCTTAACCCTAGATGTCAGTTCGGAGAACGGGGAGGATGGGTGGGTCGGTGAGGAATCTAACTAACTAATGTTTCTTACAGATACATCGTTACCGAAGGTAAGTAACTTGTTCATCTGAAAGAAACACGTTAGTTAGATTCCTCACCTTAGAATAGATACCCAAGCAATACCATCCCCGGTGGTGGGTCTGCGAACCAAGATCACACCAGAAAGTCCTGGAGGACAGAACGGCCAAAGAAGCCATCCCTCCGGACTTGGCTGTCAAGGCAATAATGCCTGGCAAATGTGTGTAGCGAAGCCCACGTTGCCGCCTGACAGATGTCCTGCAAAGGGACACCCCATCCCAAAGCAGTAGTAGCCGCAGTGGCCCGAGTAGAATGGGCGCACAGCCCAGCAGGAGGGTCCTTTTTTGCCAAGGAATAACAAATTTTGATGCACAAAACGACCCACCGAGAGATGGTCTGTTTGTGCACAGCTTTCCCCTTCTTAGCACCCACGTATCCAACGAAAAGTTGGTCGTCCACCCGGAACTGCTTTGTGCGGTCCAAATAAAAGGAGAGCGCACGTTTTGGGTCCAGACGGTGGAGCCTCTCTTCCTCTTTGGAAGGATGCGGAGGCGGAAAGAAGGTGGGCAAGGTGACAGACTGCCCAAGATGAAATGGAGTCACCACTTTCGGAAGAAAGGAGGGACGAGGCCGAAGGACAACCTTGTCCGGATGAACAGACAGAAAAGGAGGCTTTGATGATAGAGCCTGGAGCTCACTCACCCGTCTAGCCGAGGTGATGGCTACCAGAAAAGCAGTCTTAAGAGTCAGAATACGAAGGGGACAATTGTGAAGAGGCTCGAAGGGAGCGCACATCAGGAATGTCAAGACAAGATTCAAGTCCCACTGAGGCATTACAAACGGAACAGGAGGGAACGTGTGAGTAATGCCCTTTAGAAAGCGTGTAACTACAGGGGACTTGAAAAGAGAAGGCTGATCAGGAAGCCGCAAGAAGGCAGAGATGGCAGCAAGATAACCTTTCAGGGTGCCCAGGGCAGAGCCCTGCCGGGCCAAAGAAAGAAGAAAGAGGAGAACCTCAGAAAGAGGGGCGGAAAGGGGATCCAGAGCCTTTGCTGTGCACCATGCCACAAATTTGTTCCACCGGCAGGCGTATACCGTCTTTGTGGAGGGACGCCTGGCTGCCAGAATGATATCACAGACTTCAGGAGGCAAGTCAAATGGCATCAACTGCCGCCGCTCAATCTCCACGCATGGAGGTGGAGGCTGGACAGGTTCGGGTGGAGGACCGTCCCCTGCTGCTGCGACAGAAGATCCTCCCGAAGGGGCAGACGTATCGCAGGATCGGTCAACATACTGAGTAGCTCGGGATACCAGTACCTTCGTGCCCAGTCCGGAGCCACCAAGATGACTTGGGCCCGGTCGCGCCTGATCTTCTTCAGCACTCTGGGCAGAAGTGGTATAGGCGGAAAGGCGTACAACAGACCGCAACTCCACTCGTGACGAAAAGCGTCGCCGAGCGAGTGCTGCCTTGGAAATTCCAACGCGCAGGACTGCTGACATTGCGCGTTCTCTTCGGTGGCGAATAGATCTAACCAAGGCTCTCCCCACTGCTGAAAGAGACCTTGCGCCACTTCGGAGTTCAGACGCCATTCGTGATCCATCATGCACCGGCGGCTGAGTTCGTCTGCTCTGGCGTTCAGAGAGCCCGCCAGATGTTGAACCACTAGGGCGACGCCCTGGTGTTCCAGCCACGTCCAGAGGCGCAGAGCCTACTGACAAAGGGTCCACGACCCCACCCCGCCCTGTTTGTTGCAATACCACATGGCGGTGGTGTTGTCCGTGAACACCTGCACGACACTTCCCCTGACAGAGGGAAGGAAGGCTTTCAGTGCAAGCCGGATCGCTCTCAACTCTAACAGGTTGATGTGGAGACGAGACTCCGCCGGAGACCAGAGGCCTCTGATCTCCGCCTCTCCCATATGGCCACCCCATCCCAGGAGGGACGCATCCGTCATTACGACATGCTCCGGTTGGGGAAGGGAGAGGCTTCTGCCCATGACCCAATCGAGGTCCGTGAGCCACCACTGCAACTGCTGTGCAGTGCCCTCCGAGATCAAGACATGGCCGGACAGGTTGCCGTGATGCTGGGCCCACTGAAACTTCAGGTCCCACTGCAGAGCCCGCATGTGCCGCCTGGCGTGATGCACTAGTAGGATGCAGGAGGCCATCAGCCCCAGAAGCCGCAACACTAGCCTGACCGAAACCCAGGATAGAGGCCGAAAGATGGGAATCAGGGCCTGAATATCCCGGACCCGCTGTTCCGATGGATAGACCCGGAACTGCGCCGAATCGAGAACCGCTCCGATGAAAAGGAGCTTCTGAGAGGGACTCAGGTGTGACTTCGGCACGTTGATGGAAAACCCCAGCAAATGCAGGAGATCCGCCGTAGTCTGGAGGTGGGAGACGACTGCCCGGGGCGAGCCCGCCTTCAACAACCAGTCGTCGAGATAGGGGAAGACTGGAACCCCTGATCTGCGCAGATGAGCTGCGACCACCGCCATCACTTTCGTGAACACCCGAGGGGCACTGGTGAGACCGAAGGGGAGCATGGTAAACTGAAAGTGCTCTGAGCCCACCGTGAACCGCAGGTAACGCCGGTGGGCCGGCAGGACGGGGATGTGGAAATATGCGTCCTGCAAGTCCAACGCTACCATCCAGTCTCCGGGGTCTAGGGCAGCTAGAACCTGAGCCAAGGTCAACATCTTGAACCTTTCCTTCCGGAGGAAGGCATTGACGTTCCGGAGGTCCAAGATAGGGCGTAGGCCCCCTTTGCCCTTCTTGGGAACCAGAAAGTAGTGGGAATACCAACCACGACCCACTTCTGGACTAGGAACGCGCTCGACGGCCCCCTTGGCCAAGAGGGCGGAAACTTCCTCGTGGAGAAGATTCAAATGATCCCCCGAGATACGGTGGTGCTGCGGTGGCATGGCTGGAGGGGTT
This sequence comes from Triturus cristatus, assembly GCF_964204655.1. Lineage (NCBI taxonomy): Eukaryota > Metazoa > Chordata > Amphibia > Caudata > Salamandridae > Triturus > Triturus cristatus. The sequence goes on along the minus strand of NC_140591.1, from coordinate 1,114,589,976 downwards.
GTCTCGAAGGGGAGGGAGTAGCCCCTTCGGACGATTTGCAGCACCCACCTGTCCGATGTGATGGACCAGAACCGCCTCGGCGGAAACCACGTCCGCGGCCGCGCGCAGGTTGATTCTGCGGCTGGTGGCTAGGCGTACGAGAGGAGGCACCCCTTCCTTGGCCACGAAAGGGGCGAAAGGCGGAAGTTTGCGACCGCGGGGCCGAGAGGCCCAAGGACTTGGCCGTAGCCCGGGAGTCCTTAAAGCGATTCAGCGCACTGTCCGCTTTCTCGCCAAAAAGGCGAGTGCCATCAAAGGGCATGTCCATGAGAGAGCTCTGGACATCACCCGAAAATGACGTGGACCGCAGCCAGGCGTGACGTCTAAGCGCCACTGAGGTAGAAATCGCTCTACCCAGCGAGTCCGTGGTGTCAAGCCCACATCTTATAGCATGTCGCGCGGCATCCCTCCCATCGGCCAGAGCCTGGGTAAGTCGTGTCCGGACCTCCTCCGGACACAGGGGCAGCACGTCCTCCACCGCATCCCACAGAGAGTGGGAATAACGGTCCAAGAGACAAGCGGTGTTCAAAGACCGCAGGCCCAAACTAAGGGAAGAGAACAGCTTCTTGCCAAACTGCTCTAGTCTCTTGGAATCCCGGTCCGGCGGGGCGGTCGGGAAAGAGGATTGGGAGGTGGAGGCCTGGATAACCAGGCTCTCAGGGGTAGGGTGTTGGGACCGAAAACTGGGGTCGCCCGGAGCAGGGCGGTGGCGCCTGGCGACGTTCCTGTCCACAGGAGGAACTGTGGAGGGCTTGGACCAGGTGCCCTGTAGAAAGTCAGTGAGGGCCTCATTGAACAGCAGCAGAGGCTCAGTGGAGCTTGCTGCAGACTGAAGCACCTCAGTGAGGACGTTCGTCCTCACAGCCATGGCAGGTAGCTCGAGCCCAAGGGCTGCGGCCGCCTTGCGCAGCACCACGGAGAAAGCAGCACCCTCCTCCGAAGCCACAGTCGGAGGAGAGATGAATCCAGTGTCTGGCGAGGTATCCAGACCACTGGCCTCCCCCAGTTCATCTGCCCAGTCCTGGGACAGTTGGGCCTGAGCGGCCATAGGATCCTCGGATCCCTCCCAGTAGTCCCCATCATCCGACTCCTGGTGTAGAGGAGAAAGTAACGGAGCCGGGCGGTAGACAAAAATGTGTCTCTAGCGGCGTCGATCTCGGCGTCCATCGACGCCGGACCGGCGCCGGGCCCGGAGCGGGACTGAACTGGGGCACGACGTTGAGCGGAGTCGACGCCGGCGGAGGAGGCGTGACAAGGTTGACCGGCGTCGACGGGGACTCGAGAACGGGTCCCTCGGGCGCTTGCGGCGTCGAGGCCGGAGCCGTCAACGGCGCCGGGGCCGGAGCCACCGGCAGGCAAGGCAGCCCAGTCGGGTCCGCGGGGCCCGAAGGCGCGCCAGCGGGCGCCGACGGCGGAGCCAGGTTCCTCATGGCCGAGAGGAAGGCACTGACTTCCGCCGGCGTCGCGTCAGTCCCAGGGACCGGAGGGTATGGGGACGGGCGCGGCGCCTGCGGCTCCGCCGGAGCCGCGGGGGTGGAACCACCCTGACCCTCGACCGAGTCGCGCGACCGGCGGGGGGGGAGTCCGAAGAGCGATGTCGCCTCTTGGACTTCTTGGAATGCTTCGACTTACCCGAAGACTTGGATCCCGACGACCGATGGTGACGTCGGCTGCGGCTCCGCGACCGATCCTTGGACCTCCTCCTGGACCGGGATCGAGAGGCGCGCGGAGCCGAGTGGCGAATCTCGAGAAGCTTACGGGACCGCTCCCGTCTAGCCTTCGAGGTCAGGGCCTTGCAGTCCGAACACGACTCCGCGTCGTGATCGAGGCCCAAGCAGTAAAGACACCGGCGGTGATGGTCCGTAACCGACATCAATCGGTTACAGTCCGTACAGGCTTTAAACCCAGGCATCCTACCGGCACCGGTGTCGAGACACGATCAAAAAGGATCAAAAAAGTTAGTCAAAAATTGACTAAAGGGGTAGCTCTCCCGGATCTGCGCTTACTGGCGCGGAAAAAAGAAGAACTGACGTCAGCGCGCGAGGGCGGCGTCTAAGTACTCTGACGACGTCATCCCGGCGCACGACGCCGACGACGGACGCGGAGCCGCAGACGATGCCTAGCGACGCGCAAGGGGTATTGCTGACGAAAAATCTTCCGGATCCAGTCTGACGCCTGGGGATATTCTAAGGTGAGGAATCTAACTAACGTGTTTCTTTCAGATAGCACTTTACGGGACAGGTCCTAGGTATCTTCATGACAAAATCAAGCCCTGTACTCCCCAGAGAAACCTTCGCTCCGGAAATCTCTGCCTGGCCTTTGTCCCTCGGATTAAGACGAGAGCGGGGGAGACAGAGCCTTCTCATTTATAGGCCCTACTCTTTGGAATGAGCTGCCACTGTCCCTTAGGGCCATAAAGTAAACCCAGATCTTCCGGAAAAAACTTAAGACCTGGCTTTTCTACTCAATTTAGGCTCTCTCTCCTTTTTTTCTACCTGCAGTTAGCACCATCGCTATAGCACCAGGACACTCCTTGGAGTAACAGTTGCGCTTTATAAATCACATACATACATACATCATGCTTGGGAGAGGGTGGCCCGGGCCTCCCCCGGTACCTGTGGGAGCACTTGCGCAACCATTTCCCACAGGGAGTGAGAATAAGTCGCCAATAAGCATGCAGTGTTCTCGCCCGTAATGCAAGGCTGGTGGAAGAAAACATTCTCCTACCCCAACTATCTAGCCTCTTGGATTCCTTGTCAGGAGGAGCAGAAGGGAAAGTGCCATGAGAGGTAGAGGCTTGGACCAAGCAGTGTGGGGTAGAGTGGGTGGTAAGGAAGCTTGGGTTGCCCGGAGCAGGGCTGTGGCAGCAGGCGATTATTGTATTCACAGGAGCCCCTGTGCTGGGTTTGGACCAGGTAACCAGTAGGTCATCTGTAAGGGCCTCATTAAAGGGTAGCAATGGTTCCGATGAGGAGACACCTGGCTGCAAGACCTATGTCAAGATATTAGTCTTGACCGCCACTGAACGGAGCTGAAGGTCAAGAACCTCAGCCGCCCTTCACACTACCATAGCGAATGACGCTCATTCCTACGCAGCCACAGTAGGGGGAGAAAGAATGCCAGAATCCACGGGCCTCACTCAACTCCTCACACCAGTCCATTTCATAATGAGGCTGGTCTTCTAAATGGTCCAGTGACCCCTCCCAATCTTTTTCCACACCTAGCCCTTCAGAATATGGCTCAGGAAACTACCTATGAACAGGAAGTGCCAGTATCGGTCAACACAGTACCAGCTCCAGGTCGTTGGGACTCAGAATGGGGCTGGTGCCACCACAGGGGCACCAGCAGTGCCGGGAGCATAGGAGTCTGGGCCTGCACCAGGGAAGGTCATAATAGCACAACGAGCGGTGGCCCGGATCCATGAGGAGATGCCAGGGCCACTCATGCAGAACCCAATGGAGCCCCTCTGAGTCTACGGGGCCCAAAGGCGCATCAGTAGAGTAAGGCCACCTAAATACAAGGCACATGGTGTCATACAATTCTTCGACTCCCGGAAATGCGGGTAAGTGCGGAGCCGACCCAGGCACAGGTTCTGAAGAACAAGGTCTAGAACGCCAGGGTTCCTCCATTGCGTCGGCTGACGGACAGGGAGAAATCAAAGCATGCTTCGACTTGTTGTGTTAATTATGCCTTTTACCTGACCTACCCAAGGACTTGGGACTCCCGAAGTGGTGCCCAGACCTTCCTCTCAACAGGGACCGAGAACGAGACATCCTAGGAGTCTTGCGATGTGATGCAGAGTCCCGGGCTGTAAGTAACATTGGGGACCGCTCCCTCAAAGCTTTTAAAGCTATGGTCATGGTCACGCTCTAGGGACAAACCAGGTGTGTATCGGTCACTGACATGGCACGGTGATAGGCACCGCACAGTTTGAATCCAGAAATCTTCCTAGACATGTTGATAAAAGGCTACTCACCAAAAAAGGGGACGACAAAATGTCGATAAAAGACAGAGGCTAGCTCTCGTCGCAGATCTACACTTGGCTGGCACAGAAAAAAAAAAAAAAGAACTGAAGTCAGCGCACCGAGGTGATGCCTATATAGATGAAGCGGACATAACTACGCCCAAGACGACGGCAACAACTCCACCTACTGACACGCAGGGGTAATTGCTTGAGGAAAAAACTTCAGTATCCAGTCGGACGCCTAGGAAATTCAAAGATAAGGAATCTGCGGCTAGATGTCTCGATCAGATTTAACTGGTCAAGATGAGCACCAGAGCAGGAGAAAGGAGCATAGTTGCAAAATACATGTGTAAGAATGCATGGTAGTAAATTTACACTGCCTTGAGAAGCGGTTTCTGAACATGCCACTATTAGGTGGCACAGTACAAACAGAAGTCGGAGAAAACAGGACTCAAATTTTTGCAAATCAGTTCAGTTTTTATCTGTACCATTGTATTTAAAACACACAAAATGATTTGGATAAACTCCATTGCAATATCAATGAATGCAAGTGTGCACAAGGTAAGATACTGGTGCTTGAAAAAGAATCACAAAGTCTCTTAACCCCATTACAGCAGATCTTACATTTGCATTCATTCATTAATTAATTAATGCATGAAAAACTTAAACATTTGTGTGTTGCAGCCTGGTAACTCTGCCATAAGATCATTTACCCAACAATGCCATAATGCCGGCTCTCGCCCCAAGGACTGGGCAGGCAGTTTCCAGAGACCGACTAGTTTTTCACAAACTAGTGTTGTAACCCATCATTTCACATAGCAAGAACCAAAACTGAACTAGCTACCATAAGTTTCTAACCGCTCTTCCAAACTGGTATTGCTGACAGTCTTTGAATAACAATATGTAAACATACTTGAAAGCATTCATTAACTGAAGGCTTGTCACCGCTAAGCTATATCAAGCAGTGGAGTGGACAGAACTACAAAACAGACAAATGGTTGAGCAGCCTGGACTGATTCCCAATGATGAGAGGAACCAATATATTGTGCTAGGATGTGCCTAAGTGGTATGGGAAGATTTGGGGGTTTTGGGTGTCATTTTAATGGCACTATACCATGATGAAGGTAAAGAGAATGTTGTTGGGTTAGCCGCCAGCTGTAGGCTAGTTATTGTAATGTCCTTGATGTAATTTGAATTCATGAGCTTGGGGCAATTTGCAAATGTGGAGATATGGTGAGGCATTTGAAAGTGCTTTGCCTTTTTTTTTGGTCTTAAATGCATATAAATGGTTTATGAAAAATCTCTTTCTTTGTTCTACTAAACAAAAATGTGTTGTTCAAATAATAGTTTAGCTCCAGGACCTGTCAATTGCAAGAAATTAACATTTTCTGAATGAATCATATGAATGGAGGAACCTGATTCCCCACAATACTGAAAATGTTTAAACTCTTACAATAACGAGAAGCGTAAATAACCTAGAGAGAAGCAGAAAAGTTTTCATTAGTCCCGAAATCCCTAAAGCTAAGCAAAATATCCACAAACCTATTACACTGGATGTGGTTCCACCTGGGCACCCTACAGTAGAAAGGCAAGGGCCGTTGTTTCCTGCACTGGATACATAGATTATGTTGTTTTTCCACACTGCTTCGTTGATTGCTTCGCATATTCTCCTACAATAAAGAAATAAGTCATGAAATAACCTATCAGAAGGCTGAAATATAATAGTGAGATTACAAAGATTCAAAACGTAATGGTTAAAACAGAAGGTAAAGGCCTGCATTTTCAAGGAGTATTTTGTTACTACTAGTTCGAACTCTAATCAGGTTTAGTATCATCACTGTCCTATTTCCACTTTTGTAGAACATGGGGGGGGGTGGGGGGGGGATGCTATTTTTATAGTTCCCTTGATGGAATGCACTGCAAATGAGGGGCTGGAGAGACACTTCTCAGCACTCAACAGTGTGTTTTGCATTGGGCATACAAAGAATGTAGTCTGTATGCTGTATTTTTCAGAGACGAATATGTATAACTGGTGCTGCCAAATTTAAGGGTGCGCCGAAGCATATGTGATCTAAAAACCCTCAATGGCAAAGTGTGAAAAATAACAAATTTACTCCAAATTTCTTTGGTTTGTCTTGTATCGTTAAAGCCTCACAACTGAATGCAAGCCCTGTAAAAGAGAAACAATAAGAAAAACGCACTCTCACCCAGAATTTGGCCAGTGGGTTGCTTCTCCATAGCTGTAGTTGACAAGATCACATTTATGCTTTATAACTTCAATCATCTGTAAAACAAAAGTCAAATCAAAACGAGACTATTTCCAAGCAGCACATTCAAATTGCATCTAATTTATCCAGCTTGGTCAATTCGACAATTTCTTACAATAAGTAAGGGTTTTATTATGCTATAAAATAAAATATTTTGTAAGTTTAAATGTAAAGACGGTATTACTGTCCTCTGCCAAACTACAACTTCTCATGACATACAAAAGTATGTAGATGCATCGAACAATGTAAGAAAGCAAGGTTAAATCAAGAGGAAATGTGTGCATCCCGATCTAAGTTGAAATTATAACTTCCACAGGGCATGGGATTGAAGAATATGTACAGTAAACTGGTAGGTGTATTTATTGGAGTTATCCAAATCCTGATCAAGCCGGGGTATGCCCCGGATTGGCGGTGCAGATGTTTTGATCAGACAAACACAGAGTACTTTGGTAACAAAAGACTACTTACAAATGTTTAGGGGGTCTTAGATAATGATTATCTGGGCTCCACACAGCATTGATGGCTTGGCAAATAAATGCTTTTGTGGCTCATGAGGGCTCAATTCTATTTTAGAGATCATATTTCTGCACCATCACATCGTCATTAAGCAATAAATGGCAAAATAAATATGGGGGAATAATCAACACAATGCAAGACATGCAGTCACAAATTGCCCCTATTGTCAGGCTTAGATTCAATCTTGAAACTTCTATTCTGTTGGATACTTGGTATGAATGTTAGTAGGTTGAGAAATGTCAAAGTACATGCTGCTCTGCAATACACTATTCGCAAACTAGAACTAATCAAAACTAGGCTGATTCAGTTTGTGCCCATTTACTTGTCAGAAATCTGACTACCACACACACACACACACACAGTAACGTGATTTAACTGATCTACACCCTAGGATCACAGCTGTGTAAATACTATTTATACGTCTGATCTAAATAGATCACCACAGTATTTTAAATTGTGATCTGATCTTACTGGAAGCTACTGCTCCTTTATACATTTAGTATCACTGTTACTTGGTAATGCGCACCGTCACCCATTGGGCCTTGTCCATTCTTTATAAATTTGCTAATAAGTTAACATGTTCCCAAACCAGTTTTGTAAAAAGCCTACTATGAAATCTACACTACACACAACTGACCACCAAACCTGCAGACTGAATAAACTATAAGTATATATTTTTTAATGTCATTTATACATAGAATGATCAATATATAACCTCATCCTCTCTGGTCTCATTCCATAAGCTGAATCGAAATCATAACGAGACAATAGACCTGTATGGAAAAAGGGTGGATGGAAGTGGGGGAGGGGGCAGGCATGGATGGAGTAAATCACCACGGTCTGAAATCTCAATTATATAATAGACTTTGAGTTAGGGGTCCCCACTCCCAAGGCAGTCAACCTACAATTCTTACTAGAATAACTGTAAGTACTTGTCATATAGGTGTGGCAAACAAGGTTCCAAAAGGACATATATAAATAGATGTTTGAAGGGACGCAGAGGAAATTAGTAGAAAGAAAAAAAAAAAAAAGTTACTGCAGAGTTGGTGCAGTTGTCATGATGATCCCAAAATAAAACTTCCCAACAGTGGGACATGAAAACCACCACCTTGAAATCACTATTTCTGACATTTTGTCAGTATCTATACGCTACTAGTTTGAGGTTTTGCTACACTAGAGGAAAGCCTGGGCTAGTAGATGAAGGACGAAAAAAATCCTTCATCAAACAACCCTGCCGCGATAATAAATTTGTTGCCAGAATCTATTTAAGGTTGACCTTCTTTTGCTCTCACACACAATTATACACAGAGCTGTCCAGTGAACAAAAGACCACATGGTCTATCGTCTATGTCCAATACTTTGCAGTAAAACCATACACTTTTTTGCTTCCACTTTGAAATTGCTTTTAATTGTAAGACTTTTTTTAGACTGATTGACAGTTTGGCAGACAGGTACTCCGTCACATTGGTATATAATACACTTGTAATAAGTTGGATTGGATATACGTCACATTTGTGGCCAATAGCACCCTGCCAAACTCTAAATCAGGCCCTTTCTATCTTGAAAAGGGTCAGGGATGCTGGCACAGGTACCATCAGGTGAGAGGTCAGAAAAGGTGAGGGCTGCAATTACGAGCTCGGTCAGAGTACCTGAGAGCATTTAATAGATTTTTCAAATAACATTTGATGCTCTGGTTTCCATAATCACATGACGTGCTCTGTAGCCGATAAATAAAAGGAATTGCTTTCACCAGAACTGGGGATATAGATAGGTTAACTAGAGCACAAGTTGGTCTACATATTAACATAGAGGGTCATAAAGAAAGGTACTCAACCGACTTACAGCTACATGATGGAGGATGTATATCAGGCAAAAAGCACCTTCATCTGTTTTAAGGAAGTTATGAAACAGACTGGAGAGGATTGAAAGCCAGTATTATCGAACAAGTCATCCAAATTCTTCCACAGAAAAATACAAGTAAAACAGAGTGTAGAAGGGTCATGTGGAGGATTTAGCAGTGCTGAAAGACAATACTCAGTCGCCAGCTTTTCTGCCCATGATAGTGAAGGATGCGAAAACGTTATTTCCATGTAACAATAGTACAGGAAGACGCCCATTTATATAGTATACCAACACGAGGTATTCGGAGTAAAGAGTCCAAGTATCCCCTATAAGTGGACAGAGGCTTGCTCTAGCAATCCCAAGGTGCTCTATCTAGGATAGTGTGGTCGAGCAGCCTTAGGCTTATCAGAGAGAAGTGTTAGACATTTGTTGAAAACATAGTTGATAAATGATGCACACACTCAAAAAGGAGATTCACACCAACGTGGAAAAACAGAACGTGCATCTTTATACACATTTTGAATCCAAGAACATTATCAGGCAAGTACTTTTTCGTAATATACTTTTTACAGCTTTAGCACAGTTAATCAACAGTGCATTTTTACACGTAATGCTTTCCTATGTGAGAAAGAACATTGACTGCATACATATATTTGTGGGGCGTTTCCGTGGGACCCCTTTCAGACGCGAGGTGTTCGAGGGATAAGAGCCAAAGTTCCACCAGCAGACCGGTTATATCTGCCCTGGTGAGTCTGGGTGCAGAGGTGTTAGATGGGTTGGTAGCCTTGTACCCTACGCGGTAGAAAGGAAGATAGCCACCTGGAAATAGCCTGCAAGGGGCAACTCTGGGAAAAGTTCCAGAGCTCCTGAGGGTCCTGGGACCACAGGGGAGAAGACTGTTTCTTTAGGCCCGGGCGGCTCGGATGCACACGGTTTGTGGTCAGTGGCTCTTGTGTGTGAAGAAGCTCACTGGTGTCGGTCAGGACCAGCAAAGAGTACAAAAACAGGACAGCTGGCCACACTCTGTGCTGGACTCTGTGGGACTTATGACCCAAGGTGGCTGATCACCTCGATGTTGTTGGAGTCCGGACTGAACTTCCAACAAGCGTTGGTCGCGTCAAGGGTCCAGTACCCTGGGTATTGGTGCACGAGGGCTTGTGGAGGTCCTGGCTTCTTCAGGCTTGGCAGAAAGACCGATCTGACCTCCTTCACTGCACTGACCTCCTTCTGGGTGGCTACTGCTTGGTGAACCCGGTGGAGCGCAGTTATTAAAAACCGGACGTCGCAGTCTGTATCTACAGGCCAGTAGCTCCTCTACTCCAGGGGAGATGCTGGCGGCTGGGTTAAGTACTGGCAACCCTCCGGGGGTTGTGAAGGATGTACAGCGGCAGGACGAGTTGGGTTTGTGCAATTTTCAAGTCTGTACGTGGCAGGCAGGGTTTAGCACCAAACGTCCACAGCAGTTCTCAGTTACTGCATGTTCGGCTCTTCAGTGTCGTCTTCTTTTCAGTCAGTGAAATATAAAGTTCTGAATTCAGAGAGCCCCCTAAATACAAAATTTGAGGGTGTCAGGGCAGTGGCGAGGAGTAACGAATGGGCTACTTACCCTTGGTGTCACTACGCCCCCTATATGACCACTTCCTTTGGGAAGTGGTCATAACCCTGAACCAGTTTCCTAAATTCTGCCATCACCAAGATTGTGGAATTTTCCTCGAGTGGGTCACATCAGGCAGGTCACCTTTGGGGGCAACTATCCTGGGTGTGCTTCACACCTACTTAGTTTACAAATGTCCTGCCTGTTCTGGAGCCAAATGGGCCTCAGTGTAGGGGTTGGCATCTCCAAGGTCTGGGCGACGCCACGTTCACCTATAAAAGGCGGAATGGCTTTGAAGCCTCCGGCATTCATATGCTGATTGCTAGAAATCCTGTTCGGAGGAGGTGAAAAACACCTCTTGTCAGAGCAGGTATTGTTCCTTACTTCAGAGCGGGGCTCTCACCTCCTAGAGGGCCAGAAACATGCCTTTGCTTGCAGGCTGGACTGGTCCAGTCAGCCAACACACTAGTGGACTAGTAGGTTTCAGGTGGTACCTCTAAGGTACCATCTGGGTGCATGTATTATTAAATCCATCACTGGTGTCTGTGTGAGTTTATGAATTTGAGATATTTGATACCAAACATCTTTGGTTTCAGTGATGCCATCATGTAGCTAGGGCACTCTTAATTACGAGTACATATACTCAGAATAACTTCCCAGTTCACTAGTAATGTCCAAGAATTGACTTGGACATCACAGGGGCATATCTGCTCATGCAGCTATGTCCTCACATGTAATATAGTGCACATGCCCTAGGGCTGTAAGGCCCGTTGTAGGGGATACCATTAGGAGTTAAGAAGATATTTATCATGCAGTGGAAGCTAATATGGAATCAGTTTGATGTTGATTGGTTGGCTTGTGAGATTAGAGACTGAGCCTTATATTGCCCACTTTCTTCAAATGCTATTATGGTGTTGAAGCAGGTTACAGGAAAACAGCTATTTAAAGACAAATTACTGTTGTGCACAGTTAGTTCAAAGTTGATCAAAATCTTTGTCTGAGCAAAATTATTTTGATCTGTCTGAGCTAAACCCAGGATCTTTGCTAATTCTAAAACATTATGTTGCAAACACTGAAACCTCTTCACAAAGTCGCTAGACATTGTTTAGATTCCGATGCACAAGCGGATGCTAAAATGGGGCAAGAAACCCTTTGAAATCTTTTTAAATAGAGCTTATTAACTTCTGCTAGGACTGCCATAAAGCACTTCAAGGCCTTGTCTGGGGTAGTAAGTATGCAGAAGAAAAGGTTACATTGTTGTGGTCCTGGTGCTGCATCGTAGTTATCTTCATTAAAGTCATTAACACTGAATTCTGCCCTGCCTGTGTCCCACTGCAGAAAGAGAGTGAAGCTCATTTACTCTCCTAGCTGATGCAATAGCTATTAGGAATGCTATTTTATGACTCACAGGACGCACCCAGAAAGAAAACAAGTTACTTACCTGTAACTACAGTTATCCAGTATTGGTATCTTTCATAGATTCACATGCCCGATTCATTCCCCGTCGCCGAGGCGGGACTCCCACGGTAAAATACAAAAGCAGTGCCTAAGTAAATAATAGTAGTAGGCTAAAAGAAAGCCAGAGGCCTAAAACTTAGTAGCCTATCTACATCATTATACGAAAAGAACTAAAAAATAGTTCTAGCCAATCAGCTACTAGCACCCTCTTTCAGTTTCACTGGCTCATTTAAGTGAAATTGAGACCGTACTTTAGGGATGAATTTGGGATTCGTCCTGAGAGTTACATAATCCTTAGAGAAATGCAAAAAGGGTTCTGAGATGGTGAAAGCTTGGATTTCGCTAACTCTTCGAGCCGATGTAAGAGCTAGTAGAATAGCAACCTTCCTTGTTAGAAATTTAAGCTCAGCCTTGTGGATAGGTTCAAACGGTCTTCTCATTAATTGAGCTAATACTGTGTTTAACTCCCACTCTGGAGGAGGTGCACGTATTGGAGGAAAAACTTGAAAGAGCCCTTTCATAAACTGCTTTATTAGTGAAGAGGAACAGAGCGAAGGTTTACTAGAACTCTTCCTGAATCTTGAAAGAGCAGCAAGATGAACTTTTATTGATGAAAAAACAAGCCCAAATCTGGCCAAGGATAACAAATAAGGAAGAATTTGTTCTACAGGAGCTTGTAGAGGGTGGACATCATTCCCCTCACACGAGTGACAAAACCGCTTCCATTTTAAGCGATAAGTTTTTAATGTACTCTGAGCGCGTGATTAGAATTTCACGACATTTCTGAGAAATGTTTAGATCTTTCAATTCTAAGAAATCAGGAGCCATGCGTGCAAGTGCAGCGACTGTGGATCTGGATGAAGTATTTGACCCCTCTCCCTTGTCAACATTGTGAGTGTTGGCACTAGACGGATAGGGTTGTCCTGAGATAGAAGAAGCAACTCCTGGAACCAATATTGTCTTGGTCAACGGGGTGCAATCAGGATGAGATGGCAACTCTCCATCTTCATTTTGCGGAGCACTTTCGGAATCAATGGTATTGGGGGAAAAGCGTATGCACAACGCCCTGACCATCTCATGGACAGGGCATTCCCTCTTGATCCCTGTTGAGGGAATCTGCTGGCGTAATACCGGCATTTCTTGTTTTCTTTTGTTGCAAACAAATCCAGTGCTGGTTTGCCCCAAACTTGGAAAATTTTGTTCACTCGCTTCTGCTCTAATTCCCATTCGTGACAGCCCGCAAGAGACCTGCTTAGGTTGTCGGCCAAAGTGTTGTGAAGGCCTTGGACGTGCTCTGCTCTAAGGGTTATCTTGTGTGTTGTAACCCACTCCCACAGCTCCTGAGCCTCCTGCGAAAGAGACAGCGACCTCGTTCCCCCCTGCTTGTTGATGTAATACATGCTGGTCGTATTGTCGGTTCAGACCAACACTGAAGCACCCGCAATCCTCGGGAGAAATGCTTGCAGAGAGAGAAAGATAGCGCGAAGCTCCAATCTGTTGATATGTTGTTGATGGTATTCTTGGGATCATCTTCCCTGGATCTGCAAGTCTTGGAGATGGCCTCCCCACCCCTCCATGGAAGCGTCTGTTGTAACGAATTCTGGAGGAGTTGGCAGAAAAGAAAGGCCTGGAGCCAAGTTTTTCGTCTGAGACCACCAATGCAGAGAGTCTATCATGTGCGGTGTTATCATGATGGAGTCGAACGACCCTACAGCTTGTTGCCATTGTAGATGTAATTCCTCTTGCAGAGGTCTCATTCTGAGTCGTGCTAACGGTACAAGGTTTATTGCAGATGAGCACATCCCCAGAAGAGACGCGAACATCCGTACAGAAACTGACTTTCTTTTTGCGATTGATCTTGCCAATTTTTGTAGACGAAGCTGACGGTCCTTTGACAAGAATGCTTTGCATTGTATGGTGTCTAGCATCGCTCCCAGAAAAGGAATCAACTGAAGAGGACGCAGTTGAGATTTGCTTTCGTTGAGAGAGAGGCCTAGGTTTGAAAATAGACATAGGCATGCTGAGACTGCCTCTTCGGCTGCTTGCTTCGAAGGACCTTTGAGCAACCAGTCGTCTAATTAAGGAAATACTTGTATTCCCTGAGATCTTAGAGTCGCTGCTACTGGTGCGAGACACTTCGTGAAGATCCTTGGTGCAGATTTCAGTCCAAACGGAAGGTCTTTGAACTGATAGTGGACGCCAGCCACTGTGAATCGTAGGTATTTGCGATGCTTGGGATGTATAGGGATGTGAAAGTACGCGTCCTCCAGATCCAGAGAAGCCATAAAATCCCCTCTGTTTAGGCCGCTCAAAACTTCGGCCAGCGTAACCATCTGAAAATTTGTCTCTCCAGAAATTTGTTGAGCTTGCGGAGGTCCAGAATCGGGCGCCACTCTCCTGACTTTTTCTTGATGAGGAAAAATCGAGAATAGAACCCGGTTCCCTTTTGAGACGATGGAACCTTCTCTATTGCGTTCTTGTGGAGCATTTTTAAGGCTTCTTTGAACAGTAAGTGAAGACGAGGGGAAGGGGGACCCTTGGGCGGGGTAGTAGGTGGTTGTTTTAAGAATTCCAGGGTGTGACAGTTTCTGACTAGATCGAGGACCCAACGATCAGAGGTGATCTGTTCCCACTTGTGTGCAAAAGTTGAAATCTTTGTGCCCACGGGGAGGGAAGGAGGGATGACTGGCATCCTGCGAAAATCATTGTTTTCTGTTAGTATCGCGACCCTGGTTGTTCGATCGTTTTCGTCCGCCCTGGCGAGAGAAACTACTCGAGGAAGATTGCCTGCAAGATGATCGCCCATAAGGTCTGTCTATATTGTGATTGATATTGTCTGTTTTGCTGATTTTGATAACCTCCTCTTGATGCAAAGCCACGGCCTCTTGCCCCACAGAAAGATCCACGTTTATATTGGAGAGCAGCCAATGATTTAGCGGTATCCGTATCTGTCTTAATCGCTAGGAGGGCCTCATCTATATGTTTCCCAAATAAGGACTCCCCATCATAGGCCATGTCTATAATTTTCGCTTGTACCTCTGGCCTAAAAGATGTTGCTTTAAGCCATCCTTGGCGCCTAAGTACTGCAGCACCGGCAAGTTGCCTAGAGTTGGTATTAGCAATGTCCAGAGCGCAGTCTATGATCTCTGATGCGGCTCGTTCTCCCTCCAAAAGTATCTTCCTTACATCCTGTTTACGTTCATCAGGAATGAGGTCTATAAATTCCGATAACTCTGACCACATCTGGCGGTCATAACGACCGAGTAGGGCCAAAGAGTTTGCTGCTTTAATAGAGGTTGTCGCCAGAGTGAAGAACTTTTTACCAATAAGATCTAACCTCCGTCCTTCCTTATCCGGCGGCGTCAACATCGTCGTAGCTGGATTTTTGGACCTTTGTTGAGCAGCTTGCGATATAACGGAAACTGGTTGGGGATGACAGATTAGACAAGATGGCGTTTCCGGAGGCGTACGGTATTTTTTGTCAATACGAGGGAGGACAGCTGGAACGGAAGCAGGTGTTTTCATAATTTTAAGTCCCTCATTCCAGGTATAATCAATGATGGGGATCGCTCTGGTGATTTTTCTGTGCTCCTCTTTAAAGTCATGGAGGAAGCAATCCGTATGTTCCACTGTTTCAGTAATTGAAATCTGGTTGCGGCACGTTGCATCAGGTTGTGAAAGCCGCCAATATCCTCAGGAGGAGAATCCGAAGGCTGAGGAATGGGTGGAGAAGGCATTGGTAGAATATAGTCGTCCCAAGGATCCAGACTTGTGTCTTTATCAGGCACTTCACCCTCTTCCATCTCTTCCTCATCAGAGGAAATGGTATCATGGTGTGATTGTGGCCCAGAACCAGTAGGATGAGGTGGTGAACTCGGTAAGTCCGTCTGCGGTAGCGAGTGTCTCTCTTCTGCAGGTAAAGGTTGTAAATCAGGAACAGCCTGTTGTGGAGGAAATCGTTGGCGGTAATCCGCCAGCATGTCCTGGAGATCCTGTGTAGGAGGGAGATGACTAGTTCCCCTATGCAGGGGTGGCTGGTGACATTTGAAAAAGGTGGGGCGAGGACAGAGCACATCTCACAATCGATTGAACATCTATGTGGGTACATTGTGGGTACTGCCCAGTAACAGATGTTACAGGAATGTAACTTCAGCTCTGGAATCAGAAAGCGTCTCTGAGGACTGGTGCAGCGCTGTGGTAAACAGCGAGCTGGGAATGCAATTCAACAAGGGCATCACTGATTCAGCATGCTTGCTGAGCGGCTAGGGGTGTAATTGGCTAGATTAGCCACAGCAGAGAAAAACATCTGAGAAAATCAATTAAAGATTTAGAGATAACTTCAGTCGGCTGCCGACCTTGAAACAAACAATGATTAAAGGGGAGACATGAGCTGAACCAAATATAATCACAGGGTAAATATTTTGCTGATTTGCATTTTAAAGTTAACTTTATTTATTTTTGGTACAACTGTTACTAGCTCTTTCTTAATCTTGCACGTACTGGCAACTACACTCCTTCTAGACAAATATTTGGTATACCATAGCAAAGTATGTTCATTTTCTCTCCGTATTTTATTGCATTGATAATATGGTCAGTGGTGTGAGTTATTCCCGTCAATCGTAGGAGCCGATTTGTAAGAAAAAAAAAAAAAAAAGGAGTCCAATGAATGCCTGTCTATACAGTGGAATATTTACATATTACGTCATCGATAAAACAGCTACTCCTTATATATGAGGACACTGCGAGTAATCAAACTAGACCATTGTGGTATACCTTCGTTCATCTAATTTGCGAAGACACATAAATGCGGTGATGATAAAACATTCAAAAACAATAAGTGGCTGAACATTTTGAAAACATTAGGTTTAATAACGAGCACTGTAGTAAGCGTGCATTTATAATTGCATTTATATAGCGCTTACTACCCTGGATGAGGCATCGAAATTGGTAAGAGAAACAGTGCCTTCACATTTAAAATATTTTGTTAAATTTCCAAAAATGGCCCAACACACTGCATGCTGTTTGCTAAATACTTGTTTGTGTTACAATAAAAAAGAGATAAAGTGCAGTGGAAATGCTGTAGCGCCTACTGAGACCTAATGCCCATATCATTAAAAAACGAAAGCAGGTCGCGCGGGGAGGGGGGCCGAGGGAGAAGAGAATAAAATGAAAATCAAAACAAAAACTTACCTGACGCGACCGCCTCTGCTCCTGGTCCGCGTTGGCGCCTCTGCCGCCTTCCAACAGGAACACCGTCGTCAGCACACTGGAGTGGCAACCGCCAACCCCTCAGCCAATCCTGGAGCTGCTGCAGCGCCAGGATTGGCTGAGGGCACCGCTTACGCTTCGCCCGCCGCTTGCCCATTAGGAGACCGAGGGGCTCCTAATGGGCATGCGCAAGGCAGTAAAAACACAAGTACGCATGACTGGGCACGGGCTAAATCTGAGCTCACCATGCCCACTCATGCGCACTTGTGCTGCCTTTCCCGTTTCCCTGGCTTGTCTGACAATGCATGTCAGTCAACATGATGCCGGACCGCCCACGGTCCGACGTCATGCTGACTGACATGCATTGTCACTGTCAGTTCTCCCTCGGCGTTCAGAGACGCCGAGGGAGCTGCGGGCGCGGGCGGAGAGGCTATGCCCCCACGCCCCAATGGATGCACCGCGCCTGCACCTATGATCCCAATCCCTTCTGGGATGTCTGTAATATGGTGTAGAAAGGCCTTCCTGGTAAACATGCTCCTGGTAATCCTAATCCTCGTCTTGGCATTTTATATGAAGTTCCGAGGGGTGCGGAGCTATACCGAAAGGACCCTCATCATCTTCTTCATCAAAGTCCTCATCCTCTGCATACGTTTCTAGGATATGAGATGGTAGTAAAGGAGATATGTTGCTGTAATCCTGCTTATGAAAAGTCTTGTATTTAAAGTGAGTGTAAGAGATAGGCGTAGTCTGAGAAACTGGTGGAATCGCCTTTAGTAAACTTCTCGTCGTCGATGTATACTTCGTCGACGGGCTGGTCGCCGACTGGGTCGTTGACGGGCTTGTCGTCGTCGACGGGCTCGTCGTCGTCGACGGGCTCGTCGTCGTCGACGGGCTCGTCGTCGATAAACTCCTCACCTTCGACAAGCTCGTCGTCAATGGAATCTTGATCGGCGACGCCGTAGTCGTCGATGGGACTTTCGTCGTCGAGCTCGACGTCGACGGAGACTTAGAAAATGTACTTTTCGCCGACGAATCTTTTAAAACAGGCTGTTTAGAGATAGTAGATATCTTAGAAGACACAATAGGTGAAGAAATAGACGTAGTGGAGACTGTAGCCGTCCACAGAGGAGCAGCAGAAGTCACAGTCACCGTATGTGAAGAAACCAGTGTTAGAGTCTAAACCTGGGCTTTACTCACGGTTCTAGACGCTGAAGGCCTTTTGGATACCTCAGAGTGGGAAGACAGCGATGACCCAGAGGATAATATTTGTGACCTCTGCAAATGGTCAGAAGTTTCATGAGAGGCCTTGTGACGCTTTCTTCCTTCACTGGAAGAGCTATCAAGCGATCTAGCTCTTTTGCTGGATGTCGAGGCCCTGTCATCTTCCTCAGCCGAGGAAGATTTTAGCCATAACAGCAACCTTGCCTCCCTGTCCCTTAGTCTTAGCAGGGAAAGTCCGGCAAATTCTACAATCCTTAGCAACATGCTTAGGATGTAGACAGTATATACAGTCTTCATGTTGGTCGTCCACATGGACCCTCGTCTTATCACAGGTCCTGCAGCGTCTAAACAGAGCTTTCTTGTCAGACATTCTGAAGAAAAAGGTGATGAAACTGAGTAGGCACTCAGGGAGACTCCCTTCCACACGACGTGCGGTGAAAATTTGAGAACTGCCTCTGCTGTGAGGGTTCTAGAGGGTGCTAGTAGCTGATTGGCTAGAACTATTTTTTAGTTCTTTTCGTATAATGATGTAGATAGGCTACTAAGTTTTAGGCCTCTGGCTTTCTTTTAGCCTACTACTATTATTTACTTAGGCACTGCGTTTGTATTATACCGTGGGACTCCCGCCTCGGCGACAGGGAATGATTCAGGCATGTGAATCTATGAAAGATACCCCAATACTGGATAAGTCTGCCTTCCCCACTTCACTTCGCACCCCTAGCACACCATCTGGGAAGAACCACAAACATAGTCGCTCAGCTCCACCCTCTTAAACAGCTACATGACCTCCTCTAGCAGGCATCATCAGACTACACAACATCAACATCTCATACTCCAATGACACCCAACCCGTCCTCTCCATCCATGGACCCAACCCAAAGCACAACCAACTTCCACAACTGCATGAAGAGCATAGCAACATGGATGAGAGACAGCTGCCTCAAACAGATCACTGACAAGACTAAAGTACCGATCTTTGGCAGAAACACTGCCCACTGGAAGGACTCCTGATGACTCACTGAGCTCGGACCCACCCACGCAGAGAAAGACCAGGCCCGCAATCTCGACAGCCAACTCTCCATGAAATGACAGTGTTGGACCTAAAGACCTATGGTAGCTTGGCTCAGGTGGAAAGGCCTCATTCCAGAGGACATGTCGTGCTTGCATCCCACTCACCTCAGCACTCCAGTGTATCACCACTAAAAACGACACTACACCAAGGAGTTAGAAAAGTTAGAAAAGCTTTCTTTCTTTTTATACGGTTTTTCTTTTCTTTCAGAGGAAATCAATCAGTTTTCATTTACATCTCATTAGGGTCATAGACATAGCCCTGCACGTAGCAATTACAATGCGCTTGAAATCAGGTCATTAAATATAGCGCTTCACATAGCCATTACAATGCGCTTGAAATCAGATCATTAAATATAGCGCTTCACATAGCCATTACAATGTGCTTGAAATCAGGTCACTAAATATAGCGCTTCACATAGCCATTACAATGCGCTTGAAATCGGGTCATTAAATATAGCGCTTCATATAGCCATTACAATGCACTTGAAATCAGGTCACTAAATATAGCACTTCAGTGGAGCCTCAAGCATAGTACTGCATCTATCCAAGCACTAGCGCTTCAGAGCTGGGAGTACTTTGTTGCCTGAACTCTGGCCTCACATCAGCTCCTTACTCGTGGTTAGTTGTGGCAGCCCTATCGGGTTAGTCCCAGAAGAGCTGAAAATACGGTCCCTGAGCACGGCTCCGCACAGTTCCCCCCAGCGCGTCTCAGCGCCAACTTGGTCTGGGGATCCCGGTGCGTAGGGTAGAGGGGACTCTCAGCAGACTTGACAACGGGCTTCCCCCGGGGGAGGGGCGAGCTTCTGGCCTCCCACCCTCCTCCCCTGGGGGTTACCTTACTCTGTGGCTCAACGTTGGCCCTGGCGAGGGCTCTCCGGCCTCCCGGCGATCTCCGGGTCGAGGGCCTCCTCCTTCCGCGATACCATCGAGTTGGTGGGGGATCGGAGGCGCGCCCGCGGCTGCCGTTGTCAGCGCGGCCTGTGGGGGCGCGGCCTCTACGGCTTCAGGAGTCGGCGGGGGCGGCGTCAGGTAGCCCGCCCCGTCACGTGATGCGGGAGGCTGGCTTCCAAGCCTAACGCGGTCTTCTTCGAATTCCGGCAGCCCTCTCACAAGATGTGCTGCGTTACTGAGGATGCGACGGCAGCGGCGGGGCCCCGGTCCTCTTCGCGGGCCCCAGTGACCATGAGGGTGACCTTTCCGGCCCCGGGCCGCAGCGGTGAGCTATTCTTTGGGGGCAGCCCCGGCGATGGTGATACAAATTAAGGGGTGGCCTGCAGTTCGGGGGTGGTGATGTGCTCGGCGCCTAGCGCCCCTTTTTCCCTCACAGCGACGCCCTGGCTCAGGGCAGGTTGGTTGGAAGGCGGCAGGCCACACGCCAGTGGCGGAACAAGACAGGGGGAACCCAGGCACAGTCAGGAAAACGGTGGACAGGGTTGGAGATGGCCACTCTCGCCCTCAATTCCCCTCAGGGGTCCTGTCTAGGCGGGAAGCACAACCAGTTAATGTGATCCCAGGTCAGAGCTTGAAGGCAAGGCTAGGTCACGCGGTAGGGGGTAGTGTCAACCAAGGGGGGGGAAAAAGCAGGCCCTAAGAACAGTCAGTTTCCCCCCTTCTGCGCTCCCACCTCCCCACTCAGGTGCCTTACTCCTGACTACCTCACTTCACACCTTCTACAAAATGGCCGACGCACCTCACCTCTATATATAGCCTGGGCCCTGACTGGCCAGAGTGGCCCAGAAGGTTCTGGAACCCCTCATGCCAGCCTATGGCCCAGGTTCTGAGGAGACAGTTTAGGCCACCGTTTTGTGGAGGAGCTTTCTCCCTCCCTCCATTTTAGGGAAGTGTGGTAAATATTTAAATTACCTGTACTATTTTTTTTATGCGGTAAAGTCTAGTAAGAATAACTCAGTCAAAATAAGAGGCAGAATCCGTGGTATTAGAGGTTCTGAAAAGGACTTTATTCCTTACAAAGGAATTATGGTTCGAACCAGGCAATCTTATTCCATCACCACGAAGGTTCAGGAAGGGATAGGCAATACATTATTGACAAGTAACAATATATATATGAAAAGCATTGCATTAAGACAGATGCAGGAGGCGTAACAGCTGATAATACAGATAAGAATACACATACGTAATGAAAATAGGCGTAAATACAGGCGTATACTAGAAACGTCATTTAAAATGATGTCACAAGTGGGTGGATCCATAAGAGAATCCTGCAGTGTCAGCAGAAATATTTGGCAGAGATGCGCGCGCAGCCGCATGACGTGTGATTGACGTGCAACTAGAGGGTGAAGGGGAATTGACATTTAGCTCTACATGTGGAGACAGAAGTCTGGGGGGTCAGGTCAACCTAATCCCAAATTGTATCTAATATCTTTGTTTAAGGGACTGGTTTATCCAAAAGGAAAGGTCTCTCGGACGGAATCTATTCTATACTGACTGTTAGTGCATGTACAAGCATCTATGTGTCTACATGAGATGCGAGGGGGCAGGAATCTTCCATGGTAACAGGGGCTATGAATTACTTGCATAAAGACAGCGAGGCCGAGCCCTTTGCTCGGTAGCTGGAAGGATGTTTACCTAAACTACTAGACAGGAATGCATTGGATGAGGAGCGGAGCAGATAACTTGAAGGCTGAATACAGTTTTTGGCAGGCAACAGGCCGCGTCAGGCACCGTTAGCCGCGCAGGGAGTAAGACAAAGTTCATGGACACGGATGCAGGTCCAGGCTGGAGCATTTCAGAGGCAGAAGCAGAAAAAAGGCTTGATGGCAGAATTCAGGGCCTACTCGCCTGAACTGTAAAACTAGAAAAGTGAACCATATAAAGTCGGTGGCCAATCATACTTAGGAATGGAATATTCGACCCATTCATGGCGGATCTGAAAGAGGACAGGTTGACGTTGGACGCACATGCATTTGCGTCTTCATAGCTGGAACTGGAGGGAACATACATGTACTTGTAGCATGTACATGGAGCCGTTGGGGTCTAAGATAGGGGACACAATTGACCATGAAAATTCATATTTCCTCATTCCCTCCTTGTCCCCTACGGACCCTCATGAAATATCCATCTTCATCAATCCATCAATCTGTTCATATAGCATCATTTGTTCTTCTTTCTTCTTCCGGGATCTTGAATGAAAATTTGAAGGCGGGATACACGATGTGGCACACAGACCACAAATCGCTGGCCCACATTGTAGACACAAGCAGCAACTGAATAGTATGAGAAAGCCAATACCTAGGAAGGATAGGATCCTCCATCCCCAGGCTGACAACACGCTCCAGAACCAACCGGACCAAGTCCAGGTGCCTGGATTCTGGTGTATCTGGCTTGCGATCTTATGAAGTCGAGTTATGGCCTTATATACTGACGGCGCGTTTTCTGGTATGAAAACACAGCAACTTGATCCGATGACCCTACAAGCTCCGCCCCTATCGGCCAGAATGACGTCAAGGACAAGACGATTTTGAAGAACAACAATCCGCATCGCAGACTGCTCCTCTGTTAAGTTGCCTAAGGCGGAAGTAGTTTCATTCACTACTGCTTCAAGGGTTCTAGTTAATCTACGTATCAGCTTACTATTAGTGACTGTACCTATGTAGGGAAAGAAACCTTTATTGAAATCTGTATATTGCTCCCATGCTGTTTCAGTGTAGTCGACAATCGGGAGATCTCTCTGCTGTCTATTGTGTACTAAATGGGTATTCCTATGGTAATCAGGCGGGGCTAGGAAAACAGGTGGCAGAAGAAATGCAATGTAACAGGTACCATCCCAATCTAGGGGTAGGCGTATGTATGCGATGTGACCACAAATGAAGTAGGAGTGACGAGAAGCTCTAAATGTAGACTTGCCTTTATCACTGAATTCTATTACAGTGGTACATTTACTATGGCCCATGTGTATTGAACCATTCTTTCTTACACATAATTCGCCTCTAACTGGAAATACTGACATAGCGGGCAAGATTGGTGTAGCTTCGGATTCAACATTCAGGATCATGAGATTAAGTGTAAAGTTACCTAATCCATATACTTCATTTTCTAGATCAGTTCCTGTTCTTTTGGGAAGTCCCTCCTTGTTAGGGTAGCAGACTTTAAGTAAAACTAGGTTCAGGTTTCCCCATACCCAGTTGTCTTGATAAACTACTGTATTTGAATCTAGGGAATTAATCAAACTAAACCATGCTCCACAGGAGCCATTGTGTGTGAATGGATACGGAAAGAGGGGCAGAACTCCCTTGTATTTCTGATAGGGAGGGAGTCGGCCACATATCCAACAATTTGTAGCATTGCTGGTCTGATGAGAATGATGTAACATACTAATGAATGTGTTGTTGCGCAACGCAAATCTATAGGATAACTCATGCGGGGGTAATTCGCTAAAAGAATGTTCGGCAGTAGCATTGAAAGCACGCTTGGAGATAGGGTAATACATGTGTAATAATATACTGGAAATAATAATCAGAAGACTTAGAAAAAACATAATTAACAATGTCACTATGCAGTGACTACGAAGTGATTTACAGTACGCATGTTTCTTGAGCTGTTTCTGTCTATTTCTCTCTCTATTTCGGTCTAGAGGATACATGTCAGAGACAAATTCAACCGATTCACCTTGGAGAGGACTTAAACAATCAAATTGTCTGACTTGCTAGACCTTAGTTTCAGTTTATAGTTTTCCTTTTCTGGCTTGTCAACCAAGGGGAGTTTTGAGTCAGTCTGTGAGGGAATGCAGGGCTGAAAATTCAAGTCAGATGATAGTCCATGAAACTTTTTGATATGGCTCGAGTGCAACCACCCTTTACGTCCCTCAATCTTCACAGCTGTCCTTGTGGTCAATAAGACGAGTTTAGGCGACTGCCAGCGAGGCTCCAGCGGGTTCCTTCTGTCGAAGTTCCTTACAAGTACAATATCTCCCGGAACCACGTCATGGGGCTTCACCTCAGTGTTATCGGGAAAAGCTGCAGCTACCTGTGAACGACAAGATTGTAGTGCAGACATCAAAGAAGCCAGGTAATCTGTCAGCATATTACAATCAACATCAGTTATTTTACGAGGTATAGGCGTCCCCCACATATTTGGTGGTCTACCGAAGATCACCTCATACGGGGATAGCCCTGTTCGAGAGCGTGCTACCATTCTCATGTAAAAGAGCGCAACCGGTAAAGCTACTATCCAGTCGACACCTTTTTCTCTACATACTTTGGACAGTCTAATTTTCAGAGTTTGATTATGTCGCTCCACGAGACCTGCTGCCTCGGGATGTCGGACACAGTGGAATTTCCATTGGTAGCCTAACAGAAGTGAAACATGTTTCATTAGCTCGGATGAGAACGGCTGGCCATTATCTGAGTACACGATACGGGGCAAACCATACCGTGGGAAGAATTCTCGAACTAACTGTTTGGCAGTAGTCGGGGCAGTGTAATCTGAGACGGGATACGCCTCTGTCCACCGGGAAAGAGCGCATACAACTACGAGGACATATTTGAATCCTCGACAACGTTCCATCTGGATATAATCCATCTGGAGGACTTCAAAAGGGTGATCGGGGGGTTGAAATCCACCCTGTTCTACAGGTACGCCTTTTCCTGGATTAAACTGACAACAAATCATACAGGTACGTACTTTCTGTTTAGCTGCTGCTCGCAAGTGTTTATTGAACCAAATGTGTTGAATACTGTCTAGCATAGCTTTCTCTCCTAGGTGCGCTGGACTATGTATTGTGTTAATGATGACTTGAACCATTGAGTCGGGGAGAAACCATATAGATTTTCCCTTCGTCATCCATCCTTGATCTGTTTGGATCCCTCCTAATTCAGTCCATCTCTTTATTTCTTCTGGTGTAGCATGTGTCTGTATGTCAATTACATCAAGGGCGGGATCCTTAACTGTCATGCAGTGTGTTGGTGTCGGAACTATCGTCTTTGTCGTGTCAGTTGGACGAGTCTGATTCTGAGCAGTCTGTTTAGCTGTTCTGTCAGCAAGGTCGTTACCCTGAGAAATAATGTCAGTCACTTTTGTATGGGCTTTACACTTCATAATCGATATTGTAGTCGGCAGATGTATTGCATCTAACAGAGCTTGAATAAGGGGACCGTGCTGGATGTGGGCACCGTGAGAAGTTAAATAACCTCTCTCGCCAAAGCACGCCGAAGTCATGGACGACTCCGAATGCATAACGTGAATCTGTGTATATGTTGACTTTCTTATTTTTGGCTTGAATACAGGCTTGTGTCAGAGCGATGAGCTCTGCTGCTTGAGCTGACAAGGTATCGATACAATTTGTTTCAATAATTTCAGTGTCTGTTGTGACAGCATAAGCGGCCACTAACTCTCCTGTACTTGTTCTCATGCATGAACCATCTACATACAATGTCAGGTCTGGGTCTGATAATGGAGTATCTGTCAAGTCTTGTCTGGGTTTCGTCGTAATAGTGATAACTTCAATACAATCATGTGCCAATGGGTCTGTTCCACTTAATGGCAAAAGTGTGGCAGGATTTAATGTACTACAACGTCTGATTTCTATGTGTGGCTGGAACAATGTCAATTCATAACCCGTCAGTCTTGCTATAGTCAAGTGTTGTGTTTGGGTCCGGTTCAAAAGAACCTCTACTGCATGTGGTACTTGTACTGTCAATTGATGTCCTAGCACTATGGCATCGCTTTGTCTGATTGCTAAAGCTGTTGCCGCGACTGATTTCAGGCACGCAGGAAGAGCCTGAGCTACGGGATCTAATGTACTAGAAAAATAAGCACATGGCTTGTGTGATCCTGCTTGTTCCTGCGTGAGTACTGACAAAGCAGTACCTTCACGTTCTGTAACGAAAAGTGTAAAACGTTTACTGTAACATGGTGTTGCTAAAACAGGTGCTTGACATAAAGCTTTCTTTAAGCTTTCAAAAGCTTGTGTATGTTCCTGAGTCCAAGGGAGGACAGTCGATGTCGCTGCCTCCTGTGTTGTCAACTGAATGAGTGGTTTTGCTAGAAATGCATATTGAGGGATCCACTGCCTACAGTACGAAGTGAGGCCTATGAATGCCCGTACCTCCTTTTGTGTCTTGGGTGGCGGCATGTTAACAATTAACTGGATACGGTCGGGTGTAAGCTGTCTTCCCCCCTTGGACAGCAAGTGCCCAAGGTACACAACTTGCTGGACACAGAATTGCAGCTTCGAAGGGGACACTTTGTGCCCCTTGTCGGCTAGGAAATGTAAAACCGTCAGTGATGCTTTTTCACATTCAGGTTCGCTTCGTGCGGTGATCAGCAGATCATCGACGTATTGAAGCAGGGCAGTGTTAGCTGGCATGTGGATACTGTCAAGTTCTCTTTTCAGTGCTTGGCTATAGATGCTGGGGCTTTCTGTGAATCCTTGAGGTGCGCGTGCGAATTTAAAACTTCGTCCATTTAAACTGAATCCGAACAAATATTGGCTTTCCGGATCGATTGGGACGCTAAAGAAAGCGTTCTTGAGATCAATTACAGTAAAGAACGTTGCTTCTGAATCTATGGCTGTTAGCAATGAAGAGATATCTGGGACCACGGGGTATTGTGGTACAATACATTTATTTAATTCTCGCAGATCAATAACTAATCGATATACGGGTGGTGCTTTTGGATCAGTTCGTTTAAGAATCGGAATTATCGGGGAATTACATACATTGGAGTCGGTTTCCACAACCACTCCTTGTGCTATGAGCTCGTCAATGATTTGCAGTAAAGCCACAACAGCATCTGGGGGTAACTTGTATTGTCGTATTCGTGGTAGTACCACTCCTGCTTTGAGTGTGACTCGATATGGTGTAATATGCATACAACCTACATCAGTGGGGCCTTGCGCCCATAAATGTGTGGGTAAATTCTGTAACCGGTGATCCATGTCTCTGGACACATAGTGACCTTTAAAGTCACGCAAAAATAGTCGTACTCCTTCCGGAGAACAACATATTACAGCTCCTAGAGCCTTCAATGTTTTTATACCTAACAAGTTTTCTGGACATGATTTAGTAAGCAATAGATCTGTAGTCCGTGTTAAAGGACCGACTGTGAATGCAAGTGGTTGCGATACTTCATTAATAGTAGGCTTTCCTGAAAAACCAAGGGAAATATTTTGTGAGCCTGAGAGGGGTGCCCCTGGGACTTCGCTGTGACTGATAGTTGTTCTGCTTGCCCCTGTATCGAGTAGAAACTTTCGGTCTTTCCCTAATACTTGACTCTGTACATAAGGACCCTCTTGATCTACGGGAACCTCGATAAGGGGTAGGCCAACTTCCCTCTCTAGGCTATTTCATGTGTAGCGCTGATACTCTGGGTAGTCATTTTGTGCATACTGGTACATCTGTTGTGTCGTGTTTTGTGTTGCGGCAATAGGCTGTGGCTGTTGTTGTTGTTGTTGTTGTGGTTGTGGTGCGGTCTGTTGTACAGCTGGCATAGGCTGTATATTCTGAGGTACTTGTTGCTGGATCTGATCCTGTCTAGGCGGACGTGGTCTCTCTTTCGTTATACCCGTAGAGATATTATGTTTCAGAACTGCGCAATCGTGTATATAATGACCTGGCTGTTTACAATAGTTGCATGTCCCTCTTACAGGACCTACTGAATCATTGGACTGTGTCGTACCCTTTTTATGACCGTCAGCTGGAACTGACTGAGCAACTAGCATTTTCATTTTCGTGTCTTTCATACGTCTTTGTTCATGTTCTTGTTCTTCTCTAATTCTATTGTGATGATATTGTAACATTTGTAACATCTGTGACGGTGTGTTACCTTGCCAAGTACTCTCGAATTTCAGTACTCTACTCTTAACTTGGGGCAAGGAATTTTCAACTAATTTTGTCACAAACAGATGTGGATACGACTCACTACTTGCTTTTATGCCACTATTAATACCAAAACATTTTTCGAATCGGGAATAGAAATCACTAGTGTCTTCATCTTGTTTTTGTTTACAGGCTGAGATTGCACCCCAGTCTTCCTTTTTCGTAGTTAATAAACGTGGTAGTACCTGCACTAATAATCCTGGTAATGCTGTAGTCCTTTCCCCAAGCCCTGAACCTGCAGCTCGGGCCTTTTCTTCGTTTTCTAATGCTGTCCAATCTATCTTTTGGTCTCCCACCTCCCATTCCTTTTCTTTGAGTTTCTCGTAAATACCGGCAGGCAATAAAACTTTCAATATTTTCATAATGTCAGGATAAGTATACTCTCCCATGAGTAACATGTCTTTTATCTCACGGTGGAAACCTGCTGGGTCTTTGTCATGGCTAGGTACTACTTTCTTCATTTCTAATAATTCAATTTTAGTTATGGGCGTGTACACAAACACGCGTTTAAAATTATTGTCTTCACCTCTTATTGGGTGTACTTCGCGTAAGGGATTCTGTCTGTCTATGTGGTACGTTTTTCTTTCCTCTGGATATAATCTGACCCCATCTGGTAAGTACTTGCATTTCATCCTGATCTACCTCGGACCTATCTCTGTCTCTGATCAAGCAGTTTATGAAGAAACGTAACAGTTGTCTCTGTATATCCGCTTTCTGGTATTCCATGGCTTCGTCAATACTTTCAGGGCCTTGCCCTGTTTGGACAAAGCGATATATATTGTCTAAATGTTTAATCATTCCTGGGAGCGTCGTTAAATATATTGAAGCTCGTCGTATACGTAGTGATGATAGCAGCATTCTGTCATTTTTACCGGGCACTGGATCATATCTACAATCTACAAGATGTTCTTTAAACATGTCGGACGTTGCTATTTGGGGTGTACGTTGGTTTGCTAAATCTCTAAGAGACGATTTACTTCATGATGGTGGCGTGGCAAAGATTGCTGTCGCACCTTCTGAGGTGCTAGGCACGAAAGGATTCGTGGGATGTAAGATAGAGACTGTGGATGCAGAAAAAGCGGTGGAAACAGATGGACCTGTTGGATTGTGCGGAGGAGTTTGCGGTTGCGGAGTTGGGGGCGGATGATCTCGGGGTTGAGCACCATCGACAGGTGGCGTGTGTGGTGGAACATTAACATATTCGGGAGCTACATCGTCTAAATAGGAGGAAAGGAAAATATCTTTTGCGGTCTTAGGATGTGCTTTAATCGGGAGTAATGGGGGTGGCAAATCTCTCGGTATTTCCGGGGTGGCCTTAGGCAAACCTTCGGCCAAAAGAGGATACATACCATTCATAAGAGTGTTTCGTTGTCTGTCTACTTGTTCTGTTTTTACTCGGATACCTTCCTTAACTAATACGTCTTCTCGGGCTTTATTTGAGTTCTCCCTACTTTTCTCTTCCTGTCTGAGCGCTTTCTCTGTGCGCCTATGCGATTCTTTACGCCATAACTCAATAGCATCTTTCTGTGACTGTCTGGCTTTCTTTTTCCATAATTCTTCTTCTACTCTCATGATGCAATCTGCATCCCATGTCCCAGCTGCGGGCCACCTCTGACTTTCTGCTAGATCCTTGGTGTAGTCCACCCATAAGTCAAGATATAATACGGCATCTAGGCCATGTTTATGATACATAAAATACCCTGGAGTGTCCCTAGGTGGAATGGGAACAGCTTCTTCGAGTACTCCTTTTCTAGTTTTGATTTGTCTTAATTTTGAAAAGAACGGCATCTTTAAACCTTGCTACTTGATTCTTACTTGAACCGGACTTGAACACAATTAATACAATAAACACAATAATGAACACTCATTCATACCACAATTTTTGAACACAGTAAAACATTTAACATTTAACATTTAACATTTAACGAACAATGATAATTAGAAGAAAACTAGTTACTGACATGATACTAATACTAGATAATACTGAATTATATACATGAACATACTGGATATACTGCTAAACAGTACAGATACACTGCTAAAACAGTGCAGACCGGATCTGTGTACCCAAACCCGTCAGGACCGGCACAAATTAATGTGCACGTCTAACTGCCTCCCCAGCAACGGTACTCACCGGGTAGCACGGAACGGAAGGCCTCGGAACTGAACTGAACTGAACCGGACTGGACTCGACTGGACTCGGAACTTCGGAACCTGGTGGGCCTCTGTATACCTCGGATCTTGCTCTCTCAGCTAGGCTCTGGTCGGGATACTTCGCACTTCTCACCGCCTCGTCTGGGTGTTGATCGCAGCCTCAGTCACCCCCGCTTGGCCGGAGGGAGATACAGGAAATCCTGCGGGTACGCGTTTTTGTCCGTCCAGCTGTGGCAGGAGACCGGGCCTGCAACGCACCTCCGGCGCGTGAGATGAGAAAGTGTCCCTATTCGGGCGCCAATTTATGTGGTAAATATTTAAATTACCTGTACTATTTTTTTTATGCGGTAAAGTCTAGTAAGAATAACTCAGTCAAAATAAGAGGCAGAATCCGTGGTATTAGAGGTTCTGAAAAGGACTTTATTCCTTACAAAGGAATTATGGTTCGAACCAGGCAATCTTATTCCATCACCACGAAGGTTCAGGAAGGGATAGGCAATACATTATTGACAAGTAACAATATATATATGAAAAGCATTGCATTAAGACAGATGCAGGAGGCGTAACAGCTGATAATACAGATAAGAATACACATACGTAATGAAAATAGGCGTAAATACAGGCGTATACTAGAAACGTCATTTAAAATGATGTCACAAGTGGGTGGATCCATAAGAGAATCCTGCAGTGTCAGCAGAAATATTTGGCAGAGATGCGCGCGCAGCCGCATGACGTGTGATTGACGTGCAACTAGAGGGTGAAGGGGAATTGACATTTAGCTCTACATGTGGAGACAGAAGTCTGGGGGGTCAGGTCAACCTAATCCCAAATTGTATCTAATATCTTTGTTTAAGGGACTGGTTTATCCAAAAGGAAAGGTCTCTCGGACGGAATCTATTCTATACTGACTGTTAGTGCATGTACAAGCATCTATGTGTCTACATGAGATGCGAGGGGGCAGGAATCTTCCATGGTAACAGGGGCTATGAATTACTTGCATAAAGACAGCGAGGCCGAGCCCTTTGCTCGGTAGCTGGAAGGATGTTTACCTAAACTACTAGACAGGAATGCATTGGATGAGGAGCGGAGCAGATAACTTGAAGGCTGAATACAGTTTTTGGCAGGCAACAGGCCGCGTCAGGCACCGTTAGCCGCGCAGGGAGTAAGACAAAGTTCATGGACACGGATGCAGGTCCAGGCTGGAGCATTTCAGAGGCAGAAGCAGAAAAAAGGCTTGATGGCAGAATTCAGGGCCTACTCGCCTGAACTGTAAAACTAGAAAAGTGAACCATATAAAGTCGGTGGCCAATCATACTTAGGAATGGAATATTCGACCCATTCATGGCGGATCTGAAAGAGGACAGGTTGACGTTGGACGCACATGCATTTGCGTCTTCATAGCTGGAACTGGAGGGAACATACATGTACTTGTAGCATGTACATGGAGCCGTTGGGGTCTAAGATAGGGGACACAATTGACCATGAAAATTCATATTTCCTCAGAAGCACCTTGCGCCACACCATCAATTAGTGATAATGGGGCACCCAGAGCCTCTAAATCAACACCAAAAAAAACTAGTGTACAGAAAAATTAGAGGGTAAAGGAAGAAAAAAATAAGGAGGGAACAGCCAAAGGGCTGGCAGGTCTGACAGACAGGTAAACACAGTTGCCTCAGCGTGTTTTCATACAATCTGCATGCTCTGAAAGATCTTGAGGTGGCTCCCCATCAGCACCAGCCAACTTGACTACGGCAACACACTATGCCGGCACAACCTCCAAAATTATGCAGAGACTTCAGACAATCTAGAACGCAGCAGCCAGGCTAATACTTAACCTGCCTCAACAGGTATTATTGTTAATTGCAAAATGACATAGACTGTACCAAGTTATGTTGATTGTTTAATAACTGTTAAAGAACGAGTTACTTACCTTCGGTAACTATGTATCTGGTAGAGACATAGCCTAGCCGCAGAGTCATTAACTTAGAATATCCCCAGGCGTCAGACTGATTCCGGAAAACTTTCCGCAGCAGCACCTCTGCGCGCCAGGGGTGGCGCCGCACGGCTCCGCCCTGACGTCCATGTACGTGACATCAGCGGAGCCATGTATGCCCCTCCCGGCACGCTGACATCAGTTTTTGTCGGGAGAAACTTTTCCGCGCCACAACGCGGAACCACCACCAAAAAACTGTTAGAATATGGGAAAAGTGTGCAAAAAAAAATGAACAAACAAAAGAAGTCGAATGGTGAAAAACAGCACCAGAAAGGACAGGGTCAGGCACTGTATATTGAAAACTAGAGAAGGGAAAGAGCAGAGCACCGCTCTGAGAAGCAACCCCGCAAAAGCGAAGGCTAATCCTCCCCCGGAGGTAGAAGATGTGAAAACATCATGACAAACGACAGAAAGTCCGCAACCTTAATGCATAACCGTGAAGGACAACACGTCCGGAAAATCGGAGCTAGGACAGTTGCCCACAAGACATCACCAGAAAGAGACATTGTATCCCCAATAAGAGATCAAAAAAATGTGGCAGAGCCAATAGACCTTAAACCACTAGAGCACAGGGGTGGTAAGAGACTCCAAGGCAATAAGAAAGGGAGAGCGGGGCCGGGCAAAAGCACATATAGAACCCACACCGTACAACCCAGGACGCAGGGTTGGAAGGGATACATGACACATGAGCATACCATCCAATTACAAAAATGGGCGGAGTAGAGCTATGAAAGCAGAATGAAGCATCCTGCGTGGAAGTGAAGTGAAAGAGTCACCCTGCAGAAGGATTAAGCCACCCGGAGGGAGGCAAGCGTAGAAAGCCCAAATTGAAAAGGTCCTGGCAGAACGGGGAGGACGGGCGGGCGTTAAGGAATCTGCTGCTAGACTATGTCTCTACCAGATACATCGTTACCGAAGGTTAGTAACTCGTTTATCTGATAGAGACGTCTAGCCGCAGATTCCTTAACTTAGAATAGATACAAAAGCCATACCCTAGAGAGAACTTGGTCGTCAAAAATGTGACTAAAACAGTGCCGTTAATCATGTGACTAAGCACAGTGGGGACAGTGATGTCAGCGTAGCTAACTCAAAGACCATGAAGCTCAGAAGAGAGCGGAGAACAATGTAAGGCAATGGTAACACAAGCCGACAAGTACAGCCCAAAAAAACCCTTTTTTGTATAACGGGTTGAAAACCCAAAGCCAGAATGCGCGTGCTGGAGCAAGACTTCACAACTTCGAAAGGGAAGATGAACGAAGCCTAGGGCCCGAGGGACCCGCAGGATCAGAGGTGTCGACAGAAAGCAAAAAGCGATTACCGGTCGGCCAGGCAAAACAGTGGAAAAAACACTGTTGAACCTGCGCCTGCAAGACACAAGGGGCAACGGAGGCAAAAGGCTGATCCCTGCCCAGCAAGTGCCGGTACGGAACAAGAAAACGCATACTAGATATGCTGAAGTTAAAAGGACCCTGAGGACACCACCAGAAGTGGAACTGGACCTAGATTCTGAGAGATCCACCAGATTTAATGTGTTGCCTGTAAGCAAAACGCAGAGAGATGGCAACCGGTATGACAGAAAGAGCATACCAGCCCAGTATGCAGAATAGTGGAAGAAGCACTGTTCAAGCTGCATCATCCAGACACATGTGACAAAATCAGCAGGCAACCAATTCATGGCCAGAAGGCCGGTAGTAAAATAGAAGACAAGCCACAGGTGGTCTGCCACAACCGGCGAAAGGGCCAATGGCACCCAGCCTATCAACAAAGTAGGAGCGACACTGTAAGACATCGAAGCATACCAGAAGGCACCTAAGCACATCGTGTAGATGTTGGAACCATACGAAGAAAGGAAAGACCTCCTGCAGGGCAGCGTGAGCAGCTCAGATGCACACAACATCAAGAGAGCAACGGCCCAAAAGGGGGACCAGGCAGCCGAGCATCACATAGAGGTGGTGGTACAAGTAGACCGGGTCAGTGACCACGTACACCGCATGAAGGAAAGCGCAACATCCTCCCCTTGCACAGGAAGAACCACGGTCCCCTGCAAGCTAGAGGCAGGCCCGTGGAAACACTCAGGATCAATGTAAGTGCCCTGGACCACAAGAAGCGTGTATTCCGAAGAAATACGCCCCATGAAAAATCACAGTATGATACAAGCAGAAGTGTGGAAACACCAGTGCGGGGTAGCAGGGAATGTGGAATAAAACACCATAGGAGAAAAGAGGCCACATACAGCAGACAAATGCTAAGCTAGTACCATGGAGGACGAGCCCAATAAGGGCTGCGTGCCCAAGTTTGTACTAATATACTAAACATTGCCACACAGCGGCAGAGACGGTGAGAGCCGTAAAAGCAAGGACAGAAACACTACAAACGGGACCAAAGGCACCCGAAGTGCGACAGGGCAATGCTAATAAGAGGATCGCAGAACATACGACAGGGAGGGACTCCACGAAGGATGTCCGCGAGGAATACTCCATAGGAGCGTAGTAAGGCAAGGCAGTCGCCCAGCACCAGCATATACCCCACATTGGGGCAAGTGTCAACCCATGATGAGGGGATCCTCTTGGGCAAAACACGCAGTCAGAGGACTGAACCGAAGATTAAACCAGCCATACGGCTGAAATCTAACAAATTAGAGAAGGCTGAACAGCCGTGGACAGCAGTCTATACACGTTTGTGATAGAGGTGTAGGAAAATAAGGCACAGAACCGTGCAAAAGTTATGGCAACCCGGACAAGAGCCGGGAGACTGCTGAATCCACTTGGGAATTAAAAAGGTCCACACCATTAAACGGTAGATCTCGGAGGGCATCCCGAACATTATCTGGGAAACGACTGTCGTGCAGCCATGCATGGCAGAGCAAAGCCACAGATCGAGCAAGAGCTCGTCCCACAGAGTCAGTGGCATCAAGGGAAGAACGGAGCGAAAATTGCGCCATTCCCCAGCCATCAAGCAGAAGCTGAAGACGAAGCAACTGTGACCGTGGCTCCTCTGGAAGAGAAGGGTCTCGACCAAGTCCCAAAGGGTCGAGGATGAACGCGCGAACACACACGCAGTAGTCAATGCGCGGATACGCGCACTGGTAGAGGCAAAGAGTTGTCGAGCACACACGTCCAGCCACCTAGACTCCCTAGTGGGAGGTGATAATGGCAAGGCGGATGAAGACTGCAAGTTAAAGGCCGCCTGAACAACGAGTCCCTGAGCTGCAGGGTGAGTGGACAGGCAGAATGGATCACCCAGAACCACGGTGCCTACGAGCAATAGCCCGATCAACAGGGTCACCAGAAGAGGGCCGAGCACACGTGCCACGCAAAATGTCAAATAAAGAGCTGCCAAATGGCAGCAAAGGCTCCACCTCAATAGGCTCCATATGGAGCAGATCCATTAAGGGATCAGGCAGCAGGAGGACCACAGGAGACTGAAAACCAAGAATAGCAGCCGCCCTGTGAATGGCACGTGCGTAAGCAGCACCAGCTTCAGTTGCCATCCGGCTAGGCGATAATAAGCCGTCGGTAGGAGACGGTTGAAGACTAATCTGTCCACTGGAAAACAAAAGTAGAGGAGCCGGAGACTGACCTGAAGGCCAGGTAACACAAGGCACTTGCACCATGGGCCCCCGATCCAGGGAATCCAGAGAAGCGTCAACCTCACGACAAGGAGGCGTTGTTGCCAGCACCGATCGACACCGTGTGGAGGTCGCAGCGACATCCGAGGAGTCAGGAGGAGCACCAACCTCGTGAGGATGCTTGGACGGTGGCACCGGCGTCGATCGACTTCGGGTTGGAGTCGTCTGGATGTCGGCGACCTCCAGAGGGGACTCAACCTGGACGCCGTCCGATGTCGATCCCACTGCAAAATGTGCCCGTTTGGTCGAGCTGGGCGTCAAGCCGGGTGCAGAGCGGGCGCCGGGGACGATGCCGCCTCCAACGAAAGCGCAGGAAGCCGCTCAGGGCTATGCGAAGACTGACGGGGTGGGCTGGACGACTGGGAGGACCCACTGGGCCGTGAACCGCCGGCGTCGAATCATCTATCAACCGGAGTCGATGCACATAGCCGGCGCAGAGGAAGAATCCGCCAGCGAGGACCCGACATGAGTGCCCTCCACCTGTTTGGGACCCGAAGGCGCCCCAGGGACAGGTGGGGACCCAAAGTACGACTGGAGTGCAATAGAATAAGCCTCCATTTGGGCATGCATCACTCCAACCCCCGGAAAGGGAGGGTATGGAGATTGCGACTGCTTGGCATAAGGCAAGAGGAGCGGGCGCCAGCAGAACGCAAATTGGAGGAGCTTGCCGCTTGTGCTTACCTGCCCTCGACCGACGTTCGCGGGAACAACCTCTGGACTGAGCCTGATCCGGAGGTGGAGAGCGGCGACGTGAAGGTGCTGGACCGGACAGCCGTGCGGCCAGCAGTTTCATATGGCGCTCTCTGAGGGATTCGGGCTTCATCCCCGGACAGGCGTCGCACTCTTTGGAGTCGTGGTGCACGCCGAGGCACCACATGCAGATGAGATGCGGGTCAGTGCCAGACATCCGACATCCGATGGGCACAGGCTTCACAAGCCTTAAAACCCAAAGGCATTGCACACTGTTCCGGCGACACCGAAGGTGTCGAAAAGGCCTAAAAACCAGGCCAAGGAACTGCTGGTTTACCAGGGTCCACGTTGGGATGCAGAAAAGGAGAAAACTGATGTCAGCGCGCCGGGAGGGGCATATATGGCTCTGCTGACGTCACGTACGTGGACGACGTCAGGGCGGAGCCAGGCGGCGCCGCCCCTGGCACGCAGAGGTGCTGCTGTGGAAAGTTTTCCGGATCCAGTCTGACGCCTGGGGATATTCTAAGTTAAGGAATCTGCAGCTAGACGTCTCTATCAGATAGGTAAAAACAATAAGGCATGCAGACATGCGTCACCTCTGAGGTAGGCAAATGGTTGTATAAAGCCTAATAAACAGAATGTTTTAAAAAAAACACTGATCTCTCTCTTTTTTATACTGTGGATTGATGGCGGATATGCGCAGCTATCCATAGAGGGCTAGTTAGGAATGGAAAACAGCATTAAGATGCCAGCTGTTCGATAAATCCTGGTCCTACTGCTGTGCACAGGTCAAAAATGCTCCACTCACATATAGGCAAACACTAACACAATTTAAGTTTATGCATCGCTTTTACCTCACAAATCAATGCATAGCATAGTTCAGCCAGGACAATGAAGTGAAAAGAAAAAAAGTAGCATGCTAAACGTAGAACTCCTTCATGTGGCATAGCCCTGCCATAAAATCCCTAAAGTGTTTGAGCTGATGAGCGGCATGCTAGAGAACCTCTTGGCCCACTCGCCGGCTATGCCGCTGGTGGGTGGCACCATTGTTTTGCCTAAAGCGATGCATCAGCACTCTTCTATGGCATTGTTGCTGGCTTAACAGCAGGTTGCTATGCTGTGGATGCAGAGTACTATATTCTAGCATAACCAGGTGATACAAGACATGAGCTATTGTAGAGACCAAGCTCAGATTTATGTTACAGACCAAAAAGGCACGCCCTCAAGATTTCTGGAGCCCTCTCCGTGCTTACTTAGTGCAACAAGACGGCACTGATAATGGTTGCTATTCTGTTCATTTGAAATTATAGACTTGTGCATATGTCCCTCTATGAATGCACTGTATGTTATTTTTATTCCATTTCATGTTACGTCAGTGAGTAATTGTGCAGACTAATGTATACAATGTACGCTGTTACCTGCTGACACTTGGTGTCATGATTTACTGCTGTAATTTGTTATAATAGCAAAAATAAAACTTTTACAATTTTTTTATTCAGAGTCATTGTGCCTCCGATAGGCTACCCACAGGGTGTTTTTTCATCATGAAATCAAATGAACATTCAAACCGCATAGAAATATATATATAGCTCAGGGGTCAAATAATTATTCAGGTGTTTAGAACGATCAATAAAGATCCTGCTGATCTATGCAGTAAACACTACAGCCACAGAATTGCATAAATCCAGTGGCCCTCATCACTGCTCAATGTTTTATCATCAATGTATTCAAAAAAGTAAGCAAAACCTAAACATTCTAGTTTCATCAGTGCCAACTGTTAGCAGAGCTTTGAAGAAAAAGGTACTTTGAAAAGGACTATATCAAAATAAGTAGGTTACATAAAAAATACGTAACTGGTGACTTGTGTACAGCGGTCCTATACGGCCATCTCAAGATTCAGGTGAAATTTACGATCTACTCAACATTATGTTTTATAATGTTACTAGAACCCTCGATGGCAATGCAGAACCATATTAAAAAAAAAAGAACCAGTACATAATCTCTTTATATAGTTACATGGATACATATCTAGTAACCATCAAATATGGTTCTATATTGCCATCAATGAGTTTTGTTAACATCTTCAACCATGAGACAAAAGATAAATTGTTTGCTATGCCACGGGTACCTGAAGATGGAAGTACACAACCCTATTTACAAGGAACTCATTACATATTCCTATAATACATGTTTAAATGCATTCTGCACAGAGTGTTTCACAAGAAGGCCTCCATCTTACTAAGATTAGTAGCCATCCCCTACTCTCCTGGAGACTACTCAAATCTTCAGCTCATCTACTGCAGGTTCCTAAGTTGCGCAGATCCCTTTGAGGTGATGGTTCCTTCTTATATCGGGCCCCCAAACTTTGGAACAACCTTGCTTTGGAACTGCGTGAGCTCTCCAATGAGCTTTCATTTCGCAAGGCCTTGAAAACGTGGCTATACAGCAATTAGCCCTGGGGAGTGCAGACTTACACAACTTCTTACTTCCTTCCGATTGTTTCTGGCGCAGGGAGGCCTCCGGGTAGCCATGCCCTATACAAGACCTACAGAATAGACTGGTGCAATGTGCACTCAAAAGGTTTTTTTTTTTTTTTTAACAGGCAAATGCTTATAGAAAACAAGCTTTGTTCGTTTGAAAAAAGAAAAAAGGATGGTTTCTGAAGCTTTGGTGTGCAACGTTTAATTAGGAGAGGACTATAAAAACAATACTTAGGTTATTAAAACCATCCATGAAGAGGAAAACTAAGGTTAAAGTTATCAAAGTTGGTTGGCCCTGTGATTATCTGGCACTGTCCTGTTTCGAGATTAGACTGAAAGAAGATAATCAGATGTATTTTAGGCATCTCAGTGGATGTACTCCATATTTCTCAGGAATAATATACTAGTGAAATAACTTCATCCTGAAAAATAGAAGTTTTGAATCCACCATGTTCACTCATGCATACCCATTAGCAAATGTACAGCTTTGAGGCGAGCATTTAAAGCTAATGGGTGTTATCAAAACTGAAGTTCTAGAGGGGTTGCTTTATCGGCAATACATGATAAAAAGCAGAGTTAGCATAAGTTAGGACATCATAAATTCCATGAATGTTGATTGCATCATAGGCTGATATATGGCCAGTAAAGCATGTTAAGTGATGAGTATGACTTCATAATGTAATAAGTTTAGAATACTGTAAGTTTTAAATGAATAATTTAACAGGCATCAGCCCTCTAAAACTGGGAAACCAGAATGTCTAATCCAGCACACAGAGATAGCACTGGTTTCAACACAACATCCAACAGGGGTGGGACAATCATAATACGACAGGCATGAAGATCTTTTTTAATAGCTATTCCCCTGGGAAAAATGTAATTGAAGTCAGTTAACCAAATGAAAACTTACAGCTCTTATGAGGCCAGTCCCAGTTTCCATTGAACTTAATCTTGTATCGCCAATCTTGACTGCAAGAATCTGGGCTCCAGGTGCAATTCCGTTTCGTTCTACATCGTCTGGAAAGTAGCCAGCAGCAATACTAGCAACATGCGTGCCATGTGCCCCTGGAGAATTAAAGTAAGAACAGTTCATTTAGATTTGGTTCTTAGCAATTAAACATTCAGCAAAAATAATGGAAAAAGAAAGGGAATTTCAAGATCGTACAATGAGCTAAGATAAAGGAGAATTTGTTTTAAAACGAGGAGTTATTCTACAGAGTAAAGCTTCACTTAGTCCAGCAAGACCCTATTCAAAACAAAACATTATCTTCCAGTAACAGAAATCTAGGAATTTTCCTCAGCAGAACAGCCAACCCTTTTACAAGGGGGTTCTATCTTCCTAAGGAACAAGATACATACCTTCGGTACCAATATTTTTGGTGGATAATCTAACTGCAGATTCCATAACATGTAAATATTACCCAGGCGTCATACTGGCTTCAGAAACTATTAGAGCAGTACTCCTGCACGCCAGTAGGTGCAGTCAAGTAGCTCCCCACTGAAGGAAGCTCGCTATTTATATAGTATACTAAAAAGTGGTATACTCAGCAAAGGGTCCTGGCATCCCGTACAAGTGGACAGGGGCATGCTCTAGCAATTGGTTAATTACAATCATAGCAATGTTACTTATAAAACTAACAAATAGTTGATATGGTGAATAAAATACATAAATAGTGAGCAGAGTTTTATAAAAATTTGCCAATAGACAATAAAATCAGCAATAATTTAGATTTGTTAATCGTCAATAAAGTAGACTAATAAAGCACAATAGTGCTAACATCATACCACCATCAGATTTATACAAGTACTTATCAGGGATTTTGAACTAAAACTGACCTCAACAGTTAACTGGGTAGTCTAGGGTAACCCTGTCAAACTCTTGATTAGCAGCAATTCAATGTTCTTTTCACTATTTTGTGATATCATCACCCTCAACATATTTGGGTACAACCCCTTTAGGGATTTTGGGATCAAAAGTTTCCTTTCTCTCCCTATTTACCTTCTCGCTGCCACCATTTATGGGTGCTAGACTGCTCTTAGCCCCTTCTTTCTCTCTGGCAGGATTTTGGCATCAAGGGCTACTCTTCTGGCTAGTCTCTTCGGCTCCTGGTCTCGATCCTCTAGTTCTTCTATTGAGGGGGGTTTTAGGGAAGAGGCTCCTAATGTTTTTCTCTTCCCCTGGGGTACTGGAAGGAGAGCTATCCCCATGAGTACTGTTGCCAGTCTCATCTTTACTGACAGGGTCATCTTCAATACGGTCAGTGTGTTCTTCTCTTGCCTAGTCAGAATTTGTCTTAATTTGGGCAAGAGACAGGGAGGCAACAAAATCCTCCTACAGGACTGTAGGGGCTTTTAAACGTCTAAAGAAAGACGAATCTTGGGTTGGTACTAGAAAGCAGCCTTGGCCACTAGCGACATCTGCAGCCAGTATTTTGTTTGTGCACTCTCATCTTGACACTAAAGCGTTGTGCCCTAGTGCAGGATCAGAAGATGCAATTAGTAGTTGGGCCTCTGACTGGTTGGCATTCTCCCCACAGACTGGGGTGGAGTCTGGAAAAGCTGACAGCCTACTTGTTTCCATTACCTGAGAAAAGACAGAAGATTTAGCTACCTTTGAGGTTATGAATAGGACATGCCAGAAGAAACCACAGAAAAAAAACAGTAGCAGCTGATTGGAAAGGCCTGCATCAGAACAGCTCAACCAACAGTCTGACCAAGAGCCATAAGGTCACCCCTGCCCAGCAGCCCCAGAGATGAAAGGAAACTCTGGTTGAGGATCTGCTCTATTGCCTTAATAGACCAAGAAGGGTGAGCCGGTCTCATACTAGACTCAACCAGAGGGTGTCCTGGCCTTTGCTTAGCCTTAGAAGTACCCAATGCAGGTCTGGTGCTATTGGCTGCAGGTGGTCACCCGCAACCCAGAAATGTTTGAATCATGGTTCTAGCCCTCATGTTTCTGAAATTATTGTTGACTGAATTTGTAGTTCCATGTTACTTCATCTTGATCAGTGACTATCAGTGTCATCCTGGACTGCAGGGGGGTCCTATTGGATTCCACACTTCTAGATATAAACTGGTGGCAGCAGTAGACATGTACTTCAACTTATAGGAACCCCATCAGGGGCATATATTGGAAAGTAGCCCACTATTTTCTACTGTCCCATATCTTCAACCAATTTGAGTCCAGGAACCAGTTAAGGGTCGTACTAGTCCTGAGACAAGGCTGTGTGGCCTGGTAGTATGCAGACACATGGTGGAGATGGGGAGTTGTGGCACCTACCTACCTGAACACCACTGGGGGCTGGATAGATTGTTCCGGTGGGTAGGAATCTTGAAGTAGGCTATTTGGGTTATCTATTTTTGAGGCCATGTACTGGATAATGACAAAGTAAGGGTTACAATCTAGCATCCTTATACATACACCATCTATCAATATGCTCAAAGAATGAAACCTGAATGCTTATGAAGTTCACCCAGAAGACCTGAAGTATACCAATGGGGTGACCATCATAGCTCAGTCAGAGCTCAATGTTAAAAGAGAACTTGGTGCCCAGCATGTTAAAAAGGTGTTTTGGGTTGTAACCTAGGCCCAGACGGTGCCTAGGCATTCTCCATTAGTTCCATGTATAAAATCAACAAGGTTTAGCGGTTAGAGAGGTAGGTCACTTAGTTCTAGAGAACATTGATTAACTGAGGAGTGCCTTGCCCATGAACTTGGACTATCTTCTCCGTGAAGAGGGTTGCCAGCTAGTCCGAGAAGAGATACTGTATCTTTAAATTACGGTACACCTTTACGAATCAGCAGAAAATATAATGCAGGTTTCTCTTGACACTGATCAAAATGTTGGGGATTTTCTTCCCGTTTAGATCACCCCCATAACGGTTTCTCATACTTTAAACTCTAGATTAACTTAAAGATTCACAGTGAGGTATTCTTTTCAGAAGCAAGTGTTTGACATATCTGGAGTCTTAATACTTAACTTTTACCTGCAACTTAGCCCATAGTGTGGCACCAGGTCCTGTGTGCTTTGCCAGCTCTGCAAACCTACCGGCTACCCACCTGGGTACGAAGGCTGCAAGAAATCTATCTTGCATGCAAAATCCCTTTTGGCTCATGACAACACCAATGGTAGAGAACAGTAGTAGAGACCAGAACCACACAAGAGTGCCCAGTAACCTCCCACCGATCCAGAAACCCAAGAAAAGGCTTCATGGCAACCCACAATTCAAATGCATGTAGGAAAAGAAGACGACGATATACAAGGAAAAACCCAGTTTCCAAATCACAGTCAGTGCCCCACCAGCATTAGAATTCATACAAAGGTACAAAAGGAAAAGGTAACTATGGGCTGGGTTAGGTTCAATGTCAAATGGTGCTCTCGCTGGACACTTATCATATACATACGTTAGTAGATTGTAATGTAAATTAAAAGATGCATTACCACCACTTGTCACAACAGAAAGCAGATTTCCATCTTCATAGATATTGACGGAGTAATTCAGCATCTCGGAAGAGCCAAATGAGCTATACTCTTGTGCCTCTTTGTAGCTTCTCAATACAGTGCAAGAACTAAGGTCACCACATTCACTTGTATCCAGACAGGCTCTGTTGAAAGGGACAGAAGACAATTTAAAACAACACGAATAATTAAACAATGCAGGCAAACAAAATACTTAAATACAATTCTTAAAGGCTCTGTATGGTCTTCTAATTTAAAATTATTTTTTACATTTATTATAGTCATTCTCATTTTTCATTGTCACATTCTTTTTTTTTTTTTTTTTTTTTGTGTGAAAAATGCCCTTTAATGAGACAGGTTCACATTACATAATATACATCAAAATTCATTGTCACATTCAATGCCCCATTA
This sequence comes from Triturus cristatus, assembly GCF_964204655.1. Lineage (NCBI taxonomy): Eukaryota > Metazoa > Chordata > Amphibia > Caudata > Salamandridae > Triturus > Triturus cristatus. The sequence goes on along the minus strand of NC_140591.1, from coordinate 1,114,546,149 downwards.
GTAAGCGCACCATACACCCATCTCCCTCTGTTCCCTCCTAAGAAGCAGTCAAAGTAATTAACACAAGATGCAAATAAAATTACGACACAGAATATAAAATCAAATTCTTTTTTCGGTAAAAAAAGATAAAACTACTCAAATCAAATCAAAAATTACTTTATTCGGTTACATCTTAATAACCATAAAAGCACAGAGTAAAAATTCTTATAAAACATTCTGTACAGGGTAAAAGTTACAATAAATTCCATTTTTATATACAACTATTCATTATCAAGATATCATGTAATAATCGTTTTCCTATGCTTAAAAACACTTTAAAAAAAAGCAGTAACAGAGGCAACAGCAAATACTGTGTCTAGCTGTTGTAAAGCCAGAAAAGCTGGACGACATAGCCTCAATCCAAATGTTTTTACAACTGGGATTATCCACCTTTTCCTTTGTAGAGAATAAAATTTACAGAAAAACAGGACATGAATAGTCGACTGATCAGAGGTGTTGTCACACGGACATTTACATAACAACTTTGACCAATCATTAATAATAGGAAAACTTAATAATCTATACAGGGTCCCCAGTCGAAAACGGATCAATAAGAATCTATCATACTCATTGGTTATCAGGCGTAAATATGGCTGCATTAAAAAAGTTGTTAGAGTAAGGTTATGGGCTTGTAATGTTACCTTACTCGACTCTGCACTATGTCTCCTTTCATTCAGATATTGCAGGCAATCATTCTTAAGTTCTTTCCTGGTATATCCTATCATAGTGAGTGGTTCATCATAAAAACTTCGGTGTCCTATATTGCATAAGAACATTTTCACATAAGAGAGCCATCTAATATTTAGCACTCCATCTAGGCCAGCACAGTCAACTAGGATTTTACGATTAAAATGTGTTTCTTCTGTAATCCATATTCTGTGCCACAACAGAACTGGTTGAATTTTTATAATGTCCTCTAAATAGAGGAGACACAATTCTGTGTGGCAAACAAACGTAGAAGTACTCTTTGGAACTGTTAATAAGAATCTCAGGAATATATTTTCAGTTGCCTGTAGAGAAGTTACATCTACGTAGCCCCATATACCTGCTCCGTATGTGGCTACAGTCACACTTTTTGCTTTATAAATGTTCAGTAACTCCATCGTGGGGCGTTTACCTAATTTCCTGCTAAAATTCATGAGCGCAGACAGAGTTTTAATGTACAACAATCTTCTTGATTTTACTGCCTGCACCCATGACCCAGATCGATAAAATAAAATTCCTAACGAGGGAAAAACCTTAGTGCTTTCAATCCTCTTCCCCTCTATTAAAATAGTTCTTGTTCTAATACTACCCGCTCCACAATTCATAACAAAAGTTTTCGTTGAATTAATGGAGAGTCCCCTTTCCTTCATAAATTTCGCAAAGCTAGTCACTGCTCTTTGTAATCCTATTGGTGTGCGGGCCATAAGGACCGCATCATCAGCGTATAGTAATGCGGGGATTGGTCGTTTGCCTACCGCTGGAAAGTCTATATGTTCTTTGACTAGTACTTTTTCAAGATCATTTATATAAAGTGTGAAGAGGAAAGGGGCAAGGACGCAACCCTGTCGCACGCCCCTGCTAACTTTAAAATACTCTGTACATTCCCCACCCATACCATATCGCACACTAGCCTTTGCCCCCAAATATAAAAAGGAAATCGCTGGTTCGAGACCCAGCTCCTCTATAATGAGCCATAAATTATTGTGCCTCACGCAATCAAATGCCGATGATAAAATCGACAAACGCCAAGTATAAGGCTCCCTTTTTTGATTTTATATATTTATTCATGATTATATCTAAATTAAGACCTTGCTCTATTGTGCCAAGCTTCTTGCGAAAGCCATACTGCAAGTCACTAATTACTGATCTTTCATCTGCCCAACCCTGCAATCTATTTAATATTACCCGGCCCATAATTTTCATAGTTGAGTCCAACAAAGATATCGGACGATGGCATGCCGGGTCCGATCTATTTCCCTTTTTAAAAATTGGTACCAAAATTGATTCGTACCATGACGGGACAAATCCAGATATGATAGTTGCATTAAGCACTTGTGTCAGTAGCGGTCCCCATAAGGTGGCATTAGATTTAAAAATATCAGCAGGAACACCATCTGGGCCTGCTGCCTTCCCACCCACACTAGATTCAATAGCTACATTTACCTCGCTCAGATCAAAATAGAGCAGGTTATTATGATCCTTCATAAGGTTGCATTGCTGCACCTTTGAGCCTGTATTTGTCTCAAAGCACGTTTCCTCATATAACTTCGAGAAATGCTCAATCCACTATTGCTCTGGGATTGCAACCTCAATTGTTGCTAGTTCTTTATCTCTAAGGAATGGTGCATTAACTGCCTTCCAGAAGGCACTAGAATCTTTTGATTTCGCAGCGTCGCGCAGAGATATCCAAGATTCTAATCTTAACATATCTCTTCTCTCTTTTAGGGCACTCTTATATTCTTTTCGGGCATTTCTAACCATATTTCTGTCCTTTACTTCTATGTGTATGATTTTCTTGAGCTTTCTATAGGCCTTTGTACATTTCGAATCAAACCACCCTTTAGTTTTGATCATTTTCCTTTTAATTTGTGTGAACAGTAAGAGCTTTCTTTATATAATGTGTAATGAGTATGAAATTATCCACAATACCTTTTGGGGGTGTAAGCTCATCCAATCATGCCATGATGCTAGGATAGCAATTTTTTACAATGTTAGCCATGAAATTTTTTGGTTGCACCTTATCCCAACTAAGGGAGTAACCATTTTGTCTGGTTAATAATATATTTTCTGTTCTGATATTACAACCATTGGTCCTTCTCTTCCCATCATTAAAGAGCAGAATATCCACACTCTGGGCATAATGGTCGCTCAAAACTATCTGGTGGTTTATAAAACCTTTAATACTTGGGCAATACCTATTGGGAGCGAGTAGAAAGTCTATTGTTACCAGTGTACCACACTCATTAAATGTGGGGGGGAAAAGAAACAGGGGGAGTACTTCGGATATTAGCAAAGCCCAAATCAAATTGAAATATTAAATCATTTAAACTGTCACCATATTTTGTATGTGAAAAGTGAGGAAGAGTAATCTCCTTGTCATCAGTAATTCCACAATTCCTTGTGTCAGCATAATAACAAGGAGAGATGTTAAAATCGCCCCCCACACTACAATCAGATCTTTCTTCTCAACTTCCTGTAATTGTTGTAGGTGAGAACCTATGGCCTTCACAATATCCTCAAGTAAATTTCGTGGGATATTTTTATAATAGTTTACCAGTATTACTATGCAATTTTCGTTCACCCTTATAAAACTAATAATCTGGTAATAACAATCCTCAAACATCATGTTAATATTTTTAAAGGTTACTAAATTGGAAACATAGGTACACAACCCTCCCTTAGCCCTGCCATGTAGAGAGGTTACAGCTGGTGTATGCAAGGTTTTGTATCCATTAATATGAATCGGATCAATAGCCCATGTTTCCTGTAAACTTATCAGATCGAACTTCTGTATAAATTCTACCCACATTTCATTTGTCACTTTTGATTTTAAGCCAGCAATATTCCAAAACATAAAGCTACAATTCCCAGCTCCTTTATTACTATCACTACCATTCAACGTTGCTCCAATACTTATACCCAAAGTGTTATCGCTTATTTGAGGCGTCGATATAGGGTCAGATGTTATCAGTAAAGGAGTCAGATTTACTTCACCAACAATAATTATTTTTCCCTCTTGGGTATCTTCGCCGTTAAATGGTGTGGTCATTGGTAGATCAATTATGTGTATGACAGAATCCTCCACCACCCGCGTTGCATCGGTAAACTGTCAATCACATGTGTCTAACCCTGACAGAGGAGCAAACCTGTTTACATGATTAAAATCAACAAAACCATCTAGTGGTCTATTTAGGGCAGATCGATTCCCTCTCACTGGCGGTAAATATTGGAATGGCCTATAGAAAAACCGTAAAGGCAAAAGTGAAATATTCTCCAAATAGTTTCCTGGGTTTCTGCCCCCTAAAACTACTCCAATGCAGAGTAAAAAAAAATCTGCCAAGACTGGGGCTAAGATGTCCTCTGAAGTCTGGATTGCCTGCATGAAAAGCTAAGGGATTTACTGGCTTCATAAAATGAACTGAAATTCTTTCATAGACTAGATAATATATGCAAATCAAGCAACTCTTTTATTTCCACAGTTTAAAGAGAATAAGGATGTGAATATGCAACCAAATAAGCCACTAAAGACTGTCACCTCTGTGGATTTATTCAAATTCTATTAAGGGACTGACTCTTACTTCAAATCCCTGACCAAATTGCTTGGTGCATTTTAGGATGTTTTGAGAATGTGCTTTCAAACTTAAATGTATAAAAGTATGGAAAACAGATTAGTTTCATATCCTTTTTTTGCCAAGATCGTAAGGGAAGCCAATGTTTGTGGTTTTGTGTTGCCACCCATTTCTCATGCAATCCAAAATACACCTGAAATTAGCTTTCTTTGCATTTCTAGAAGTTTGGATCTTCCAGACTTTCCAAAACAGATGAATTAAAAAAAACATTTTCCTGTCTATACTATTGTTTATGTAACAGTAAGAAATGTTTCCCTTTAGAGGCATTCAACAGTCTGCACCTATTTATTGAGAGTGGTATGAATGGAAAATTATCTTCATGGCGATTATGGTTTCTTCCTTTACTCATGCTCTCTCGGTCACAGATGAATGAGATTTGCCTGTGCCAGGAAGCAGGACATGAAAAAGGTCTCATTTAAAATAAAATTGGCACTTTAGAAATTTTCAAACTTTTTCTGAGGAATACACTCACCACATTATAGCCCACCCTCACATATGAATGTAACTTACCACCAGACCCTGATCTTACTCTTTTTTTATTTTGAATATTTCAATATTAGAACAAAGCAGGCATGAAGCATCAAATTAGAAAACAAAAACAAAAGTGGGAATCAGTACCGCGGTAGGCAAGACAGTTGTTCACGTGGGTAGGTACATTTACAATGGTGCAGGGTAGGTAAGAAAGGGATATAATCAATGTACACGAAACTCCATAACATATCACTTACCTAACTATCCTCAACAATATGCCTATCTTGAAAAATAGGATATAACACTTTTATAATTACCCATACCTCACTTTACTTACATCGACAGTCTACCTTACAATGCAAGACAGCTGAAGCATTATCAATTATACTAAACTTCATTCCCTTCCAGGGGGCTAGTGATAGGAGATATTGTCGCAGAGGAACCCAAACAACTTTTCGATTAAAGAAGAAGGGTATCGGCATATGGTAGATGTTAGACCCGGCCTCGTAGCATGGCTCTTCCTGTCCTCGCACTACCTAACCTGGTACCAGGGACCCCAAGCACACGGCCCAGCCGATCCTTCCCACCAGAACACACACACGCAGCCCGGGCCTCCCCGTCCCTGGCCTCTCTCCTTTCGGCCACCCCGGGCACGCGTGCCCACTTCGTGCACCAAGATGGCCGCCCGGCCCCAGCACAACCCGGGCCTAGAGGCGCCACTCCGGCTGGAGGACATCACGCTTCCAGGGGATGAGAGAGGGAGGAGCAGTTTCTATCGCACCTCTGAACTCCCCTGGGACGATGGGTTTCGATCGGCCCTCCGGCCTCCCTGAGGGCTGGCTCCACGCCTGCTGGGTGTCTGGGACTCCTCCCGACCCGGCCCTGAAAGGATCAAAAGACAATAGCAGGAAACCTCGACAAGCGACCCCCAGGTGACAAGACCCCTGCCTGCACAGACTCCGGACATCAAAGAGGGGTCGACCTATAACAAGGGGTGCTCTGGGACTGTCCGGCAGATTCGCCTTGGAACATCTGAGCCCTGCTGAGTGACTCGCGGCTCCCCGAAGAACGTAAGACCTCCGAACCTATGCTTGAGCCCTGCTGAGTGACTCGCGGCTCCCTGAAGATCGTAAGACCTCCGAACGTGTGCTTGAGCCCTGCTGAGTGACTCACGGCTCCCCGAAGAACGTAAGACCTCCGAACCTATGCTTGAGCCCTGCTGAGTGACTCGCGGCTCCCTGAAGATCGTAAGACCTCCGAACTTGTGCTTGAGCCCTGCTGAGTGACTCGCGGCTCCCCGAAGAACGTAAGACCTCCGAACTTGTGCTTGAGCCCTGCTGAGTGACTCGCGGCTCCCTGAAGATCATAAGACCTCCGAACTGGTGCTTGAGCCTGCTGAGTGACTCGCGGCTCTCCCTGACTCTCTTTGGTCCCACCGGACCCCACGACGACAAGCGTATCCCCCAGCTCGAGGATTGTGAGCTGTGCGCCGGGTACGCTCCTGCATTTGATCCGATCCCCCCCATAGACTGTCCAGCTACCTCCTACCCCCGCCAAAACTCTGTGAGCCCACGCTCTGCTTGTAAATATCTGCCTTGCTGATCATAAAGATCCTACCACTTCGATTTGATAAAGCTTGAATCCTAAGAACCCTCGGTGTGGTGTCTCTTTGTCGTGTGGTGCCAAGTGTACGATCCTAGGTACGAGATTCCTCCCCTGCGGAATCTCCCGCCAGTGCCCGGCTACGATACCTTGAGGGTGGGTCTCAGGACAGTCAGGGCCCCCTCCGGGCTACCCTGAGGTCGCCTTCTAACATTGGTGGCAAGCGACGGGATTCGGGCCCATAACCTAGAGATCGTACCGTGAACGACTGACACTACCGACAAAGATGGCAGAAGGAAGCGCCATGAGCCCCGCAGAAACCAACACCAACAGGGTGTTCCAGGTGGAACAACTAGAAGAATACACGCACAAAGAACTGAAGCAATTCTGCAAGGAACTTAAAATCGCTACCACCGGTCTCAACACCAAAGAAGATTTGCAGAAAGCACTGAAAGCTTGGGTGGATGCCGGGGCCTCCCGCCCAGAAGGCATGGGGGAGCGACACGACGAAGCAGAACCCACCCAAGGCGAAAGCAGCAGCAATCAGGTGCGAGGCTTCGTGCCAGACGGGGGCCTTTCCCCGGAAGAGCTCGCAGACAGAGAGAGAAGTCGCAATCACGAACTCGAGTTAGCCAAACTCAAAATCGAAGGCGAATTGAAATTAGCAGAAAAAAAGCTAGCAGTAGAACAAATGCGCGTACAAGGCGAATTGGAGGAGAAGAAGCTCCAACGGGAGCACGAAGGAAGGAAGCTTCAACTAGAGCACGAACGCAGCTTGAAGGAGATCGAGCTCAAAGCCAGAAACGAGGAAGGGAGGCCCCCGGGGAACCGAGAGGCGACCTCCCCGGCGGAACAGAAGGTCCACATCCCCAAGGACGTGGTCAAAGAATATTATAAAAATGATGACATTCAACAATGGTTCAGGGCCTACGAGGTCGCCATGACCTCTCATCGGGTCCCGCAGAAGGACTGGGGGGCAGGGCTGTGGGGACGGTTTCTGAGCGAAGGAAGGGACACCCTGCTCGACCTACCCCTCTCCCTGCAGACCTCCTACAGCCACATGAAAGAGGCTCTCCTCACTAGGTACGGCCTCACCCCAGAGATGTACCGTCAGCGATTCCGGGACTGCAGGAAGATCCCAGGCACCACCTGGGTGGAGTATGTAAACTTTTTCAGTCGGGCCTTCGATGGGTGGATCAAGGGCAGCAAGGTCACCACCCTCGAGGAACTCACCGACCTCATGTTGTGGGAACACCTGGCGGCGAACTGCTTTGTGGAACTACGCCAGCATCTGCTCGACAGCAAACTCACCGATCCCCGGAAGCTGGCTGTGGAAGCAGACCGCTGGACCAACACCCGGGTCCCCCGGAGCAGTGTAGGAGAATACCCCCGAGCCAGTCAGGGACCACCCCGCCAGAGAGGGGGAGGGAACCAGGGAGGGCAGAGAGAGTCCCAGTCGAGTCCCCCGAAGGCCCAACCTCCACCTTTCCCGGCACCCCCCCCCACCAGTCTCCGGACCCCCCGGGAGACGGGGGCACCGGGTAACCATCACTTGTTTCCGTTGTCAAAGGTCCGGGCACTACGCCAATGACCCGGAGTGCCCCATGGCCCCCCAGGTTCCCCCTGCTGCACACCCTGCTAGACAGATAGCCAACGTAGCCCTGGGGGAGGAGGTTGAGGACACCGGGGAGTGGGAACCCGCAGCTATGGTCCTAGTGTCCCTGGGAGACAGAGAGATGGTCCCTGGTAGCCTCCTGCCCTCCAACACGAAGAAGTACGGGCAGCTCGTCAAAATCAATGGCCACCAGATAGAAGCCCTGCGAGACACCGGGGCCAGCATCACCGGTGTCCTCAGGCACTTAGTTCCCGAGGAGCAGATCCTACCCAACGTCTTTTGCCCCGTAATTTCCGCAGATAATAGAGAGAGTATGTGTCAGGTAGCCCTGGTGCCGTTTGAGTGGGGAGGGGTGATAGGTAAACTGAGGGTTGCCGTAAGAACCTCCCAGCCGGTCGACTGCCTCTTAGGGAACGACCTGGAGAGTTCTCCCTGGAAGTACGTCGAGCGCAAAGCCCACCTAGAGATGATGGGACTCCCCGAGTGGGTGTGCGCCACCACCCGATCTATGTCCGCCCGACTCACCCCCCCGGGGGGAAGCGAGGACCCCCCGACCGAGGGAGTCAGAGCAGTCCCCGCCGAGGGTCCTCCCGTCCCCCCATCGGGAGGGTCAGTCGCCAGCGACGAACCCTCCGACACCACCCCGGTCCCCGAGTTGAGCGATCTGGCCGAATTGGCCCCGTGGCGCCACGAGGGCGGGCCCACCCGGGAGGAGTTCTGCCGGGAGCAAGCCACCTGTCCTTCCCTGGTCGGACTACGGCACCAGGCCGAGGGCCAAGCCGCAGGCGACCAGACCGGAACACACCGAGTTTATTGGGAGAATAACCTCTTGTACAGTGAGCAGAAGTCGGTGGAGCTAGGATCCGGCCGGGTGCTGGTGGTACCCCTACGCTTCCGAGACTTCCTCCTGGGCTTGGCCCACGACGTCCCCCTCGCCGGCCACCTGGGTCAAGACAAAACCTACAGCCGTCTCGTGACTCACTTTTACTGGCCTAGGATGAGAGTAGCTGTAGAAGCCCACTGCAAGTCCTGTCCCACGTGCCAGGCTAGTGGGAAGAGTGGGGGGAAGCGCAAGGGTCCCCTCCAACCCTTCACGGTCGTCAGTACCCCATTCGAAAGAGTCGGAATCGACATCGTGGGGCCCCTGGATCCCCCCACCTCCCAAGGTCACCGTTTCATTCTGGTCCTAGTGGATCACGCCACCCGTTACCCTGAGGCGATCCCCCTACGCACAGTCACGGCTCCCGTGGTGGGCCGAGCCCTGATGGGGATCTTTTCCCGGGTGGGTTTTCCCCGCGAGGTCGTGAGCGATCGCGGCACTAATTTTATCTCGAAATACATGACGTCCCTGTGGCAACAATGTGGGGTGTCCTATAAGTTCACCACCCCGTACCATCCCCAAGGGAACGGCCTAGTAGAAAGGTTTAACCGGACTCTGAAGGGGGATGATCCACGGCCTAGAAGAACCCCTCCGGCGTAAGTGGGACGTCCTGCTCCCCTGCCTCCTGTTCGCTTACCGGGAAGTCCCACAGAAGTCCTTGGGGTTCAGCCCGTTTGAATTACTATATGGGCACCCCGTCCGAGGTCCCCTCAGTTTGGTTAAGGAAGGGTGGGAGGCAGCACCCCAGACCCCCCCACGAGATGTGTTCCAATACGTTCTGGCCCTCCGGAACCAGACCAGGAAGTTCCGAAAGCTGGCCGAGGCCAACCTGGAGGCCAGCCAAGAAGAAATGAAGCGCTGGTACGACCAGAATGCCACTCTGGTCGAGTTCCAGCCGGGCCAGCAGGTATGGGTCATGGCCCCCGTGAAGCCTGGCGCCCTCCAGGACAAGTGGACCGGGCCCTTCAAAGTGATTGAGCGGAAGAGTTCAGTCACGTACTTGGTGGACGTCCAGTCGCCCCGGGATCCCCTGCGGGTCCTACACGTGAACCGCCTCAAGCCTCACTTCGTACGGACAGAACTGAGCCTCCTGCTGGCCACCGATGACGGGGCCGAAGATGAGTCCGATCCCCTCCCGGACCTCCTGTGTGTCAAGGAGAAGGATGGCTCTGTAGAGGGAGTGAACCTCTCCCCATCCCTCACTGACCAACAACAAGCGGACTGTCGCCAGCTCCTAGGACAATTCTCCGACCTCTTCTCCCTGATCCCCCGAGTCACCGACTGGTGTGTCCATGACGTGGACACCGGGGACAGCCCGCCAGTAAGACACCGAGCCTACCGAGTCCCTGACCGAGTCCGGTCCTGCATTCAAGCTGAAGTCTCGAAGATGTTGACCCTGGGGGTGATCGAGCCATCCGATAGTCCCTGGGCCAGTCCCGTGGTCCTAGTTCCGAAGGCAGCGGCCCCCGGTGTCGCCCCCGAGCTCCGATTCTGCGTGGACTACCGGGGGCTCAATGACGTCACCCGGGCCGATGCCCGCCCCATACCCCGAGCCGACGAGCTCATTGACCGACTCGGGGCAGCCCGGTTCCTCAGCACATTCGACCTCACCTGCGGATACTGGCAGATTGCGCTCAGAGAGGAAGCCAAGGAGCGGTCCGCCTTCTCCACCCCAGATAGGCATTATCGCTTCCGCGTAATGCCCTTCGGAATGAAAAATGCCCCGGCCACCTTCCAGCGACTGGTGAATAGGGTCCTGGCCGGGATGGAACAGTTCAGTGCGGCCTATCTAGACGACATCGCTGTTTTCAGTTCCGGATGGAGTGAGCACCTCCAGCACCTCCGGAGAGTGCTAACCGCCCTGCGCCAGGCAGGCCTCACAGTAAAAGCCAGCAAGTGCCAGATTGGGCAAGGATCAGTAGTCTACCTGGGGCACCAGGTCGGGAGCGGTCAGGTTGCCCCTCTACAGCCAAAGATCGACGCCATCCTAGCCTGGGAGCCACCCACCACCCAAACGGAGGTCCGAGCCTTCCTGGGCCTCACTGGCTACTACCGAAGATTCATCCGGGGGTATGGCAGCCTGGTTGGCCCCCTCACCGAACTCACATCAAAAAAACAGCCCAAGAGGGTGCAGTGGACGACTGCCTGCCAGGAAGCGTTCGATGCCCTAAAGAAGGCCATGTGCACGGCCCCCGTCCTCCAGGCTCCCGACTACTCCAAGGAGTTTGTAGTCCAGACCGATGCCTCCGAGCATGGCATTGGGGCCGTCCGGTCCCAGGTGAATGACCAAGGCCTAGACCAGCCCATCGCCTTCCTCAGCCGGCGGCTGTTGCCCAGAGAACAGAGGTGGAGCACCATTGAGCACGAAGCATTTGCCGTAGTCTGGGCCCTCAAAAAGCTGCGCCCTTACGTGTTTGGCACCCATTTCAAAGTACAAACCGACCATCGGCCCTTGCGATGGCTCATGCAGATGCGAGGAGAAAACCCCAAGCTACTGCGGTGGTCAATCTCCCTCCAGGGGATGGATTTCACCGTAGAACATCGCCCTGGTACGGACCACGCCAACGCGGACGGCCTCTCCCGGTTCTTCCGCCTCAGCGAAGAGAACCCCCCAAGATGATGGGTAGTTCTCTCCGGCTTTCAGCTGGGGGGACGCGTGTTAGACCCGGCCTCGTAGCATGGCTCTTCCTGTCCTCGCACTACCTAACCTGGTACCAGGGACCCCAAGCACACGGCCCAGCCGATCCTTCCCACCAGAACACACACACGCAGCCCGGGCCTCCCCGTCCCTGGCCTCTCTCCTTTCGGCCACCCCGGGCACGCGTGCCCACTTCGTGCACCAAGATGGCCGCCCGGCCCCAGCACAACCCGGGCCTAGAGGCGCCACTCCGGCTGGAGGACATCACGCTTCCAGGGGATGAGAGAGGGAGGAGCAGTTTCTATCGCACCTCTGAACTCCCCTGGGACGATGGGTTTCGATCGGCCCTCCGGCCTCCCTGAGGGCTGGCTCCACGCCTGCTGGGTGTCTGGGACTCCTCCCGACCCGGCCCTGAAAGGATCAAAAGACAATAGCAGGAAACCTCGACAAGCGACCCCCAGGTGACAAGACCCCTGCCTGCACAGACTCCGGACATCAAAGAGGGGTCGACCTATAACAAGGGGTGCTCTGGGACTGTCCGGCAGATTCGCCTTGGAACATCTGAGCCCTGCTGAGTGACTCGCGGCTCCCCGAAGAACGTAAGACCTCCGAACCTATGCTTGAGCCCTGCTGAGTGACTCGCGGCTCCCTGAAGATCGTAAGACCTCCGAACGTGTGCTTGAGCCCTGCTGAGTGACTCACAGCTCCCCGAAGAACGTAAGACCTCCGAACCTATGCTTGAGCCCTGCTGAGTGACTCGCGGCTCCCTGGAGATCGTAAGACCTCCAAACTTGTGCTTGAGCCCTGCTGAGTGACTCGCGGCTCCCCGAAGAACGTAAGACCTCCGAACTTGTGCTTGAGCCCTGCTGAGTGACTCGCGGCTCCCTGAAGATCATAAGACCTCCGAACTGGTGCTTGAGCCTGCTGAGTGACTCGCGGCTCTCCCTGACTCTTTGGTCCCGCCGGACCCCACGACGACAAGCGTATCCCCCAGCTCGAGGATTGTGAACTGTGCGCCGGGTACGCACCTGCATTTGATCCGATCCCCCCAAAGACTGTCCCGCTACCTCCTACCCCCGCCAAGACTCTGTGAGCCCACGCTCTGCTTGTAAATATCTGCCTTGCTGATCATAAAGATCCTACCACTTCGATTTGATAAAGCTTGAATCCTAAGAACCCTCGGTGTGGTGTCTCTTTGTCGTGTGGTGCCAAGTGTACGATCCTAGGTACGAGATTCCTCCCCTGCGGAATCTCCCGCCAGTGCCCGGCTACGATACCTTGAGGGTGGGTCTCAGGACAGTCAGGGCCCCCTCCGGGCTACCCTGAGGTCGCCTTCTAACAGTAGATCTCCATTGCAATGCTACAATATTCAGAGTCTTGAATCTACTCATCTGTGGCTAGTACCAAACCCCTACCCCACTCGATAGCCACACACCTTTTTCCCCCAATATCAAAAATATGGCTGTAAATTGCTTCACACTAACAGGTACTTAATTCACTAACCCTAATAATCAACTATTGGGGAAGGGGTTAGGAGTTATCCCAGTAAAATTCCTAGTCAAATGACAAATTAAAAGTGTGTTCCCAGAAAGCATATATCTGATGAAACCACCAAGCCACATGTAAGAAATCCACCAGTTGATTCGGACATCTGACACACTTTGAATTGTAAATGAAACTGTGGGCCTTTACTATAGCAGGAGTAGAACATAACCTGTGCAAGTAATTCTGGTCTACAAAAAAAGGGAACCAGGAGATATTCAGGTCCAGCACACATGCTCCATGTAGCAATGATCTTTTGGTAAAAGGGGCGTGCAGTTCCTCAAGGCAAGAGAGGTGTAGAAGATTAAAGTTCCAGGAAAAGGAATGTGGTCCAATAAGAGAAGGTGCCCTCACACACACGAATGGGTGTCATGCTTCATCAATGAGCTAGCTCCTTGTCGGGTCGGCGCTGCAATGCCCGAAGGGCACCCACTAGGGGGCTTTTCTAGTCTAAGAACTACAGTTCCCATGATCCCACAGAAGTATGTTTTACATTACATCCTTCATGTAGTCTGCAATTTATAGATAGGTAGGGATCACAAACATTTGAATCGTTATATGCATATAATGGGCAGCAACCCACCCTAAACGGACAATCATTCACATATATGGCAATAGTACAGTTTAGAATACTACGGTTCCCATTATCCCCCAGGCAACCCTGGGCATGCCCTGTATGGATGGCCGGGCGCGCATGCGCTGACAGCCCCTGACATGTAAAAGAGGGACACCATTCTCCATCATGGTCGCTAAGAGCTGGGAGATGTGGACCCTAATAGCCACATAAGCGGGGCTAGGATCCTTGATGACATGAGTAATCTTGAACGAGATGAGTGTGAATGTAACTTTCACTTTGATTGAGATGCTTTAAATAACTTCACACCGGTCCTAATTGTTTGGCTTTCTGTTTTTCCACCAATCCAAATAGTGTTTGACTATAGGACTACCCCGTTTTCCACACTCCTATGAGACGCGTGTAGTCCGCCCAAGTTGGGTAAGGAAAGTTTTTGCATTCTCTAAAAAGACCCTGCTGGTGGAGATTAAGTAGTGGGCACATGATTAGTACTTCTATTCGATCACTTGTTTTGGGTGTTTATATGTAAAAAAAACAAAAAAAACACTTGTAATCTCTGTACAATTCTCAAGGCGTTTGGACGCATAATGGCAGTAGAATGATCAATAGATCACAAAATTGATTCACTTTTAAGACTGTTCAGATGTGCACTTCACGTCCACCGGAAGTTTTGTTTGGCTGGGGTGCTATCACTGTTCCCACAGCCTTCACGATAAATCTGAATTAGGATGCATGTAATCTGCTGTCGGTGTCTAAGCCGCTCTGCCTTTTTCTAACAGAGACATGGCTGGGAGAGAGCTCCGGCCCGGATCTAGCCAACGCTATTCCCGCTGAATATATCATCATCAGAGCGGATAGGGCCGCAGGTAGAGGTGGCGGGGTGGCACTGGTGGTTGACAAACGTTTTTCTTGTACGACTTTTCCGATCGATAATATCGCGGGATGTGAATCCCTCGGTTTCACCCTCTCCTTGTCCCCTCACTAAGCTTGCGTCGGGCTTTTAATATATAGAGCACCCGGACCGTTAGGATTCTTCTTTGAGGAATTGCAGGTTGCGCTCTCTGTACTTTGTTTAAAATCTGAGCACTGCATATTGTTGGGAGATTTTAATCTACATATGGATATGAGCAGTAATGCAGACGTTGGTAAACTGTGGGATATTACAGCTCCTTTGGGTTTGTAACCGTACATCTCAGTTCCAACACACAACAAAGGCCATATCCTTGACCAAGTCTTCTCTACTATGCTGATTAACATGCTTCCTCCAGTCCCGGTACTGTGGTCTGACCACTATTTAATAAATTTTCATATCCCCTCCACCACTGCATCTTCCATAAGACCGCTGGAATGCTCCAGAGGGATGGCACGGGCTTTTCATCTGGTGTCCTCTGAAATGTTGGCGCACGCTTTATCTCTCCACCCCTGTCAGCTATCCGGCAGTTTAGAGCAGGATCTGGATTTGCTTCAGAAGTGGCTTATGGATAGATTTGAGGAGCTAGCTCCTGAGAAATCACCTAGCAAACTCTGTCGGCGCGCTTCAGCCCCATGGTTCTCTCCCTCTCTCGGCGAGATGCGACGTGAGTGCAAGAAAGCCGAAAGAGCATGGCGTCGCCTTTATGATCCCGGGGATAAAACGAAATATAGGGAAGCTATTAGGCTGTACCACAGCCATATTATGGCTGGAAAAAAAAGCCTATTTCGAAAGAAGGATTGACGAGGCTGAGAACACTAGTAAAGAAGTCTTTCGCATTGTTAAGGAATTTGTCTCCCCTACTTCACTCTTGCCCTCACATTCTCATACTGAATCTTGGGTTGCCCAACTCGCAATCTTTTTCACCACTAAAATCAAATCCATTCAATATACTTTTCCCCCTATGAGCCTTGCATCTATACCCAAGACTAGATCGGCTCTGTCTCCTCACGGGGTGGTGGAAGGTTTTTCTTTATCCGAATTTCCTCCTTTACTATCCGCAGCTTCACTTGATCTCCTCTCCCAGCTGAAATCCGGCTCCCCGCAGGATCCCTGCCCTGCAAAATGTCTTGGGCGAGTAGCACCTGCCTTGAACTTCTTGCTTAACCCGGTGCTCAACAGATCCCTGAGCACTGGAGTTGTCCCCCAAGCCTGGAAGCACGCCCTGATCCTGCCGCTAGTCAAAAAGCCCAATTTGGACCCACTTATCCATTCTAATTACAGGCCTATCTCCCTCCTCCCTGCTTTGGCAAAAGTGGTTGAGAAACATGTGCATGTCTCTCTTTCTACCTTCATTGAGAGAAATAATATCTTGCATGACACTCAATCGGGTTTCCGTGCGAATATGAGCACGGAGACCGCCCTTCTCGAAATCACCGATGCCATTAGGGAGGTATTAGACACTGGAGGAAAGGCCATCCTGGTAATGCTGGATCTGTCGGCGGCCTTTGACACCGTTCCCCATGATGGTCTCCTTTTAAGACTCTGGGAGATCGGACTTCGGGGAACGGTGCTAAATTGGTTTAAGTCATTTTTGACCGGCCGACGGCAAACGGTCTGGGCTCCTCCCTTTTCCTCCGAGATGCCGCCTTTGGAAGTTGGGGTGCCTCAGGGTTCCATCCTAAGCCCCACCCTTTTTAATATCTATATGGCTCCTCTGGCGGCGGTGGCGGAATCGTTTGGTGCCCAGATCATATCCTATGCTGACGACACCCAGCTCCTCTTTACCTGTGCTAAGGGTTTGGACTTTGACGGCTCGCGGATCAGAGACTGTTTGAAGGCCATTTTTGACTGGTTTCAACAGCACAGTCTGAAATGTAATTCCGACAAATCGGAATTGCTCTTTTTTGGGTGCCCCCCGGACCCCAGATGGAAAGCGTGGTGGCCTTCTGATATGTTTCCACCGGTAGCTGTTTCATCTAAGGCTAAGAATCTTGGCTTTCAGATTGACGATGATCTCTCTTTCAGACCTCAGATTCTTGGCCTAGCGGGCAAATGCTTTGGTATCCTGAAGATGCTGCGCAAGTTTCTTCCGCTGTTGTCTCTTCACCACAGAAAGATCATTGTGCAGGCCCGGATAGGCTCTCGCCTTGATTATGCAAATGTGCTCTATCTGGGGCTGCCTAAATTTCTTCTTTCGCGTTTGCAGATTGTGCAGAATTCCGCCGCAAGAGCCATTTATGGTCTGCAGCGGAGAGCGAGGGCTTCTGAGCTTTTGGAAAAGTTGCATTGGCTCCCGATGTCCAAAAGGATCACCTTTAAAGCATTAACCCTTGCCTTTAAGGCACTCCACCTGATAGGGCCCAAATACATCAGGAAGCGCTTGGCCTTCTATGTTCCTAGCAGAACTTTGAGATCTTCATCATTGTCCATGGCCGCTGTCCCTTCCATTAGACGGGCTAGAATTGGAGGTCGCTCCTTCCGTCATCTGGCGCCCCAATGTTGGAATTCTTTGCCCGTCTCCTTGAGAAAAGTCAATAACTTACTGACTTTCAGGAAGGAGCTGAAGACTTGGCTTTTCTCTCAGTAATTTTTCTGTCTGCTCTCATCTTCCCCGGTCTTACCTCTCGGGTTTTTGCCAAAGCGCCGGGACACTCTTCGGAGTAGCCGTGCGCTATAAAAGACTCGATTTAACATAACATAACAAGAGCGCGCATAACATTGGCACTGCCCCTCACGGGACAAATTAGCGCAGCTCTATCAGGACACCTGTATGTGTAGTGAGTTACTATATGTTTCTCTCACTTATTTCAGGTTGGACATATCAAAACTGCCCTTTCGGATCCAGGATAGGTATATCCAAGGGCCGGGTACAGTGGTGCAGCTATCTGCACCGCAGGACTAATTTACCTTCGACCAGGGAGGGTATTTTCATCACGCTTGCCCTGACGAAAGCCTTGGACCCTCAGTGGCCATAAACTGGAGGCTGAAACATGTTGGCAATTTGATTAGGGTCATAGGACCATTATATCCTTGAGTACCCTTCTTGTTTTTTTTAATATCACCCGATACTCCACTATTAAAGGGATACCGGGAGTCTCAGGAGGATTTTTAATCTTTAACCCCCTGGCCTATTCTTCTAAGTGCTCCCTGGAATACGGTTGAGCCCACCCTGACCTTTAGGAGTCAGGGTGAACCAGATGATGAAGCATGACACTACTAGAGTGTGTGAGGGTTACTAAACCAAAGCAAATTGCTCCCAATTCATGTGAGTTAAACTGTAGTTTTCACCTGTAGGAGAAGATATTGCCCTGCATGTAGCGCGAGTGGTAGGATACTTTTGGTGAGGGTTAGAGTGATTTTACAGTCTGACTCCCAAACAGAGCAAACTCTCTCAGAAAGTGACCATCTTATTCACCAGCTTTCTGGCATCCCTATACATATTTCTGACATACACATTTGTAGCAAAACATATGCTACTGGAGGCTAGGCCTCTCTGGGTGTTGTCAAGGTGCAAGAGAAAGGACTAAATACTTAGGACACCTCTCAAGTGATTTTTCTCCCTCCTTCCCAAATTGTTTCAGAAACTTACAGCAGCTTAAAACATTAACAAATAAGATAGCATATTTTGAGCAAGGTTTCAAGCAAATAGATTATACACAATATCCTAGATAAACGCTGCATCTTTCCTAAAAGAGGAGCAAAGAGAATATTGCTAGGAAAAAGTATGTGAAGTAGCTAACATTGGCTGCCCTACTAATGTCTAGTTGAAACATGCATTTGTAAGGACATTAATGCTACGTTTGCTCTCATGGAATAAGCATGATGTCAGGGGTACTTGTGCTCCTCCAATATTGTCGGATTTGGAAACTAAATCAACTATGCAATTCACAATAGTGATTTTATCGCCAGGTGAAGTGAAAAATAGATGCCCAGAGAGTCAGGACAGACATCTGCAACTGAAGAAACCTGTGGTTTAGGCTCAAACAGTGGGGCGACAATTTCTTGATTTAAGTGGAATTGGATTAATTCTTCTTAAGGAAGGAAGGGACAAAACAGCAACTGGTGTAAGGCTCTTCGGGGGACAGCCCAATGCTCATTGAACATAGTGTCACAGGTAACTTCCAAAGGAAAAAAAAACAATCTACCAATTCAGGAAGCCGGTCATTAAAGCCATGGAATCAAATGGTTTGTGCATGAGCAAGAAATACAAAATAATTAAAATAATGGCAATCGACAAAATCTTTTACAGGAAGACGAAGGTAGAGAAGACTACCAAAATGCAGCTTGAGAACATTGTTTGCAAAAGAAAATATTTCAGAATGTGCATTTACGTATACTGCAATAGAGGACAGGTTATATGTATAGGAATCCAATTTTAGCCCACAGAGGCTGAAAAGAATGTGAAACATAACACATTGTCCAAGGATTTAAATGCCTGCCCATAGCCCAGTAACAATGTCTTAGCCATTTTCTTCTCTATCATTTCCTAGGATACTCCTTTCTAGTCACACACATTAACTATACTTTCTTGTAACCTTTCCACATATGCTAGGACTAGTGTCTTAGGAACCAGGCCCTTCAGCTCAGCTGTTAGAGTGGTGAAGAATGGGCTCTCTCGGCTAACCTACCAAGCTTAACTAGTGGTATTGGGTTGGAGTTGCATGATCTTCTGCACCTTAAAAGAGGGCGGCTGCACAGTGGAAAATAAGTAAATACACAATCCTGAATTTCCAGAACTTACAAAGTCAGACGCTTCGCAGGAACTTCCACCCCAGATGGGACACAATTTCCACGCATTGCACCTTATTTCCCATAGTTGCAAAATCTATTCAATAATAGCTCCAGACTCTGCAGTTTGACTTTCATTTAGGTGAAGTGTATGTTGCAGTCTCCTGCAAATCTGCCTGCACGTTTCTCTTCACCCGAAAATAGCAAGCTACTGGGAGTTTGCTGCTGCCCACACATCAATCCCAAATCTGAACCACAAGACTGGAATTCTCTGCTTGCTTGTCCAGACAGAATACTGAAATATTGGTGTGTGTTAAGAAACAAACATCTGCTCCCTGGAATTTTATTTTTTATTTTATACTAATACATTAACTTTATGCTATATCCCATAAAATATTGTGCAATGTAATCAGATTCTCATTGTGTCAATGACAAACCACCGTAAGGCCCGTCATTCTGCGAGTCACCTTTGTTAAGCAGGGCCCGCATAATGAGGATAAAGCACTAAACCACAAAACTCTGTTAACAAGTGGGACAACAGAGGGACCAATAACCATCCCGGAAAGAGGAAGGGGGAGTCAGAATCATTATTAGGTGTAACATTGGGTATGCCTTAATGGGAGGGTTTGTGCATTTTTACAATCCTGAATCTCTGGAGCGGAGTCCATAAACAGTGTAGCCATGCTGCCATCAGTAGCATGAAATTTGCTGCGGTGGTATTCCTCAAGGTGTTACCATTGCTTTATCCGTCCAGCGCAGATCATTCTCTCCCAGGTCAGGCAAATCATCAAGGATTCGCATTCAGGCTCTGCCCAACTCCCAGGGCACAACCCCCTGGTAGCCACATGTCTCAGCACCATACCCTCACAGTCAGCCCATTTTCAAAGTTCAGCTAGCCAGTGCCCGACTTTGGGTCCCCCTGGGTCTTTCCAGGTCATAGTCGGCTGCCTTCAAGCTAGGATCAACGCTGTGTCCATAAATCTTGTCATTACAACATGTGTTTTGGGGCGGGGAAACCATCCCAACAGGCAAGCCTGGTGGCTGAAGGTATTTTTCAGTCAGTTGTAGCTGCTACCACCTCCATCACCTTGTCCGAGAAATGGGTGAGGATCAAGAAAATGGGCATCGATATCTCCACATTTGGGACACCTGCTCCCCCGTTCGCACCTGGGGGCATCAGATTTACACTTTTGGTGTGAGGTACGCCCTATGAATAAAGTAATACTGTATGAGTTTATGATGGGAGTTACGTGACAAAATGGGGGTACGTGTTAGTATTTTGGTCTGCTCGGGGTCGCATATAGGTGTCCACAGGTCCAATGCCTGGCATTGCCCAGCTTTTCCCTGGATGTGGGAATTTCAGGAATTTTGGGTCTACAAGGAACGATTTGCTCTCCAGTCAACTGAGAATATTTGTCTTGGGAAGTCCAAAAACCAGGAGGTCAATTGTTCCTGCAGATAACTCCCCAGTCCACTCGAGAAGAGCATGTGATTAAAGAAAGAGGAGGTTGCACAAGGAAGCCCCCTTTATCTGGTTGGACTCCAAGATATACCAGTAAACAAAGTGCAAGGCCTTTGTAAGAATGGAGATCTTCTTGAACTGCAAGTGACAGAGTCCAGTTTCTTGACAAATGAAGCACCAGGATTCCCATCGGAAGCCCAAACAACAGTATCACAGGTATGCAAGCGGCCATTAAACCCAGGTCTTTCTAGATTCACAATGCCAGAGTAAATAATGCTGAACAATTAGGGCGGTGGAAATGCAAGACTCACAGAGAGGTCTATCACCATTCCCAAGAACAAAAGTCTGATATTCAAGAAGATGAGATTTTCTGGTTCATGGACAATTCCAGATTGAAAAGGGTGTTGCGAACGATTTAAAGTTCCATCTGACAGGAAGAGGGAGACAGTGCCCTGACCAGCCAGTTGTCCAGGGAATGGTATAATTAAAAGTCTGTAGATGAAGAGAAGCTGCCACAAATGAATGAACCTTTCTGAAAACCCTCAGAGCAGATATCAGGCAAACGGGTAGACATTTATTAGTAATGCTGGTCATACCAATATTGTGCTTCCTTGATGAGACTCTGCAAGCTTCCATCATGCGAATTTACAAAAGTCCTAGTCCCACGTCCAAGATTGGAGCTAGAATAACCATATTAAAGGTCTCCATTCAGAGAACAGGATTAGGGGAATAAATGTCCAATATGAATACAAGTCCACCCACAAATGTATTTTGGGAATAAAGAAAATACTTGGAATAAAATCCCTGGGGCATTTACATTGCTCAGTCACTACTGAAAGCACATGTTGAATCTTTCCTAAGAGCTCTACAGAGGACTTTTAAAACACTGAAGGATAGGAGTGACGGCCCAAATGAAGACCATTTAATGATAATGTTTAGTGCCCAATGGTTACTCAATGATTTGGATCCGGTGATGATAAAAGGTAGTCAAAGACTTCCTATACTGTGGATGCATGTTCCAAGACGGGTATTGGAGCCTCTTGTATACCCTTAATGTGTATCAGCCTGACTTCTTGGAGTGCAGGTAGAGCATGATGTACCTTTTGGTTTGAAACTGAACCTAGGCGTTTTGGCAAATGCTTTCCAGCTTTCTGTTCAGCTTTATTCTATTAGATTACAGACATAAGTACAGGTTTCGCATTTTGTTTAGGAAATCAGTTTATGGATTTGGCAGGTGGGAGAGTTTTCATGAATGGGTAAATCCATGATTGTATCTCAGAAAGTCTGATGATAGGATTAGGTACAAAACCAATGTGTCTTTGCAAACAGACTGATTAATTATTAACGGTCACCAGTATATCAACAAGCCATCTATCAATCATGCCATTGCAAAACAGCCTTCTTGCCTTCTGACAAAACAAAAATTCCCTAATCTCATCTGGGAGGGTGAAACTGTGCTGCTATGAGATTTTTTTTTAAGTATGTGTGTTGTAGAGAGAGAACCTACAGAATGGTGACAGAATACTGTAGATGGTCAAAGAGAACTGGAGGGGTATATGTTTTCTGAGCACAGAAGCGGAGTACTACTGCCATGTAATGCAGGCTTACGCAGTCCGTGTTTTCCATGCAGCCACAGTAGGTAGCTGACCACCTTTTTAGCCCTCTGGTTACCTTTGCTGAAATGGCTGCCTTTCCTGTAGCTTGGGTAGATATTGAGGCCATTAAGGGGTTTTCTCTGCAGGCACTTACACCTCTCCTGATATTTGTGTTGTCATCTCTAATATTTCTTTCCAAGGCCTACAGCACAGAGAGTTTGAGCCTCAGTTGTCAATTCTGCATCTCTTCATCAGTGTGACCACCACGCTAAGTATTTCCTGAGAAAGGAAGATGTGCATCAGTCCATCATCTTAGTAGGAAACCTCCAGGAGCATAAAAAAGAAGGTTGGACTTTGGGATAGCAATAGATGAACATTTTTAGGCCTGAGGTCGCAGCCACCTAGGGAAAACTACTAACCCAGTCATTTCTGAAATGTTTACACATGAGAGTCCTGGGTGGTGTGGCTTGTGTGGATACCACCAATTTCTTACCAGAATATCAGGGAACATTAACATTTGGCCTAAAAATAGAAAAAACTCAAATTTCTGTGACA
This sequence comes from Triturus cristatus, assembly GCF_964204655.1. NCBI lineage: Eukaryota > Metazoa > Chordata > Amphibia > Caudata > Salamandridae > Triturus > Triturus cristatus. Next base: position 1,114,523,201 of record NC_140591.1, on the reverse strand, counting down.
GAAGGGTTTGGAATTTCTCTTCATGGTGTACTGTGTTTATGACAAGACGATTGAGAAAGTTGAATGGTGGGACGTTTTTTTCCCCCAGAAGTTCTGGAGTTTTCCTTCAATGATTTATGTTGTAGTGTATATGAAATAGTGGTACTAGTTTTTTTAATTTGTGATGGTATGTGTATGGTCTTGTACCGAAATAAACTAAACTGACTTCTACATACATGTTTAGGCATAATGAAGGCAAAGGGCCCTAGCCCACTGTGAGAACTCACATAACTGTCCAGAAATGTACAAGAATATTCTGGCACAGCTTCACAAATCTGATCAGAGAACTATGGATAATTTGGTTGCATGTTGTTCAGAACCACAGGTCACACTCCCACTGATATTTACCCTCTCACCCACCATTTATTCCAGCTTTTGTCTCTTATTAATCTGAACGGCAAAGAGAAAAATGCCTTTGTGGGAGGGAAGGGCGGAAATAGAAGTTAGGAGGCTTGATTTGCTTATCAATTGTTACTTTTTTATTCACCGCCTATATTTAGAAGTCTTCTTCTGGTTGTCCTCTGCGTAATGGGTCTTCACGCTTTTCCTCTTTTGCTGTTTCAGGTCCCTTGTCTTCGGCTGGACATTCCCCAGGAAGCATCTGTGCCACAACTCTCCTGAGTTACGGCGGCGATTTCAAACCTCCTGGGGGGGATCCACCAGTCCTCACTCCACTCCTGAGTCACTTATTAGTCGTTGTCACCCAAACCTTCTTTTGGCTCCCCGCTTTTCCTCCTCAGGGTCTCTCCTGCTCCTTCTTCCCTGGCGTTTTTCAGCTCCTCTTGACTACACCTCTTGACCTCCACTCCAGACGCCGCTTCCTCTTCCTGTTCCACCGGGGAGGAGAAAAGGTGGATCTCACATTGGTCCCTCTCCTCGGGAACTCCTCCTCCTTCCTGTATGGGAGGCCGGGAGCAACGAGTTACCCTTGCTGGACTTTGATGTTCCCCGGTCCATGGCAGTCTTGGCTGCTTTCCACAAGACGTTTCAACCCACTGTATGAGGTGGGTTTTGGGTTCTCCCTCGCAGCCTTCTTTCGCCATCACTCCTTGGCATAAGATTTACATTGTGAGAATGATCTCCAAAAGCATCAAGTACTTAGTCATACATTACTACAAAATATCCAATAATAGCGAAAAACTGAAGGTCCTCTACATTGGTACACTGACCCATAGCAATGCATTCAGTTGTAGGCTTGACAGGCCAGAGATAAGGGGATTAGGAGGAGAATCCCATTTCTCCCATAGTTGGGTGTTCTGTTAGCTGATCAAAAGTTGCTCCTGGAGGTTTCCATCTGAGTAGCAGTAATGTTCCCTTTATCATGGTAAAAAAAGCAAAGAACCAAAATCATTAAATCAGGGGTTTATATAGCACACCTACTCACCCGTAAGGGTCTCAAGGCGCTGAAGGGGGGTGGGGAGGGGTCGGCTTATCCATCTGGGCGCAGGCAAAACTAGATCAACCAACATAAATATAATCTGCTTTTACTGGTACATGCTTAAAAAAAGAAGGTATACCTCCATGTTTCACCATCATACCACACCAGGCAGTCATACACTGGGCCAGGATCACAAAACTTCTTTTCAAATGAATTCAGCAGCTCCACTTGACACTGCAGCTCTTCCTTTATCAATTTGCTAACCTATAAAAGAAACACATTAAGTTAGGATGTTGGTCAGTATGTCTGGAACCCAAATTGGACCAGTGTGTCCTGTGAAGATGCAAAATATTGAAAACTGCAGCAGAATTTAAAAGGATAGATGCAAAAACAATTCTATGAGACAAAACCACAAATCTGTGAGGCTTTTTCCAGATTACTGGGGCAATCGGTAGCTCCTGACCCAGGTGGGACCATTTTACCATTGGTGTCTTGGAGACTCTGGTACTACTGCACTACAGCTGGATAACCAAGATCCACTTGAATCTTCAAGGACACAGAATTTAGTAGTTGATGATTCAGAGCGGATTTGGAACATAAGTAGGAAGTTATTCACACTAAAATAAGTTAAAAAAACAACAACATAAACTCTAAAAACATTACCATTGATTTAATCAAAAGTAATGTACGAATTGAACCTATGATGCAAAATACAGCTATCCGTTATAAAAATTAGAGGTGGGTGAAGGATTCCACTTCGCCTGTGGAGTTTTGGCACAGAGTTCCGCAAAACTCAGCGAAGTGATGCGGAACGGATGTGTTTCTCTCAAGGGGCTCACCAACATTAGGTTGGCGAACACTTGCGCGAAAAAAAAAAAAAATCACATTCTAGACCTCCCCCCAGCGAGATTTCCAATGCAGTCGGTCACAGCAGGTGAGACTGCTCAATTTGAAAAATCTGCTGCTTGCATTGAGGAAGCTGCCTATCAAGTAGAATGTCTACTCGAGCGTCTGTAGGCAGGCGGGATGCTGAGTGCCGTTCGCACTGATTTTACAGCATGGGGCAAACTCCTCGTGCTTAAAATCAGTGCAAGCAGTGCGACTTAATAGACTGCCGCTGGCGGAGCGCCGCGGATTTTTTGGGGCACTTCTCAGTGTTCCATGGAGTAGAAGTAAGGATTTCTCACTGACCAGGTTTTAGCTTCAAGCGGGTTAACACAGGGCTCCCCTCTTCCCCTGCCTCGCTGGTCTCAAGTCTCGTCCCTATATTTGCCCTTTGTTACCTTTTTGTGGCCCCAGACATACGTCCACGTTCTTTTCAACAACCTTATAAGCCAAGCTGACTGAAATTGCTTTGATAGGCCTCAGGCAAAAACAAAAATTATTCCAAAGGTAAGGCTATTGTTTCTTTTAAGGATTTTCTCTTGTTGAGTAAGACCAGATCTTTACCCAAAACAAGATTGATTACAGCAACAATTCATGTTTATTATATTGAATCCCCATTTGTCATAAGAGGCAATGAGAGGGAACAACTGGTATGGTCAACAGTTGTTTCATGAATTTCCACTGCTGAATATCCAGCACCCCATGTTTAGGCTGACCTGTACCTCCGCTCCATATAAAGCAGAGGCAAATACTTTGTCTTTGCTCGCATACCAAATGCAATGCACATGACCTCACCCTTGAAGTAACAAATGCAATTACAAAGATCATAAATAATTTAGCAGATGAGATTACACATTACCATTGATACCATCAATGAGACAACAATGAGTATGGTATTATTTATTAGAATTAGTCTGAGTTGTTTAATGATGTGCTTTTAGGTGTTGCTACTTACTGGTATAGATTTTGTGAAATCGTAAGCACTGCATTTGAGGTGTTAATTATAATCTGCAAAGCTGATATGGGGTATTGATTTCGGAGCTAATCAGATTTGGTCAATTTCAGCTTTTTTTTAGGTTTTGTAACAAGAACTTTAATTTAACTATGGTTCTGAAAATTAATTTCAGGGTATTTTTTAAAACATTCTGTTACAACTAATGCAAATCATAAATTCACTTCAAATACCTTTGGCCAAGCCCTGCATCCAGACTGATGCTGCCAGCAACAACATGCTGGACACTGCCTTTAAAGTATATAAAAAGTGATGGATGGAATGCTTGAATTTATCTTGGCAACTGGTAATTACTTGGGCCGCAATCCAGCCCATTGTTATTTTGCACACTATGCCACCTCAGTTTGGACACAGCTATATGCAAATCAGCCTTGACCCTGCTCCTATAGGAGCAGTCCAGCACGAACTGCCAGGTCCTACCCGAACCGCAATACGAATAACCCAGGACAGGTTTTGCCCAAGTTAGGGCTCATCGGCCAGGCATAGCTTGATTCCAGTGAAAGTGTGCACAGGACCCAGATCTCGGCATACCACTTAGGCGACACACTAAAGTATACAAAAAAATTTCTTCATTTCAATTCATGGCAATAACGTTTTCTCAAAAGGGATATGGATTATGGACATAGATGGCTACTGATGGTCAGTAATCTAGATAGAGGTTCTCACTTTGGCATTAACTGAAGAATAATTTCGAATTTTAAACTGATGCTGTATCTTTAATTTTTTTTAATGATGTATCTTTTATATATTGTATTACTGATGTTTTATGCAATCATAAATTGATCGAATAAACAACTACTACTACTACAAAAAGTGATGTTGGAATGCTTGAATGAATCTCAGCCACTGGTAATTATTTGGGCCACATGCCAATCCATCGTTATTTAGCCCACTATGCCAACTCTGTTTGGACTCTGCTATGAAGCAACTCTTTCTAGAGAGTACCAATTATCACTTAATAAATTCTGTAATATAAGAAATACATAGCAAGTAACAGCTGAATATTTGGTGCTGTACTGCCACTCTTGGGGTTCAGGGGGACGTATCCATTTTTAATATATAGACACAATCGCATATATTGTAATGAAGCATTAACTGGTGGAGTGCCGTCTTGTTCTTCTGACAAAGGGTAGGGGGGGAGTGAGAGCGAGAGCGAAGAGAGTGTAGAGAGAGTCCAAACACACGTAGGACAGTGCCCCTTTTTGTCGTATCTTAGGTAATGGCGCTGCACTCAATTTTATAGACCACTCAGCGGCCTTTGATTCGGTCAACCACGGCCTGTTGGTTGAATGTCTCGACAGTATCAGGATTATGGGAGCTGCCTTGTCCCTTCTTGAGTGACAGAGAACAAATAGTGTCCCTGAAGGAGTTTGAATCTGAACCTTTTGGCTGGCCATGTGGGTCTTGATTGAGCCTGACACTGTTTAATATTTATCTAACAGCCCTTGCAGGTTTGATCAAATCTTGAACATCTTATGCCGATGATATGCAAACTGTAGTTTCGTTTTCTGATTCTTTCAACAACACCAGTCATAATTTTCATAATTGTATGCTAGCAATCAGCGACTGGATAGATAAGAACTGTCTACAACTAAACTGTGGAAGGACAGTTTCTTCTCTTCGGGAAGGATACTTCCTTTTAGACTCAATCTTGTTGGCCACAAGAATTGTAAACCCTCCCATCACCAGCTAGATCTCTTCATCAAGTGGATGAAGAGAACAAGCATTGGCAAAGCCAATAGTTTTCGCCTAGGCGAGGCAACCGCTGGATGTTTTAGGTCAAGCTTAATTGTTCATGCAGGGTTTTAGGAATATAGAGGAAGCTTTTTAATATAGCATGCAATCTTATGATGCACAGGTTTACAAAGACAGTCATTATTTGCATGTGACATAGTGCTAGATTATGTAATTTAGTTAGGCACAAGAAACACGCAAAGGGTTTGTACTAGCCGGATATCTAGCCAGTGCATTTACTTGGATGAAACATAACTGGCTAACTTCTGGCTAGTTGATTGCCAAGAGAAAGACATGCTTACCGACACACACACACACACACACACGGTCCACGGGCATGTTCTTGGGTATTTATAAACTAGGATCTTATTACTCTCCAGGGATTTGAAAGGGGGAGGTGAGGTACCAAGGCAGAGATGTGATCAGTGTTGGCTGATTGCTTGCACAATTGGGCTAAATGGTTTCCAGGTGTGTGAGAAAATAATGATTTGTGCGGTACCTGCATATTTGGTTATTTGAAAGAGACAGTGCTATTTTTAGGGCGTTGAGCCAGAACTTTAAGTTAACATATGGACTGTTAGTGTTTGACTGGATTGCCTGGGGCTTGGCTGGTTAGAGGCGTAGTCTTTGCTTCTGTAACTAATGCCTTCACTGTTTAGGAGCCTCATGAAGCCCTTAAAAGAGGGATTTAATGTAAATTTCCACAGATACCACCTCCCTTATAAACCTACATTGACAATATCATCCATTAACAATGGAAGTTTAGTCAACTTTTTCATACAGCATTGTAGATAGGAAGTCTTGGTATGACACAATCTAAAGTCCTCAAAGTCACACTGGTTGATCTCATTGAGCGAGGAGTCCGACAGCTTGCTAAACAAATTCACAGGTGGGAGAAGGTTGCAACTTGACATAGCCCATGTAAATAAATATTAAGTAGGAAAGTATCCAATCACGTTTACCCAATCGGTTTTGAATAAACACTGATGAAAGGTATCGTATCGTGGTAAGAATTTAAAAAAAAAAAAAACACACTAACAAAAAAAAAAGTCGGAAGCTGCCCGCCAAAATCAGTTGTGTCACTCACCATGCTACTTCAAAATGTTGAGAGCTACCCATAGGTCAGGAAGCCCCCCAGCATGTGTGTCATCAGTGGTGCCTCATCAAATGCTGCAGTCACAAACTTTGCCAGTGTCCAAAGTCTTGGAACAACAAGCATTCAGTAGAAGGAAGCACTCTACACACACCGCTGTATGCCAGCCTAGCCACCACTGCTCACTAGTGCCTGCAGCACAGCGCCCCAGTTCCTCGTTCCTTGGAGAGACACTGCTGGGCTACATTTAAGCTACTTTTTGATAGGCTTTGGGCTACAGGACGGCTCGAAAATCTGGCAACACTGGATGTGTGGCTAGTGTGTGTGAATGCGAACTGCAAGAAGGTTATCCACTCCCTAGAGCGTACAAACCCACCAGTAATTAGGCTCCCACAAAAACAAGACTTTTGATTACATTGTAAACGTTAACTGCTATGCTCTACAGCAGAGATAACAAGGGGTTTTACAGCTTGGCACGTTACAATTTGTTTTATAACCCACCTAAAAAAGCCTTGAAAATTGTATGAGTCGGGAGGGGTGCGGGAGAAATTTGGAACAGCAGACAGTGAGGAGGAGAGCGAGGTGATAGCCAAACAAGGGACAGCGGAGATAGGAACAGGAGAGGCAATTACGAAGCAGGACAAGGTCGGAAGGACCGGGGAAGCAAAGAGGAAGTGGGAACGTCTTAAATGAACGGGGTCAAGCAAGAAGGGTGGAAGGTACAGAGAGTGCTAGTGTAAAAATAAAAAATAAAGGACCTGTGCAAGTGGGTGGCCAGTAAAAGGACACTGGCCGCAGGCTCAAAATTGTATATCGTCCAAGCTCCAAGGAAGACCAGAAGAACTGGAGGGAAATAGGGGGGAAGAAGGAAGCGCTGCCCAATGGGAAGCAAGGAAAAGAGCGTGACGTTGAAGCCAGCCAATGGTAAGTACAGATAAGCAATGGGCGGGCTTTAGGCCTGTTTTTAGATTGTTATTTATTTTTTTTTTTTTTTACAAGAGATTTTGCAAGCACGGGCAAACCCTAAAAAGATAATACAGAAAACTAAACAGCTGCACAGAATTACACCTAATTTGACAGAAATCTAGATCTTTACTCAAAGTGTGCTTTTTGTGATTTGGCATAACTGTTCAGCCTTTCGGAATTTAAAGTTAAATAATAGCAATCCCATACCGCAGGAAAAAAAAGCTTTATTAGCTGGTCCAAAGGGATCGAGCAAAGATATTTAATGGGAGCAACATGAAGAAACATGTTGCATCTTCCATTACAAGACACAGGGACTCAGTCCCAGAGTCCTGAAAAATAGATGTAAATAAAAAAAAATAAAGAATAAAAACCACAGAAAGGCACACGGTAAGGATACCGCTAAACCCTGAACCCCTAACCCGTGTGGAGGAGCCCCAAAGATCCAAATACATTTTAAAAACAATAGTTTTTGGACTTGTTGCAGTCCCAGGGAAGCCAGCACGGGTAAAACAGGGCTGCATACTCGCTCCAATACTTTTTAATCTTTTCATGGGAGAGCTATCAACACTGTTCAACGAAAGCAGCTCGCATGCACCAAAGCTAGGGGGCTCCCAGCTGTCGAACCTCTTTTACGCAGATGACCTGTTACTTATTAGCCTGACCCCGGTAGGCCTACAGCGGCTACTGGACATTACGTCAAGATATTCTGCAGCTAATAGACTTAGCATCAACCAAGAAAAATCTTTGGCCTTCCTAGGTACACATCGCCCGTTAAGATGAGACTAGAATTTGGGCTACCAAAAGAAGAGCTGGCACGTAAAGGAACCTCATAAAAAGCTGGCACATAGTAAGCAGGGGAGATCTGAAAACATTAAATGCTCTCCTGTGGAAGGAACTTCAAGATAAAGAAACTTGCCCAGCAAGGCTGTACCTGGAGGCCGCTATCGATCAACTTGGCTTACGGCAGCTGTTAGACCTGACATCCTTGGTGTGGGTTTTTCCCCTATCTTTTGCCTCTAATACCTGGATTTTTGATGCTGTGCTGGATTTCGTTTTTGCTGGTTTAGATGCTTTGGACACTCTGCCACTGCTAATCAGTGCCAGAGTGTAAGTGCTCCCTGTGTAAAATATCATATTGATTGGATATACCCGATTGGCATATTTGTATCACCCTGAAGTCCTAGTAAAGTGCACTGTGTGTGCCAGGGCTGGTGATGACAGATGCTACTAGTGGGCCTGCAGCGCTGATTGCGCCACCCACATGAGTAGCCCTAAAATGGTGTCTCAGGCCTGCCACCGCACGCCTGCCTGCAGTCACCGGACTGCCATGTCACCCTGGTCAGTGTCCCCACTGACTAGGCCTAACCCTTCCCTTTTTGTGCACATCAGTCATCCCTCTGGAAGGCCCAAGGTACCCCCCTGGGCAGGGTGCAGTGTATGTAAGAGGTAGAGCATGTACTAGTGCAGGTACCATGCTCTGGTAGTGAACCGCGGCCATTTTGTGTGTTCACTGCTGCAAGGTTGCTCCATAGGCTAACATGGGGGAGGCTGGTGCCAATGGCTATCCGCCTATCTTCTCATAGGAACAAGATAAGACATGAGTGTTTGATATCCCTGAGCTCAGCATTAAATAACACATCTTAGGAGAGGTTGTTTTTAAATCCTGAGTTGGAGAATAGTTCTTTTCAGAGAGTAGCTGTTCTCTTGTCTGACCCTTCTGTGTGCCTGGGCATGCTTGTGGATTGACTGTCTGGCTTGAGAGTGACAGGGGCTGGGGATCCCCCAGGAGGTTGGCTGAGTCAGCCCTCTGCTGAATGGCGACATTTGCAAGTTGAGTGGAGGGAGGGGATAGCACCTGGGAGTGAATAGGGCTGTGCCTGCCTGCCACACTGCTGGCTCCACCTCCTGCTGGGTGGCTGACGACTCTGCCCCTCACTCTGAAAAGAAAGCAGAAGCCAGGAAAACAAAGTGCTCCAGCAACACCCCGAACTGGATCAGACCGGGCTCAGGACCCACTTGCACAAAGACTTCAAAGACTTTTAGGGGTATAAGTACAAGACCCCTGACAACAGATTTTTAGATTCTACAATCAAGAGGAACCTCTGCTGAAAGACGGACTGCTGAAGGACTAAAGGAAGATTGCCTTGCTGTGTGCTCTAAGGGCTGACCTGTTCTGCTGTACAACTGAAGCTGAGGAGGAGAAGGGGCCTTGCTGTGTGCTGTGACCCTACCTACTTGACCTAACAAGACTTTGCTGTGTGCTGTGTCTTCAACTCTGAATCTCCAGGGGCCTGAGAAGAGCTGGCCTCCTGTTTTGCAACCCAGGGATAGAAAGGTTGCCAAGACTTTAAAGACTCTGCTGTGTCCCATCTGCGCTGCTGTGTGCTGCGAGGACCGTGGACTGTTCTACCAAGCTTGTAAACATCTGCCCCAGGAAGTGCGCTGGCTGCTCTCTGCTTTGCTGGAGAGTGCCGCGCTGACTCTGGCCTGACACCGGTTGCCGCATTGTGAAGACCGACGTGCTCATCGGCACGTGTATTGCTGTGGCCGCAGGATTGAGGGCGCCCTCGTGCTAACTAGGCCGCTGTACGGCTTGGCGGCGTCACGATCGACCCGCTGACACGGGGCGCCGTGAAATATTCTGCCCGCGATACACCGCCGCGGCCCGGGGGCCTGAAACTGATCAAGAGCTGCACTTCCCCGCTCTGCGAAGCCGCGAGGAGGCTGCGACCTGATTGGTTGCTGACCGGAGGCTTGGCTGGAGGAGCCGCACTGCGAGTGGCTGACTCCGGTAACGTCGACATCATCACTGGGGGCTCGTCGAGGGAGCCGCGACCGGATTGGTCCATCGCTCGGGAGCTGTGAAAGCCCTGCACCACGCAGCCTGAGAGGAGCGCTTTTGTTCTAAGCGCAAGAGGCACCGCTGGAGGAACGTGGGTATTTAACTACTGGAAGCCTACGAACGTATTCCTTTCCTTTGAATACGAAGTCCCACGAGAGACTAGAGACTATCTTTTTACGCTCCTAACAACCTAAGAAAAAGATTGGATGTGCAACGCTATGATAATTGATTTCCACTGCTGAAACTAGATAAAGTTATATTTTTGATATACTTACCTGTGTGGTCTACGTTTGTGGTGTACTAGGGGGGTCATTGTAGTTGTTAAGTGCGAATACCTTACACATTGCCTTGGGGGATAAGCCCGTCTGCTCGAGCCAAGCTACCTAGAGGGTGAGCAGGGGTTATCTACCGTGTGTGTCCCTGTACCCTGACTAGAAGCAAGGGTCCCTATTTGGTCTAAGGTGCTTACCTCTGCCAACTAGAGACCCCCAGATCTAACAGCAACTATGGGAACTTCCAGGCTCTCCAGCAGGCTTTAAAAAAGGTGGTCAATAAGACAGTCCGAAAAGAATCATTGTTGCAGGACAAAGCCGCCTTGATTATAGCGTGCTCACGGCTGGCTTACAGTTCAATCGTACATCAAGCCCTCACCCCAAGCTTATCTACAGACAGGCTTCTCCAAAAAAAACAAAAGAGAAGTTCCTGAAATTTCGCCTAGGGTTACTGCCGTCCGCGGCCCACCTACCACTGTGGTTACACCCTCAGTTACCAACAAAATGCCGACTTTACGGGAACGGCAAAGAGAACACCGTACATCTCATCGCCATCTGCAGCGAACTTATTCAAGAACATCGCTCCCTCTTGAGACCACTTTTGAACAACCGCAGGATACGGACCTGCAGGCAAGCGGTGCTCGTTTGCTTCAAAGGCGACGACATCCAACTGAGGTGCCGAATGGTAAAACTCCTTGAAACGGGAGAAACCTGCTTCAAAATCCTGAAGGATAGCCAAAAACCTAGCAGCACCGCGAAGGACGAGAGGATCAATCCACTCTAACCCTCAAAGAGTAAGCACCAGCTGGCACTGGCAAAGAAACGTCATGACAGCATGAGGTGCGTTCAAATACCCCCCCCAATCGACCACAAACCAACTCAAGGAGAGTATGGCCCCGGCAGGGAAACTGACAGGCACCAACGTTTACTGGTTTAACCATCAGGAAATACAATAGTAGCACCGAGAGAGAGAGGAACATACTAGCAGCCCACCTAGGATGCAAGCGGGAATGGACCGAACAGATGGAATATACAGTCTCCACCAAACCATCTGCTGAGAACGCCCAAGAACACCGCACTTAATCGCATCAGCCCCTTGAGTATCGAGATTCAAAGTGCGCTTGGACTAAGTTCTAGCCTGCTCCAGACATTTGGAGAGGACGAATAACATGCTGCATCTTTTGGTCCAATTCAAGCAGAAGGGCCATAACCAAGGCCCCTGAATTTTACCCAAACCTCATGTTGCCACCCGCCAAGCCTGGATTTTCACTAGGTGGAGGACAGTGCTGATAGCAAACAGCCACCTTGAACTATACTGAATAAACGCTTACCACATCACATGACTAATCACCTTTTCTTTTTTAACGCAAATCTGTTTTTACTGAAGTGCCATTTTCTAAAATGTTCTTATTGCACTGGCACCTTATTACATCACTACTCTGCTGGCAACAAGGATCAACTTACTGCACTGTAAAATAGGCAGTCTAACTGAACTCATACTTTATTTTAACTTTGATACTGCTGTCTTAGTATGCTTTTTATTGATGGATTTATTGTCTTAATATGTATGAACTTGACCTTTGTATTATTAACTGAACTCTTGTCTAAATTGTAAAGGTTTTAAGTAACCATGTACAATAAAGCTTACTTAGTGCTGCTGCAGAAGTCCCAAAGGGGGGTTGGGGGGGTCCTTTGGTGATTAGCCACTCATGGGAGGTTTGACTGCCTGTGGCCAATCCCACACTGTGCATGGCTTAAGGCCATCACTGGCGTTCCCTCACCAAGAGGAGACAATTTTGGCTGGGTGTATGGGAGCCAGTTATCACATGCAAAAACAGGCACCTCAAACATAAAAGAACAAAGCCAGCACTCCAGTCAGGTCTAGTCACAACCTGTTTATTGTGACATAGCGTGTTTTAGCACAACTGCCTTTGTCAAACGATACGCATTTCAGTGGAGCTGACACTATATGCTTTAACTGATGCTTCAGAAGTACCACACTTTTGATCCTTTGAAACCTCACCTCCGTAAACTAAGATGCTTGAATTGCAGTGTCTGCTGAGGTAATGATTTTTACCTGTACACTCAGTAATGTTCTTAAATGTTCAGAATGTTGGATTTAATTAACATTGCACTGAATATCACCTTTGATTTTTGCATTCTTCTTTTAACGTCAAAAATCAATATTTTTATTTTAAATAAATTAAGGCATTTACAGAGTTGCTACCATGAAAGTATGACGTTCAAGTGAAAACTAGCCGAAATATATACACTCACTGAATATTCTACAAAAATCTGCTTTGCAAGATTTTTTTTTGCAAAAATCACTTTAATAGACTTCAAGAAAGTCAAGGCAGCCTCCGAGCAATCTTAAAAGCAGTAACAATATATCTGACTGTAGAATAGGCCCAGTGCCTCATTACATTTTAAATAGCATTCAGTACTGTGGCAAAGTAAGACTATTTAGTCAAATGTTTGGCCCAACAAAAGACAAAAAGGTCTTCTCTTCTACGCTTCCCACTAAGGGCCCGATTACGATCCGTCCGACATCGTTTGGGAACTGGGACCGAACAACCTCTTGTCGTCGGTCTAAACCCAGCAATTTGGATGCGGCCGACCACTGTTCGTTGCATTTCTATTCTTTACAATGAGAGCATGCATTCCGTCCAGAATGCATGCTATCATTGTAAAGAGCTGAGGTGCAGTTCATCTCTGCACCCGGTGGCAGGCACTTCAAGGTGCCGGCCACCAGTTGCAGGGATTAACAGTCGGGCACAATAGGTGCCCCTTAGACTGCCATCCAGAGGCCATTCGGAAATCCAGTTCGGATTCCTTTCCGACCCACACCATCAAAATGGGTTGGTCAGAAAGGAATACGAACAGCCAATTACGATGCCGTAGGAACGGCTCCGACTAAGGCCGGAGCAGTTTCCTACGGCATCGTAATAGGGCCCTTTAAATGTACGATTAGAGTTCACAGTATCATCTTGGTCTGGTCAGGTAGAAGGTATGAAGGAAGGAAAATAGGTTCTCAGAGCACTGAAGACATACACCCAATGGATGGCATGTCCAAAGTTAAGGGAGCCGCAATCAGACCGTCACCTAGTGACTTATATAGAAGGAAAAAGGAGTTTTGATTATTCTGCTTCATGTTCTTAGTATAGGACACCCACTTTCCTCTGGTGTTTCAATGGATAGTCTATCATACTCAAAGTCCCCCTGTATTCCCACCACCAACATTTTCCGATCATTTGGCTTGAGCCACAAACTGTTAAAGGGCTCCTGGTGGTTGGTGGGTGGGTGGGTAGGTAGGTGGTTTCCTGTGAGCAATGGGATCTTCCTGCTCTAAGTCTATCCGTGCTTCATTCTTTTTTTGCCACTGCTCTGCCCTCAACTGCTGCTCTACTCTTGAGTGATGCTCTTTTCTCTACAGTTTCCTCAAACATTATCCTCACCTCCAAACTCTGCTGCTTTACCATCCGCCATGCTGTACTCTGCTATTCTCCACTTCTCTACACACATGCTTTGTTCCACCACCCTCTATACCGTGCTCCGCTGTACTTTACTTCTCCACACTCTATACATGCTACCAATCAAATGTCCTTTTCATGAGTTTGAATTAGACTATCTGATCCTGAGTAGCCAGGTGTAGTGCCAGCCTTTCTGACAGATCCGTCTAATGCTGGAGACCAGACTCGGATCCCATCAGAAGTGATGTTTGATGTAAGGCCAACTGAGGCAGTTGCTGTAGTGGAAGGAAGAAATGTTCATATCCACAAGCACCAAACGACTGCTGTTGAGCACTAGGTTTGTACAAGAGGCAATATTTGGTATCTAAATAAAAAGGGAACAGCAGCTGTATTATTCCCATGTGAGGGGTTAAATGTAGGGAACCTAGGAAGACCGCCACATCAGTACAGTTGCCTCTTCGTGGTAGGCTGCTCATGATATTGGCCAGGGAAAATCTGATACGTAGATAATAAAGTATTAACTTTATTCAATTTTATAAAATCATAAAAATACACACAATAAAAACAATGCAAACTTAAGAGTAAAATTATCTGGTTAAAAAGCACAGATATCCACAATAAATAGTTTGATGGGCACAAATACCAAAATATTCTCATAAAAGCATAGAAAATGCAAAGAACAATCATGAACTCTTCAGGGGGGAAATAGAACAAATGGCAGTTGATCAAAATAAAAACCAATCCCATATACAAATAAATGTACTCCGTGCCAATGTAATATCCCAGGTAAAAACGTGAGACAAAGAAACACTCCCTGTGAGACTGTAGAAGTTGTAGAAACAAAAGCGTTGGTCTCACCTGCCTGAAGTTTAGGGGTAAAAGTAATGGGCGAATGCACTGGAAACACAAACTATTGAATTTGGGCAGATCATTACAATATATAAAGTATCAGAGTGGAGATGTCACAGGGTGTAAGCTTGTAACTCCTATACTTTTGTCCAGGCACCCCTCCACTCCCTTCTGCAGATAGCTCAAGTGGGATTTATTTGAGAAACTTATCTAAATTACTAATGTAAATACAAAACAGAAGAGTGCCTAACATGCTTTCAGCATGCACCTGTACCCACATTCCAACGAGCATGTGCACTCTGGCTTAGTAAGAACCCTATTGTTTCCTCAAAGTGGGGTTTAGCTGTGTTCTCAGAATAAAAACAATGAGGTACGTCATAATTAATCCCATTGCCCGGAAGACCGTACATCAGATTTCAGCCCTGCCAACCTCAAAAATATTGTACTGTGAAAAGGTGCTTTGGTCTGTAGAAGGGTCAGGCCTTGAACCCCTCACTTGCTAACAATCAATGAATAGACATTGGAGGAGGCTGGGCATGGGAGAGGGGGTAGGGCTTAGAGTTTAGCCCTGTCTAAAGGAATACAACTGCACTCCCCGAAACCCCCCCACAAATTCTGGTACTTGAAGTTGCCAACCATACTAGCAAGGATGTAAAACGTCCAACGGACATAACCTGTATAGAGACACCACACACAAAGTGGAAATCCATACAGTACAAGGATTTCCAGATTTATTATTCTCCGCCGTGTGAACCCTGTCTTTTTACTGGATAACCATGTGAAGAGAGCCGATATCGTGTGTCACACAATGGTCCCATGAGAATCTGCAGGACTAATATTGAGGTCTCTCCCCACATACATCCCTTTGAATCAGATCTCCAACTGACACTCTTACCACTAACTCCAGCCTCTTCCTATGACATATTCCTGTTTGAAAACTACAAAGCCTTCCAGCCCGCCAATAACCTCAGCTGGACAATCCAACCTACTACCATGTATGTGATCCCAGATGTGTTAAATGTACACACATTTCTATATAATACAATGAAATAGCTTTTAAATAAATTAAGCCAAAATAACTGTCACAACCTCAGTTGAGAGTGATCGCAAAAGGAATCTAGTCAATTACTAAAATATTACCAGTCAAGGACACATATGACATGGTAATCTCTACCCAACATTAGTTTATTTTACATTAAGACACAAGTAGAATGGAACAGATGGGCAATGCTAATTACTTACTTGTGACGGAGGGTTTTGAATAGCATCAAACTCATCTTGCTTTCTACAAGCATCTGCTAGCACAATTCTATGGACAGGGTCCCAAAGTTTCTCCTTGCGTTCTTTCTAAAAATGAAAATGGATAATTACGTGCTTGAGTAGCTGGCAATGAAGAAAAACATCCGCTAAGAATTGAAATAAATGTAGTTACCTGCAGCCTCTCTTTCAACGCTTTTGGATAAAAGTCATAGCCGTTTTTTATCCCTATGTGATATTTTTCTGAGGGATTCACCCAAGTTGCTGGAATCTGAGAAAATAAATATACGTTAATGCTGTTTAGGCTCCAAAAAAATCACAGTCCTCAGTGTAATACACATTTTTATTCACTCCTGTGCTTATTACAACTTTGAAAATGTTATATAACTATTACCACTAGAGCTTTTTCATAACAGAAACATATATCCATGAATTGATTTTGTGAGACAGGGACATGAACCAAGTAAGCTTTAATAAGGATTCTCCTAAAGACAAGTAATTGGAATACCCATGGCGTTCTCCTCCGCACCGCTTTTACAATATTTTTGCAGTCAGAGCCTGTACTCAATTGCATAACACAATGACATAAGCTGGGATCCCCTACCAAACTGTGCTGTCTTCAGAGACCATAGTTTATATCAGGCTTCTCAAACTAGTGCCTAGTGAGCTACTGAAAGCTCTCCAGCTACCTGCAAGAAACTCTTCTGTGAGCAGCTTAGCCTGCTAAATAAGAGGATTTTGCCAAGTTTAAATAATACATAAATACACAAATTGAGAGTGCGTAGTCGAGATGAAAATGTGTGTATTTTCAGAGCTGGTAAGGTGATGTATGGAGAGAAATAGCTGAATTTGCAAGATATATTCAAAGCAGATATTTGAATGATAAATCATGGGGTATTCGGGAAATATATTACTAACATTATTACCGTAGTAGCAGGGGCACTGCAACTATGGTTGGTATGTCTTACCCATGTAGAGACATTCAAAAGTAACAAACTTTTTTACATAACCATTGGAAAACCCTGCTTCAGGCACTGGGGCGACGCCATAGCTCGTAATCTTATATACGATTGCCACTAATGTACTCTTCTCGTGTGATGTTGTCTATATTACAGCACTCATTTCAGTACCTCTGGATGATTTTCATCAAACATAAGTAGCTCTTATTAAATAAAATGTTGTAGGGTGTGAGGGCAGCCTGCGGTTAGGGTTGTGTTTCTGTCTTCCTCCTCTGCATCTAATACAGAGTATTACTTATGACCGGTGGAGTTGTCCTATGCATCTATAGGAGTCAGGCTCTGGTTCACCCCTCGGCCGTTACCTACCCAGCAGGACGTTAGACACTGTTTTTCCTCGTCTCCCCGTTGCGTTTCCTACCCCCTCCCCCCACCTCTTCCCTCCATTACTCTTGGTCTACCTCTTCCTTGCTTCCTTCCCTCTCTCCCCTTGCCGGTTTTTCCCTTATATCTATGCTATGCTTTTGTAACTCATGTAACTCTTGTAACTGCGCTCTAGGAACGGATGTAACTTTGTAACTACATTCTGAAACAATGTTCTTCCTCAGGTCTAGCCAGCGCCATATAAAACTTTTCAAATAAATAAATACTCCTGGGCCACAAGAGTAGCAGGAACTTGCGTGGGTCTGGTCCAGAGTTATGACTCTGCCTTGAAATGTAACTGCGAGAGGCCCCATGAAAGTGCACGCACTGACCATCAAAAGGTGAGGGAAGCTGCGTGTAGGCGTGAAGGTTGGTGGCTTGCCCGGTACATAGGCTGAACATTCATACACCAGACTGGGGCTGCTCTTGTACTTTTACGCTCCTGCGCAGAGTGAAGGGCAGGCAGGTCACCTCTGACATTGGGCTGCTCATGCTGCTGCGCATACGTGGGAGTTGCAGGCACAAGCAAGCAGGTCCTTGTGCCACACAAAGAATTCAGCCCTCAATTGCTGTCCCGGATTAGGGGTCCCTGGGGGCTCGCCGGAGCGTCTGTAGGGGCGCATGGTGGTGGCACCTGAACAGTTGCGGCTCGGGGACTTGCTTGCCACCGGATCCGAACCCTTACCTGCCTGTCAGATGCAAGTGAAGCTCCCCTCATACCTGGAGCTATGGGCTAACTAAGATCTGGAGTGAGCGGTGCAGGTTCAAGTACGCCCGCTTTGAAAAATCGACTGGATGAGCCGGATAATTGAAACTCCTCTACTTCCATGGGGTGCAAGTTGGAAGCAGTGCTGGAGTCAGTGGAGCGACTCGGAACCTCCCTGGATCAAACAAGAACCTCGCTTGAAAGCCAGATTGACGGTGTGGTGGCTGACCTCAGCTTATTACACGCGGATCATCCTAAATTAGTTGACAAAACATGCTCTATGGAGCGCACCGTCCGCAATCTCGCCCCCAGAACCTGCGAAATGGTGACCTCCATGCAGGTACTGACTGACCGCGTGCACCTACTGGAACGCAGAGTGGACGATGCCGAGGGTCGCTCCAGACAAGACCATTTCCACGTGGTGGGATTGCTGGAGGGAGTGAAAGGACATCTTCGCGTGGAACATGAGGGGCATTCACACACCAGCGCATAGATACTCCATCTACTCCCATAAGAGACGATCCACTCATATTGCTCTCCTACAGGAGACACACTTTACACTCTCAGAAACTACCAGACTCCAAAAGAGATGCTGCAGCTAGTTATGTGGCTGATGAAACTATCATTAATGTTGAGGGCAGATATGTTTTTGTACTAGGCCGCTTGGATGGCCACTAGCTGTTACTGGGCTCAGTATATGGCTCCAACTCGGAACAAAGCCTATTTCTTGACAAACCATCGGGCACTCTCTCTCGCAGGAATGACCTGCTGTGGCTCATAGGAGGGTACATTATTAGCATTCTGGAACCATGACTTGACAACTCATTCCACCCCCCCCCCCCCCCTCCCCATTGCCCAGTGCACCCACAATATCCACCGCACAAGCTCTCTGTAACTGGCTACAGCACTGGCAGCTGCTAGACGTCTGGCGTGAATGCAATGCTACAGCCAGGGTGTACTCGTTCTGCTCGGCCCTGTACCATTTACATTTCCGGCTTGACAGGCTCCTCTGTACCTCTAATTTGTTGCCCTCAATACTGCAGAATGACTTTTTGGGTTGTACACATTCCAAGGTATTTACAGTTGGCCTGGGATGCTGACGCACCAGCCATCCTCACTTGGCAGTTACTGCTGTGGGCCCTGGAGGACCCTTCCGTCAAAGCATTAATGGAGACCGCCACAGCAGACTATTTTGTGGGCAACGATAGCAAAGCATTGACACGGCTCATTGAACGGGATGCGCTCAAGGTCATAATACGTGAGTGTTGCATGGGTACACAGTGGAATATGCATAAACATCTCCGAAAAGACCATTCACTCCTGAAGCACACACTACTCCACCACAAGAGCCAAGCTATCCACAACCAAACCAAGATATAACGCCTGGCAAATAAGCAGCATGAACACACATCCCTGCTGGAGTGACAGTCAACTTTTCAGCTCACTCAGCCGCACACATGCCACTGTAGACAGACCAGGCCGCTTGCTGGGCATGGCTCATCCGGCAGGACCAATCCCACTCTTCCATCTAAAACTGCGTTCCCTCACAGTCACCTTACTCTACACCCAACAAGAGATACACACCAGGCTCATGTGCACTATACATGTGTATACCACCCAGTCACTCCGATTGCACCTCATGCACTCAACGCGTTTCTCTCCTTAATCACATTGCATCATGTTACGCCGGAGGAAGGAATTGAACTGGACGACCCCATCACTCAGTTTGAACCACAAAAGAGTTTCTGCGCACTTACTACTGGCAAAACCCTAGGCTATTGACGGCTTGCCCGCCAAGTTTTCTAAAGCTTATGCCCCACTAATTGCTACTCAACTGAAGCTCCTCTATGAGGAAGCTCTTTCTGCCACTGCCATGTCTGACTCTCAATGAGAAGCTTAGCTTGTTTCTCTTTCAAAACACGGCAAAGAACCCACGGAACTGAGCTCATACAGGCCACTGGCACTGTTGAACATAGATTACAATATCTTGGCCAAAACACTTGCGACCAGGTTAGCACCTCTAATTTCAACGCTGATCCACCAGGACCAAAACGGCTTTGTACCAGCATGCTACACCTCCCTGAATCTTCTATGCTTCTTTTGCATTATGGCCTGCCCACAGCATTGGCCGTGGGCAGGGTGCCTCGTACTGGACCTGGAAAAGACCTTGGACTCATTGGAAAGGCCATTCCTGTTCAAGGCACTGCGGCGATTTAGCATTGGATCCCTTTTGCTGAGGCTAATACAACTATTCTTTTCACACCCTCTGATTAGATTCAAAACCGGCTCTTCTATCTGTGTCTATACTAGTTGGCAGGGGCACTCCGCAGGGCTGTGGTCTCTCCCCCCTGCTCTTCTAACTAGCGATTGAGACGCTGGTTGCAGAACACCTGAGACAGGGGGTGAATTGGGGTATACAGCTGGGTGATGGTGTCTATGCTGTATCCCTCTATGCATATGATCTCCTTATATACTTCAGAGACATAAATAAGGTGCCCGTTGAGATTGCTGACACACTGAGTCTCTTCACTGCGCAGTCTGGTCTCCGCGTCAACTGGGCAGTCATGTCCAGGTTAACTCTGGCCTCCTCTGGAGTGCCTATACCCTGGCAACCCAGAACATTGGAAAAAATCACATCCAGGTCAACTCTGGTCTTCTCAGGAGTGTCTATACCCTGGCAAACGAGAACATTTTGGTACTTTGGACCGCGTGTGTACCACATCCCTGAGGATTTATTTGATGGCAACCTTACACGCACAGCTTCAAATGGGTTGGGGTGTGACAGTATATGCCTAGGAAACAGGGGGGCACTCCCCTGAGAATATGTCCCTGGTGGTCTAGAAGGGACTGTTGTCTGGGATCACCCTCCTCAGGAAAGAGAGGGCTGGGAATGGGAAAGTGTTTCCCATGACAATCAGTGCTCAGAAGGCTGAGCTGTGCCTCTAAATACTAGAAGTGGTGGAATGTTCATTTTGCATTCACTTTCAGTTGTGGTGACATCAGCAAGTCATGGCTCTCTTCAGCACATTGTTCGAATCCCAGTCATAGACATGATAACCCTGGCATATGATGGTAACCCATGGCTTCTTGAGGGGATTCTGGCGCAGAATGGGCTGTTCTGGTATTTTGTGACTGCTGCGAGCATATAAGAATATTCTTGGTATTTTATTGTGATGCATTACCATAAGAGCCAGGATCTGTACATGTGAATTTGGAGAAGAAGAAAACGCCATTATTTGGAAATAAAAAAAAACTGACGAGTTAGCATTTGAGGGCAAAGTTAACGTCAGTCGCATCATCAGAAGCTAGTCACCAAGTCCTGGTCCCAATTCCAGGTAGGGCTGGGCTTTAGTCATTAAAGACTGGCAAGCAGAGTGTTTGGCCTCTGCTAAAGGCAGGCAATTCGGCTCCTGGTGAAGGCTAAGATGAGCCTCAGGTCTTCCATTTAGCGACTGCACTCCAGGAAGTTTGAATTATACAAGTTTTTTTTTTTCTTACTGGCCATGGATGAAAAAGCTGTAATATTAATTTTCATGAAGTGCAAGAACAACTATGACAAAAAACACAATGTACTATTCTTACCTTAAGAGTTCTTCCAGATAGGCCAACAATTATACCCTCTTTAGGCTCCTGTATAGTGCATGTGTTTACATCACCACTGCCAGTTGTATCAATGATGTCAATAATCTTCGGCTTCCCATCAGTCGTCAGCTAGGAAGAATAAATTGAAACTCGTCATACAACAGGAATATTCACCTAATACAATACTTTAAAAAAAAAAAACACAACTAAAGGTGACTTCAGTAGCAGTACGGAGTTTGATGTCAGAAAGCTGCTTTTTCAATGGTCCACCATGCAGACTGAAACTGTTTATGGCAAACTTTTGCTTTAACTGTCTGTTTAAAGGCAATAGGATTTCTCTTTTTCCCAGCCAACTTTATGAGCTGCACGTTAGCAGAACTAGTTGAGTAACCCACGGTGAAAGAATGACTACATACAATTTGTTAATAAAGGACAAATATTGAGGTAAAAGGGATAGTGGAAGAAGAAGAAATTATAAACTTGCATGAAAATGGTTAGCCTTTTTGACAGCATGGCGGCTGCCAACAGGTGAGCCATAAGTTTGCCAGGAGTCGCTTAGTGAAGCATTATTCAAACAATATTAACAGAACAAAAAGGTACAATAAAAAGATTAACATTTGTTAAATGAACATTCCAGGTGCGAGACCTTTCCTTATGGTTCTCTGGGACTCAGTATTTACTGGGCAGCATCCTACGTGGGCACTTTACCACTGGTGCCCCAGTACAGCAATACTGGTGCACATCAACTGGATAACCAAGTTTCTCTCTTTGGGCACTTTGCAGGCAGTGAGGGCAAGGCTTACAAACTCAAGATACGACAGGTAATAGTAAGAAACACTCAGTCACCTCAATGTCAAGTCAGTGCCTTATCTTTGTAAATTAAAAGAACTTTAAACAATAGGCTGTGACCATCTGGGCCAGCTATACAGGTCCCCAATGTGAGGTCACTAACTATAGCAAGATTAACAGGTGTAGGCCCACAACATAATCCCCCAAGAACTTTGAAAAATTAAACACTTCTAAAGACTGTCGATTAAGTGGAGATCCTGAATTGTGATATACCACATACCTGTTCAGAGGTGAGTTAACATGGCAGCGACTTGGACTATGCACAGAGGCAACCAGAGCCCTCTATTAACAGAACTTTGGTGGTGATCCTGTTCTTGCTTTCGATACACAGTGATTTTTGAACATAACATTTTTGTAACTTTGAAGTAACCCTTGGATCGGAATTCCTGATAAGGATTCAAGTGTTAGACCACTTTTAAGGACCTGGTTAGAGTCACAGCATTCTATTACAAAACCGGTTCCATTGCGCAAAATAACGTTGGCAGTAAACATATCTGAACAAGCCGCGAAGATCCCAGAGATGGCCCAAATGTACAGCCATTCAATCATATGGGCCATAAGCACCATGTGATAGAAAATTCAACTACTCTATTCCGACACGTGGGCCAGAGTAACAATACAGCAGTCCCTGACAGGATACAAATTGAACAAGGCGTTAAACAAGAGTGCGTCTTAGGCCCGACCCTTTCTAATTTGCTTATGTGCGATCTGGTATCCGCGCTGAATTCAGTAATCAACGACACACCAAAACTGGCGAATCACCCTAAAACTTCACTGCTTTATGCAGACAGCCTAGTCCTCTTAAGTCAAATGTCGATGGGGCTACAAAGGCGGATTAATATCGAACACAAGTATAGCAGCTCAAAAGGAATGAGGGTAAATTTAGAAAAAACAAACCTCATGATATTCTGCAGAAAAAGGAAAAAAAATGGTGCCTGGTACCTGAACAGCTGCTGCTTGATTATATATCAAATAAACACAAATATTTGGGATGTTGGCTGGATGACAAAAGGAGGTCATTTAACTCATCAAAACTAAAATTCGCTTCTTTACAATTTGCCTTTTTAACCTCTGCTTAAGATAGTAAAGGCCAAACTCATCCCCACATTGGGGCACAGCACAAAAGCCTTTCCAGGGAAACTGAACAACGCTAAGAGCACCGTCTTTAGATCATTGTTTAAGCTCCCTCCCTACAACTAAGCAGCCCAGATCAGGCTACAGTTTAGGATGAGCGACCAAGTCCTGGCACAGAAAGCCTGTTGCTTGAAATATATGCATTCAGCACATGCCGCAAAAGAAGGCTCACTGAAGAATCTAACCTGGCCGGAACAGCCATCTGCAAATTGCTGGTTGTTCCAAAATGCTTAGAAGAAAGTTTTCTCTGAAGCCTTGGAGCTTAAAGCTACAGCCATGACAATAGTTAGCGCATGGCACTTTGATTCAGCATTTTGGAATATTTTCTCGACTCCTGACCAATTTTTACTTTTTGAATTTATTAACAGCAATGAAATGCTATTATGTTTAACTCCAGAAGCAATAAATGATTAACTCCTGCACCATTAGTACCTCACGTCTTACATTAGCTTTCATTCAGACCCGGTTGAATTTAATCCATCTGGTCATTCCAGGAATTAACTGTTCAGATACTGATGGGTAAAGGGCCTGGTAGGATCACCGGAAAGATCTTCTAGAGCCCGGAACGAGGGACAACACAACCGATAAAAAAGTGTTTGTTACACTACTTTTAGTCAAATCAGTAATGAGGTGAAAAAAAGATCGTAAAAGAAAATATTGGGGGCTAGCTGAGGAGCACCTCACCAGTAAGGACATGCTTTTGTGGTCATTAAAACGAGAAAGGAACCTCGAGGACTCCTTAGTTAGGGTGGCTCTTCCCCTACCATTCAAAACCCCCCTGAATACAAGGTGGGGACTCCCGGCAATACTTGGCCATTTTAAATGTAGCCAATGTGTAGCATGCAAATTCTGTTTCAATACCATTAACTTTAACCACCAAGATGTGGGTGAGGCTTTGACAAGTTTCAGTAAATGCAATACACAAGATTATTATTATTTAGCATTTGTAGAGCACGTAGCTACCCTAAGGCATCCCAGCGCTCGAGGCCAAACAAGGGGAGGGGTTTACAGTGTCAAGGAGAGTGCTGGGTTATAAGCAATTGTGCTGGAAAAGCCATGTCTTGAGTAGTTCCCAGAAGGGCAAAAGATGGGGTTCCATCCGAAGGTGTAAGGGCATTGTGTTCCAGAGTCTTGCCAAAGTGTTCGCAAAGGATCTGTGATGTATGTCATATGGTGTCCATGCAACTTACTTTACATTGGACTAACGACATAAGAAGTGAAATGCAGAAATCTGCAACATAGAAGCAGGATTAAATGCAGCATGATGGGAGCAGCACTTGTTGAACACAACAGTGAGGACATAAAATGGCAAGTGATTGAAAAGGTCATGCTGGGACTCAGAGGAGGAGATAAAGCACATCTATTCCCCCAAGGAGGGAACTCTTTGGGATGGACAAATGCAAAATGATCACTCTGGGACTCAATTCAATTCAATTCAGCTTTATTCGGTACAAATTAATGACCATAAAAGCATACACAATCACAATCAAGATATGAACGACTTAAAGCAGACATAATCATACATCACTAAATGCTATGATTAGTTAAAACAATAATTTACACCTTTAAAATTGCATATCTACATCTAAAAACACATACTTTTCCTCGAATTGATGCATTTGTTTAAAAAAGTAGCAGTATAAAAACAGATGTCCGCAGATTGTAAATTAAAAATCAATTTCATTGCGTGCTCAACCGTACGTGTACCGTATTTAACAAACATGGGTTTAAGCAAAATGATACGGAAATTAGAGTACAGCTTGCAGAATAATATAAAATGCATTGTACTCTGCTTGGAAATCCCATCACATCTACAAGGTCCTAAGGGATATTTTTTAATTACTGGATGGGCCACCAGATGGTGCACTATTCCAAATCTCAATCTGGTCAGCACATATTTATGTGTCGGCCTGGTGACAAGGGTTAAATAGACAGGGAATCCATCCATGGCCAAATATCTGTTATAAAACATAACAGTGGACAAAGTACCAGCAATAACTGTTCTCTTCCTCTCAACAAAAGCTAGGAAGGCCCTTTTTAACTCGACCTTGGGGATCAATAAAACAGCGTTCGGATCAGTTACAATATTCAGGTTAAAAATATCTGAGAAACATACAATAATGTATTTAATCCAGGGTATTGCTATGACTTTATCTAATCGCAAACAGTCCTGGATAATAGACCTTGTAAAGGACTTTTCCTCATTCAACCAAATAGACCGCCAAACCATCAGAGGTCTAAGTGACAAAAGGTCAGATAAGTAGTTCACAGATAGTTCTTGATGACATAAGGCATTAGAGGCCGAAGTGGGTAAACATAAAAGTTTTTAAAAAAAAGAATTCTGTTCCAGTTGCAATTCATGTGCGCAACTGTAACCCCAGATTCCTGCCCCATACAATGCAGTTGATACACATCTAGCCTGATAAATTTTTACCATATCTCTGGTCCTACGATCTCCAATTTTCTGAGCAAATCTAAAAATTCCATGGGCATTTCTAGCCATTTTATTGCGTATATTATTAAATTCATGTGTCCACTTTTTGTCATTAGAAAAAGTTATACCTAAATAACAGAATTTGTCCACCTGCTGTACTTTTAACTTATCAATAAAAAACCCTTTCACTACAGGTTTAGATTTCTTTGGGCCGCAGATCATAGTGTACGTTTTACTTTTGTTAATAACTAATTTTTTGTCGTCAATAAAGGAAGCAAAACTATCCATCAATCGTTGTAACCCTATCGGAGTTAGTGACAACAATACAGCATCATCGGCGTATAATAACACCGGTACTGGAACACCATTGATCATGGGAGCATCTGCGTGTACTTCCTTTAAAATTGCATCAATACCATTTATAAATAAAATAAATAAAAGAGGGGCTAAAACACAACCCTGCCTTATACCTCGATTTACGCTAAAGTTCGGGGTACATTCTCCCTTCCTACCAAAACGTACACATGTTTTTATTCTCTCATACATTCTGGCAAGAAAATAAATTATGCCCTTTGGCGCACCCAATTTCAACAGGGTCGACCACAAAATAGAGTGGTCGACCATGTCGAAAGCGCTGCTTAAATCAGCAAAGCACATATATATATATGGCCAGGTTTGGCTTCACTATACTTCCCGATCAATAATTCTAAATTGATACATTGATCGAGCGTACCCCTGCCTTTTCTAAAACCATATTGGCTATCTGCCAAAATACGATCTTGTTCTGCCCATTCTTCCAATCTTACCAGCATAATCCTACTCATAACTTTTACGGAAGCATCCAGTAATGAAACTGGTCGGTAGTTTTTAGCCTCGGACCTGGATCCTTTCTTATATATAGGTACAATTATAGACTCCTCCCACGTCGACGGAGGATCTATACAAACTGCGGCGTTAAAAACAACAGCCAGCAAAGGACCCCATACTTCTGGCGCATCCTTGTACACGTCGCTTGGAACCCCGTCCGGGCCTTGGGCCTTTCCTCCCTTACTTGCCCTAATCCCCCTTTCAACTTCTTTAATATCAAGTGGTAATATAGGCCATCTATCTGACCCAACATTACTATTTTTACCTGAATCAAAGATAGTTGAAAAATGGGTAATCCAGCCTTCGCAGGAGACATTTGCTGTTAACTCAGGTGTATTTGTCTCCTTAAGGAATGGGGAGTTGACTGTTGCCCAAAATAATACAGAGTTAGAGAGTTCCGCCGCTTGGTTAAGAGAATCCCATGCCTGAAGCTGTAGAACAGTCTTCCTAGCTTTAATGGCATTTTTATATTCTAGCCTCAGAGTTGTTACTAACTTTTTATCCCTAGGTCTTATTGCTAGGGCCTGCTTAAGATCAGTCAGAGCAGCAGAACAGGTTTTATCAAACCAGACAAAACCAGGTTTTGTACCACCCCTGCTAACACTTGTGAACTTTGCGTTAATGGCATTGTTGATTCCTATAAAACTAGATAAGACCCGCTCATGATCCAATCTATTTTCTAAGATAAAAACAATGTCTGCTAAATTCTTCATAATAATGGATTCAGTCAATTCGGATGCTTTTGCACCTATCCACCTCAACCTTACCCCATTAGCCCGATGGGCTTCGATGTTTCCAACCGTGGTCCCTGTCTCTCTATCATTCTCCTCCCACAAAGTCATGGTCACAATAATACAATTGTGATCACTAGTGTCCATTATTTCCATTTCCAATGGGGCAAAACAATCGGCAATACTAGAGGATACCAACACATGATCAATTACGGACTTGGAGCGCCAATTCCTAAATGTGGGGATAGGTGAACCATTACTGTCCCTGCAGCAATCCAAAATTTCCAGGTCAAGGCACCCCATTAATGTATTCACATTTTCCCCATACATATCATGACCAAAGTGTGGGACCTCCCATCCGTCATTATTCGTAACCCCACAGGCCTTTGTAGATAATAATTCACATAATGAGGTATTGAAATCCCCACACCAGATAATATCAAATACTACATTCGAGTCCAAACTTAAGGTATCAATAGCGTTGGCCAATTCGGTTATTATTCTGCCCCTGGTGCTATCAAAAATGTTTTTATAATAATTGATCAGAAGGATGTTACGACTTTTGCCTTCGCGAATCCAGATCATCTGTATTAGATCGCCCACCGGCACATATTTTTTCACCAGCATCTGGCGATGGACCGATACAAGGGTGAGTAAGCCCCCCTTAGCTCTTCCCGGGCCCTCTCCATATGCTGGTAGGTTATATGAAACAAATCCCTCATAATCAATATTATCTTTGCACCAGGTTTCCTGGAAACATAAAATATCGTACCTATTAATAAAGGATTCCCAACCAGGGTCTCTACTTTTAGATTTCAGACCAGCTACATTCCAGCACACCATCCTGGAACATGTACCTATTCTGGTGGTAATCCCAATGATGGAACCTCGGGCATTTCCCTCCGTGTTGCCAGCCCCGCTTGATTGGCCCATTTCACATACATTCATACTACCCTCATGAATAATCTCTGCCTCATTCTGATTAGGCGCAAATCCGGAGACCATAGAAGTTATTTCAGGTACACAGTCGTCCATATGTTGAACCCTATCGGGACCCTCTTCCCTTGCTAAACATATCTCCGTCTCTATTGTGCGTCAATCGTTGGAGTCCAGGGAACTAAGTGCATGAAATCTATTCTGTGTAGGGATATCAAAATAAGGTTTAGAAGTGGGCGGGTAAGTAGAAATTCTACTATTGTCCCTCCGGTTGACATTAAGGTGATTGTAAAAGTAACCTAGTGCTCGGGCACATACATTGCCATCGGAAATTGGGAGAGATGCCGCTCTTAGGAGGACGGTAGTAACATGCTGTGGGTGTTTGAAATTAATAATTACACAGTCCCCCTTTGAGCTTTTCCTATCGCTCCCAATCCAATTGACT
The DNA here is from genome assembly GCF_964204655.1 of Triturus cristatus. Lineage (NCBI taxonomy): Eukaryota > Metazoa > Chordata > Amphibia > Caudata > Salamandridae > Triturus > Triturus cristatus. The sequence goes on along the minus strand of NC_140591.1, from coordinate 1,114,494,341 downwards.
CTTCTGGTAGTCAGGACATTATCAGAGAAATTCAATGGGAAACCACATTGTCTATTTAACCAGGATAGACATTTGTTTTTTAAGGAATCATGGGTTTCTTGGTGACCCCTATAATCAAGCGGCGGTACATTTGTAAGTACCACCACATAAGGGGCACACTCAGGTGGGAGATTAATAGCACCCTTTTTGTTAGTTTCCTCCCATCTATTTATATTATCTATGGCAGGCAAAGCCTTGCTAGTTAAGTGCATGCTCCTTTGAGGTGTTATGGGGTTAACACTATTGTTCCCTTTATTTCCTGTGGCTTCCTTAGAAGAGTCTCCCTGTACCTGATGCTTATATTGATTGCTAGTAGTGTCAGTTGCAGCAATTGTGACAGTAGTAGCAGCAGACACCTCTCCTGGTTTGTCTAAGACCTTTCTAAGCAAACCACCCAATCTAGCAACTTCTTTTGTCAATTCCTCAATTTTTGAAACCAAAGGATCTATAATGCCTCTAATCTTTAAACCAATAATCTCCTCTAGGTTAGTTACTATATCATCCTCCACTCCCACCTTATTAAATTTACTCAGTACATTAGTTTCAGCGACTTTATCTGGTGAGGCTGCTCGTTTCCGCCCACTCCGCAGTGCCCCCTTTTTGATAGGGAATTTCCTACATGTTCTAACTGCCCGTACTTTTGGAGTCGGTAGACATTGTTCCACCATATCAGGGCAGTCATCTGTTCTTAACTCATTGGGGGTAGTTTGTTCAGGCTCAAGATGTCCCATCTCTACCAACTCTACCACTTCCGGAATAATAATGTCAGAGTGATTGTTCGCATCCTCCATGCTAGAAGCGGATGAACCCCTTACAGGGCTCTCTAATTGCGGGGTGCTAATTTTTCCAAGCGACTGTCGCCTTTCAGAGTTTATCTTACTAACCTTCTGGACCAAATAATTATCCATAGTGCGTGGCCCGGAAAGGGGTTTAGATCTAGACATATTATAAAACGGTACAGCCCCGTCTAAAGCTTACTGAATTGTTATAACGGTTTCCCCGTTTATATTTATCCTATATTTAAAACTTTAAAACAATAGCAAAGTCTTAGCAACCTACTCAATGTCACACCCGGTGCTTTATGTACCATATATGTTCTGGAACAGCGTCTCTGGCCCAGCCCAGTCCCTTCTGGCCTCTGAGGGCCACAGAGGGCCCGCCCTTTGCCTGGGCTTAGCCCGGCGCTGCCCGCGCGCCGCCCGCGACGCGGAGGGAACCTCACAGTTTTAAGCGCCTCCGGGCGCGCAGGGAAGCGGAAGCGGGAAGTGCCGCTAGGGACTCTGGGGGCTGTAGTCCCCAACACGGCGTCCAGCAAGGTCAATGGCGGCAAAGAAGAAGACCACAGCGCCTCCGGACCCCCGGGCAATGCAGAGTGCGCAGCGGAGCGTCCTCCAGCCAGGTATGCTCCTCGTTATGCCCCCGCTCCACCGAGGGAGCCTCACAGTTTTAAGCGCCTCCGGGCGCGCAGGGAAGCGGGAAGTGCCGCTAGGGACTCTGGGGGTTGTAGTCCCCAACATGGCGTCCAGCAAGGTCAATGGCGGCAAAGAAGAAGACCACAGCGCCTCCGGAACCCCGGGCAATGCAGAGTGCGCAGCGGAGCGTCCTCCAGCCAGGTATGCTCCTCGTTATGCCCCCGGACTCAATACCCTCGATGATTGGAGTCAGGCAGCCTTCATATGAACATTTATTTTGATGGACATCGCTGTTTACTAGGTCTAGTAGCTCACCTACAATTGATTTAGGCCTCTTGTTGATATAACAACTGCAGATGCTATGTATGCCTTTTCTGGAAATTATTGTATGTCTTACATATGTAACTGACAAGAGAATTTATCAGTACTCCATTTTTTTTCCTCTCCGGCCCTTACAATGGTTGGTCCGCTGTTAGTACCAAACCTTTCTTTCATGGACAACCTATTACGGCAGAATTAAGTTTGCCCTCTGCATTTCAATATTCACGTCTTTAGAAGGCCAGCATTACAATGCTTTACATCCGCTAATTAGCCAACTCTCTTCATTGTATATGTATGTACAAGGATCGCTTCCCGAGTTAATTATGTGAACTAAGTCCCTTCCCCACTGCACACTTATGGTTACGCATATTCATTACATAATGGGGCTTTTAGCATACTGGCACACATACTGCACAAATTGATAAAGCATTTTTTTCATTTCCTTTTCAAAAACTTTTTCCAGTAATAAATGATTACATTCTGTGGGAACACTACAGGTATACTCGAATAGGTATTTCAGCTTAGATATCAGCCAAGAGATTTGTTATGTCCAAAGTCGGATTGCTACATTCATTGTAGTAAGAGTCCCCGTGCACGGCTTCAAAGAGAACACCCTCTTCCCTGTGGGGTGTCTTTGAAAGCCAGATGCTGCCGGTATGCCCCCGATCTGAGTAGGTTTGCATTATAGTACCGTCAGTGACCGGAGATTGTTTCCGGTACACTGACATATAGATTAATGGTCATTTCTTACATTTCCACGCAGTTCCTCACCAGACTAGTGGCTATATTTCATTTGAGGTAGGTCAAAACAGAAGGTGTTGGGCTTGCGGACAGCTCAGTTTCTCTATGCCAGTTTTTAGGTCGAGCCTAGAGCAGCGCATGCGCTGTGCTCTGGCGAGACTTTTAGTAAGGGCGTCAGAAAATGGTACCACTGTGGCCTAGAGCTTGAGTGTATGTGCACCTGCAAGCAGAGCGCCATATGGCTTTCCTCTCTAGTAATGGGTCACAGGCCCTGGCTGTTCTCTCCAGCTTCTGCATTCCGCAGACCCTCTCCAGCCTGCTCTTTCCTCTCTCGACCCCTCCTTTTGGACAGAGAGGAGGGAAACTGCTCCTGTCTGCAAGCCTCACCACTATTCATGCCACGGTAGTTTGTCAATAGGGCATGCACAGTGCATTTCATTTCTTGAAAACAAGTGTCCCCGTCTCCCTTTCTACTCTGGGCTGCTCGGTCCTCTGGCCCCCACTCTAGGCTTCACGGTCAGAGTCTGCCAGCAGCTTCACTCTGCAACTCTTCTCTCCTCCTTCTCCCCCCCCCCCCCTTTTTCAGAGGGGAAGGGAAGGGAGGCTGGGTCCATTGCAAGCTTCTCAACCAGCAGCTTTAGGTATGTTATAGAAGCATATACAACAAGGAGCTTAGGGGGTAAATGGGCAGGTCGCCCCCCACTCATCACTTAATAACAACAACACTTAATAACTGTGAGAAAGTGGCTCTGTATATACTGTTCCCTAATAGGTACAGGGTGTACAGAGTCCACAGTCCCCCAGAGGCTGATAGAGGTCAAAGTTAGGTATGACCTTACTCTCAAAAGTGGTAGCTTGGTCGAGCAGTAAGGCAGTACCAGAGGACAGTGTAAAGCATTTATTGTACACACTCAGTCAGCAAATGGTTTCACACACTCAATAACTGAACTCTAGGCCAATGGTTTATATATATAAAATATATGCTTGTTTTATTTTTAGAACCACAAAGGGGATAAAAATATACTTTCTCAGAATGAGAGGTTGAATATAAATACTTTTGTCTTAAGCAATAAATTTATATAAGCAGTCACAGTTGGTTGCAATAAACAATCCTATTTCCTAAACACAACAATGCATTGAGCTCAATGGTAAATTCAGGTTATTTGTAATTAATTACTTTTCAGATTACTTTTGGAATTTCAGGTCTGGCTCCTAGATCCAGCCTTGGGTCAGTATTCAGAATCAAGTGATGAAAGTCGACTTAATAACTAATGATTTTTAAATAATATTTAGCTATTTCAAAAGTTAGCACTTAGAAAATATTTCAAAGAAAACATTCAATGGATCTCTATGGCAAGAAATTCAAATTGCAGGTAGAGTACTTTGTCGTTACTTTAGTAATCCAGGACTGGGTACCTAGGCCCAGGACTGGGGTCCTTATCAAAAACAGGTAAGTAATTTCGTTTGCAGAAATGGTACGATTTTAAAAGAATATTTCAAATTTGCAAAAATAGACACTTAGAAGAAATTTCACAGATAAGCAGACAATGGTTTCCTATGGGAGAAAAATGAGTTAGAGGCAAGTATAGTTGTGGACACTTTTCAAAGTCAGGGCTGGGCACCAAGATCCAGCACTGGGAGCTCACCTAGGAGCAGGTGAGTAAATTCGTTTTTGTCACTTGGCTGATTTTTGGTGAATATTTGCAGTTTTGAAAAGTTCACACTTAGAAGATTTTTGAAGAAAAAGCCAGTCAATGTTACCCTATGAGGAAAATGAAGTTAGCGGTTTAAGGGTAAGTACTCGACTGGCAGAGTTGAAATTCCGGGCATAGACTCAGTGGTCCCCCAGTGTCAGGTAGGTACAGTTGGTTCACCCTCAGCGGTTTCAGGACGGCCGGGTGCAGAGAGAGTTGGGCCCAATGTTATCCTATGAGGGATAGGGGGGCCTTGGTTGGTGGCTGCTGTCTGGCAAGCCACGCGGCTGTGGGAGCTGGGCTCCTGGTCACTTACTCAGGGCAAGTGGGGAAGTAGGTTAGTGTAGAGAGTGCACTGCCAGGGCCACTCGGGCGGCTGGGTGCAGGGTGCTTTTGAGCAGTCGGGCGCTCAATGGAAATCAATGGGAATGGTCCGGTTTGGAAAAAGGCTGCAAGCTCGGGGACGAGGATGCTTCAGGTGCCACCACCACTTCGAGAGGTAAGTTGGGTAGTTGTAGGTTAGGTGGGTACCCCGGGAGTGGGCACAGAGGGCCGCATGGCGCCGGGTGCAGGGGTGCCTTTTGATGTCGGAAATCTTACCCTCTTGTTGATCGCGGTTGGGGTGGCACTCTGTTCCGAGGCTGCAGGCTTCTTCCGGGATGTTGAGGGGGGTCCTTGGGTGCCGGACTCGGGGTCACAGTCGCCGTGGGGTCGTCCTCAGGGTCTTTGTCCACTCCGGCACTGGCCAGGCTTGGCTGGTGCAGAGTGTGTTGGGTCCGCGGTTCCGGGCTGCTGCCAGGGGTTAAAAATAGGTTTCTTGAGTAGAGCCTCTACTCATGGGAGTCCCAGGGGCTTAGAGCCAACAGGTAGCCAGGTCCTCCGGGGTTGGTGAGGTTGCTGGCCACGAGAGATGCCGCGCTGGTGCAGGTTCGAGAGTCGACAGGCCGGTAGGGCTGGGGCCAAAGCAGTTGGTGTCTTCTTCTCTTTTTAGCAGCTGCAGGGCAGGTCCTTGTTCTTCTTGCTCTTCTTGTAGTTTTCTATCTGGAATCTGGGGAAGGAAGGTTCAGGGGGCCCCTAAATACTAGATTTAGGGGTGTTACAGGTAGGTGAAGGCCAGGGACCAATGGATCCTTGTCCTGGGGTGGGTACACCCCCTATCCTGCCTCTCTCCTGTGGGAGGGGGGCAGTAGCCTGATCCTGATAGGGTAGGGCCTCCCATCTTCAAGATGGCGAGAGCCCGGAGATGTGCTTCACCTCGCCTCCCCCACCTGAGGGGTGGGGTGGGCAGGCTGGCACATCCCCTGTCCTTGTATGGGGTTTCCGGCCAAGCTTCCCGCCAGAGTGGGGGGTTGCAGTGGCCTGGGGAAACTCCAACTGGCGGCATGCCTTTGAAGCTTCCCTTTTCTCATCCTGGGGGAGGAGATTTCTCACCTCACCCAGGATGTGCATTGTTGCAGGCCCGGGAGAGCAGGGGCTCTCCCACCCAGGGGTCCAGCAACGTGTCTGCTGTGTGGCAGCCTGGGCAGCCTCAGAGCAGACGTGGATTGTAGGTTAGCTGTAAGGGGGCATCTCTAAGATGCCCTCTGGGGTGCTTAGTACATTAAATCCCACACTGGCATCAGTGTGGGTTTAATGTGCTGAGAAGTTTGATACCAAACTTCCCAGTCTTCAGTGTTGCCATTATGGTGCTGTGGAGCTCGTGTTTGACGAGCTCTCAGCACCATGTACTTGTAAATGGCAGCACTGTACTTACAGTGCCCAGGAATGGACCTGGGTACTGTAGGGGCACAGGGCTCCTGCTCCTGTGCCCACACCATAGGCATAAGGCACCCAGCCAGAGGGGTGGCTGACATATGCCTTGGCAGTGTAGGTGATGGGCATGGCACACAGAGATGTGTGCCATGTCGACTCTTTGTTTTGTCCTGTGCCCAGACACTCAGCCTGCAAAGGCAGTGTGTGTGTGTAAGGGTACAGGGCCTCTAAGGGTGGCACAATGAGTGCTGCAGCCCTTAGAGGCCTTCCCTGGTCACAAGGCCCTGGGTACCTAGGGTACCATTTACTAGGGGCTGACATGTGGCCAGGGTTTGTCAATTGGGAGTTTGTATTTTAGGGAAGGAACACAGGCCCTGGGCACCTGATTGGCAGGAGCCCAGGGCACAACAAGGAAAAGTGCATCAGCTATTAGGCAACAAAAGGGGTGTTACTGCAACAGAAACCCACTTTCTCACAATAACAACACTGTTATAGAAGCAGCCACCACTTTACCCTTAATACGTAGTACTTACCCCCTCTGCCCCCCCGTCCTAACATCAGGTTCAAAGCCCACCTTTCTTACCCCCTCTGCCCCCCGCTCTGTACTAACACATATCAGGTTCAAAGCTTGCTGTGCTTACCCCGCTGCCCCCGCTCTGTCCTAACACATCATCAGGTTCAAAGCTCGCCGTACTTACCCCCTCTGCCCTCGCTCTGTCCTAACACTTATCAGGTTCAAAGCTAGCCGTGCTTATCCCCCTGCCCCTGCACTGTCCTAACACTTACCATGAGGTTCAAAGCTCGCTGTGATTATCCCCCCTGCCCACCGCTCTGTCCTAGCACTTATCATCAGGTTCAAAGCGCGCTGTGCTTACCCCCTCTCCATCCTAACACTGATCATCAGGTTCAAAGCTCGCCGTGCTTAGCCCCCTGCCCCCCGCTCTGTCCTAACACTGATCATACGGTTCAAAGCTCGCTGTGCTTACCCCCCTGCCCCCCGCTCTGTCCTAAAACAGATCATCAGGTTCAAAGCTCGCCGTGTTTACCCTCTGCCCCCGCTCTGTCCTAACACTTATAGGTTATGTTAATTGGTTTATATAGCGCTCAACTCACCCTGGGGCATCTCTGCGCTGACTAGAAGATTAGAATCCTGCACGGGGAGTGTTGGAGAAACTGGAGTGAAGATTCAGAACAAAAAGCCTTTCAGCCGTTTTCTAAAAAGGCCATAGTTGGGGATTGATCCTAAAGCCAGAGGGAGCTGGTTCCAATATTTTGGAGCAAGATATGAAAAGGCTCTGCTGCCAGTCCGAGTAAGACGAAAACGAGGAACCTGAAGGAGGGTCAGCAAACTAGATCGGAGTCTCCTAGAGGGACAGTATTTGAGAAGTATTTTTTTTGTAGGTAAAGAGGACCTCTGTTGTTCAAGGCGTTATACGCGAGGCAACATATCTTGAAAAAGGATCTCTTTTTCACAGATAGCCAGTGTAGTTCTCTGAGCAGCGGAAATGAAGGGGAGCCAGCCTGTCGGTTGAGAATCATTCTCGCTGCTGTATTCTGAACCACTTGCAGTTTTGCCAGGTGAGTCTCCCCTACTTCTGCCAGAAACGCGTTGCCGTAATCCAAGCGGCTAGTTACCATAGCCTGCACTAATGTCCTACGATGACAGGTAGGCATATATGGGAGTATTTTCCGCAGAAGTCGGAGGCTATAGTAGCATGAACTGGTCGTGGCCGCAATATGGTCCTTCATGGACAGCGTCTGGTCTACTTTAATACCCAAGTTTTTTACTGAAAGTTTGGGAATGGGAGCAGGGCCCAATTGGACGGGCCACCAATCATCTGACCAGATATCAGTTGCTTTTTCCAACAACATGATCTCTGTTTTTCCTGGATTCAGTTGAAGGCAATTTCCCGTCATCTAGTCATAGATCGCCTTCATGCCAATGGCAAAACATATTTTCCCTTTCTCTTCTCGAATAGTGAACATAAGCTGCGTGTCATCTGCATACGAGAGGATCTCGAAGCCCAGCTGTTAAACTATCCTCGCAAAAGGGGCCATGTAAATGTTAAAAAGGGTAGGGCTCAAACATGAGCCCTGCGGAACACCCCTCTCCAGAGGTATTTTGGCCGAGGAGTAGGGGCCCAAGATGACTGTTTGAGTTCTATCAGACAGAAAATGTTGTAACCACTTCAGGGCTGTCCCTTTGATACCACAGGCGGATAGTCTCTCTGCCAGCTTTGTATGAGAAATGGTATCAAAAGCGCGGAGAGATCTAGGAGGATCAGTATCGTCGAGCCCCACGAATCTATTGTCTGTCTGATCGAATCTGTCACCGCTAGTACGGCGGTTTCCGTGCTGAAACCTGTCCGAAAGCCAGATTGCGATGGGTCCAGGATTCCATTTAGTTCCAAATAAAGAGCCAAGTTGTCTATTTATAGTGCTTTCCAACAATTTCCCCAAGAGTGGTAATAGGGAAATAGGCCGATCGTTGCCAAGGATTGATGGATCCGCCGTAGGCTTCTTCAATATAGGGCGAACAGATGCCTCTTTCCATGCAAGGGGAATGGTGCCAGTTGTTATAGAGCAGTTGAAGATGTCACTGATTGCAGGAGCACAGCTCGTGGCTAAGAGAGCCATAATCTTTGGAGGGCACAAATCATTTGGTGAACGAGATTTTGCTTTGGAGAGGCCTTTTAAGACCTGTTCAATGGTGGTCAGTTCAAAGCGCTCAGGGAAACTAGTAGTTGCCTTATATCCCTGTCCTCCAGTTTGGACAGAGTTTCCAAGACTGAGGGGGCTACCAGAGGAAAGTTATCAAAAATTCTGGATATCTTATCATGAAAATAAGTCACCAGGGAGGTACATAAATCCTGGGACTCCATAGAAGACTGGATGCAAACTTTAGGGGATGAAAAATCTTTGACTATGGTAAACAAGGCTTTCGTAGAGTTACTGGCTTCTTCTATCTGCTTGATGATGAACGTACGTCTCGCTGCTTTTAGGTTTAGATGATATGTGGCCAGAGACTGTCTATACAGTAGTCTGTTTTGATGGGCCTTACTTTCACGCCAAGTTCTTTCCAGGCGCCTACATTTAGCTTTTTCCATCTTAAGCTCCTCAGTATACCAAGGAGTCGTTGAGCGGAGCCATGTTTTTTGGGTATGGTCTCATCAAAAGCAGATTCTAGTGCAGCATTAAAAGCCTCCAACTTTTTGGAAGCCTCGGTTAGGTTATTTACTAAATCCAGGGAGTAAACCTCATTAAAAGTTTCTAAGGTGAGATTACGTCATAACCTGCGCTGTTCTGGTGTTTTCCTAATGTAAATTTCCCCATTTTTTTGCCGCGTCTGGTGGATGAAGGTGATCATCGAATGATCAGTCCTTGTCAGGGGGTCAGGGAGGTCACAACTCAGTTGGTCATAGTTGGTGAACACTAGATCTAATAAGTGACCAGCTCGGTGTGTGAAACCTTCCACTCTTTGTGTGAGTCCTATTGATTCAAAGAGGAAAAAAGTTTGTCAACCTCCGGATTAGAGGGGTTTTCCCCATGGAAATTAAAATCCCCTAGCAGGAGAAACTTATTTGCCGCGAGCGCATGTAAAGCTATGTGTTCGACCAGAAGGTCAGTAAAATTGGCTTTAGATCCTGGGGGCCGATAGAGAAAGGCACCATGCCAGCAATCCGTAGGAGATATAGTGACCTTAAATATTCCCAATTCCAAACATTCATTTTTTACCGTGGACACCCAGTTCACTGCAAGATGATTCTGGAAGGCAATGGCTATGCCGCAACCTGTTTTCCCCTCCCTATCCAGATGAATAAATTTATAGTTATCTGGGATCGCTAAGTTTATCATGGGGTGATTTGAGGGATTTAGCCAAGTATCCGTGAAAAAACATAGTGGGGGGAGTGAGAGACAATCATATCCCAGAATTCAAACAGATGTCTTGCAAGAGACCTTACATTGCACAATATATTTTTTAATCCTATAGTAACTAGATCTGGGGCCTTTCTTGTTGAGAAGAGGTCCTCTGCATGTATAACCGTAAGAAATTGGCAAGGTTTACACATGACTGGTCCTTCTAGCATAATGGGGAACTCCTGAATACAATTACTGTGACTTTGCTCCTTAGTAAGGTCAAACGCTCGAATAGCCCGCATGGATTCAGTTGAGTAACATATAGGGGTATGGTGGTTATTTTTTCCTGAGTGGGGGCAGCATCTCTGGCCCCTGGGCTCGGCTGGGCGCAGAAGGGCTTGCCTTTGGCGCGCCCGCTGCGCGCACGCGTTGTCATCCTCTTTTAAAATCACCGAGGAGCAACGACTAGCGCGCTACCCGTGCTGCCTGCCCAATATGTCTGGCCGCTCCTGTGGTCACCAAGTGAGTGCGTGAAAGCCCTACCGGGCACCTAGTCAGCTGGGGGTGAGGTGAGCAAGTAAGCCACTTTATTTTTAAAAAACAGTGCAGGTTAAAATTAGAAAGAAAACTTGCGGCGCAGAAGAAATAATTATACCAAATCCAGAGTACTTCCGGCTTCCGCCTCAGGAGCCTATCTACCAGTACTGCACGCACGCGTCGTCATCAGTTTCAAAGCTCGCCGTGCTTACCCCCTGCCCCACGCACTGTCCTAACACTTATCAGGTTCACAGCTCGCTGCCATGCAGCACAATATCCTTGGTGTAACAACATCAACTGTTGCATGGCTAAACACTTATAAGGTCCCAAAAGCGAGACCTATTGGCTATGCCAATGCTTGTTAATCTCGTCTTGCCTCCGTTACAGGACAAGTATGTTACTTTGAAAAGAAACAGCAAGTACATTTGATGTTTGTAAACCGCGCCAGTTCACAAGTTGATTCTTAAAAGTGGTGGATAATTATTTAGGTCAGTCTCTAAGCCATAGCAATAGATACTCAGTTGCAGCAGCTAAACGCAATTAATACACTACTTTGGTTTTAATTCTATGTTTCCATTACATTTAGGTTCCTTCATGAAGGCCATTTTTATCTCCTTAACACAAAGGGAGATAAAGAAAAAAAATTGATCAGCTGAGCAAATAGAAAGGTGTTTTGTTTTAACTCCTATTTCTCCATAAGAAATTACTGACACAGTTGCGGCGTATTCTCAAAAGAATATAATCTGTGTCTTTTGCATGCAGTAACACTTGCGAAGTCTGCTGCACGTGATTTATACACAGAGAGCGCAGAATTACATTTGCACTGCGTAAGTAAACTACAACTGGCCTAACTGGCTATACACTCACGACCCATGCAGTCATACAGGCTTAATTTCTACTATAGATGAAGGTTGATTATTCCCATTGCTGTAGGGGGGCTGCGTCACCTACTAAACCTGAAATTAAGTTTTTGAGGTATGTGCTTCTCCATGTTGGCTCATACCGCCACTTTTGGTTAGATATACTTTCCTAAACAGTCCTATTCCTTTTTAGCCCTCAAACTGGACACAAGTGCCAGCCGTGCAGACAAGGAATATGGCACAGTCCCTGGGTAAGCCCAAGTCTAACACTTAAAACCTGTTTGAGTATAGGACCAGGGTGCAGCTGATTTTAAATACAGTTTATTTAATTGCAGATACTTTAATGCAGTTCGCTGAGATTTCCCCTTGAGACTGCCTGTGACATCTACAGTTGTGGGTCTTTTGCCCCAATTGCTGGATATGTAAACTTGGTGTTTTATTGTAACCCCATTGTCGCCGAGCTTACCAAGTACATAATTTCAGATTCTGATAAAAAAATGTTTAACTTTTAGATGTCTCCCGTTCATATTCTGTCCTGATGATGACCCCAATCTAAAGAATTGTGCTAAGGGGTCGAAATGTTGATAAAATCCTGTGTGGGCTGGTTTTAAATTTTGATTGTCTATCGACACTCATACTAGGAGTGTCATTTGTAACAACATACTGTCACAATTAGTCACATGTATATATTTTGTATAGAACACAAGCACACTTTTTTTTTTGTAAATCTTTATTAACATTTTCACTTCCAACCTTTACTGCATTTCCATATCTTGTTTCACAACGTACATTACATCTTTTGCGATTACACGTGTATTCTACTTTAAGGACCCCTGTCAGGTTCTTCATTATCTTGACACCTGTCTCCCTCAACACTCCCCCATTTCCCTCCCCCGATCTCTCTGCACGCTCCCCTACTAGTCGGAAGTGTCTGAATGTGAGTCGTCTTGCGGGGGATCGCAGATGTTGCCCCGATATACATTCCACTTCCCCCAGATCTTGTTCCATTTTTTGGGGCAGCCTCTATGTACGTATACTGCTCTTTCGGTGACCATCAGTTCATCCATACCACTGCACCATTTTCGGAGTGTCGGGGCTTGCCTGGCTCCCCACTGCTGCGCTATATCCCTTTTTGCTAAGGTCACCCCTAGTGCTACCCATGTTTGTACTGTCTGAGTAATGTCAGCTGCCTCCCAGACATTCAGGATGCAGCCCGCGGTTCGGGAACCAGGGTTACTCCCGTCACCTGCGCCATTGTGCGCACTGTTGCTTTCCAATAGTTCTGGATGGCGACACATTCCCATAGTATGTGCCAGAACGTGCCCTGTTCCCCGCACTGTCTAACGCAAAGCGGCGTATTGGCTCTGTGTAATTTGTGTAGTAGCGTCCTTGTGTAGTAGGTGTGATGCAGTATCTTTAGTTGTATCAGTTTAAATCGGGCCGAAATCGCCACCTCCCTGGGGGACGCTAGCGCTTCCTGCCAATCCGCCTCATCCAACTCCCCCATGTCAGTCTCCCATCTAGCTTTTAGAGTTTGCGTAGGGTCTGGCTGGTTATTTATGATTTTTTTGTAAGTGAGTGATATGGCTTTCTTAGCCATATGGTCAGTAAGGAGCCTGTCCTCGAGGGGAGAGGATTCAGGTAATTTTGTGCCTTGGGGTATGAGTGCTGTCAATGCATTCCTTATCTGTAAGTATCTGAACTTCTCCGAGTCCGCCAGGCCATAGCTCTCCTGCAGCTGCGTGAATGTGATGATCTCCCCCTTTTTCCATAGGTCCCCCACCCTCGAAATACCGATCAGGTCCCATTGTCGGAAGCACAAGCGCACTTTTTAATTACTTTACCCACTCTCACTGCGCCGTTACTCTGTATGAGCACCGTATCTTTTGAAAAATATGAATGCTGTCTCGTTTATGATTAGAATTAAACAAATGCATTTACCGCATAATTGAAATGAATCTACTAAATATTCCTTTACATCAATATTGCGGTGAAAGTCAAAGACTACACTTCCCCCCCCCCATAGGGACCACCTTTTTGATAACAGTTTCTGTCGGCAAACAATTTTTAGTACAGCTGCTTGTGAATATTCTGCATTTTTAGTAACAGCGCAAGGCACTTTAAGACTCGGCACTTACGTATAATTTTTGGTCCCCGGGCCCATTTCTCGATTTTTTAGAATGTATTAACAGCAATTAAATGCCATTATGCTTAGCTCCAGAAGCTTTACATTATTAACAGTTTCACCGCAATCATTGCTCGTAGACCAGTCTATCCTGAGATTTCTTATCCTCTTGCCAGTTATTAGAATTTGTTATGGGTATATTTAGTGTGGCTAGTTTGATCTTAGCATTGGATGTAAATTCACTGCTAAACGTCATGATTCTCAACCGATGTTTCTTTACAACAGCACACTATGTGCCACAGAGGTCTTAACCTTTCATGAACTGATTGTGATAAAAGTCATGACCTTGCTTTTTATGCATTGATTGTATTCCCTTAGATCATCATTTTATGCTGCTGCCACTTTAATACACTTGATTGTCTAAATAAAGTATTTAAACTGTTACTGATGGAAAAAAATGTAACAAAAAGACAATATAAAAACAGGCAGGTTCGTATCAGACCTAGAAGGTAGCAACAACTTTCAATTTGATCAGTGCATTGTAATTTCACTGTTTATATTGATGTTGTAGCTGTATCATAAGACTGATTTATTTGTAAAGTGTACTTATACCAAAACAGTAAAAGAGAATTAAATGTGTTGCCCACTGGCAAACCAACATCTTTGTACATCATAGTTTGACTTATTTGTTTTTTAAGAGAAAGTCCTGAACATTATTTTAGCTCTTAACCGGCAAGTGACCTGATGCAGTCAAATGATTTACTGGCCCCTGCTTTATCCAGGGAAATATCAATACTAACAGTGACTACTCCAAGCAGACTCTGGACGACTTTGGCCAAAGGGGCATGTATACCTTTGAGTTATGTTATTTCCATTTCTTCAGGCTCTCCTCTTAACCATTTACCACCAAGAATTTAGAGTGATCTGTCGGTCTGTTTGGCCAGGCTGTTACTATCCATATGCAATAATTTCTTAGCGTCAGACTATTTTTCTGACCAAGTGGAAGAAATCTATGGTTTTAAAAAAAAAAAAACTAATATGCATCTTGAGCAACTTCCGGCCAATTCCACTTTGGTCTTTCCTAGTTAAAATTATGGATATTATGTCAACAAATTTGCTGTCTGACGTTTTGGAACACCAGGTCTTTCTAAATCCATCCTAATCTGCCTTTCAACCAGCCAATTGCACTGAATCCGCTTTGTCTCCGAATGGTGGTCGACAGTGTCTATGCAGTGGTTCTTGTCTTACTTGACCTGCCGGCCATCTTCGATATGGTTAGTCATAACATCTTGATTGCCCAATTGGTGGTGATCGGCATTAGAGTTCATGCCTCAAATGGTGTGAATCTTACATCAATAACAGAGCCCAGTCTGTCTTTCTTTCCCTTTTTCAGTCTTAATTTAGAGTGATCGTAAACAGTGCCTCAGGGTTCTGCTCTTAATCGGACCCTGTTCAAAGTGTGCCTAATACCACCGACCCCTCGGATTCAGCCACATGTTATACAGGTTATGAATCATGCTGACAACACTCAGCTAATTATTTCATTTGATCAATCAATCTCATCGCCACTAGAGTCTTCTTCAACTATATGCTTAATATCTCTACCAGATTGGGCAAAACTCTTTAAAAATCAACTGTGGAAAGACTAAGGTGCTCTGGTGTTCAACAGTCAATCTCATGTATCCTCTCCCAGGTGATTTTTGGCCTTCCTAAGGCACCACCACTCCTTTGACCTTTTCTCTGGTACGAAATCTTGGGAGTCCATATGGACAAAACCTCTTACTTTCCAATCATGTTAATAAACTGCCCGAAAGTTGCTTCTCGCTCATGAAGATCCTCTGGAAAATGATGCCTTTGCTTCTCAGGCAGCATCGACCCTTGTAGTGCAGTCTCCGATTCATAGTAGACTAGACTTCTGTAACTCATTTCTGGGCGCTCCAGACTACTTACTAAAGCACCTTTCATATATTTAACAACAGCTAAATTGGCCTCGTCTCTTCAACACTATTCTCCTTCTGCAGCTGTGTTAAGACTATACACTGGTTGCTCTTATCTAAGAGAATACTCTCTGTATAACCCATGAAGCCATACATCATGTCAGACCTCTTGTTCTTCAGCAGAAATGTCAGTGCTATCTCCTACAGAGAACACTACACTCTGCTAACAACAACTTTCTTGTGGTTCCCAAATTTAAAAAGATGTGTACTGGTGGCCAAGCCTTTATTATACAAGCTTCCCAGCTTTGAAATAAATTTGCCTTCATCTGGACTTACTATCAGGAACCTCACCAATTTCAGAAAAAAGTTCTAAGAACACAGTTGTGTACCCTTTAAACACATCCATAGGCTCTACTCCTTAGGTTCCTGCTCAGTTTCTACGTATATTTGGGAATCCACACCAGGAATATTTTTTTTCATTTTTTTTTTTTTAGTAGCAGCTGAGCTTCACAAGTCATAATAATAATAATATCTTTATTCAACAACATGTTTTTACAACTAAGGTGATACACAATTGTCTATTGCGCCAGTGAGAACTCATTTCAAATGTTTTGACGGAAACCGGAGGCCACATTTCTGAAACGTACCCATTTCGTATGAAAAGGAAGAAGAAGCAACAGGCTCTTCAAACGCAGAGCTTTACCTGGGTTGTATGACACAATCTTTCAGCCAAACAAAAGGAACTGTTCTGTAAAAGGAAAAAAAGGAGGGGGTGGCATGTGGGCTGACTTTTCAGTTAGAAGCTATTGCTCTTGTGAGCGCACGGTCACATTCAGTGCGAAGGCACTCGGAGTTGTGCTTAAGAGCTCTGTGCATACTGTTGCCACTTTCTCTCAAAGATGGATTTGGTCTGAGATAATTGGGATTGTACTGGTGATTCTTCTCTTTTGTGCTGGTGATTCTTTTTTTGTTCGAGTTGGCACCTGCACTTAAGATCTATTCATCACTCCTTCACCCAAGAAACTTTTGTTTCCCCAAAAAAATATAGCTAGGTTTTCACATGCCCTTCTCTTTGGCCTTCATCCCATTCCTTTCTGCCTCAGCACTCGATTGGGCAAGACCTGTGTTTGCATCTGTCACAAAGTGACACAGTCTACATTGATGTTGCAAAGGACTGCCCACAAACTAGTTTCTTTTTTGGAAGGTCTTGGCCAGCTGTATTTGTTGCTGGGCAACTCTTATTTTCTTTAACGAGTTCACGCATATTTTTATTTTATTTGTTTACCACTCCATGTCTGGCCTCTGCACTTTTGAATGGTAAATTAAAAATTAATAATGGAGGGGAGGGGAAAAAAAAAAAAAAAAAAAAAAAAAAAAAAAAAAAGGGCCAGCGCTTAAAAATCAGGCTTCGAAAAATCTTCTCGCCCACTTGCAATTGGGAGTAAAATTTTATCAGGATTAGCTATTTTTAGCATCTACTAGTCCCATCTGGCAGTGAACTTAAGCTGGAAAGAAACAGAGTTCTGCTCATTCAGAAAGTAAATGAGCAATAAAGATGCAATTAAATCTTGTTTATATTGTGACACATTTGCTGTCTGTTCAAGGGAAGAGGTCAAATGTCAGTTTGTCTTTTTTTAATAATTGCTGTTTGGGAAATGGAATTTATTTATTTTTCTTTTACCACAGTTACCGGTTTTTGTCAAGTAAGCTGTCTGAAGATGTCAGGTTTTTTTTCTCTAACACATAACATTTAAATAAATAGCCTGTAAATTAAAAATACAAATATTAATAGATTCGATGCGTTTTTCAGGGAAAGTGGGCTTGAAATTAACCTCCAAAAAACTAAATTCATGGCATTCAACTCAGCCAAAAGTACCCGAACAAATCCAAGCTTAAATGGTAAACCCCTAGAGAGAGTATCCGCTTTTGATTACCTCGGCATAACCATCACAGAATCAATGGACTGGTGGGCCCAAATCAAAAATCAACCCTTAAACTGGCACAGTCTTCAGGGAGCTTAACAAAGGTTTTTCGAAAATCTAGCCA
This sequence comes from Triturus cristatus, assembly GCF_964204655.1. Taxonomy (NCBI): domain Eukaryota; kingdom Metazoa; phylum Chordata; class Amphibia; order Caudata; family Salamandridae; genus Triturus; species Triturus cristatus. Next base: position 1,114,477,019 of record NC_140591.1, on the reverse strand, counting down.
CAAACCTGTGAATCCAGCAATAGAAATATACAAGGTCCAAGCCAGGGGAGGGGTGCTGTATGGAGCAGAAATATGGGGTCACCGCAGTTCTGAGAGTCTCACACAGACTGAAAACACCTTTCTCAGGCAACTTTTTGGCCTCCCACAGAGTACTCCACTCATGTCACTCCGACTGGACCTGGGGGTAAGGGCTATCGCCGAAGAAACGAATCTCAGAGCCCTTTTATTCTGGCGGCATCTGTGGGTTACCCCAGAACTTTCAGAATACAGGGACGAATTAAGAAAGGTGATGAGTCTACCGGTGGCGGGCAAATTACCCTGGCTCTCCTACATTCAACACACGTCAGAGAATCTGGGACGGGGCAACCTTTGGGGTGACCCAGAGGTTGCTTGTGCCACAGTGTCCAGGAAAGTGCTAAAGGACTGCTACTGGGAGTTTAAACTGGCCCAACTACAGAGCAATCCTTCAGTAGGTAAGCTGACTGCAGTTTTCCTAGAAACCAAGGACTGGTATAGTCTAGAGCCGGCACTGAATGACATCAAGCCGGCAACCGCAAGAAAGCTTTATTTGCAATTCAGACACAGGGCCTTGCCTCTCCGCTCTTTTACAAATAAGTGGACGGGCTCGCAAACTCTGGGGTGCCCGGCCTGTGACTGCTCCACAGAATCAGACTTTCATGTGTTCTTTTGCTGCCCCAGCTACCACAAAGCGAGAAAACTGTGGCTGGTCCAGATCTGTAGAAACCTAGGTACCAGGCACTGTTACGAGGCTTTTAGGATATTGAAACACGATTCTAGCCTCCCGATAAAGAATAGAAAGCCTGCTACCGAATATACTATGTGGTGCACTCACAGAGCATTTTTAAAACCAATTCAATAAATAAGGTCTACAGTCTCTCACAAATGCAATGAGGAATTTTAAAGGGTCTACCGGCTTTACTGTCCAATTGAGATCACTTGCACTGATGCAGTTCATTTAATTTTCGCATTTACTGCCAATTGGTTTGTTGCTCCCGAGAACCCGCTTCTAGTGGCTAATATAAAGCTCTGACCCCTCATATTTGGACCGGTGACCCGCTCCTATATCTCGCACATGCACTTTGAATCACGAATACTGTTTCCATCTTTGATTAATTTACTGACTTATATGATCTTATTTTCCTACTTGTTGAGCTGCTTCCATAGATAGCACCACATTTCTTATTGCTCCACGCCATACCTGTGCATGTTTTATCCAATTGTTTTTATTGTATGTATCCAATCTTGCTCTCTCTCTTTTTATCCATTTAGATTTTAAAGTAAATCAATTGTATTCCAATTCAATTCAATTCATCAGTCTTTATTCGATTTAAGAAACAATCATAAAAGACACAAACATAGTACATAAAAACATACATTTCAATAAATACATTAAAATACCTTTAAAAAAAACATTAAACACTTCGATGGACTGACATGTAGTAATAAGAACACTTTAAAATTGTCCCTGGCACAGGTGATGAAAGGGAAAACCCAAACACAAAATTCATTAAAGGCCATCAAGGGTACGCTTAATTGTTTTTCTCCGCAATGCCCATGCCCAGCCCAAATATTTTGCCAATGCGACAGAAACTATTGTTAAAGAGCTAGTGCGCAAAATGCGTAATACTACAGCGCAGCTCCTTGTGCCGAGAGATTTACACATTGGGGAAAGCCAAACGCGCCTTGGAATGGTAAATGCCGGGCAGGCAAACAGAAAGTGGGGAGCTGTTTCAATTGCAGCCCCGCATGCAGGGCACTGCAATTCCGAGTTCCTGGCCCACCTTCCAGTCAAAAATCTAAGAGGCAAGGAGCCAGCTCTAAACTGAAAGTAGAGTTTCCTGTCGCCCACATTAGTCACCATTCCATTTTAGATGTACTTTTAGAATCAATCTTTTTATTAAGTGATACACCTGCATAGTTAAATCAATGAGGACATTGTTCCCTGTTGGCGGCGAAACTGAAAATATCGTTCACCTGCTCAACAGAGGAGAAAAAGGTGGGAAGAGTGTGAAGATTGGGAGAGGGAACAAGGGGGGGGGGGAAAGAAAGAAGAGGAGAGGGGAGTAGAGGTAGGATGAAAAGAGGCTAAGAGAATTTCCCCAGTCTCAAGGATCCACTCCTGAAGGGGAGGACTCTATGAAGCCTCTCGTGAGCCCTCACACACCCCGAAGGATGTCTTGCTTCATCATTGGGCTAGTTGTTGCTCCTCGTCGGGCCGGCGCTGCAATGCCCGACGGTCCCCCGAAGGGTCTCTCTATCGGAGGTCTTTTAAAGAGAAAAGCCGTAAGGTGAATGCGGGTGTGTGGGCAAAAAAAGAAGCGGTGAGATGGATCCGAGAGGTTAGTGGTAAGATGCGTGCAAAGTGTGTGGGTTTAAAAATGCCTAGGGGTGTCCAAAAAGGTGGATATTTAATAGTATGGACCCTCTGGCAGACTAAAAAGACCAAAAGGTCACGGGGTCACTAATCAGCTCAAGGTGCTGGTGTGACTATAATTAAAAGGTCGACATGTTTCACGCCTTGGATGCCCAGACGGGTCAGTGGCGTTTCTTCAGGACCGTAGACAAGTGAAAAGTAGTGCACGGTGAAGACGGTGAGTGCCAGAGATTGGAAGGGTAACTCACGTCTAAGGAAAAGGTTAAAAAAGGTACGGGACTGCGGGGTACAGTGACCTGGTCAGCAGTAACAAGAAGAACGTACCAAACTAGTGTAACCTGTAGGGGAAAAAAAAAAGGAAACGGGAAAGGGGAGGTGGGGAGGAAAGGTTTCGAGAGAAAGGGAATGGAAAAAAGGGGGGGGGAAAGGGGGGAAGGGGTGACAATACACACATGAATAGTTAGGATAGAACTGGTACAAACTGGACACAGTTATTACGAGAAAGCACAGCAAGATCTGGATGTGCCCCTGCAAACCATTCACATGGTGATAGTGTGGTCACCCCGGTGACCATGTCAACAAAAACGAGTAATCGAGGTCAGGGCCTAGACACCATCAACTTAATGTAGCGAACATACCAGTGTCGCGAATAGCGTACACCACAATGCCAAGAAAAACGGACCCACTCAACTAGTTGCGGGGGACCCGGATGTGGAAGGTTTATGTGCAGTGAGCAGAACAGATGGATGAAAAACAGATGAACCAGACACGTAAAATACACACATCATGTTGCTCGTAAACATCGAGCCCACTGGACTGGATGAGGAAGGGGCTTGGCCGGATTAGTTAGTACGGACAGAGAGCGGGCGCTTAAAAAGAGAGTCATTTAAGAAGGCAGTGTCTATATACAGGGTCGTGAGGATATTTAAAAACATGAAACTTCTAACAAACTTCTATAGTGACTAACAAGGTTATCCCATCCTTACCCTCGTGTATCTGTACGGGGCTGCATAGGATCCGCCGAGGCTGCCAGCGCCCTATTTGCTGGTGGGTCAAAACAGAGCGTAGAGAGCATAAGGGAGTGACTCCTGCATGGAGGAGGACTTCGTATATAAGATAGTCCCTGTAGGGTCCTGCGTGTATGTACTCACGGTTGCGTCGGAGGCCGGCTCAGTCAGCACCTACCCACTGCCATCGGCTGCCTGGAGATAGTGTCCGTTGCTTGCAGGCTTCATTTTAAGGCGTCGGGGAAAGGGAGTGAACCATTTCCTGTGGGAGGGCCGGAGGCGTGTGCCGTGTGTCGCGCATGCGTAGGTGAGTGTGTCCATGGTTGTGCGCATGCGTGAGTGAGTGTGTCCATGGTCGTGCGCATGCGTGGAGTGTAGAAGCGAAACAACGCCAGATGCGTGTGCACTATAGACACCCCATGGTGTCCTGCTCGAGAATGGTGAGTTGTCCTAAGGAGCTCATGAGCCCATGCTTTACCCCAGGTACAGACAGGACTGGAGAGGGTGGTATACATGGGTAGCCCGGACTTGGTATGTCCCGTGATGTGTACTGTGGGTCCCCGGTGTGTCCCTGGTGCAGCCTAGAATAAAAAGGGGAGACAGATGTGTGTATCTTGGACACGGTGTGTCCCGTAGTGAACAATGAGGCGGACACGGGTTCCCTAACCTGTACAAACTTAGAACAGGGGCAAGCGAAGGTGCTGGAGAAGGGAAATCCATGCCATATGCCTATGCAGCCAAGTATAGCGCGCCCCTGTGTATTCTATTACTCTCTCATAAGTGGTGAGGAGTATCCACCGGGGTCAGGGTATGGCCAATGTGAGTTACAGTTCTACCCATGGTATCTCGTCATTAAGTCCCTGCGTGTTGGTACGGAGGCGGAACACCCAGCGTTGCTCCTGGCGTAGTAGGGCTTGAGCATTCCAGGAGGGTCGTGACTCTAGTATGGTCCATGTAAGTTGTTCGCTGGTATGCCCTTGGTCAATGAAGTGGTTAGTGAGCTTCGTGGCAGTTCGTCCACGACGGATGGTACTCTTGTGTTCGCTGATGCGGACTTTAATGGAACGTGAGGTCATGCCGACATACCTTAGGCCACACGGGCATGTAATGAGGTAGACGCAATTTTTGGTGTTGCAATTAGTGTGACCTCGTTGTTCCCATGTGAAGTTGCCCAGAAAGAGTTGCTTACTGTGCGTGGTCGTGGAGCAAGCGTGGCAATTTCCACACGGGTAGTGGCCTGACACAGGGGTTGAGTTCCACAGTGTGTTGTTGGGTTGATCCTGTCTACGTTGCAGCGGCCGTGTGTTGACCAGTCTGTCACGTAGGTTCGCTGTTCTTTTGAAAGCGAAGCGTGGTAATTCTAGGTTCAGTGTGTCGGTGTTCAGAATTTTCCAGTTCCGTTTTATGATCTGTTTGATTTTGTTGGACTGGGGTGTAAAAGTGGTGACGCATGTGATGGACTCGCTGGGTGTCTTTGTTCTGTGTTCCAATAATGCGTCCCTGTGATTGTTTCGGGCTCTTTTTCTTGCGTATCTTACTACTCTCTTGGGGTAGTGTCTGTCCAGGAGGTTTTGCTCAAGGTGGTTGGCTTCCTTCTCATAGTCCTGACTGGTTGAGCAGTTCCGTCGTATACGCAAGAATTGTCCGTACGGGAGGTTCTCCCGAAGGGCTTTGGGGTGGTGACTGTTAAAATCAAGCAGACTATTGCGGTCAGTCGGTTTTTTGTGAAGTGTGGTCCTTAGGGTGCCGTCCTCGAGGATGATCCGGAGGTCCAAAAAGGGGATGGTGGTGTCACTTACAGTTCCCGTGAAACGAAGGTGTGGGTTCAGTCCATTGACCCATTCCAGGAAGGTATCGCACGATGTTCTGGTGCCCTTCCAGAAGATCAAAATATCATCTATGTATCGTTTCCATATGATGATGTTTTGCTTGTATGGGTTCGTGTCGGGAAAGATGTGGCTGTTCTCGAACGAGGCCATGTATAGCCCTGCCAGGCTCGGCGCGAAGGTACTCCCCATGCTGGTACCTTGTACCTGGTGGAAGATAGAGGTTTTATACATAAAGAAATTCTCTTTCAGGGCTAGTGAGATCAGATCCATGATGAAGGTCACTGGTGTATTGGTGAGAGGTTCCATCCCTTGTAGTAGGTCGTTGACTACCTCAATGGTGGCGTCTTGAGGAATGTTGGTGTACAACGCCTCTACGTCCATGGTGAGGAGAAAGTCAATGGATTCCATGTTTTCTTGGTTGATTTTTTCAATGAGATTGAGAACGTCTCGAGTGTCCTTGAGGTACGCGGTGGTATTCTGTACCAGCGGACGGAGAAAATAGTCGCTGAATTGGCTCAGTGGTTCCAGGAGGGAGTTGATGCCCGAAACTATGGGCCTCCCTGGGGGTGGGGTGACCCCCTTATGTATTTTGGGGAGGACGTAAAAATAGGGTGTTCTGGGGTCATCGTTGATCAGAAATGCCGCTTCCTGTGGGGAGATCCATCCCTCTGTATTCGCCTCGTTGACCAAAATCCTGATTCTCTTCGATAGATCTTCAGTGGGGTCTTTGTTCAGTTTGCGATAGTACTTGGTGTTACTGAGTTGTTTCTCGCATTCAGCTTCGTAGTCAGTGATGTCCAGGAGGACAGTCGCGCCCCCTTTATCCGCCGGTTTAATGATGATCGTCTCATCTTTCCTGAGTGATTCTAAGGCCTGACGATTCTTACTCGGGAGGTTGTTATACGTAGGTCTTTTCATGAGTTGAGTCGTCTCTTTCAGTACAGCCTTCTCAAAAGGTAAGTACCTCTGGTGGTACCATAGAGGATGTAGGTGTGAACTTGGATGGGGGTCTCAGGCCGGTGTCATCTTTGTCCTGGGGTGGTTTATCCAAAAAGAATGCCTGTAATCGAATCTTCCGGAAAAGTTGGTGTAGTTCTTGATTCATCCTGAAGTTATCTTCCTTAGGGGTAGGAACGAAACCAAGGCCCAATTCGAGTGTCGAGGTTTCTTCTGCATTCAGTGGTCTCTTGGAGAGGTTGACAATCAAGGTCTTTGATTCGTCATACTCCTGGTTTGTCGCTGGGGTTGTTGGTGTGGTTGTCCGGCGTCTTGCCATATGACCTGTTTCTGACCTCTTCTTCTCCCTCTGCCTCGCCCCCTGCCTCTGTACTGAAAAGGAGGTGGTGGGTTCGGGAAGAAAGGTTGGGAGTAGCCTTGCTGGGCATAGCCTGGTTGTGGTCCGTTGAAGGCAGGATACCACATAGGGCCTTGGGGCGGATAGGGGTGATGCTGGAAGCCATACGGGTTGGGTGGCATGAGTTGGGGCGGTGGGAGAAGGCCCTGTTGTTTCGTGGCTCTTCCCCAGCTTCTATCGCTCGAATTGCTATAGGACGACTGCCCTGAGTTATTGGATGAAGTCGAGCCATTTTCAGAGAGGGCATCATTGTCCGTGGTTTGATAGTCCTCTGTGATGTACGGGTATACTTTTTCCCTGTCAAATTTTTTGACATCTTTCTGGAGTTTGGTAATTTTCTGTTGTAACAAGGCGTGAAACATGTCGACCTTTTAATTATAGTCACACCAGCACCTTGAGCCGATTAGTGACCCCGTGACCTTTTGGTCTTTTTAGTCTGCCAGAGGGTCCATACTATTAAATATCCACCTTTTTGGACACCCCTAGGCATTTTTAAACCCACACACTTTGCACGCATCTTACCACTAACCTCTCGGATCCATCTCACCGCTTCTTTTTTTGCCCACACACCCGCATTCACCTTACGGCTTTTCTCTTTAAAAGACCTCCGATAGAGAGACCCTTCGGGGGACCGTCGGGCATTGCAGCGCCGGCCCGACGAGGAGCAACAACTAGCCCAATGATGAAGCAAGACATCCTTCGGGGTGTGTGAGGGCTCACGAGAGGCTTCATAGAGTCCTCCCCTTCAGGAGTGGATCCTTGAGACTGGGGAAATTCTCTTAGCCTCTTTTCATCCTACCTCTACTCCCCTCTCCTCTTCTTTCTTTCCCCCCCCCCCTTGTTCCCTCTCCCAATCTTCACACTCTTCCCACCTTTTTCTCCTCTGTTGAGCAGGTGAACGATATTTTCAGTTTCGCCGCCAACAGGGAACAATGTCCTCATTGATTTAACTGTTACGAGTGGAGCACGGACATTGGACCATAACGAGCTCCTGGTCCCCCCCTCTCTTTTTTTGACTGGATACACCTGCATAGTACACAGCTCGACTGCCTACATCAGTTGGCCGGCAGAGCGAAACAAAATATGCCATACACAGCACACAGGTCTACAGCCCGGAGGGCGACCCCGCAATGAAAGGATGGAACACAGGTCAGGCCTGTCAGGCATGCGCTCGCATATCACAGATTTAAAAGAAGAGTCCAAAACAAAACATACAAACTCCATCGCCCCCCTACCCTCCCTCTCCGCATCAGCCTCTACCCACTACCCCGAAGCCCTGAGAGTCGACAATCTTGATCAACGTGGAATCAAACCTCCCCGGTGCCGCTTGCCGGTTCTAGTGGGATAAGCTGAAGAATTAGCAAATATTTAGGACACGTAACTTCCCGCACCTCCTTGGACAGAAGCCGCAAAAAGGGAGCCCAAATCTTCACATAATCCGAACCCCTCCCATCAATTCTGAGTGATAGACGCTCCATCGCCAGCAGATGCCAGAGCCTCCGGATCCAGTCCCTCGGATCCGGCGCAGCCGGAGAGCCCCATTGCGCCAACAGAACGTGCCGCTCCGCAAGCAGCACCAATGCCAGCTGCCTACCCCGCATCGTGCGCAGGGGGAAGCACTTGGGATGAGGGAGACCTAACAACGTGTGGGCAGGTTCCCGCGGCAACTTAATCTGAAACGCTTCGTCAAGGTCATCCAAGATCTCTGCCCAGTACCGCACCAACTTCGGGCAGCGCCACAGCAAGTGCACAAGAGTGCCAGATTGCCACACCCCCGCACCCCCGCCAACAAAGACTGGATTTAGTAGGGTCCCAAGATTGAATGCGCGCCGGAGTATAGTACCAGTATGATGCCACTTTAAGGCAGATTCGGCCCCCGCCGTGTCGGACGCCGTATGGTGGACACGGTAGAAAACTTGCTCCCACTCCTTGCTCGTTAACGGGCGCCCCAGCTCAGTCTCCCAGCGAACCTGCACCTTCGACCTATCAGTGCATATAGTTCCGAAATGAGCTTCCGATCATCTTTCTTGTAAATCAACCAGCGCTCAAAAGCGGTCAAGGGACGGGACATCAAGGCTAAGTTGTGAGGGAGGGTCACCCAATGTGCAAGCTGTGCGTGATGATAGGCGTCGGTGGACGGCAGGTCAAAATAGTCTTTGCGCAGTTGGGCGAAAGGGATCACTCCATCCGGCTCCACTAGGGAACCCACTCTCTTACAGCCTTCCTCACGCCAACGCTGAAAAACAGGCGACGCGCAGCCCGGCGGAAAATCGGGGTTGTCCACGATAGGCGTCATAGGGCAGGGGGAACGTGGTCCACCCCCGAGAGCTCACTAGTTGATCCCACACCTTAAGAGTCTGAGAAGTCACCGGGGATGAATAGAGACCCCAGGCCCTGTGCTTCCACGGAAGCCAAAGCTCACACCAGATATTACAACCCGCGACTGTCTGATCCATAAAAGGCCAATGCTTGCTAGAGGAAGGCCGATTCCACTCCGTGATATATCGGAGGCAAGAGGCCTGGTAATACACCGTCAACAGCAGAAAACCCAACCCTCCGGCAGCCTTCGGCGTAGTAGTGAGCGATAAGGCGAGCCTTGGCCTCTTATTGTGCCATAAAAAAAACATATCAAGCAGATCTTGCAACTTGCGGATGGTACCCGGAGGCGGCTGTGCGGGAAGCTTCTGAAACAAGTAAAGGACCCTCGGCAACACCGTCATCTTGACCGCCGCGAGCCGCCCATACCAGGCTAGGCCAAGGCGAGAGCAATCTAATAGCAATTTAGTGGTTTGCTCCACCAATAATTTATAATTAAGGTGGGCCGTTTTGACAACCGATGAGGCCAAGCGAATCCCCAGATAGGAGATATCAGAGTGCACCCACTGGAAGGCAAAGTCTCGCTGCAGATCACTGACTTCCTCTTCAGGGATAGATAGGTTAAGCACCAGCGATTTTGAAAACTTAACTTTAAAGCCTGCAACTGATCCACAGTAGTGGAGCTCTCGCATCAAATACCGCAAAGAGGTGCGTGGGTGGGTAAGAGAGAGAATAACATCGTCCGCATAGAGACTAATTTTATGAATGTCGGCACCGAACTTAAGGCCCTCGACATCCGGATTCGACCGTATGCACTGGGCAAAGGGCTCCATATAGAGCGCGAATAACAGTGGAGACAGGGGGCACCCGTGTCTCGTCCCTCTAGTGATGGGAAAGGGGGAAGACCGGCACCCATTCACCCTCACCGATGCCTTAGGGGCGACATAGAGACAGTGCACCCAGCGAAGGAAGTGGTGCTTGAAGCCAAAAGTACGCAGGACCTTTGGCAGAGGTCGCGGACAGCGGTGTGATACGGCAGGAGGCAAGGTAGGCCACTCGTTCCACCGGACCGGTCGCCTCCCTGGTATACAAGCGCTGATAAAACTGCCGGAAAGACTCCACAATAAGGGCGTCAGTAGTCTGCTCCACCGCCTGAGCGTCCCGAATGGTCTGGACCGCCGCGCGCTCTGAGCCTATGGGCTAATAAATGCCCCCCTTTATCCCAGCTAAGGTAAAATTTATGCCGCAGACGCAACAGCGCATATTCGGCCCTGTCGAGATCCAGGTGCTTCAGCATACGCCGCTTCGTTTCGAGTTCTCTCCACACCCTGGGCGCTCCGGTGCGCTTATGGATGGACTCCAGGGTCCCCACCTCACGCTCCAGCTCCGCGCGCTTATCCCTACGGAGACGCGCAAACGCAGCCGCCAGCGCAATGAACTCCCCCCGTACCCCCAGCTTGGGGGCCTCCCAAACCGCCGCCACAGACGTAGTGCCCTGATCATTAACTGCCAAATAAGCAATAATCGCAATGCGAATCCGAGCAACCGGGGTGTCGGAACTGAGCAAAGAATCGCGCAGACGGAGAGGGACGGGCCGTCGGAGAATTGAGTTGCACAGAGATGAGGGCATGGTCGGACAGGGTGCGGGGAGTGATGGTCGCATCCGTCAGGCATGGCAAAAAGGAGTTAGAGGCAAAAAAAATTATCAAGGCGGACATAAGTTTTGTGCGCTGCAGAGTAGAAAGTATAATCGCGCTCGGTAAGGTGCTGTATGCGCCAGACGTCATGCAGACCGCCATCACTCAACCATTGTCTGCCCCCCGGCGATAGAGCACCCGCCTGATGTGACCGCTGCCCTGACCTATCCAGACCCGCATCCATCACCACATTCAGGTCCCCCCCCCCCCCCCCCCATCAATATCAGGGAATCAGGCGAGGCCAACACCTCAGAAAAGGCCATCTTTAGGAAAGACTCCTGATGCACATTCGGGGTGTAGATTGACCTTACAGTGAAGCACATGTCCCCCCCGTTGCACGCGAAGCACATTAGATGTACTTTTAAAGGTCAAACTGACCGAAATAAAGTTATTACTGAACAAATATTTTAAAATATATCAGGAAAGCACATTTTTTTTGCAATTAAAAAGTGTAATGCAAAAAGTTAAATAGGAGCAAAACAAAATCAGGAAACTTTACTTGGTGATGTGCAAATGGCACATATTTGCACAAACTTATTCCAAACATTATTGTTTTTACGCTATATAGTTTTATCAGTAAAACTGCGTGTCAGTGGGAAATTGTGTGGCCATTTCAATGTAAAATCTGCTGATTGCAAATGACAGTGTGCTACCACTTCATGCTTTAGTTATGTATTTATTAAAAGTGATCGTTTTTAAACATGATTTGAAAAACATTCCTTCGCCCGCCCGGATGACAATGCTGTTAATGAACTAAGAGGCTAATCAGGGGTCATGTGTATCCTATCTGTCGCTAAATTTGTATTATATATCGAGAAAACTTTTAGTCTATTAAATCAAACAAGAGTTTTATGTGCAGCAGACATGGTGAACTCACATATTTGAAGCTACTCTGATTTGTGATAATGAAGGAAATGGCGGCTATTACAATTAAAATATATGCCCATGATCCCCTCATTTGAAACCAGTTTATGGGTCAAGTGCATTACAATTAGGTTGAGTAGATTATTTAAGTCACTAGACCTGCAAGTCTAGTAACATTTTTATGATTTTTCAAGGCCTAAAGATGCATCCATGGGCCTGCTAGGTTATGCGTGCAAAACGAAATGTCATCATACTGCAGTGCCCTGCAATACAACATCAGCAGAACTTATTGTCAATGTGAAACGGTCAGCTAAAGCAATTGAAAGGTGAGATCTATTGGCTTTGTCAATTCTTGGTTGCATTACTGCTGGCAACCGTGCCTGATGACTGAGGTGATCACTGCTGATATTTTTGCATGAGGTGGCCTCTAATATCATTTTTTCTGATGTCGTCATAATTACAACACTAATAGTATTAAAAGCTCAGAGTGAATTTCATTGAATGTACAAAGCTCTTAATACAGAAAAGGTTGGAGCTGCAGGATAAACATATAGATTATTTACCCAAATAAAGTGAGTTCAAAAAATTTGTCATGAAATATCAGTTAGGCGCTTCAAGCCAAAATCAAGTACACAGCCATCACCAACTTACTTGTCCACATTGTAAATCAAAATTAGTCTATATGAGTTTGTTAACAGTTTTTCCCAACATTCAAAAGCTGGGGGTTCAAGCACTGTAGTAAGTATGTATATTAGAAAGAATATCAGGTCCATAAGAAGGTAACAAACATCTTTGTGATGCAATGTATTTGGGAGTAGGTCACCAAAGTGAAAGGAGATAAGATTAAAATGACTATGTAAATATTGTCTCAAAAAGGTTAAAGAAGACACACCTTGAAAATGAAAATAAGTTGCATGTATGTCAATGGCTAACACGAGCTCATGGGATAGTTCTAATGTCATCAACTGGATTAAATCCTCCGGTAAGAGCAGTTGACTAATTTGACAGGTACAACACAAACTTTGAAAGCTTACCATCTGTGGCCTTAATTAGTTTTAACCCGACAGTTGGCTACTATCACAAGCTGGAGATTCAGCCCTGCTCCAAACCCTGTTTTTTTAATTCAGAACCTGCCAGGCCATTTCTTAAGACACCTCCTCACAAGTGACCTAGGATCAACCCATAGCTCTGAAAATAATTACTGTCCTGATGAAGACCTGTTCAATTCTCCTGATGGGTCGAACCGTCATTGACATCAATGGGTGAAAATGCATTATGATTAAAAAGATGGTCAATTTGATGTGGTTTACAATACAAAATTATTTTATTGTTTTGACCAGTCATTGGTGTACTAGCCCTTTGACTGATCGCCATAGTGTCTATCGTCTAACTTTTTGAACACTATGTATCACTGTACTCACTTGCACTGTTCGATCTCCTTGTTTCATAGAGCACTACATTTGATTGCTGCAGATCTGTTTGTACACACTTAAAGTTTAGTTGTTGTATTTATGGCTGTGTATAAAGGATTATTATATAGTACTCAGGTCTTCTAATATTTTTATTGACTTATTTGACTTGGCCCTGTTAAAAAGAAAAACTCTCTATTTCCAGCACATTTCAGAATTACAAAAAATAAGCTTCAGGATTTACTTTCCTAACTGCTGAATGCATACAGTTCATTTACATGAATTTACATTTTGCGGTCTGTTACAAAGAACGACATCTCTCGCTCTCCCTGTACTCTAGCAAGAGTGTCACATAATTCACTTTAAAAATTCCTCTAACTTTGCAGTTGTAGAAATAGAATTTAAAAAAAACATATATACGTACTAATGGTATGATGAAGTGTCACAAGGCAACTTTAAAAATCTTATTTTGTCACCAGTCAGGTTACAGTAGTTAATCTAATTCTATTTCCCATCGCCCCATCATGCACGTCTACTGTTACTATTCCTAGAATGAATGCGGGAATTGAGGTATGCAACTGATTTCGTGCGCAGTCGAAAACGTTTACTTTTTCAACTGCTGGTGATAAAAACTACTACTCAAAGGGTGACAAAAGCCAGGGGTGCAAAAGTTACACATAACAATGTCACACAGTCAGCTATGTTAACACACTAGTCGCCAGCTGACCCTAGATCATGACACTGTCAGCCAATTCCGGATACTTTACCAGTGGCATTTTCAGGGTAGAATCATTTTAAAGTCCTTACTAACAAAATGTTACATTGGAACTACAAATCTGACGAGGACTGGGTAGTTGTGTCAAAAACAGGGCGCGTCCCCTGCTAGTGACGTCTCCGCTTTTGATAACATTCGTCATCACTGCGTGCCAGGACTACACAGAAACCTAGCCATTGGGATTGAAAACAATGCAGTAGGTAATAAACCTTTAGCACATGCAAATGTTCAGTTGGGTAGACCCCGCATGTGGGAATGATTTACTGTGTAGTACTCGGTAGACTGTAAAGGCTCATTTTCAAAACGCCCTCCAGGAGCGGAACAAAGCCAGCTACAGATGCCGGCGTCTGCGTTTGTAACCGTGAGTTGCTTCTTCTATTCTTGACCCAAAGATCACGGATGTAAGGAGGGGTGGGATCAACTGCACCCGCTACATCTGCTCTCGTCCCTGCTTTCCATGCACGTTCTGTTACCTGCATGCCCGGCGCCCCAGGGTCCACGCCAGTGTCCAGCACAGCAATAACCGTCCCGCGGCCGTCGTACTCTGGGAAGCGGGCGAGGAAGCCGGCGGCACCCGTCTCCTTCTTGGGCAGAAGTCCGTGGAGCGGGAAGGGCTCCTCGGCCACCGGAGAGGCCATGGTGACGATACAACGGGGCTTCTTGGAGCTGCTGCTTGGGCCGGGGGAGGAGCAGGAGGGAGGCGACCGGTGCAATGTGCAGCCGGTGGCAGGAGAGACCCAGGGGAGACTTAGACAGCGGATGGGTGGCCATAGAACTCTCGTGACGCGCCGGGAGGAGGAGCATGTGTTATCCTGGCCACCAATGGGGGAGCGGCTGAGGGAGAGGCGGAAGCGTGGGTGCTTCTGAGGGAATAGCTCACGCAGCCGATGCGTCATGTAACTGTCAAAAAAAGTAGGAGGAGGAAGGAACGTTTCAGTTGAGGACGGCCATACACAAGGTCTGCAAAGTTGTTGTTTGTGACGTCATTGGCATACATCTCGTTACTGGCAAGACTGCAGACCCCCAGCTGTCGACGTCAGTAGAGTACAGTGGAACCATATCTGTAGTAAAGGGGAATGTAGAAAATGGATCAACTCTGAAGGCAGTAGCGTAGATGAAAACAATTATTCAGGTAACGTCCACGACGAGAAACCACTGCAAGGCAACAGCTGATCAGGGGAAGCTCTCACCAACTGACACTCACCAGGCAACAGGAGAGAACGTTCTCATGCACAGTAATAATAAATGACATACACAAATTCTATTTCCAATTTAAAGAGACAATACATAATGTTTTGCGACATACTACACACTCTCTCCCTTCAACAGCAAAACTAACTCAAAATAAAGATAAAAGAATAAGAAACAAGCATTGAAAATGCAATAGGTCTCGCCTTTGATTAAGTTAAAGCCATTTGTTTTGCTAATGGTATTGTATAGCAAAGCAAATGTCTTTAACTTAATCAAAGGCGAGACCTATTGCATTTTTAATGCTTGTTTTCCCTTGGGGAGAACTTCCGGAACATCCCTTGATAGAGATATTCAAATATCTGAAGAATATAAATAAAGATTTAAACACATGCATTGTTCAGAGGAGTGATGTCAGCAGGAGGGATCATGGGAACTTGCTGTGCAGAACTTTCCGTTCTGCTGCGAGCTGCATTTGTGTAGCAAAAGTTTCTCTAATCCTTCACAGCGCAGTGGGGCTGTGAGCAGTGACGTACCCCCCACCCCCATGCTATGAATGGGGCAGTAATGGCGCACTAAAGTCAATGACAGGACAGTGACCTGCCTGCGACAGCAGACGTTCCTCTCAGCATCTGAATTTGCAGTGTGTCAGCACTGAGATCCCTGTTCCTTAAAGAAACAGAGCAGATAATGCCCCTTATAGTAAGCAGCCACAACAAAGAATTACACATTATGAATGGGAGGTGGGAGGCAGCATAAATCAGTCGGTAGGACCGCTGTCAGCTCCTTTCAAGTCGGTACACAGAGAGAGAGAGAGAGCTCTGCAGTTACCCCTTGCCTTCACAGTGGGAATCCATGCCATGCTTTGTAGCAGGTGTGGTTGCAAAACATTGTGCACAACCATGTGCATTGCCACGAGTAAGCACCCGCCACGTACCCGCCAGGACTAATTGCAGCATTTTTTTTTATTTGGGCTTTAATTTAATATGGCGCGAACTCGTCCCAGAGGTATTGGAGCGCTTTAGATGAGCACCAGTTACGTTACACAAGGACACGTTCACGCGGAGATTAAACGATTTGCCCAAAATCACAGCATGTTAAGAGCGATGCTGAGATTCGAACCTGGTTCCCCAACTGCAAAGTCGGCAGCTCTGACCATTGGGCCACATGCTTGGCTTGTTTTTTTCTGCCCTTTACTATGTGCCACGAACGCTCGCAGGTTCTCTTATAAAATGGACTGAAGCTGTGCGTACTTTTTCATCTAGCTTAGACAGTAAAAGCCGCTATGGAATGCTCTGTATAAACACCACGCATTGTGCCTTGAGATTTCTGTTGCCATGCTGCGTTCTGCGAAGAGAAGCTGCCCTTTTCGAGTAAAGTAAACACGTCTGTAAGCGAACTTCCGGAACACCCCTTGATAGAGATATTCAAATATCTGAAGAATATAAATAAAGATTTAAACACATGCATTGTTCAGATGAGTGATGTCAGCAGGAGGGATCATGGGAGCTTGTTGTGCAGAACTTTCAGTTTAAAAAAAATGTTATTTTATTTTTATTTAATGCGTTTTTATATAGCGCGGACTTTACTCGAAGGTGTCAGAGCGCTTCACGATAGGAACAGTAATGATACATGAGGAGAAAATTACAAATGAGCATGTTACAAAAGCAAACGTTACATTACATGAGGCAATAGTGACACTTGTGCATGTATCAAGAGCAAACAAAATACAAGAGGTAGCAAACGATACGTTACAAGAGGAAAAAGTGACGTGTGCATGTTACAAAAGCGTACAAAGTACAAGTAGAGGTATAATACTGCAATAAATGGCAGACACTCAAAACACAAGAACAAACGTTACGTTACATGAGGCAATGGTGACAATTGTGCATGTATCAAAAGCAAACAAAATTCAAGAGGTAGCAAACAATACGTTACAAGAGGAAAAGTGACGTGTGCATGTTACAAAAGAGTACAAAATACAAGTAGAAGTATAATACTGCAATAAATGGCAGACACTCTGTTGGAAATGCCCCTTTTTGCAGGGTCACCACTAAGCTTTTTGCCTTCCTCCTGGATTTGTTCTAACCTGTTTTTGTTGGCTTTATGACTCTGGGCACTTTACCACTGCTGATCAGTGCTAAAGTGCATATGCTCTCCCTGTGTAAATATGATATGTGAATTGGTATATCCATGATTGGCTTATTTGGTTTACCTGTTAGTCCCTAGTAGCGTGGCCGGTGTGTGCCCAGGGCTGGTAGACCAAATGCTGCTGGTGGGCCTGCAGCGCCGGTTTGCGCCACCCACAGAAGCAGCTTGTAAAGTGTGTCTCAGACCTGCCACTGCAGAGTCTGTGTGCAGTCCAGAACTGCCATCTTGGCTGTGAAGTGCACCCACTTCCCAGCCCCTGAACCTTCCCTTGGCATCATGTGAGTCACCCCTATGGTAGGGTGCATTGTATGTGCAAGGTAGGACATGCCCTGATGTGTGTAGCATGTCCTGGTAGTGAATTACACCCAATTTCGTTTTTCACTACTGTAAGGCTACCTGTTCTCCATAGGCCAGAATTGGCAGTTTGACTATTACATTCTGTAGTCCTAACTGACCCAAAGAACATGGTAGAAAAACCAATTTAGTATGCCTGAGCTCAGAATATTAAAATACATCTTTTAGTGAAGTTTATGTTTATATTCTGTGTTTGAAAATACCACTTTTAGAAAGTAGGTATTTTCTTGCCTAAGCCTTCCAGTGTGCGGTGCTGTTATGTGTTTTGGCTGTCTGGTTCTGGAGTGACAGGGCTGGGGAATTCCAGGAGACAGGGTGAGGTGTCCCAGTGGTGAATAGAGAGATCTGCATCTAGATGGGTGGGAGGAGTTGCACCTGGGACCTGAATAGGGCTGTGCCTTCCCTCCACAATGCTGGCTCCACCTCCTGTGATGCGTCTGATGTCTCTGCCCTGCACTCTGAAAGGAAGGATGTAGCCTGGTAAACGAAGTGCTCCAGGAGTGGGCAGAACTGGTTCTGGTTGGTTTCAGTGACTTGTAGCTTCTGAGAACAAAGACTTTTGGGGTATAAATATCTGTGCTGAAACCCCTACAATTTGTATTGCTCCTGGACAACAAGAAGAACCTCTGTCCGTGTAACTGAAGGAATCTGCAGGAGAGGACTGTCCTTGTGCTTGTGTGCTGTTTCTTGGACTGGCCTGCAGTGGTTACTACTGGACTTGGAAGAAGAGGAAAAGGACTTTGAAGGAACTTTTATTTTATCTTGCTACAGCAATCACCCAAGGGCTAGAAGGGAGCTAGCCTCCTGCTGGAGTCTCAGGCACATTAGACTCCACCACCAGCCTCCTGTTTCCTCCCAGCGAGGATTTCTATCTGCAGGTGAGGCTCCTGTGAGTTCCAGGGCCTCTAGTTCTACTACAGAGAAGAGAGTGCTGAAAATCGTCGCTAACGCCCATTTGCGAGCCGCTGCAGCTGAAGAGCGTAAGGGAAAATCATTGCGCTGCTGCCGCTGAGTGCTCGCTACTGGAGATCATCGCATCACACGTTTGCGGGCTGCCAAATGCTCGCTAACCCGAAGATTATCGCATTGCATGTTTGCGGGCCTCCAAGTGCTCGCTAACCAAAGATCATCGAGTTCATCGCTTCACGACATCGCAGCGTGGACGCCGAGCGTCCGCCATTTTCATCGCACCCGGATCGTCGCTCCCTCGCGGAGCGCCATTTCTTCTCATTGCAACAGGGTCACACACGCAACAGGCTCGGCGCATCATCCTCCCTTGTGCCAAGGATTTCAGCGCATCGCCGGCTTAGCGTGGAGAAGTTTGTCGCTTTGTCCCGCACGCATCTGTAGATCAGTGCATCATCCTCCCTTGCGGCAAGGATTCAACGCATCGCTGGCCTCACGTGAGGAAAATCATTGCTGCAGCTCCTTTGCAACATTTTGGTTGTTTTGCTACAGAATCCAGGTACTTTGTAAGTAAAAGGGTCGCAGAGACCACTGCTTTGAACTGAACTCCTCTTTGCACACTTTGAACTATTTTTACAGCATTTCAAGAGTAACCCTATTTTTCTAGTATTGTGGCTTTTTACTGTTATTGGTCTTGTGTTAAGTCTATATATAAAGATACTTATTTTTTATAACTACTTGTGTGGTGTCCCTTTGTAGTGTTCCTCACTGTGTTACTGTGTATGGTCATAAATGCTTCACACACTGCCTCTGAGATAAGCCTAACTGCTCGTGCTACGTTACCACAGGGTTGAGCAGGGGTTATCAAAGGGTGTAGCCCGCTTACTCTGACTTAGGAAGAAGGGTCCCTACTTGGACAGTGGCCAGCCATTGCCAACTGGAGACCCCCATTTCTAACACACTCAAACCACAAGAACACACTGGGAAGGCACTTCTATAGTCATGGAGAACAGAATTTCCTATAATGGAAGGACTTCCTTCAGATAATAGAGAGGCGTGAAATTAAATTTGGAAGTGTCTTTGAAGGAGGAGAACTTTGAGGTCAGTTTTGAAGGCCTGGGAAGAGGTGGTGGTCTGGAGCTGAGGCAGAAGTGAGTTCCAGATTCTCACCGCGTTGCCTGAAAAGGATTGGGCCCTTGATCTTTCCTTCTTGAAAGTGGGAGGTTCAAGCAATACATTTTCCGCATTACGTGATGGTCTAGAGCCTCCAGAGAGTTTCAGTTTATTCGCCAGGTAGCGAGGAGAGGAGGAGTGCAAGGCTTTGTGGGTGATGCAGGCAGTCTTGTAGATAGCTCTTGCCTCAATGGGAAGCCAACGGAGGGTGGATAAAATGGGTGTGATGTGGTCGCTTCTTTTGGCCCCATATATGAAACGAGCTGCTGAATGGCGAACAGATTTAAGGGGGGACAGGTGGGATTTGGGGAGGCCAGTAAGAAGAGAATTGCAGTAGTCCAGTCTGGAGAGAACCAGCGATTGGACCAGGGTTTTTAAGGTCTTGCTCCGGGAAGAAGCGATGAATCCCCCAAAGAAGGCGCAGTTGGTATCGAGCAGACTTTGCAATGGAATTGATGTGGGAGAGTAGATTGAGTTTTCTGTCGAGTATGACACCAAGGGATTTTGCGCTGTCGACAATGATGGGTTTATTGTTAAGTAGATTCATCTGATCCATCCATGATTGAACCGGGGGAGGAGAAAGTGAGGAGGAGAGGAGGAATAGTTCAGTTTTGGAGGGATTCAGAATTAGTTGATGAGTTAACGTCCAGTTTTGAATGGAGTCGAGAGTAGAGCTTAGGATAGAGAGATCGTGAGTGAAGGCCACCTTAAGGTAGATTTGAGTGTCGTCCGCATAGAGATGATAGTGGATCCCGGATTTACTTAGAAGATTTCCCAGTGGTTCTAAATAGAGATTGAACAATATGGGTGCAAGTATAGAGCCTTGAGGAACACCTTGACCTACCGCCAAAGGAGATGAAAGACTGTTTGCTATTTTGATCATTTGGGATCTATCAGAGAGGAAGGAAGCAAACCATTTAAGCACAGTACCCTCCATGCCCATTCTCCGTTGAAGAGTGTTAAGGAGAGTGTTGTGATTGACAGTGTCAAAGGCTGCAGAAATGTCAAGGAGAATTAGAAGACAAGACTCCCCCAAATCGAGTATCCGCAGCGCGTCATCAATCACTTGCAGCAGGGCTGTTTCAGTGCTGCAGTTTTGAATGAATAAACTACAAAAGATGCAATCCCTCTGCTGGGACACAATGGTACAATGCTAGTATAACGAGACACACAAATTAATCCTATTTCACTCAATATGTTAATCACATTTATTCTATAAAAAGTGCATACATGTATTCAATAAAATCAATTATACATTTACATGAATATTTAAAAACAGAATTTCACACCATATACAATTGGACAAATGTTAATTCAAGTACATGTAACAGCCTGTTATGAGCCCGCATAACAGAAAACAATAAGAGACAGTATACTTTGTCATGAGTTACACATCCTATTAGGTAATAAATCAATATTCGTGGTTTGTGATATATTGTAAAATTATATCTACTCCTGTAACCACAGTTCTCCCAAGATTGTGTAGTTCAAAAGCGTTGACGCGTTTCGATGGTATATCTTATTAATCCATCTTTGTCAAGACAAAATTATAGGCTGTTAGTCCTCAGATTTTTGAACTGGGACCTATTGGAATGAAAGAAAAAAAAAAAAATTATTTTATATTACTGGAATGTAAGCTTAATGTGCAATTCTCGGAATTTTAGCCGAGCCAATGTCACATTATTTCTCACACCTAGCTCAGGGTGCTCTCATCTAAACATTAATGAGCGCTGTTATGTTCTTATATGGTTTTTAATGCTTCTAACTTGGGCAACATAATTTTTATTCCAGGAGAGAGTTAACCCCCCCACTTATACATGGCCAAGGCAGTGCATATTGTTGCCTGGCATGCCTCTATGTTGGTGACTTTGAAACCAAACATATTTACAATGAGATGGCTCCGTTTTTTGAAAATGTTACCTGCTGGCACCGTTACATTGATGATATCATTTTTGTCTGGAACGGTGCCAGTCAGGAGTTAGAGTCATTTCTTGAATGGATTAATTTAGGAGATCCTAATTTGAAATTTACGGCACATTATAGCGATTCTGAGGTGGCCTTCTTAGACATAAAAATTAAAAATGTGATAGACACCCTGCAGGTAGAGTTATACTCTAAACCTACTGACAAAAATACTCTCCTATTATATGGAAGCAACCATCCACGCTCCCAAAAGGATAATATCCCGTTTGGTGAGTTTTTAAGACTCAGGCATAACTGCACTACTCTCTCAGACTTCTATCACCACTCTGAAATCCTTAAGAAAAAATTGTCTGCTAGAGGTTATCCTAGCAAATTGATCAAACATTCTTTTAAAAGAGCGAGATTTTAAAATCGCGACCATTTATTGGAGACTAATAAAGTTAAAAAAAACGACAAAATAACAGGACTCATAGTTTTTGTGTCCCAATTTTCTAATCTTAGTAATAGGATTAAAAATATTGTCAATAAAAATTGGAAAATTTTGAACTATGGAACAGAAACTATCCTAGAAAAGCCATTGTTTTCATTCAGGCGAAATAAAACAATACGCAATTCGTTAGTAAGAACATATGATGACAAACATGAAACCCAAACTATGGTTACAGGAGGTAAGGCTAAGGGCAACCACAAATGTGGAACATGTTCCATCTGCCCCCTATGCCTCGAAGCTAAAAATCTGATTCACAACAACAAAACCATTTGGGCCAAAAGTTTAAATAACTGTCGGAGCAAGAATGTTGTTTATTTCCTAATGTGCCCATGTGGTCTTGGGTACGTAGGTGAAACGAGCAGGGAACTACGCACCCGCATTTTGGAGCACAAATCGGCAATTAAAACCAAAAAAGTGAATGCACCTTTGACAGATCATTTCTTGGAAATGAACCACAACTGGGATCAAATCAAGTGGTTTATTTTAGAAAAAGTGACAGTGAATAGAAGAGGAGGGGACGTCAACACAAAAAGGAAAAAGAGAGAACAATGGTTTATATGCCACTTAAACACAGTAGAGAAGGGACTTAATTCAAAGGAGGACTGGATGAGCATTATTGCTACCTAAAGAAAATGACATATTTTAATTTACTAATATATGTTGGCTTACGAAGTAGGAGACAGGCTTCCCATGTAACATAGGATAGGGATATAAGGTTAATATTTCTGCTTATCTAGTCGAATTGACATATTTGAAAATGTAATTGGCTTTGATATTATGTGCCGTCATAAAATGTTGACATCTTTGAGAATTCATTGATCCTATGTATGTAATGGATGTAATATATGAGTGGGAACAAGGAAAATGTATGTAATTGATGTAACGTATGAACAAGAATAAGACTAAGATATGTTTTTGCTATTTGTGTGGTTGTAATTTACAGGTTATAAATCTCTTGGAAAGGATAATTGCTGTCAATGTATCCACGGAAGGTGTATCCCCGAAATATATCTAAATATAATGAAAGCCTCGGGCTTGGTACATCGAGTCTATGACATATGGGAGGTTAATGAGGCTTCATATTATAAGATCCATACATGATATGTAAAAGAACTTGGGTACTGTGTCCGTTTTAACCATTATACAAATGGGACAATAAAGTTGACAGCCATTTGAAGATATTTTGCTCGTAATTACGAGACTATACAAATGGCTACTTATCATGAAAACGGGATTGTTAAGCTAGTTTAACGACATCGCTTGGGATTGTGTTATTTCATATCTCGTACAACCACTTGTACAACTTTATATATTGTATATCCAAAAATTTTACCGTAATACATTTCCTTGGTAACAAATATAACACACGTGATATGGTCATGTGCTTACTCTGACCTATCGTAGCCAACGTCAGTACTAACAAATAAGCAGACGCTTTAGGCAAAGTCGAGGCGAGATGAGACAGGAGCATTTCCGCACTCGAAGCTGAAAACATCGAGCACAGAGGTGAGAGCACAACTAAATATTTTACAAAGGATATAACGTACTTGTAGGGATATTATGCCCCGTAAGTTGGCAGTGTGATATTTGGGATTTATTAAGTGACGCTTATATACGCGCACATTTTTTGGAATAGGTGACGCAAATTGAGGGAGAGCTATTACGGACCCCCGTCACTTTGATCCTTATATATACCAAGAAATTCGTCCGTGAAACAGACAAGTAAGTGGCCTTCGGATTTTTCTTAGTACCACTTACATTAAGATTAGATAGTCACGGCAGCACTTTAAGGGGTATCGGGGCATACATGCTGCCTCTGCGACATGAGAAGCATTAGCGAGACTGAAGCAGCGATAATATGTGCGCATCTTTTATATCAGGTGAGGTGCACAGGAGGAGAGACAGCTTAGATCTCCGTTACCTGGACGCAAATCAAGATTATTGACGATATTAGAAATCAAGAATATCGTCTTGAATACTGAGAAGTAAGTGTTTCTCTTTGACAACAATATGCACTGCCTTGGCCATGTATAAGTGGGGGGGGTAACTCTCTCCTGGAATAAAAATTATGTTGCCCAAGTTAGAAGCATTAAAAACCATATAAGAACATAACAGCGCTCATTAATGTTTAGATGAGAGCACCCTGGGCTAGGTGTGAGAAATAATGTGACATTGGCTCGGCTAAAATGCAGAGAATTGCACATTAAGCTTACATTCCAGTAATATAAAATATATATTTTTTTTTTCTTTCATTCCAATAGGTCCCAGTTCAAAAATCTGAGGACTAACAGCCTATAATTTTGTCTTGACAAAGATGGATTAATAAGATATACCATCGAAACGCGTCGACGCTTTTGAACTACACAATCTTGGGAGAACTGTGGTTACAGGAGTAGATATAATTTTACAATATATCACAAACCACGAATATTGATTTATTACCTAATAGGATGTGTAACTCATGACAAAGTATACTGTCTCTTATTGTTTTCTGTTATGCGGGCTCATAACAGGCTGTTACATGTACTTGAATTAACATTTGTCCAATTGTATATGGTGTGAAATTCTGTTTTTAAATATTCATGTAAATGTATAATTGATTTTATTGAATACATGTATGCACTTTTTATAGAATAAATGTGATTAACATATTGAGTGAGATAGGATTAATTTGTGTGTCTCGTTATACTAGCATTGTACCATTGTGTCCCAGCAGAGGGATTGCATCTTTTGTAGTGGTAGAAGTACCCCATTCCCTTGAAAGATACAAGGGGTCGCTCTCGTATAAATATTCAAATTGAATGAATAAACAACAGATTTGCTAGTACTGCCACTGTTTAAACCTCAAATCAAATTGCGAGGACACATTTTGAAGAACAACAAAATGCGTTAAAGACTTATCTTTTGTCGACTTAATCGATCAATTTAATTATATCAAGAAACTTTATCGTCCTTCCAAAATACAAAATACAAGAAAAAATTACAAATCACATCAATGGGACATAATGCAAGAAATAAACATAACACTTTTCAATCACATATTTCAACCATTCTGAGCAACACACTATTCTTTGCTCCAAACATACTGGTACCGATAAAACATTAACACAACTCTGTCAATCTTGTGGGAAAACATAAACATAAACACTTAATATTCTATTTTCTCAGACCACAGAGCGTATCGTTGAAATAGTAGCTCTCAATATTGTTTTTTTTTTTTTAAAGAGGTTTCAAATTCTTGTGGTCACACAAAAAGGTCTACGCGTTTCGAGACCCCTTGGTTTGGAGGGTCTCTCATCAGGACCTGCAGATTTAAATGAAAAAACCTTTATGAGTAACACTGGGGCGTGAAATTTCCTCTCAATGCACACAACAAAACTCGGTGTTGCCTTGATTACCTCTGACATATGAAGAGAAGATCAGCCGATCTAATCCGAAATGACTCTAAAAAAAGAAAAGAGAGGAGAGAAGAAAATGGCACTAAGCTGAGGGGGTAGAATACAAATTCTGGTGGTGTTAACAGACGAGGAATAGTGTTAAGAACATACGTTCATTCATCAAACACTTACATAAGTTATGGCGCGTCAATGCTATCTTAGTGTGCGAGATCAAGTTTTCATGGTGTCAGATAGCTGCAGTTGTGGAAGGATCACTCGTAGGCTGTGGAGTGAATGTAGAATAGATTCAATGCGGTTCAATGGTAGCCATAGAAAAATCATTCATTAGTCAGATTATAATTTGAATACCTGAAAAGTCTCAAAGGCGTATTGCGCTGCCAGACGGTGGTCACTAATGGCACTTCACCGAAAGAAGGAAGAGTGAGACGTGTCCAGTAACTATGGAAGGATGCTGTATTTTACTCGTGGAAAGAGCCGGTGTGCTTAGTCACACTTTGAGGTTGGATCTGTGAAAATACATCAACGGGAGCTTTAAAATGCGAGGCAGTCTCTGGCATCACAGGCAGTTTTTTAGAGGCAAACTAAGTGCAGTAAAGTAGTAGCTCAGTTTGTTAGCCGTAAATTACTATTCTCTTGGCTCTAAGATCGAGTGAATCTCCATTCGTCTCTCCAGCCGCTGGTGAACGCCAGTGCCGATCACGTGGGAGGGCACGTGATCGCTGGGTTTTTATCTCTTATGGGAAACACAAATAAAGGGCTGATTCAGTTTGGGAGCGAGCCCAATTCAAGATGGCCGGAGCTCATGCTCCGGTTTAGGAAGCAAAAGTGTAAAAAACGTTTATAATTCCGGCCACTTAAGGGAGAACATGTAATAGTTGAATTGCCACAATAAGTATTCTTAAAGGAATAGTATGGAATGTACAGAAAATGACTGCTTGTCAATAAAGTCTGGTAGATTAAATACGTGAGATCATGATCAACTGTGTGAAACTCTATGAAAACCTTTCCAGCGATATTAGTTTGAGTTGGCAGTAAAGTCCAAGAAAGTCTAGGCAGTGTATTCGACCACGTGAACTATATTAGTCATAGAAAGCTCCACAGAACACGGAGAAATTCCTTCCACATGTTAGACGTGATATGTTATTAACTCGATTTGTAAAGCTCAGAGAGCTCATTCAATCCGTTGGAAGCTGTATTAAACTTTAATATCATGAAAGCTTCTCTTCGAGATAGCTTCAGTTCTAGGTCACCTCCCCTTGAGTCTCGTTCTACTTTGGATATGACTGTCTATTTTAGATCATTAATTTGGTGATTTTTGGCTTTCCAATGAATGACCAATGGAGCTGTTTCCACATTTTTATTAATGCGAGATTTGTGTTGTGATATCCTTGTACGAACCTTTTGGCTTGTTTTCCCTATATATAGTAGGTGACAAGGACAGCGAATGCCGTAGATGACATACTTGCTTTTACAATTTGTAAAAGAGTCATGTTTCCAGAAGATCGAATTATGTTCAAATAAATTGCCTTCCTCTGTAGAGTCGTAACAAATACAAGTCTCGCACTTATGATGTCCCTGTACTGGAGGGAGACCAACATAATCGCGTAAGGTACTTTGTTTGTCTTTAGGCATGGATGCTCGCACAATTTGATTAGCTATATTTCGATCTTTTTTGAAGGCAAAAAGTGGATTCTGCTTGAGTGAGGCATCAAGATTTTTTATAAGGTGCCAGTTTTGGTTGATAACCTTTTTAAAGTTGTTAGAATTAGGACAAAAGGTGGAGACACAGACAATCCTTTCCAGTGGTGATTTTTTAGTTTTTTGAAGTAATTCCTCTCTCGGAGTCCACCAAGCTCTCTTCATTGCTCTTTTAAGAAGTTTCTTGGGATAACCTCTTGTAATCAGATTATTTAATAATCTGGTTGCGTGAAGTATGTATTCATCTTTGAATTCGCAATTACGTCTCAAACGTAAAAACTGTCCGAAAGGCAAATTTTCTCTCAGGTTTCTCGGATGGTTGCTGGTAAAGTGTAACATTTTGTTACGATCCGTTGGTTTTTTGAATAAAGTCGTCACTAAACCGTTATCAGATGGATATACTTCCACGTCAAGAAATGGAATTTTGACTTTGGAGTAGTTCAAACTGAATTTAATGTCCTCAGTGCGATTGTTGAGCCAACAATGGAATGTTTTGAGGGTTTCTTCTGTATTAGTCCATGTCATAAAAATATCGTCAATATAACGAGTCCAATTTCCGATGAATTGGGAGAAGGGGTTATTGTTATAGACAAATTTCTCCTCAAATTTGGCCATAAATAGTATAGCTAGCTCCGGCGCAAAAGGACACCCCATCGCAACTCCTTTGACTTGATAGTAAAAGTCACCATTGAAATTAAAGTAGTTTCTCTTTAATGCGAAGCTGGCAAGTTCCATAATAAATTTAGTAGGAACTTTGGGACTGGATCGACTTTCCAAAAAAGAACTGATCACTGAGAGTCCTTCATCCTGTGGGATTTGCGTATAAAGCGAAACCACATCTAACGTCACAAGGTAGTGGTTCTCTGGTTCAAAATTTATTCGTGCCAACTTATTGATGAAATCAGTGGTGTCGCCTAAAAATGAAGGTATTTCAAAGATGAATGGTTTTAAGAAATAATCCACGAATTTAGAGATGGGCTCCATCATGGACTTGCAGCCGGAGATGATGGGTCTTCCCGGTGGTGTAGTCACATTTTTATGTATTTTGGGAAGTACATAAAATAGAGGAATCCTAGGATTTTTATTTTGCATGAAGTCGTGTTCTCTTTTAGAAAGAAAACCTTGTTGTAGTCCTGTATCAAGTAGTGGGAAAAGGATATTTTGTAATTCCAATGTGGGGTCTTTGTTGATTTTACGGTAGCAGACAACGTCATCTAATTGTCTCATGACCTCCTTGGTGTAATCAGATTTGTTCAATATGACTATTGAGCCACCCTTGTCTGCCTGTTTAATTATTATTGAGTCATCATTTTGAAGATTGGATAAACGAGACTCAAGGGGAGGTGACCTAGAACTGAAGCTATCTCGAAGAGAAGCTTTCATGATATTAAAGTTTAATACAGCTTCCAACGGATTGAATGAGCTCTCTGAGCTTTACAAATTGAGTTAATAACATATCACGTCTAACATGTGGAAGGAATTTCTCCGTGTTCTGTGGAGCTTTCTATGACTAATATAGTTCACGTGGTCGAATACACTGCCTAGACTTTCTTGGACTTTACTGCCAACTCAAACTAATATCGCTGGAAAGGTTTTCATAGAGTTTCACACAGTTGATCATGATCTCACGTATTTAATCTACCAGACTTTATTGACAAGCAGTCATTTTCTGTACATTCCATACTATTCCTTTAAGAATACTTATTGTGGCAATTCAACTATTACATGTTCTCCCTTAAGTGGCCGGAATTATAAACGTTTTTTACACTTTTGCTTTCTAAACCGGAGCATGAGCTCCCGCCATCTTGAATTGGGCTCGCTCCCAAACTGAATCAGCCCTTTATTTGTGTTTCCTATAAGAGATAAAAACCCAGCAATCACGTGCCCTCCCACGTGATCGGCACTGGCGTTCACCAGCGGCTGGAGAGACGAATGGAGATTCACTCAGGTAAGCATGCTTTTGTGGCTGCAATTGAATAATCTCCCTCTAAACTCGATCTTAGAGCCAAGAGAATAGTAATTTACGGCTAACAAACTGAGCTACTACTTTACTGCACTTAGTTTGCCTCTAAAAAACTGCCTGTGATGCCAGAGACTGCCTCGCATTTTAAAGCTCCCGTTGATGTATTTTCACAGATCCAACCTCAAAGTGTGACTAAGCACACCGGCTCTTTCCGCGAGTAAAATACAGCGTCCTTCCATAGTTACTGGACACGTCTCACTCTTCCTTCTTTCGGTGAAGTGCCATTAGTGACCACCGTCTGGCAGCGCAATACGTCCTTTGAGACTTTTCAGGTATTCAAATTATAATCTGACTAATGAATGATTTTTATATGGCCACCATTGAACCGCATTGAATCTATTCTACATTCACTCCACAGCCTACGAGTGATCCTTCCACAACTGCAGCTATCTGACACCATGAAAACTTGATCTCGCACACTAAGATAGCATTGACGCGCCATAACTTATGTAAGTGTTTGATGAATGAACGTATGTTCTTAACACTATTCCTCGTCTGTTAACACCACCAGAATTCGTATTCTACCCCCTCAGCTTAGTGCCATTTTCTTCTCTCCTCTCTTTTCTTTTTTTAGAGTCATTTCGGATTAGATCGGCTGATCTTCTCTTCATATGTCAGAGGTAATCAAGGCAACACCGAGTTTTGTTGTGTGCATTGAGAGGAAATTTCACGCCCCAGTGTTACTCATAAAGGTTTTTTCATTTAAATCTGCAGGTCCTGATGAGAGACCCTCCAAACCAAGGGGTCTCGAAACGCGTAGACCTTTTTGTGTGACCACAAGAATTTGAAACCTCTTTAAAAAAAAAAACAATATTGAGAGCTACTATTTCAACGATACGCTCTGTGGTCTGAGAAAATAGAATATTAAGTGTTTATGTTTATGTTTTCCCACAAGATTGACAGAGTTGTGTGAATGTTTTATCGGTACCAGTATGTTTGGAGCAAAGAATAGTGTGTTGCTCAGAATGCTTGAAATATGTGATTGAAAAGTGTTATGTTTATTTCTTGCATTATGTCCCATTGATGTGATTTGTAATTTTTTCTTGTATTTTGTATTTTGGAAGGACGATAAAGTTTCTTGATATAATTAAATTGATCGATTAAGTCGACAAAAGATAAGTCTTTAACGCATTTTGTTGTTCTTCAAAATGTGTCCTCACAATTTGATTTGAGGTTTAAACAGTGGCAGTACTAGCAAATCTGTTGTTTATTCTATTACGGGCTCAGCTTTACTCCTCTTGGCCTACCTCCAATTTTTGGTTTGGGCAGTTTTGAATGAAGCTGGACTGAAAATTGTCAAGAAGATCATTGTCCTTGATATGACGAGAGAGTTGTTTCGCTACACATCTTTCTGTGATTTTCGCAAGAAAAGGTAGGTTACTGATGGGGCGGAAGTTGTTGAGGCCGTTCGCATCAGCGGTGGGTTTTTTAAGCAGAGGGGTGACCTGCCCAGTTTTGAAGGAAACAGGAAGGGAGCCTTGACAGAGGGAGAAGTTAACCAGAGTGGTCCAATAGGAAAGAGAATTGGTATAGAAGTCAATGGCACTAGGGATGGGGTCAAGAGAATGGTTGGAGGGCTTTGTTTTGAGGATGCATTTGAGGAGGGCATCTTCAGAGATGGGGTCAAAGTTCTGCCAAATGGCTAAGGATTGGGGTAGGATGAATGACCTGATCCACAAGTGATTTCACTTTTTCGTCAAAGAATATAGCGAATTCCGCTGCTTTCTTTGTAGAATCCTCCAACTTGGAGGTTGGGGGAGAGCAGTTTGGATTCTTGATGAGGTAGCCCTCTTAGGTTGGCCGAGAGTTATAGAGTGTGATTGGTGAAGAGAGAATGGGATGACGAGGTGGTCAGACCAGTCTACATGAATAAGGGTAGCGATAGTAAGCATGCCTGCTTTAGAAATAACAAGGTCCAGGATTGAGCGGTGGTACAATTGAAGCTCAAGAGATAAGCTTTCAAAAGTGCGGAAGGAACTGTTAGGAAAAGCCTTAAGTTGAAGGGAGTTTCTAAAGATGACTGCAACACCTCCCCCAACTTTGTCAATTCAGTCATTTCTAAATATAGAATAGCCTGTGGGTAATAGGAGATCAAACATAGAGTGAGAGGTATCGTTGAACCAGGTCTCTGTGAGGAAGAGCATGTCAATATTGTGAAGGATGATGGTATCGGAGATTTCAAGTTTGTGTTTTATTGCAGATCTGCAGTTGTGGAGCAGACAGCGCAGCTCTGTCGAGACTGTTTTGGTGACGGGGGCACTTGAGCTATGAGGGGTGATAGGGATATTGTACTTATACGAGGGTGCTCGGAAGGGTTTAGGTGGATAAGTGGTTCTGACAGAGGAGATGGTCGGAATAGTGTAGATAGCAGGGTTACTTGGAGATGAAAATGGAAGAAGGGTGGCGTTCGAGGGCTTGTGTGAATTTGGGATGTTTGCAGACGACAGGTTATGCTTGGCTATTATGGGGTGTGGGGGTGAGGTGCATCTCGTGGGAAGGTGAGTGTTTTCCAAAGGAATTGAGGTGTATGGAAAAGTGGAAATCTTGGAGCTTAACCCCTTCGCTGCCAGGCCTTTTCCCCCGCCTGTGCCACGCCCTTTTTTGGCTATTTGGGGTAGTGCGTGCTGAGGCCCCTGTAACTTTTTGACCACATAAGGTATCCACGCCAAATTTGCGTCCTTTTCTTCCAACATCATGGGGATTCTGAAGGTACTCAGCGTTTCTGGATTCCCCTGGAGGGGTCACAGAAATGAGCCAAAATACAGCAAAATTTAGGTTTTTTGGGGGGAAATGGGAAAAACGGGCTGCAAATGAAAGCATCTGGGTTTTTCCCTGCAAATGTTATCAAAAAAGGGTTTGTGGGGCTGAAATCACCATTTTCCCAGCTTTTAGGGGATACCAGACTTTTGTCAGAAACCCAAAATCTTTTACACAGTTTTGGCATTTTTCTGGGACATAGCCTATTTTTGCTATTTTTTGTGCTTTCAACCTCCTTCCAGTTTATGGTAGAAATGGGTACAAAAGCAATAATGGATCCTGGAAAGCTATACATTTTAGAGAAGTAGACAGAATTCTGAATTCAGCAAGGGGTCATTTGTGTAGAACCATCAAGGTTTCTTTATAGAAACTAACAGTTAAATATAGGATAAATTGAAAATTTGTTGAAAAAAAGCGCCTATTGTGTCAACGTTTTCACCTGTAACTTCCTCTAATTTTGACAGCTCTTCGAAAGCAATATACCATTACATCCGCTGGACATTACTGGTTGTGGGGATATATAGGACTTGTAGGTTCACCAAGAACCCGACGAACCCAGAGCCAAAAACTGAGCAGCAACTTCCAATGGTTTTTTATTATGTACCGGGTATATAGTAATTATTCTGTAAAAATGTGTACATGGAAAAATCAGTATGAAAGACACCTATGTATTTCTGAAATGGGAACAAAATATAGAGTTTAGAAACAGTAGATATTTGCACATTTCCGAAATTGGGATACTCATACTAGCATTAGAATTATCAGTCATTTTTTAGAATGACTTCTTTTTTACACAATGTCATTTGGAAGGCAGAAATGCATCGAAAGTCAATAGGTAATAACAGTTCCTTTACAAATCTGAATTACCCTAAGTCTCCCGATAAAAATGGTACCTCACTTGTAGGGGTAGGCATAGTGCCCACGACAGGAAATGGCTCAAAACCCAACGTGAACACACCACATTTTCACAATGCAAAAGTACCCTTTTTTAGCAAAGTACCCAGCTGTAGTTTTTTAACCCTAGCTCTGCCGGCACCTAAGGAAACCTAGCAAACCTATACATTTCTGAAAACTAGACACCCAGGGGAATCCAGGATGGGGTGACTTGACTGCCTCCCACCAGGGTCTGTTACCCAGAATCCCTTGCAAACCTAAACAATTGCCCAAAAAAACACCTTTTCCCCATATTTCTGTGGTGGAAAGTTCTGGAATCTACTTGGATCCACAAATTTCGCCCCACCCAGTGTCCCCCAAAGTCTTCCGAAAAAAATGGTACCTCACTTGTGTGGGTCGGCCTAATGCCCGCGACAGGAAACGGCGCAAAACGCAATGTGGACACACCTCAATTTCGCTGTGAAAAATGACCCTTTTTTGGCAAAGTGCCTAGCTTTAGTTTTTGAACCATAGCTCTGCCGGCACCTAGGGAAACCTAGCAAACCTATACATTTTTGAAAACTAGACACCCAGGGGAATCCAGGATGGGGTGACTTGACTACCTTCCACCAGATTCTGTTACCCAGAAACCCTTGCAAACCTACAAAATTGCCAAAAAACGCATTTTCCCCACATTTCTCTGGTGGAAAGTTCTGGAATCTGCGTGGATCCACAAATTTCCACCCACCCCGCGTTCCCCAAAGTCTTCCGAGAAAAATGGTACCTCACTTGTGTGGGTCAGCCTAGTGCCCGAGACAGGAAACGGCGCAAAACGTAAGGTGGACACACCTCAATTTCGTAGCGAAAAATGACCCTTTTTTTGCTGGCAAAGTGCCTAGCTGTAGTTTTTGAACCATAGCTCTGCCGGCACCTAGGGAAACCTAGCAAACCTATACATTTTTGAAAACTAGACACCCAGGGGAATCCAGAATGGGGTGACTTGACTGCCTCCCACCAGGGTCTGTTACCCAGAATCCCTTGCAAACCTAAAATATTGCCCAAAAAAACATTTTCCCCATATTTCTGTGGTGGAAAGTTCTGGAATCTACTTGGATCCACAAATTTCGCCCCACCCAGTGTTCCCCAAAGCCTTCCGAGAAAAATGGTACCTCACTTGTGTGGGTCGGCCTAGTGCCTGCGACAGGAAACGGCGCAAAACGCAATGTGGACACACCTCAATTTCGCTGTGAAAAATTACTCTTTTTTGGCAAAGTGCCTAGCTGTAGTTTTTGAACCATAGCTCTGCCGGCACCTAGGGAAACCTAGCAAACCTATACATCTTTGAAAACTAGACACCCAGGGGAATCCAGGATGGGGTGACTTGACTGCCTTCCACCAGATTCTGTTACCCAGAAACCCTTGCAAACCTAAACAATTGCCAAAAAACCGCATTTTCCCCACATTTCTCTGGTGTAAAGTTCTGGAATCTGCGTGGATCCACAAATTTCCACCCACCCCGCGTTCCCCAAAGTCTTCCGAGAAAAATGGTACCTCACTTGTGTGGGTCAGCCTAGTGCCCGCGACAGGAAATGGCGCAAAACGTAACGTGGACACACCTCAATTTTGTAGCGAAAAATGACCCTTTTTAGGCAAAGTGCCTAGCTGTAGTTTTTTAACCATAGCTCTGCCGGCACCTAGGGAAACCTAGCAAACATATACATTTTTGAAAACTAGACACCCAGGGGAATCCAGGATGGGGTGACTTGACTGCCTCCCACCAGGTTCTGTTACCCAGAATCCCTTGCAAACCTAAAAAATTACCCAAAAAAATACATTTTCCCCACATTTCTCTGGTGGAAAGTGCTGGAATCTGCGTGGATCCACAAATTTTCACACACCCCGCGTTCCCCAAAGTCTTCCGAGAAAAATGGTACCTCACTTGTGTGGGTCGGACTAGTGCCCGCGACAGGAAACGGCGCAAAACGTAACGTGGACACACCTCAATTTCACAGCGAAAAATGACCCTTTTTTGGCAAAGTGCCTAGCTGTAGTTTTTGAACCATAGCTCTGCCGTCACCTAGGGAAACCTAGCAAACCTATACATTTATGAAAACTAGACACCCAGGGGAATCCAGGATGGGGTGACTTGACTGCCTCCCACCAGGTTCTGTTACCCAGAATCCCTTGTAAACCTAAAAAATTGCCAAAACAAACACATTTTCTCCACATTTCTCTGTTGGATAGTTCTGGAATCTGCGTGGATCCACAAATTTCCACCCACCCTGCGTTCCCCAAAGTCTTCCGAGAAAAATGGTATCTCACTTGTGTGGGTCGGCCTAGTGCCCGCGACAGGAAACGGCGCAAAACGCAACGTGGACACACCTCAATTTCGCTGTGAAAAATGACCCTTTTTTGGCAAAGTGCCTAGCTGTAGTTTTTGAACCATAGCTCTTAGGGAAACCTAGCAAACATATACATTTTTGAAAACTAGACACCCAGGGGAATCCAGGATGGGGTGACTTGACTGCCTCCCACCAGGTTCTGCTACCCAGAATCCCTTGCAAACCTAAAAAATTGCCAAAAAAAACACATTTCCCCCACATTTCTGTGGTGTAAAGTTCTGGAATCTGCGTGGATCCACAAATTTCCACCCACCCCGTGTTCCCCAAAGTCTTCCGTTAAAAATGGTACCTCACTTGTGTGGGTCGGCTTAGTGCCCGCGACAGGAAACGGCGCAAAACGCATCATGGACACACCTCAATTTCGCAGTGAAAAATGAACCTTTTTTGGCAAAGTGGCTAGCTGTAGTTTTTGAACCCTAGCTCTGCCGGCACCTAGGGAAACCTACCAAACCCACACATTTCTGAAAACTAGACACGCGGGGTATTCCAGGGAGGTATGGCTTGCGTGGATCCCCCAACGTTTCCTTACCCAGAATGCCCTGCAAACCTCAAATTGAGCTGAAAAAAACACATTTTTCACACATTTTTGTGTGGGAAAGTTGTGGCATCAGCGGGCTGACACAAATTTCCTACCACCCAGCGTTCCCCCCGGGTCTCCCGATAAAAACGGTGCCTCACTCGTGTGGGAGGCCCAAGTACCCACGGCAGGCAAGGGTCCAAAACGTAGTGCGCCTCAACAGGCAAGGGTCCTAAACATAGTGCGCCTCACTATGTTGTGGGACCTTGCCCGTGGCGGGTCCTTAGGCCTCCCACACGAGTGAGGCACTGTTTTTTTAAATTTGAGGTTTGCAGGGCATTCTGGGTAAGGAAACGTTGGGGGATCCACGCAAGCCATACCTACCTGGAATCCCCTGGGTGTCTAGTTTTCAGAAATGTGTGGGTTTGGTAGGTTTCCCTAGATGGCCGCCAAGCCCGGGGCCAAAAACTCATGGGACCCCCTTTGCAAAACCAGGTTGTTTTGTGTTAGGTAATTTTGATGTCTCCTCAATAGGTTTTGGGTTCTTGCCTGACACGGGCACTAGGCCTACCCACGCAAGTGAGGTACCATTTTTCTCTGAAGACTTTGGGGAACGCAGGGTGGGTGGAATTTTGTGGACCCACGCAGATTCCAGAACTTTCCACCACAGAAATGTGAGGAAAATGTGTTATTTTGGACACGTTTTTAGGTTTGCAATGGATTCTGGGTAACAGAACCTGGTGAGAGCCAGTGAAGTCACCCCATCCAGGATTCCCCTCGGTGTCTAGTTTTAAAAAATGTACAGGTTTGCCTACTTGCCAACTGCGCTAGGGCCCAAAATCCACAGGTATGCACATTGCTAAAAAATATTCGGAGCCCAGTGGGCTTTCTGCCGCCCTGGGGGGGAATCGGGGAAGGGGGTCTCATCCTGATATGCCCCTAAAGGGGCAGAAAGACTGTGGCTATTTTTTGTGGGAGTGGGGGCATTGGTATGACCATTTTGGGCAGCCCCCACGCATAAAAAAAGCCTGCGTACTCGCTGGCGCCTAGTGGGCTTTCTGCCCCCCCAGGGGGCAGATCAGGGGCCACTGCCACCGTCTGCCCTCCCGGGGGGCAGAAAGACTGGAATTTCTCTGAGGGTGGGGTGGCTTATTGTCATGCCCAGTTTGGGGAGCCCCTACCCCAACACTAATAAAACAAAAAAATCCATGGTTTCTAGTGGGCATTCTGTGCCCCCAGGGGGGGCCAGATTGGGGGCTACAGCTCCCATCTGCCTCCTGGGGGGCAGAAAGACCGTCATTTTTGTGGGGGGGAGGGTGGGGGCATTGGCGTGCCCATTTCGGGCAGCCCACACCCTAAAAACAATTGCGCAAAAAAAATCCCTGGTGTTTAGTGGGCTTTCTGCCCCCCCGAAGGGGCAGATTAGGGGCCAATGCCCCATCTGCCCCCTGGGGGGACAGAAAGACTGTAATAATTGGGGGGTGGGGTGGGGGCATGGGCCTGCCCGTTTTGGGCAGCCCCCACCCCTATTTTTTTTTTTTTTAATTCGCTGGTGTATAGTGGTCTTTTTGCCCCCCCGGGGGGGCAGAAAGGCTGTAATGGTGGCGGGTGGGTGGAGGGCATTGGCGTGCCCGTTTCGGGCAGCCCCCACCCTAAAAAAAACTGAAAACAAATCCCTGGTGTATAGTGGGCTTTCTGCCCCCCCCTAAGGGGCAGATTAGGGGCCAATGCCCCATCTGCCCCCCTGGGGGGGCAGAAAGACTGTGAAAATTGGGGGGTGGGGTGGGGGCATGGGCCTGCCCGTTTTGGGCAGCCCCCATCCCTATTTTTATTTTTTTTACAATTCCCTGGTGTCTAGTGGTCTTTTTGCCCCCCCCGGGGGGGCAGATTGGGGGCCAATGCCCCATCTGCCCCCCAGGGGGGGGCAGAAAGGCTGTAATGGTGGTGGGTGGGTGGGGGCATTGGCGTGCCCGTTTCGGGCAGCCCCCACCCTAAAAAAAAATTGAAAAGAAATCCCTGGTGTATAGTGGGCTTTCTGCCCCCCTGAAGGGGCAGATTAGGGGCCAATGCCCCATCTGCCCCCCGGGGGGGCAGAAAGACTGTGATAATTGGGGGGTGTGGTAGGGGCATGGGCCTGCCCGTTTTGGGCAGCCCCCACCCCTATTTTTTTTTATTTTTATTCCCTGGCGTCTAGTGGGCTTTTTGCCCCCCGGGGGGGGCAGATTGGGGGCTACTGCCCCCATCTGTCCCCCGGGGGGGCAAAAAGACTAAATTATGCCAAAATTATTTGGGGAGAGCAAAGGCCCTTGCCCAAGGGGCCGCTCCCCCCTCCCTGGTGTCTAGTGGGTGGATCCCTGCTTGGGGATCACCCTCCTGTGGCGATCCCCTTTCCAACGGTACCACTCCCGTCTTTCTACGTGCTCAGGGGGCTGAGATAGCCCCCTGAGCACGTACAAAGTGAAACTGAAATGAGCCTCTTGGCTCATTTCAGTTTCAGTTTCAGCGTAATGACGTCGGCGCGACGTGCGCGCCGATCGTCATTACACTGAAAGCAGGGGGGGGGGCCTCGGGAGCTGGGGAAGCTCTTCCCCAGCTCCCGAGGCTGATTCCCCAGGTAAGGCCTCATGACGAGCTGGACTCGTCATGGACACACCGCGACTGTGCTCCATGACGAGTCCAGCTCGTCATGGGCACAGAAGGGGTTAAAAGTGAAATGGTAGCTTCGAGTTGGGAGATGGAAGTGATAAGAGAGCCTAGCTTATCTTCCAGAGAGAGTAGGGCAGAGCACGGCATGTTGGGTGGCTCGATGGAAACAGGAGGGGGTGCAGTTGGCAGTGGAAGACAGGGAGAGGTGGGGGAACGGGAGGGGAGTTGGGGTACAGGGTTCAGAGGTGGGGAAAGGTGGTGGTTAAGAGCGGGCATTGGTGCATCAGAGGTGAAAGGAGAGTTGTCTTTGTTGGCGTTGCAAGAAGGATAGGAATTAAGGACATAATTAGGGAGAGATAGGTGAGGAGCGAGGCGGTGGGGCGGAAGGAGAGGGGAGGAATGTGTGGAGTCATAGGAATGAAGGAGGTTTGGGAGGAAAAGAGGGGAGGGGGTTGGAGAGGTCCTGTCAGCTAGGTGAGGTGGCTGTGAGGGAACGGGCTTCTGGCAGAGTGAGGGGGGTTGGAGATAGGGAAGTTGAAGAAAGGAAGTGGTTCTGCTAGGCCCGAGGGAGGGAAAGGGAAAGGGTTACCAAGGGGGAAAAGGGGGTAGCACAGCATTGCTGGAGGAGTGGGGGGAAGGAGAGAGATGCAATGGGTTTGTGGAGAAATCGGGGTACATAGCGAGGGGAGGAGGGGATGGAGGAGAGGAGGGAATAAGGGGAACGTAAGGAAAGTTAACTAGGGGCGAAGGTTGGAGGAGAGGTGGACTAAAAAGGGGGGTGGCAGGTAGGGATAGGGGGGAGGAAATGAGATTGGAGTACCGGGATGGTGCAGATTGGACGAGGAGCATATTAACTAGAGGTAGGGCTGAAGTGATGAAGGGTGGGCATACTGTGAGGGGGGAAGAATGGGAGAGGAGGGCACATGGGAGGGGGAGGGAAGAGGGTCGACCTGTGCCTTCCGAGGGTGCAGCCTATTGGAGTGTAGGGGAGTCAGGGGAGGAGAAAGGGAGTAATGGGTGGAGCTAGGTGAAGAGTCAAGGGATAACCCGGTCGCAGTGGAGGGGAGTAGGGAAGGGAAGAGGTGGTCGAAGAGAGTTAGACAGGTGTCTTTGGCTTGGATCATGACAGTATCGTTGTTATAGCGTGAGATAGTGAGGGAGCCGTTGAAACACGCAGAGGGGGACATTTTTAGCTGTTTCCCATGAGGGATAGAGGAGGAGGAGGTGACGTTAAGGGAATTATATAAGCTGGTGGACCAAGAGGGGATGTCGTGAGTGAAAAAAATTAAATCGTTTTTGAGCCTCCCATAACGACCATTGTAAAATTGATCAACAAAAAGGGAATCAGGGAATCATTCAATAGTTTTATGCTTGAATCGTTTTTCTGAAGCTTTAGTCAGGTTAGGAGGATAAATGATTTTGTAGCAATTAATTCCAGACTTAATTCGAGTGGTGACCATGTTGAGAAAATGAGGAGGAGGAGGGTGGTGGGGATTTGAGAAGGGTGTTACTAGAGAAGCAGTGGTGAGGAGAGGTATAAGGACAAAAAGGGGGCACATATTCCAGACGTCTGGTGAAGATATCTGAACTAATGTGCAGTCCGGGAAGTGAGGCGATTAGGAACAGGTTGTTACTTCAGAGCAGGAGAAGATGGGGGCACAGATTCCAGTAGTCGAGAAAGCTTTACTGCTTGGGAGTCTCTATGATTCCGCTGGTATTTGATGGGCCCTTCACCTAGGTAATCACATAATATACATGGTGCCACCTGGCACTAGATCATATTTACAAGGGAATTGTTTACACATGAAAGGCCCAACTGGACCACTGTCAGAGCCATCACAAAGCGAACTTAGTAAAGGTAAAACAGATCATAAACGTACAACCAGTAACCACTTGTAAACACTGTACTTAGCATCAGCCTGTAACATAAACCACATTATGCACAACATCAAATTAGGCGCCAAACGCATTGTACGCCCATAATCTCAACAGTCTAATATTAGACCCTAACCTCCTAAGTATCACTAACATTAGGGGCATAAAGCACAGAGTGGAACATAATCTCACTAGCCTAAACCATAATATGCAAGACAACCTCATAATCATAAAAACCACATTTAGCTGCATTTGTGTAGCAAAAGATTCACTAATCCTTCACAGCGGAGTGGGGCTGTGAGCAGTGACGTACCCCCCACCCCCATGCTATGAATGGGGCAGTAATGGCGCACTAAAGTCAATGACGGGACAGTGACCTGTCTGCGACAGCAGACGTTCCTCTCAGCATCTGAATTTGCAGTGTGTCGGCACTGGGATCCCTGTTCCTTAAAGAAACAGAGCAGATAATGCCCCTTATAGTAAGCAGCCACAACAAAGAATTACACATTATGAATGGAAGGTGGGAGGCAGCATAAATCAGTCGCTAGGAACGCTGTCAGCTCCTTCCAAGTTGGTACAGGCAGAGAGAGAGCGAGCTCTGCAGTTACCCCCTGCCTTCACAGTGTGAATCCATGCCATGCTTTGTGGCAGTAGGTGTGGTTGCAAAACATTGTGCACAACCATGTGCATTGCCAAGAGTAAGCGCCCGCCACGTACCCGCCAGGACTAATTGCAGCATTTTTTTTTGTTTGGGCTTTAATTTAATATGGCGCGAACTCGTCCCAGAGGTATTGGAGCGCTTTAGATGAGCACCAGTTACGTTACACAAGGACACGTTCATTTTTGATACGCACGCGGAGATTAAACGATTTGCCCCAAATCACAGCATGTTAAGAGCGACACTGAGATTCGAACCTGGTTCCCCAACTGCAGGGTCGGCAGCACTGCCCTTTGCGCCACATGCTTGGCTTGTTTTTTTCTGCCCTTTACTATGTGCCACGAATGCTCGCAGGTTCTCTTACAAAATGGACTGCAGCTGTGCGTACTTTTAATCTAGCTTAGACAGTAAAATCCGCTATGGATTGCTTTGTATAAACACCACGCATTGTGCCTTGAGATTTCTGTTGCCATGCTGCGTTCTGCGAAGAGAAGCTGCCCTTTTCGAGTAAAGTAAACAAGTCTGTAAGCGCTCGCCAGGCAGCCGCGGTTGAAGTCGTCTTTTCGCTTTTCCTGCCGTCTCACTTGGACGGCCTGCTTTCCTTCTGATCTTTATGGGGCCATGTGTTTGGCCCCATAAAGATAAGAAACCTTTTACTTCAGAAGGAAAGCAGGCGAGGCCGTCCAAGTGGGACGGCAGAAAAAGCCGAGCAAAAAACGTCACCGACAGCTCTTTCTGAATGGCTGGCCGCCGTTTAGCATAAACGGTGACGCCGGCCAATGGGAAAGAGGGGCGGGGCTTAAAGCACTTTACTGAAAAATCCCCAAAACATTTAATCTCGCCAGCGAGACTGCGCATGTGCGCAGCCTACGCTAGCGAGACCTAAAAAACAAAAACATAATCAAAATATCAGTTATGTTATGTTATATTAAATTTATAAAGCGCACGGCTACTCAAAGTGTCCCGGCGCTTACTCCAGAAAAAAAGTGAACTGCACACACATCAGACTAAACAAGCATTTGCAATGCAATAGGTCTCGCAATTATAAGAGTTTGAGCTATTGGCATTGTAAAATTACAATTCCTTTTATTTATGTTTTGGTCTTAAAACAAACAAAAGGCATTGTCATTTACAATGTCAGTAGCATAAACTCGCATAAAAGCAGTGTGGGGAGTGCAGCAGTGTGCGGCGTGCAGCATTGTGCGGCGTGCAGCAGATGTGGGCAGTGTGCGGCGTGCAGCAGTGTGCGGCGGGCAGCAGTGTGCGGCGGGCAGCAGTGTGCGGCGGGCAGCAGTGTGTGGCGTGCAGCGTCATGCAGCAGTGTGTGGCTTGCAGCAGTGTGTGGCGTGCTGCAGTGTGTGGCGTGCTGCCGTGTGTGGCGTGCAGCAGTGTGCGGCGTGCAGTAGTGTGCGGCGTGCAGCAGTGTGCGGCGTGCAGCAGTGTGAGACGTGCAGCAGTGTGAGACGTGCAGCGGCATGCAGCAGTGTGTGGCATGCAGCAGTGTGTGGCGTGCTGCAGTGTGTGGCCTGCAGCAGTGTTTCGTGTAGCAGTGTGCGGTGTGCAGCATTGTGCGGCGTGCAGCAGTGTGCGGCGTGCAGCAGTGTGTGGCGTGCAGCAGTGTGTGGCGTGCAGCGGCATGCAGCAGTGTGTGGCGTGCAGAAGTGTGTGGCGTGCATCAGTGTGTGGCGTGCAGCAGTGTGTGGCGTGCAGCAGTGTGTGGCGTGCAGCAGTGTGTGGCGTGCAGCAGTGTGTAGCGTGCAGCGGCATGCAGCAGTGTGTGGCGTGCAGCAGTGTGTGGCATGCAGCAGTGTGTGGCGTGCATCAGTGTGTGGCATGTAGCAGTGTCACGGTTGCAGCAGTGTGCGGCGTGCAGCAGTATGTGGCATGCAGCAGTGTGTGGCGTGCAGCAGTGTGTGGCGTGCAGCAGTGTGTGGCGTGCAGCAGTGTGTGGCGTGCAGCAGTGTGTGGTGGCATGCAGCAGTGTGTGGCGGCATGCAGCAGTGTGTGGCGGCATGCAGCAGTGTGTGGCATGCAGCAGTGTGTGGCGGCATGCAGCAGTGTGTGGCATGCAGCAGTGTGTGGCGTGCAGCAGTGTGTGGCGTGCAGCAGTGTGTGGCGTGCAGCAGTGTGTGGCGTGCAGCAGTGTGTGGCGTGTAGCAGTGTTACGCGTGCATCAGTGTGTGGCGTGCAGCAGTGTGTGGTGTGCAGCGGCATGCAGCAGTGTGTGGCGTGCATCAGTGTGTGGCATGTAGCAGTTTTGGCCTTTAAACAACATGTCCTCCCCATTTGTAGGGTTTCTGTGCTCTGTGTTAGGCAGGCTAACCATTCAAACCTGCTCTGTAAAGCTTCAACATGATAAAAGCCCCGGCACCTCTTTGGTTACAAATTAAGCACTAGGAAAGTGGCTGTAGCCAAGACACTATTGAATTTTAGTTTATATGCTCTGTGTTACGCAAACTAAATAAAGACATATACAGTGTAAAGCTGCTGCCTCATCAAAACATCGGCACTTCCTTTGTTACAAATTAAGCACTAGGAGGGTGGCTGTAGCTACGTGTTTGCAGCTACAGACAAATAAAAATAATAACGTAGCTCCACTTTAGGTCATATTTATGTTTGTGTCTATAGAAATATCAACTAATTTGTCCACAATCACAGGCTATTAAGCATATTCAGACATTAAAACCTGGTTTCAAAACTCGTAGGTTAGCAGTAGTGGACTTTAAAGAACATCCCCTCCCCATTTTTCCGGTTTGTGTGCTCTGTGTAAGGCAGGCTAAACAAAACAACATGCTGTGTAAAGTTGCCACCTAATCAGAGCCCCGGCACCTCCTCTGTTACAAATTAAGCACTGGGAAAGTGGCTGTAGCCAAGCCACTATTAAATTACAGTTTATGTCCTCTGTGTTACGCACAATAAAAAAAAAGTATGGCGTGCAGCAGTGTGTGGCGTGCATCAGTGTGTGGCGTGCAGCAGTGTGTGGCGTGCAGCAGTGTGTGGCGGCATGCAGCAGTGTGTGGCGTGCAGCAGTGTGTGGCGTGCAGCAGTGTGTGGCGTGCAGCAGTGTGTGGCGTGCAGCAGTGTGTGGCATGCAGTAGTGTGTGGCGTGCAGCAGTGTGTGGCGTGCAGCAGTGTGTGGCGTGCAGCAGTGTGTGGCGTGCAGCAGTGTGTGGCATGTAGCACGGTTGCAGCAGTGTGCGGTGTGCAGCAGTGTGTGGCGTGCAACAGTGTGTGGCGTGCAGCAGTGTGTGGCGGCATGCAGCAGTGTGTGGCGTGCAGCAGTGTGTGGCGTGCAGCAGTGTGTGGCGTGCAGCAGTGTGTGGCGTGCAGCAGTGTGTGGCATGCAGTAGTGTGTGGCGTGCAGCAGTGTGTGTCGTGCAGCAGTGTGTGGCGTGTAGCAGTGTTACGCGTGCAGCAGTGTGTGGCGTGCAGCAGTGTGTGGTGTGCA
Source organism: Triturus cristatus (assembly GCF_964204655.1). NCBI lineage: Eukaryota > Metazoa > Chordata > Amphibia > Caudata > Salamandridae > Triturus > Triturus cristatus. The sequence continues at coordinate 1,114,432,893 of NC_140591.1, read as the reverse complement.
GCGGCATGCAACAGTGTGTGGCGTGCAGCAGTGTGTGGCGTGCATCAGTGTGTGGCATGTAGCAGTTTTGGCCTTTAAACAACATGTCCTCCCCATTTGTAGGGTTTCTGTGCTCTGTGTTAGGCAGGCTAACCATTCAAACATGCTCTGTAAAGCTTCAACATGATAAAAGCCCCGGCACCTCTTTGGTTACAAATTAAGCACTAGGAAAGTGGCTGTAGCCAAGACACTATTGAATTTTAGTTTATATGCTCTGTGTTACGCAAACTAAATAAAGACATATACAGTGTAAAGCTGCTGCCTATTCAAAACATCGGCACTTCCTTTGTTACAAATTAAGCACTAGGAGGGTGGCTGTAGCTACGTGTTTGCAGCTACACACAAATAAAATAATAACGTAGCTCCACTTTAGGTCATATTTATGTTTGTGTCTATAGAAATATCAACTAATTTGTCCACAATCACAGGCTATTAAGCATATTCAGACATTAAAACCTGGTTTCAAAACTCGTAAGTTAGCAGTAGTGGCCTTTAAAGAACATCCCCTCCCCATTTTTCCGGTTTGTGTGCTCTGTGTTAGGCAGGCTAAACAAAACAACATGCTGTGTAAAGTTGCCACCTAATCAGAGCCCCGGCACCTCTTCTGTTACAAATTAAGCACTGGGAAAGTGGCTGTAGCCAAGCCACTATTAAATTTCAGTTGATGTCCTCTGTGTTACGCAAAATAAAAAAAAAGTATAAAGTGTAAAGCTTCTGCCTCATTAAAACACCAGCACTTATTTGTTACAAATTAAGCACTAGGTGGGCGGCTGTAGCTACGTGTTTACAGCTACACACAACAAGTAACATGATACCTACAACAAGTTAGGACTATTGGCTTTGTCAATCGTTGTTAGTTGCATAAGATAAATTAGCAGTAACTGTGGCTTGTATATAATATTGAAAAAGCATCCACTTGAAGCCCTAGTGACACCACGACAATGTTACTGCGCCTGAGTTACAAAAAGAGGCACAAGAATCCAGAGCAGACATGGTGAGTAAGTTGGCTGAAGAGGTGGGGGGTGGCAAATGGTGTTCACGGGCGCTTTGATGTCCTCAGTGGCCGCGCGGCTCACTGAAAACATCAAAGCGCCCTCGAAATGTAAGTGATCGCAATCGCGATCACACTGTGTGACAGGCGAAAGTGAAAGACGAGTGCTTTCAGGCTGCCAAATGGTGCGCGCGCCTGGCACACATGCACAGTAGTTGGCGGCCTGAAAGCACTCGTTTGCACTTCCAAAAGTGCTTACTATAAGTCTCGCCAGAGCAGCGCTAAAGCGCTGTCTCAGGCGAGACCTAAAAAGCAATGTTTGAAGCTTTTTCCTAAACAGCAATGGATCCTGAATGTCCCGGAGTGCCAATGGTAGCACATTCCAAGCCAGACCGGCTTTACGGACAAAAGAACTCCCGCCAAGCCTTTGACGCTTAAACCTAGGAATCTGCATCAGCAGCTGGTCAGAGGACCGAAGCTGTCTACTAGGTCTATAGAAAACAAATCTCTTTTGAAGATAGGTAGGGCCTAAACCATACAGGGCCCGATGTACAATGGATAGCATCTTAAATTTCAGCCGAGATTCAACTGGGAGCCAGTGCAAGCTATGTAAATGGCTCCGAACACTATGTGTGGAAGAAAGACCCAGAAGCAGTCTGGCTGCTGAGTTTTGGACCACTTGCAGCTTTTTTACCAGATAACCTGGACTACCAACCAAAATAGCGTTGGCATAGTCCAATCGAGATAAAATCAAGGCCCGGACCACAGTTTTCCTTGGCACTAACAGGCAAAAGAGGGAGAAACTTCCTCAAAATGTTTAAAGTCCCGAAGCAGGTTCCTACCAGTTTCTTCACTTGTGTTGAAAAAATCAGGTTTTCATCGAACCAGACACCGAGATTTTTTGCGGTGCCCTTACCCATAGGTGGATGGGGAAAACCCGGAGGCCATAACCTTTCCCTAAAGTCCACTGGGAACGAGCCATACAAAAGCACTTCAGATTTTTCTTCCTTGCACTTCAATTGTGCACTCACCAGCCAGTGGAACACGGCCGACAAACAGTGCTGCGCCGCCTCAACCGAGTCGTCACCCTTCCCCCAAGAGAACAAGAGCTGAGTGTCTTCTGCATAGGCCATCACCTTAGCCCCCAGTGACTCCGCAAGATAAACCAACGGAGTCACATAGATGTTAAAAAGGAGAGGGCTAAGTGATGATCCCTGCGGTACACCGGTTGTTAACTGCATAGGCATGGAGGCACAAGGTGGAAGCCAGACCTGCTGCGACCTGTTTTCCAAAAAGGATCTAATCCAGCGCAGCACCGATACCTCTAGGCGATCAGGGAGTAAAGAGTGCGCCACTGTCTCGAATGCCGCCGAGAGATCCAGCATAACCAAGGCCGCTCTCCCGCCGGCATCCAAACACTCCCGGACCGCCTCAGTCACCTCCAGCAATGCTGACTCCGTGCTATAAAAAGCACGGAAGCCAGATTGAGCTGAATGAAGCAAACCAGACACCTCTACATAGCTGGTGAGCTGAGACGTAACAACCTTCTCGCAAGCTTTAGCCAAACTTGGCAGGAGCGAGATAGGCCGATAGTTCTCAGGAAGCAGAGGGTCAAGAGAAGGCTTCTTAAGGAGGGGGAGGATCAGTGCCTGCTTCCATGATAATGGGACACAGGCCTCGCGAAGTGACGCGTTAACCATATGGTTGACTTCAAAATTAATAGAGTCTGCCACTTCTGACAGAAGCCTAGCTGCACATGGGTCCTTTGTTGAGCCAGATTTAAGTGCCTTAAGAATTCTAAGGGTACAAGGCCGATCAACAGGTTTGAAAGCTGAAAAAATGGAGGTAATCTTTAACATCTGCTTCCCCAGCCAGGCGGGAGTAGAATTCATGGACACCGTTGAAAAGGAGTCCTGAATGCTAACTATTTTGTCCCTGAAGAATTTTGCTAAGGTGTTGCACCAAATAACCGATGAGTGTACCACCAGAGCCTGGGCACTAGGAGACACAAAACTCTTCACAATAGAAAATATTTCTCTGGAATTATTGTTTGCACGATCAATATGATCGGAAAAATACCGGGCTTTGGCCAGTCCAATGGCCGCGTAATAAAGTTTTTGTTTAGCTCTGAGTGCAAGTTTGGCTATAGGGCAGTAGCCGCTGGAACGCCATGCTCTCTCCAGTACCTTACAGGCGTGTTTCAAAATCCCCAGATCAGAAGTAAACCAAGGCTTAGAAGGGGACTCTCTTCTCAGATTAGGCCGACCTGAAGCAGAAAGAACGCCGACTGCGGCAGTAATCCAGTCTGCAAACCTTGACACATTATCCTCAAGGTCCTCAGAAAAGGAAGGACGAGAGGCTGCCAAGCAGCTTCTCAGCTGCCCAGCATCCAGTTTCCTAAAGGTAGGCGGCCGATAGGCACTGCCTGGATGGGGTGGACGCATAATGTCCCAAGAAAAAAATATAGGGAAATGATCTGACCAGGCGATCGGGAGAGGCCTTTCAACTACAATAGGAAAGTTGGAGCAGATGGAATCCAAAGTATGCCCTCCTTGATGGGTCGGATATGTGACCCATTGAGAGAGTTGGGCTAGATGAAGCGAGTCGATAAAAGCAGTCGAATCGGCTGTGTCCGTAGAGTCAAGATGGATATTAATGTCCCCGAGAAACAAATAGTTCGAAAAACACAGTACTCTATCTGTTAAAGCGTCCCCACATGATTCCAGAAAGTTATTAGCTATCCCCGGTGGACGATATATCAGAGACCCCCCCAAAGTAAAGTGGGCAGAGTTGTAAGCTGAAATCAAGAACCTCACATGCACCCCAAATGGAAGATGTTTAGCTATGCAGTGCCCAGCACTCTCTATATAAAATAGCCAGACCCTCCCCCCCTTCTGCCGACTGGGCGATCAACTCGATGGATTTTATAGCCAGCCGGAGTGGCCAAGGCCACAATAGGATTAGAGAAGACATCAAGCCAAGTCTCTGTGATAAACAATAGGTCTAAAAGATTATCAGAGACCATATCTACGATGTCTACATAATGCTTTCTCAAAGATCTAGCATTAATGAGGCCGGCACTGATGCTCCCTTGTACAGGTGAGGCAACAGACACACTGTCAGAAGGAAGCTGTGTTCCTAAACAAAAACCACAGTCCACACAAACAGTGGCACTCGAAAAACCCGCCAAATCATCACAGTATGAAGAACATTGTGGGGATCTAAGTGACAGTTAAGAGCATAGTCAAACAATCTTGATTGTACGCAGACTGCGAGAGGATATATACCCATGTGTTTTAGTGCAACAGTGGTACGTGGCTCCTAGGCTCAATAGTGACTTTGTTGTGGCCCCCAGCTCTAGTTTGAATATTGAGCCAGCTTTCACACATTCAACATTGAATGAATAAGCATTCAGGTCTGCTGCCCCAGATAGAATGTGGGCCCGAACAGAAGGATTCAACGCAATTCCACAATCAAGAGCATAAGTCAGATTTGTGTAATTCTCATACTCTCTGTTAGCATACATGTGATTGAAAATCTCCATTTAATTCTCTGTAAGCTTGACCACACACAATCTTTGTTCCACCAACCTCTCCCTTCTAACAAAACAAAGTTTACTAACCGTGATCAGCCGTACAGGTAGAGAAAACTTTGATTCTCATTTGGAAACCCAGTATGGTTTCTTGATCAGGACCCAGCATTAACAGATGAATGCTCGATTTTGACACTTGACTTGCTCTCATACTGTTTCTTCTGCAACAGTTGTTTGATAACTCTAAAGCGTTGTTGATCTTCTCTCAAATTCCTACTTTTGACTAACACAGAACCTGCTGCCAAGTTTGAAAACCACTTGTTGGACCCGGCCTCGTGGCGTGGTCCTGACTTCCCTGGGGTCGGGCCCGTTCCCCGCCCTGGCCTCCACGGGCCACCCGTTCGAGCCGCACGAGGTCGCATACACCTCGGGGCTCCACCATTTTGCTGCCTGCCACGTGACCCTGCGCACACCAGTCCATCTGACTCCGCTCAACCCAGCCTCGGCCCCAGCGAGGCCCAGACATTGAGGCACCAAGAACTGGCCAGGGGATATCACGTGAACACCTCATCGCCCTGGCGGAGGGCGGTATCGATGGGACCCCCAACCGTCCCCACACACCGAGGTGCAATCGGCCTCCATCTCTCCTGGGCCCGGCGCCTCTCCTGCTGGGCGTCTGGCCGCTCCCACCCGGGCCTCTCCGCCCCTCCGGGCGCAAGGGTCCGGACTTCAAAGGGCTCCAGGCCTATATCTGGGGCGACCCCGCAACAGACCGGCAGTTGTATCCCGGAGTCGAGAGCCCTGCTGATTGAATCGCGGCCGACCCTACGGAGAAGAACTCTTGCTTGAAACCCCCACGAGCCCTGCAGACTGCGTCGCGGCTCCTTTTTGCTGAAACCTTGAAGCCCCCCGGAACATCGGGGCCCTGCTGACACTGTCGCGGCCCAACCTCGCTGAAACCTCCCTCGGAGCCCTGCTGACGCCGTCGCGGCTCGAGCTGAGCAGAAACCATCTTGAGAGCCCAGCTGACCTGGTCGCGGCTCTCCACGAACTGAACGCCAGAGCCCTGCTGACGCCGTCGCGGCTCGACCCCTCCGAGGTCCGGAGGCCCTCCAGCTTGAGGATAAGAACTGGGCCCCAGGTACCCTCGTACCAAGCTCCTGCCAAAGACTGTCCCGCTACCCCTTCCCTTCTAAAGAGACACTGAGACTTTTGTGGATCCCTTGATCCCTTTTCGTGTAAATATTGATCCCGTAACCTTTAAGTGCTGATAAAGAATTGCTCGTCTTGAGACAACCTCCTTGAGTCCTGTGTGGTGGTGTTACTGTGCTAGTACATAATAGGAGAAGGATCTCCCAGGAGGCTTCTCTGCAGCGCTCGGCTACTTCGTACAGTGTGGGGGCCCCTCTGGGTGGTCTCTCCGACTCCCCGAGGTCCGCCTTCCAACATTTGGTGGCCAGCGACGGGATCCGAGCCGAACGCAGGACGTACAAGCCAGTAACCCACTAGCTACCCATCCAAACAACCGGAAGTCATGAGCAACCAAGAGAACAACACGACCACGGAGTTCCAGCCCGAACGGTTGTAGGAATACACGCACAAAGAGTTGAAACAGTTCTGCAAAGCCAAGGGCATTGCAACCACCGGCCTAGGTACCAAAGAAGAGATGCAGAAAGCCCTGAGGACCTGGCTGGAGGCCGGGGCAGGCCCCCCCCAGGACGAAGGTCCACTGCCCCTGACTGTGGCCACATCAACCGCACCGACTCCGGCAACCGGAGGAAGAAACAGCCTAGAAATCGGCCTCTCCGAAGAGGAGATACGAGAATGGGAGAAGGTCCGGAACCACGAACTAGAGCTCGCACGACTACGGCTGGACGGCGAACTCCAGCTAGCAGAAAAGAAACTGGCCCTAGAGCAGCTACGGCTACAAGAGGAGATAGAAGAGAAGAGACGGCACCGAGAGTTGGAGGAAAAAAGACTGACCCTTGAGCACGAGCGAAGTCTCAAAGAGCTCGAAATCAAGGCAAAGAACGGGGGGACCGACACCCCCAGTAATAGAGACACCCTACCGCCTGCCGAAAACAAGGTACATATCCCTAAAGATGTCGTCAAGGAGTACTACAAAAATGACGACATCCAACAATGGTTCAAAGCATACGAGGTGGCCATGACCTCCCATCGGGTGCCCCGAAAGGACTGGGGCGCCGGCCTGTGGGGTCGGTTCCTTAGTGAAGGTTGAGACACACTGCTCCAGCTGCCAGAGGAGGTGATGACCTCCTACGACCACATGAAGGAGGCCCTGCTCACCCGCTACGGGCTAACCGCGGAAATGTACCGCTAGCGGTTCAGAGACTGTAAGAAGATCCCGGGCACTACCTGGGTGGAATATGTGGACTTTTTCAGCCGGGCCCTAGAAGGATGGATCAAGGGTAGCAAGGTCACCACCTACGGGCAGCTGGTCGACCTCATTGTTTGGGAACATCTCTCCAACAATTGCTTCGTGGAGCTCCGGCAACACCTCCTCGACAGCAAGATGACCGACCCACATAAACTCGCCGTCGAGGCCGATCGATGGGTCAACACCCGCGTCCCCCGGAACTCGATGGGGGAGTACCAGAGGAACCCCACCGGACCTCCACGCCAACGCGGTGGAGGGGGAGGGCCGAACCGGAATCGGGACCCCCCGCCGGGGCCCCCAGGAGCCCGCCTCGAGGGCCACCGCCGCAACACCTCTCCCCGAGCCTAGTCCGAAGAGGGGCGACCTCAGCCCGAGCCGGACCACGGCCCCCAGTAACCTGCTACGGCTGTCAACAAACCGGACACTATGCCAGCGATCCGGTATGCCCCCTGAACCGAAGAAGCGGGGCCGGCGGGCCCCCGCCCCGACAGCTGGTGGCCGCCGCCCTGGGGGAAGGGGAGGAAGAAGAAGAAATCCTCGACCGAGGAACCACCGAATGGGAGCCGGCGGCCATGTCCCTGGTCTGCCTGGGCAGCCGAGAAATGGTGCCCCGCACACCAATCCCAAGCAACACCCAGAAATACAGGCAGCAGGTCACCATCGATGGCCGACGGGCCGAAGCCCTTCGTGACACCGGCGCCAGTGTCACCGCTGTCCACTGCCACCTGGTGACCCCCGAACAAATCCTACCCGATGTGCTGTGCCCCGTCCGGACGGCCGACAACAGCGAAAGCCTGTGCCAGATGGCCCTGGTCCCCTTCGAGTGGGGAGGAGTGTCAGGCCTACTGAAAGTGACTGTCCGGGACGACGCGCCCGTGGACTGCCTCCTGGGGAACGACCTAGAGAGTTCCCCCTGGGCTCAAGTGGAGCGACGAGAGCACCTCCGAATGCTGGGACTATCCGAATGGGCCTGCGCCATCACCCGGTCCATGGCCGCCCAGGCCCCCGCTCATCCCAGGCCCCTGGCACCGCCCAGCCCGAGGGGCTCGCACCAACCCCCGCCTGCAGCAAGGGGGAGGCGGACACCGACACTGGACCGACTGAACCCTCCCCCGAAGAGATTGCTTCCCTAGGCGCCCTACCAGAACTTACACAATGGCGCTACGAAGGGGGCCCCTCGCGAGAACAGTTCCAGCAAGAACAGCAGTCCTCTCCCTCTCTCGAAGGGGTCCGACGACAAGCGTCCGCCCAAGCCAACGGTGACCAGACCAGCACCCACTGGGTCTACTGGGCCGAGGGCCTATTGTACAGTGAACAGAAAGTGGCAGAACTCGGGGCCAGCCGCGTGTTGGTGGTCCCTCTCCGCTTCCGAGAGTTCCTTCTCAACCTGGCACATGACGTGCCCCTCGCCGGGCACCTGGGACAAGACAAAACTTACAGCCGTCTGGTGACCCACTTCTACTGGCCCCGGATGCGAAAAGACGTGGACAACCACTGCCGGTCCTGTCAGACCTGCCAAGCCAGCGGGAAGACCGGGGGTCGGGTCAAGGCCCCCCTTCAGCCCTTTCCAGCCGTCAGCACCCCGTTCGAACGAGTCGGGATCGACATTGTGGGGCCCCTGTACCCCCGGACCGCCCTGGGCCACCACTTCATCCTGGTCCTCGTGGACCACGCCACCAGGTACCCGGAGGCTGTCCCGCTAAGAACTGTAACGGCCCCCGTGGTGGGCCAGGCCTTAATGGGAATCTTCTCCCGAGTGGGATTTCCCCGCGAAGTGGTGAGCGACCGGGGCACAAACTTCATTTCCAAATACATGCGGTCCCTATGGCAGCAGTGCGGGGTCACGTACAAATTCACAACCCCCTATCACCCCCAGGGGAACGGGCTGGTAGAGCGCTTTAACCGAAGCCTAAAGGGGATGATCCAGGGCTTGGAAGAGCCCCTCCGGCGGAGATGGGATGTCCTATTGCCATGCCTCCTGTTCGCCTACCGGGAAGTCCGGCAGAAGTCCCTGGGGTTCAGCCCGTTTGAACTATTGTATGGACATCCGGTCCGCGGGCCCCTCAGCCTGGTCAAGGAGGGCTGGGAGACGAAGCTCCAGGGCGCCCCTCCTGACGTCTACCGATACCTCCTGACCCTACGTAACCAGACCCGCAAGTTCCGAGCCCTGGCCGAAGCCAACCTCGAAGCCAGCCAGGAGGACATGAAGCGGTGGTACGATCGGAACGCCTCGACAATCGAGTTCGAGCCAGGCCAGCGAGTCTGGGTCATGGCCCCTGTTGAGCCCTGCGCCCTCCAGGACAAGTGGACTGGGCCCTTCAAGGTGGTGGAAAAGAAGAGCCCCGTCACCTACCTAGTTGACCTAGAGTCCCCCCGGAACCCCCTCCGGGTTCTACATGCTAACAGGCTCAAACCCTACTTCGCCCGGACCGAACTGAGCCTGCTGCTGGCGACCGACTTGGGGGGCGAGGACGACTCCGAGCCCCTACCCGACCTCTTGCAGAACGACGTCCACGACGGATCCATCAAAGGTGTCCAGCTCGCCTCCTCCCTGAACCCGGAACAGGGCATCGACTGTCAACGACTGCTGCAGGACTACGCAGCCCTCTTCTCCCTCACCCCGGGGGTGACCCACTGGTGCGTCCACGACGTCGATACCGGGGACAGCCCCCCCGTGCGACACCGAGCCTACAGGGTACCCGACCGAGTACGGGCATGCATCCAGGCCGAAGTAGCGAAGATGTTGGCCCTTGGGGTCATCGAGCCCTCTGACAGCCCGTGGGCCAGCCCTGTCATCCTGGTACCAAAGGCCGCAGCCCCCGGCCATCCCCCGGAGCTGCGATTTTGTGTAGACTACCGGGCCCTGAATGCTGTGACCAAGACGGACGCCCATCCTATACCCCGGGCCGACGAACTCATCGATCGCTTGGGGTCCGCCCGCTACCTGAGCATGCTGGACCTCACCGCCGGGTACTGGCAGATTCAGCTTACCCCCGGCGCCCGAGAAAGATCCGCCTTTTCTACCCCTGATGGGCATTACCATTTTCGGGTGATGCCCTTCGGCATGAAGAATGCCCCGGCCACTTTTCAGAGACTCGTAAACAAGGTCCTGGCCGGGCTCGAGGCCTTCAGCGCGGCCTATTTGGATGACATTGCCGTGTACAGCAACCACTGGGCTGAGCACCTAGCTCACCTCAAAGCCGTCCTGGCCGCCCTCCAAAGGGCTGGGCTCACGATTAAGGCCAGCAAATGCCAGGTCGGCCAAGGATCGGTGACCTACCTGGGCCATCAGGTGGGAAGCGGTCAGGTGGCCCCCCTCCAACCAAAAGTCGATGCCATCCAGGCATGGGAACCTCCCACTATCCAGACCGCTGTGCGGGCCTTCCTTGGCCTCACCGGATACTACCGGCGGTTCATCCGGGACTATGGGAGCATTGTGGGGCCTCTCACGGAGCTCACCTCGAAGAAACAGCCCAAGAAGGTGCACTGGACTCCCTGCTGCCAATCAGCTTTCGAGACTCTCAAGGCCGCGATGTGCACTGCCCCTGTGCTCCAGGCCCCTGACTACAGTAAAGAGTTTATCGTACAGACAGACGCCTCCGAATATGGGATCGGGGCCGTCCTGTCTCAGGTTGATGAGAAGGGACTCGACCGCCCGGTGGCCTTCATCAGCCGACGGCTGCTGCCCCGGGAGCAACGATGGAGCACCATCGAGCGCGAGGCCTTCGCTGTAGTGTGGGCCCTTAAGAAGCTCCGGCCCTATCTCTTCGGTACCCACTTCGGGTCCAGACCGACCACCGGCCTTTGCGGTGGTTAATGCAAATGAGAGGCGAGAATCCCAAGCTGCTGCGATGGTCCATTGCCCTGCAAGGGATGGACTTTTCGGTTGAGCACCGACCCGGCAATGACCACGCCAACGCTGACGGCCTGTCCCGCTTCTTCCGCCTTGACGAGGAGAATCCCCAAGAAGATGGGTGACTCTCCCTGCCTTCGGCTGGGGGGGACGCCTGTTGGACCCGGCCTCGTGGCGTGGTCCTGACTTCCCTGGGGTCGGGCCCGTTCCCCGCCCTGGCCTCCACGGGCCACCCGTTCGAGCCGCACGAGGTCGCATACACCTCGGGGCTCCACCATTTTGATGCCTGCCACGTGACCCTGCACACCAGTCCATCTGACTCCGCTCAACCCGGCCTCGGCCCCAGCGAGGCCCAGACATTGAGGCACCAAGAACTGGCCAGGGGGTATCACGTGAACACCTCATCGCCCTGGCGGAGGGCAGTATCGATGGGACCCCCAACCGTCCCCACACACCGAGGTGCGATCGGCCTCCATCTCTCCTGGGCCCGGCGCCTCTCCTGCTGGGCGTCTGGCCGCTCCCCCCCGGGCCTCTCCGCCCCTCCGGGCGCAAGGGTCCGGACTTCAAAGGGCTCCAGGCCTATATCTGGGGCGACCCCGCAACAGACCGGCAGTTGTATCCCGGAGTCGAGAGCCCTGCTGATTGAATCGCGGCCGACCCTACGGAGAAGAACTCTTGCTTGAAACCCCCACGAGCCCTGCAGACTGCGTCGCGGCTCCTTCTTGCTGAAACCTTGAAGCCCCCCGGAACATCGGGGCCCTGCTGACGCTGTTGCGGCCCAACCTCGCTGAAACCTCCCTCGGAGCCCTGCTGACGACGTCGCGGCTCGAGCTGAGCAGAAACCATCTTGAGAGCCCAGCTGACCTGGTCGCGGCTCTCCACGAACTGAACGCCAGAGCCCTGCTGACGCCGTCGCGGCTCGACCCCTCCGAGGTCCGGAGGCCCTCCAGCTTGAGGATAAGAACTGGGCCCCAGGTACCCTCGTACCAAGCTCCTGCCAAAGACTGTCCCGCTACCCCTTCCCTTCTAAAGAGACACTGAGACTTTTGTGGATCCCTTGATCCCTTTTCGTGTAAATATTGATCCCGTAACCTTTAAGTGCTGATAAAGAATTGCTCGTCTTGAGACAACCTCCTTGAGTCCTGTGTGGTGGTGTTACTGTGCTAGTACATAATAGGAGAAGGATCTCCCAGGAGGCTTCTCTGCAGCGCTCGGCTACTTCGTAGTGTGGGGGCCCCTCTGGGTGGTCTCTCCGACTCCCCGAGGTCCGCCTTCCAACACCACTTAGGCATCAGTTTTGACCTAACTTCTCTGCCTCTGAGTGCCAGTAACTCCTGTAGTCGAGTGAGGTGATGTGAGATATGCCTAAACTTTTTCCTGCAAAAAATCAGCCACATCAATATTGGCTGCGATGGCAGGCTGAATGCTGCCCTTCAAAAATGTGGTTGGCCCTTTCAACTAGTCCATTGGAAGATGGACTGTATAATGCAACTTGACAGTGCTTGATTTCAAATGTCTCCCAAAAACTTGTAATCGGCCTTGAAACAAAGGATAAACCATCGCCTGTCACAATACAGCATGGTGCACCTTCAATTTTGAAAATATTCTCCAAAAAAGACACCACCGTTGTAGAATTTGCAGTCTCTACAAATGAGTAATAAACCCATTTCAAGAAATAGTTGATAGCTACCAATAAATACCTTTTGTCAGAGGGGAGCAAAATGAAAAGACCAGAGAAATCCAAGGCAATCTTTTCCCATGGCACTTCAGGAATTGGAACAGGATATAAGGGCTTCTTGTTCAACTTCCAATGTTTATCCGTGATTACGCACTGGGGACAAACTTCAATGAAAATGGCTACCTGACGACCCAGACCTGGCCACCAATATATTTGCTTAAATTTCTTACACGTAGCCAAAATTCCCATATGTCCTTCATGTGCAATGCCAATAATCCTTTCCCTCAAGTAGACAGGAGGTACAAACAGACCGTTCCTTATACAAATCCTATTTTCAAATGACAATTCTTCACTGACTTGTGCAAAACTTCTCAATTCCTTCCTGAGCCCTTTACTGCCAGGCCATTTGGTTCTTGTTGGACTTGGCCCTTTTGGCAGGTTCACCCCTACACTTTTTGCTTGTCTCCTAGCCTTTTCCCTGTGTTGTGTTGGTGGTTTTAGGCCTCTGGGCCCTTTAGCACTGTGGCCCAGTGTAAAGTGTGTGCGCTCTCTGAGTGAGTGTGGTGAGATTGGCCTGCCCTCCCATAGGAATGCATGGGGGATATGTGTGTCCATGGTAATTCCTGGTATGAGAAGAGTGCTGGGGCGAGTTTAGTATGTATGAGTTCGTGAGAATAAATGCTGCGCAACGGTGTGCGCAGATATATGGTGACTGGTGGAGAAGTGCCACTTTTAGAAGTTGGTATTTCTGTGTGCTATGTGTCTGCCTGCCTGATGTGAATTGCATGTCTGGCTTGTGAGGGACAGGAGCTGAGGGGTGTGGGTAGCTCCAGGAGGGGCAGGGTGAGTTAGCTAGGCTGAATGGGACACCTGGAGGAAGAGTGGTGGGAGGAGTAATCCCCTGACTCTGAATGGGATGGTGCTTCCCTAGTAACTGCTGGCTCCGCCCCCTGTGGTGTGTCTGATCACTGAGCCCCCACCGGAAAAAGGGGAAGAGGAGCTGGGTAAACAGAGTGCTCCAAATCCCCCCTGAACCAGTTGCATCTGGTTTCCCCCCAGCTCTGTGCCTACAGACAAAAGAAAATGTGATATAAATATAGGGGCTGTGACTCCATGAAAATGTTATCAGTGTTGTGCTGTTCCTGACTTGCGGGGCCCTGCTGCTGGGCTCCAGGAGGAACCGCCAGGAGGGACTGCCTCCCTGCTGGAGGGCCCTGTGTGCTGGCCTGCCTGGGCCCAGCCTTTGCCCCCTGGACTTTTGACTTTTACCCCTAGACTTTAAACTTTCTAGCGCCTTGGGAGCGCTTTGCTCTTTATGGCTGGGAGGAGCGCCTCCGCTTTCGGACCTGCAGCGCTGAGCTGTGATCGACTTTGAGGGATTTCCCCATGCATATTTTAAAAGCGGGTGCCCACCCTGCAATGCGGTGCTCATTGGCGGAAGCCCACCCAGCGATTGTCTTTATTTTTGTGGCGGGTGCCCACCCCGCTTTATGCTTGAAATTAAGCGGGTGCCCACCCCGCATCGCCGCCAAGAGAAAGGGAATCACTGCCGCGTCCTGAGTGACCAGGAAGCCAGGCTCATCCGCCTGACTGTGGGCGGGGCCTGCAGTCTTCCACGTCCGGTGCCCAAAAAAGAAGGAGGGGGCCGAAGAGGAACCCCGGCCAGAAGACCCAGGCGGGAGCCCACCCCGCTCTGGGACGTGCACGTCAAGACCCAGCGAGGCTCCCGTGCTGGTGAGAGCCCCACATCTACAGACAAAGCCAGGCGGGAGCCTACCCCGCGCTGGCACACGGCCAGACGAAGACAGAGACTTCGCTCGGTAGGTAGGGGCTCCCCGTGAACGGAGGAGAGCCCCATATGGGTGGAGAGTCTGCCGGCTGCAGACACCGGTCCCACGAAGCTGAAGGGTGACAGAGGCGGCACCAGAGGAGAGCCCGAGCGAAGAGCAGAGTTCTCCCAGAGAAGTCACCGGTAAGTGGGGCTTCACAAGGGTATTGTTGGTGCCTATCGAGGCACCTTGTCTGTGCTTGTTGGTCTTCACAGCTGCCCCATCTGATAGAGGGCAGCTGCCACAAGTGGGGTATTGCGTTTAACTTCAGAGTCCCCAAGCGGGACTCCACAGTGCGCCTTGTTGGTGCTTGTCGGTGCCCCCATTTCTTTCTCAGCTGCCCTGCAAGACCGCAGGCAGCTGCAACGCTCGGCAGCAGTAATTTAGGAGTCCCAGAGTGGGGCCTCCCCGGCGCGCCGAGTGCCAGTGCTTGTTTTCTGGTGGCCTGATTCTCAGCTGCCCTGCAAGACCGCAGGCAACTGCAACGCCTTGGGGGCATTTTACTCCTCAGGAGCAGGGAGAGAGGAGCGAGAGATACTCCTGCCCTGCCCCAGCACTTTGCGCACATTTACTTCGCTGCATGTGCAGCCAGCCCTGACTCTACGGGACATAGGGCTTTTGAGCCCCATGGGAAGGTCAGTTGGCCAGGGGGTCAGTTGAGTATTGGTAGGGCGCCAGGCCCTAATGTGATGCCCAATGTCTTTATGTGATTTTGTTTTGGCCTAATGTAGTTTTATGCCTAATGTGATTCATGCGCAAGGTGATTTGTGCATCCTATGTTTTATGTTACAGGATCTAGTTCTCAGTACAGTATTTCACCAGTAGTTACTCGTTGTATTCTACATCTATAATTTGTGCTACAGTTATTATATGTTCTACATTTGCTAAGTTCACTTTGTGATGGTTCTGACAGTGGCCCAATTGGCCCTGTCAGGTGTATATAATTCCCTGTAAATATTACCCTGTGTCAGGTGACACAGTGTGGATTGTGTGATTATGATCTAATATGTTAATGTCAATACAAAGGCTATTTTTTTATATAACCTTGTGTAGAATTGCTTTTGTGGTGTGCCTAGTGTGTTGCTGCTGTGTGGGTGTTGCACGAACGCTTTACACATTGCCTCCGGGATAAGCCTGACTGCTCGTGCCAAGCTACCAAGGGGTGAGCAGGGGTTATCTTGGCGTGTAACTCCCTTGCCCTGACTAGAGTGGTGGTTTCTGCCTGGCTTTGGCGCAAGCCTTAGCCAATCAGAAATCCCATTTCTAACAGTTCTAATAATGTGTTCCACTTTTCTTAAGATTTCATCCTCCTTCATAGCTGCTGACCGCTCTTCTTGAGAGATACCCCCATTACAAGCTGATACATCATCAACCAGACCAACAACACACTCATTGTCAAAATCGTGTACACTATCACTATCACAAGGAAGAGGAAGACAAGATAAACAGACTGCTTGGATGTTCTATCCACCTTGAATGTACTTGACCACAAGATCATATTCTTGTAACTTGGACAGCAATTTCACTAAGTGAGCTGAGGCCTTCCCTGAACCATTGCCAGCTAATAAGAAAACTAAAGGTTTATGATCAGTAAATATTTCAGAACATTTGCCCGAAATATATATCTTAAGTTTTTTGCACTGCTCAAACAATCTCTAGAGCTTCCCTTTCAATATTGCTGTAATTGCTTTCAGCACCAGGTAAGGCTCTAGAGACAAATGCAATAGTGTTCTCACATCCCTCAACCCACTGTCCAAAGACTGCTCAAATCCCTTTAAGACTGGCGTCTACTGTAATAAAAGATTTACCGTTGGTTACAAATGGTCGCAAGGTGGGAGCATTGACCACTAACAATTTTACTTTCTCAAACACATCATGAGTAGAGTTAATTCAATCAAATTTCACTCCTCATTTAAGAAGACATCTTAATGGTTGGATCATTAGAGCATAAACTGGTACAAATCTAGCGTAGTATTCTCATAGACCAAGGAAGGAACGTAAAGTATCTTTGTCAGTAGGCGGTGGGGCATCTCTTATAGCTTTTACATTGCAAAATGTTGGCTTGATTCCTTTCTCAGAGATGAGATGTCCCAAGTATTCAACCTCTCTTACTAGAAGTTTGCATTTGCTAGGTTTCACAGTCATTCCTCTTGTTTGCAACACTTCTAACCCTTTGTGTAACAC
This sequence comes from Triturus cristatus, assembly GCF_964204655.1. Taxonomy (NCBI): domain Eukaryota; kingdom Metazoa; phylum Chordata; class Amphibia; order Caudata; family Salamandridae; genus Triturus; species Triturus cristatus. The sequence goes on along the minus strand of NC_140591.1, from coordinate 1,114,416,389 downwards.
TTGGATTTGTTCATCTCTGGTCTCTATAAAAATCAGGATATCATCCTGGAATGCTTGCACATGTGGCATATCCCCAAACAATCCATCCATCAATTTTTGAAAAACACTTGTCGCAGATCCAAGTCCATATGGCAACCTCAAGTATTTGAACGCACCAAATGGGGTTACAAATGCGGTGAGTGATTGAGATCCCCCTGAAAGTTGGATCTGGTAATACGCAGAGTGCAAATCGATAGTGGAAAAATACGTCCAGTTACCAATGTTAGCAATCATCTCTTGGATATGCGGAAGAGGATGACAGCCGACTAAGATGTTTTGATTTAGATACCTCCAATCCACACAAAGTCTGAGATCTCCAGTCTTTTTCTGGGTTAAAACAACTGGAGAAATGTATTCTGAGGCATCAATGGGTGCAATAATCTCTTCAGTCTGTAATCTTTCTAACAGTAGTTTGAGTTCCTCTCTTACACTAAGCTGAACAGGTCTGACTTTATGTACAACTGGTACAGCATTTTTCTTGAGTTTAATGCAATGCTCAAAAGCCACTACAGTTCCCACAACATCCTTAAAAACTCCAGGATAGGCTGCAACCATGCTGTCAACAATATCCTGCTCCACATCCAAAGAGAGAACATCAGTGGAAGGTGCTCCCAAAACAACTGGAGGGTCTTGACCTGGGGGCAGAATGATACCCAACTATGCAAGATCTTTCCAACGCACAATGTTTCTACCATTGACTGCCATATACACTTTCGTTCTGATAGAACTGCCCAGGCATTCCACATCACTCAAAAAGAATCCTAACAAGTCAATATCTAAAGAATCCTAACAAGTCAATATCTTGTTCCCCAAATGCTTTGGGACTGATGTCCGGAGCCGAAAGGGATGTTTCTGTTGCGCAAAGTCTATAGAAAGTACGATCCGCTAAGATTGTAACTAGCGCTCCTGAATCCGCCATTACAATAATAGATTTTCCGTCAATCACCGCATCCACTAGGAGCCCTTTAATTGTCTTCTCTGGGTTAACTCCAGAATTGACAGGGAGATCCACAGTTAACAAAACATTGTCAATTTGTTTTCGACATTCTTGCCCATCACACGCAGGATCTTCCATGTATACATTAGAAATCATGACTTTATTAAGATTGGTTTACAAACTGGCCGCCCCCTGCACACTCCTTGAAAATGGCCCATTTTGCGACATTGATTGCATTTCCTACCGATGGCAGGACAATTTGGATTGTTCCCTATGTGATTCTTCGAACCGCAGCAGAAACGTATAATTGTTCTCATCCAGGCTGGTTCTTCTGATACCTCCTATCACCCACCTGTTTGGAACTAACTACACACACACCACTATCATCTGCCATAGCATTGACAGACATTTGAGCAGCATGATTAGACAGCACTTTAGAAGTAACTATCAACTTCTCAATGCCTTTGGCTACATCTATGGTCTCTGCCAATGTGGGATTCCGACACAGTAACAAACGTTCTTGAATTCTTTTTGAAAAGCAATAAAAAAACAACTTGGTCCCGGATGTAGGTGTCAACATTTGCACCAAATTCACATTTTTCTGCTAACACCCTCAATGTAGCAACATAGTCTTCTACTGACTCATCACAAGACTGCTTGCACATTGCACAATAAAATCTTTCTAACAGAACGCGGGAAGCATCAGAATATTGTTCTCTCATACACTCCTTGGCTTCCAAATAGACATTCCAAGGGGGGGTCCTCTGACACCAGGGCAGGAAAGCGACAAAAGTTATCAAAAATTCTCTGACCCGCTACACCCAGGTGGTTAAATAACAAGGCCATTTTCCTTGAAGGAGAAAATCCATCAGTGTCAATTGCAGTCAAATAGTTCTCAAAAATACGAAGCCACTCCAACCATTTGATATCAGGCTAGCTAGCTTTCTGCAAGAAAGGCGGTGGTTGGATGACACCTTGACTGCTGGCCATACTTTTGAAAAAGTGCAAAGTTGGGAGTGGCGAAAGCTTCAAAGCAACCAAATCAAAAAACTTGAAGCCACAAAATCGTAAAAGTAAAATGATAGAGAAAACAGCACCAGCAGTAAACCACTGTGCAAGCCTGGAAAAATTAGTATATGCCTAAGTGTTCAAACATAAAATAAAAGGAAACGAAATGTTACCTTTCTAACAAAATGAGCAGTGGGCAAAAGTAATTGGTGTGCAAATCACCTATCAGAGTGTCTCACTTGGCAAAAATAATTGGTGTGGGAATCACCGATCCGAGTGTCGCACTTGAACAATGGTGTGCGAATCACCAATAATTGAAATAGCACACAAATCTTCAACTTCCCTCGACAAAGAAGAGTAAGCAAAGCCTTAAATCCTGGTTTGTCAGCAAAGAAAGAAAAGATCCTCAACTAAAATGGACGCCGTGCGTGTGACGAAAGTACATTGACACAGAATGCCTAGCGGGTCTGGCAAGGAGAATCCGGTTGAGAGAGAGGCGTCATGGAGTTCCTGAGCAAGGGCACGGTCGAAGCTGTCACACACGAGCACCCACAGCCAACGAATGTTGAAGAGGCTAGAGCGAGGCAACCATGCGGAATGCAGTTGTGTGCTCCCCTCAGGGCTGGAAGAACATGGAAGCCAGCAGAAAGGTACGTGGACAGCACAGGGCGCAAGACAGGGGTTCAAAACGACAGGGTAAAGGCCACTGCAAAATAGACTTGAAAATTGCCCAGGCCAAGTTCAAATAAGTAGAAAAGGTGACCCACCTCAGGACGATGAAAGTATTTCCATGGACGTAGGCAAACAACAAGAACAGCCAGTAGGTTTCTGTACAACGCGGTCAGCGAAGGAACCGTTGACCCCACTCCTGATACCAAAATGTTGTAAAGGGGAATGTAGAAAATGATCAAATCTGAAGGCAGTAGCATAGATGGAAACATTTATTCAGGTAACGTCCACGATGAGAAACCCACGGTAAGACAACAGCGGATCAGGCGAAGCTGTTACCAGCTGACGGTCACTAGGCAAAAGGATTGAACATTCTCATGCACAGGAATAATAAATGTCATACACAAATCCTATTTTCAATTTAAAAAGACAATACATAATGTTTTGCCACATTCTACAATATGTTTGACTTTGGCAGTGTGGAATGTTTGGTTTCTGAACGAGTAACTGCCGTTGAATAGGTGACTGTCAAATAGACACTGTGAGAAGCTGACCTGGTGCATGATGTCCACTAATTACAATGGGCACCTTGCACCACTCCAGACAACCCTTATGGTGATTTAAGAGGTCTCAGACAACCTTAGAAAGCTATCCAAGTGGTAGCTGTGGAGAGCAGCCTTCAGGCTAAGCCTTTAATGAGTGTAAAGCAGCTTGTTTTACCAGAATGTAATCTTACAGTAGAGACCAAATGAAAAAGAACCACACAAGGTATTTATAAAAATATGTATTTATTATATAATACTCTCTAGTAGAATTCAGTATCTCCTACACGGAAATATACACAAAGCACACAATACTATAGCAAAGAAATCACAGTAACTAGCACTAATACACAGTGGGCCCCGGAGGGGGACCAAACCATATACTAAGAAAGTTAACCACGACTCAAGTCAGGACAATGTCGAGAAGACGTAGAATCTCTGGGACCCCAAGGAACCACCCAAGGTGAGTAGATAGGGACCCCACGGAGGACGGGTGCAGTGTGGGAACACGACTGCGTGCACCGTACAACTCTATGTAAAAATCGCGCTTGGAGTTTTAAAGATTAAGAACCGTTCCCAGTGGACCCCGAAGAAACCCTGTGGAATACAGAAGGTTGGAGAGCCACCCCACCTGTGGATACTGTAGTACCCAAGTTACCTATCCCAGGGGAGCCAGGTGCATAGGTGTGAAGTGGCATCGGGAACCGTTGTCGAACCCAATGGAGGACTTCAGGAAAGTGCCGCTGCTGGAAGAAGAGAAAGTATCCATTGGAATCCAAACATGGATTCTTGTCGAAGAGTACCTGAAAGCAGAGGGGACTGAGTCTGGGTCCCTTGAAAGGGACCAGGGGCTCGGTAGACGAATGCCCACCGATGTCGGATGCTTCGGGATAGTTAACGGTGACCTTGACTCTGCAGCTGTGGGGACCAGGCGACTTTGAGGAGGACCAGGAGCCGGATGCGAGCTGTCCCATGAAGGATGTCGAGTGCTGATAGGTCGGTGTCCCGCGGGAGCACCAACAACCCTTGGCAAAAGCAACCCACGCAGAAGGTCAAGGAAGTGTACGGTTCGGACCAGCAAGGTCCAGGAGACTCACCACAAGTAGAGGAGACAGGGTAAGCCTGGAGCAACCAGGAGAGCCCAGGAAAAGCAACGTTGACCCTCAATTGGACCCACAGGCCAGAGGCACAGGAGTCGCGAGAGGACTTCGAGCAGCCTTACAAAACAACAGGCCACAGAGCACTCGGTGTGAGGTGGTTGAAGATCTTTGTAGAAAAAGGTGCCAGTGATTGGGACTACTCGGAGCCCAATGCACTTGCAGCAGAATTGCCAACAAGCACATGCACTTGCAAAAATATGCAGTACACAGGGGTTTGGATATTGCAGCCCTCACAAGGGATTCTGACCTCAGACTTGGTGAGAGGGCAGCTCGGTCCTCGAGGGATGTAGAAACCCACCTCCTGTGTTTCTGAACCTTTCGGAGTCCGGAGGAGCTCGGGATCAGCAGACCGGTCAGCAGTAATGTAGTAAATGCAGAGGAGTGACTCTTTCACTCCAAGGGAGATTATCTTCAGGTGTCTTGGATGCTCCACAGGTCCTACGCAGATCCTGTATGGTGCATAGGCACAGACGATGCAGCAGACTGAAAAGGAGACGAAGTCAGGCCCAAACGAAGTCCAGCGAAGTCCAGAGTGCCCTGATGGTTGAAGTGCAGTGGTTTCAGTTCTGAATCTTGTCCACGACAAATCTTAAGGTCCTGCAGCCAGGTAAGCCCTTAAGTACTCACGGGAGAGGGTTGGAAAGATTCAGGGGACCCTCCCAGGGGAGGGTCTGAACAGGGTGGAGGTATCTCCCATGTACTTTCTCCAGTTTCGTGCCAGAGCCAACGGCTCCCTGGACTGGTTTGAACTGGACTATGCAAAGGGACATCAAATGTGCCCCTCTTTCAGACTTTCGGTCGCTGGCAAGTGCGCCCACCCAGCCCTGGACGTCTGGGACGTGGTCACACCTCCCTGTGACAGGGGGCCTATTGTTCTGCCTGCCCCTGCTCAGACTTGGCTCAGCAGCAGGAGGGCAGAAATGTGCCTCTGGTGGGCAGCAACCATTTTGTGCTGTCCGGCGCTAGAAGGCTGGTACCGGGAACACCAGGGGCCCCACGAAGCACGCTTTTGAGGGGTGGACTCATAACACCCTCATCGGTTACCAGTATGGGGGTATGATTCCAACATGTTTGGCACCAAACACGATAGGGTTTGTTTCAGCCGTTTTTGAGTTAGTCATCACGCGGTCGTGTAATGCCCCTCTATATAGAGTATATGGCAGTTTCACTGACAACACGGGAGAATGGACTCCGTAGGCGGCAGGGGTGTTCAGCTCGTGCAGCGGCACCCTCACACTTAGAACCAAGCACCCTGCCTTCAGGATTGTCAAGGCCTGCTATAGTGGTGACTTATAGGATTTAAGTGCAGTGACCTTAAGATATAGTAAACCTATATCTTTAGTAAGTGGTGCATGCACCAACTTACACAGGCTGCAATTGCAGGCCTGTAGTTCCATTTTTAATGGTCTCTCATGGGTGGTATAATACATGCTGCATCCCATGGGAGACCTCTGCTGTACCTATGCCCTGGGTACATGGGTACCATATACTAGGGTCTGACAAGAGTACCCCAGTATCCAATCTGGGGTGTACCTAAGTACATAACATAACAGTTTAAGGAGAAAGCAGATATACTGGGGTCCTGATTAGCAGGATCCCAGTCAGACCAGTCAAAAACAGTATTACATCACCAAAAAAGTGGGGGTAACCGTAAGAAGCAGATCCTACTTTCTTACAGACACCATTTTTTCTCAAAATATCACTACAGGCAGTGCTTTAAATGGGAAAAAATAAGTGCAGTTACTCATCAATTCCTAATGAACAGCTACAACACACACACTGACATCACTGCTTTGCCAAATTTTTAATTTTCATTAGGTAATAGCTGTACACTAGGTAATATCTGTACATTTCTGGGCACCACAGTTTTCAAAATGGTCCTCATTGGAAGGGCTCCATTCTTATTATCTCTTATACAACCTGGCCATATTCATGCAGCTTATTGTGTGTATGGGGTTGGACCACACCAGACCATCCCCAAGGATAATCAGAATCAATTTGACAGATAGAGAACTGTGCACACATCACTGTGGGTGTTGTTGGGCCTGCACAATGTTGTAGGTCAGCATATGGCCACTGATGTATATTGAACGAGTGCCATTACATAATGGGGCTGTACTTTGAAATACCAGGCCTGCACCTTGTGATACAGCCACAACGCTGTGTGACCTTGGCCTAACTGTGTATTTAGATGGACTGGGTGAGCACAGTGTATTGAGATTGGTGCTTTTAATACACCAACATTATGTACAAGGAATTGTCCATACATCTCATTAAATGCTGAAAAGCGCCACTTTGATTATGAGCACAACTCTGCTCTATATGAAGAGAACCTTTGTTCTTTCACAGTTAATTCCAAATAGATAGTTTTAATTACTGTTTTTGCACATTTCCTGTCCAGTGACTTTCTATAGACAATATATATGAACTTGGAATATTTCAGGCCGCCATTGAATACCAAGCATGGATAGTGTGGTAAAAGAAGTTATTTTTGCACCAGATGTAGACGCAGATCTATCCTCACGACTGAAAAGTGTTTCAGTTAAACAGATGCACTGATTGTAAAAGTGATTGTTATTAACTTGCAAAATAACTGGCATTATAATGAGTTAGTTTATTAAAATTCACTAAAAATCCATCCTTGGTTCTCTGGTTGGTGAATTTGGAAGCACTCTGCAGGGGTGGACCAAACTGTTCCAAGAGGATGTAGCTACTCACTGTGAAAAAAGTGTAAAAGAATGCCTTTCAGGGCCAAACCCTTCTTTACACAGTGGCATGGAGAATGGTTTTAACTTTAGCTATGCTAAAGAGGGGTTTAAAGACCTGCTGGGAAGAGGCCCAACCCAGAAATTAAGGAGCCTCTCAGTGCAGCCACGTTCTCCCTGCAATAGCTCTATTATCACTATTTAGTTAATGGTCAGCCACCTCTGAGATTTTGGATGAGCTAAAATAATGAGTTACAGCAGTTTTAGCACATAGCAAAACACATAATGAATGTATTAACATAAAGGGCCTCATTGGGATGAGACCTGGAAAGCCTCCAACCAAAGGTCGGAGGCTTTGCGGGTCCCATCGTGGGTTTCAGTTTCGAATGCCGCATTACGATGCAGGCGGTCAAAAGTGAAACCGGTCTGTCATTCTGGCTGGATTCCGACGTGCTCAAGGAGCCCGTCAGCCAGTCAGAGACCTGTCCGTTTCCGACAGGCTTTCCATGTCGGGCTTTCCGACATGGAAAGCCTGTCTGAAGCAAAATTGGGGGCCCTTCACCCTGTGGCCTCCAGTTGGGGTCCGAGGGGGCACCTATGGTTGCCCCCCTGTTCATCCCTGCACCATGTGGCAGGCACCCTGAGCATGCGGTGCAGGGATGAATAAATCCTCCCATTTGTCTATGGGAGCTTGAGCTGCGGCCTGTTTATGGCAGCAGCACAAGCTCCCATTGACAAATGGGAGTATGCGATTGCGCCATGTGCAGTTGCATTGTAATGCTGCAGTCGGGACCACCGATCCGAGGTCGGTCAGTCCCAACTCCACAACGGTGTCAGGCGCTAGACATTGTAATGAGGGCCACAAGTGGTTAACTCCTTACAAAAAATTAAATGAAGGCCAAGCAATATGTTATGCTTTAGTTTCTGAGTTTTTTTTATATTTGCAGCTTTAAATCTTGTTTGTTTGTATTAGGCACAACATTCATACATTCTGTTGCCCATGAGCTTGCGCTCACACAAGAATAAGCAGACATGCGCACACAAAGCATTCCTCACATTTTCATTAAAATACCTTTAGACAATGTCCCAATGCTCTCTTTGTTGCTTCCGTTCATACACACATAACAGTAGACATTCACTCGTACCAAAGGCTCACAGCAGAATTAAAAACATTGTTTGTACCTCTCACGGCTTTCTTCTTTTAGACTCTCAGCCGGCTGCCTGGACTTCCAGTGCCTGCACAACTTCACACCTATGTTTTACATTGCAGGGTGTGATTGGCCACTGTCACTCACAGCGTGATACTGAGCTTGCTAACACATGCCACAGTAAACGTAATGTAAATGAGCTGCTGCTGAATAATTCTAATAAACATGGCTACAGTGGCGCTTCACCTGTGAGAGTGGCGTTCAGACAGTCTCATCCTCAGCAGCACAAGTACCACTGAGCCTACCAGTCATGAGTACCGGTATGCTCTTTAGCAATGAAAAAGTGCCGGTACGCAGAAGGCTAAAAATAAAAAGTGGCAGTACTTAGTACAGGTGAGTACCGGTCCATTTAAAGCACTGATTAGAGGTATATATAGGAGTTTGAAATGGAATCTGTTTCTATAATTGCTCTCTCTCTCAATCCCAGGGGAGTAGGCGGAGAAAAAACATTGGTTCTTGCTGTTATCTAGACATCAAGACAACAACTTATTTTTAGCAAAACCAGTAAGTATGAATTTAATGTGTAAACACAGGCACGACAAAAGTATATTGATGCAATAGTATTGTAGTCACTCCCACTTTTCATCCTAAATAAAGTGGCTCACATAACTGATATGATGCCTAAGTTTATGAACACACCCCCAAAGTCCTGCCAGACAGGTATCTTCATCAAAGTGATCAGTTTCTCTTCTGACCTTTAACATTCCTCTAACATCAGTGCATTCTATGACCACCCCCATAGCCAAGTCAGGCATAGATCATAATAGCTCCATATCACCACAAAAAATAGAACAATCTGCAACATTGCATCACACAAAAAAGAAAAGTGACAAAAGTAATGATAAATAAAAAATTAAACAGGAAACTAAAAAACATGTTGGATGATGGCACATAGTTATCCAGCGAAACAAACAGGGGGTAACACCTCACAATCAAAAATAAAAATTCAACGGGCCCATATATACAATCAGATTTTCCTGGCCGTTTCGCTGGGGGTCAAGTTTTGTAGTTCACTTTGATCTTGATTAGTTAACCCACTGGAGATTCAATTGTTTTATTCCTAAGAATTTTTATTCAGTGTCTAACTAATCTTCACAGATCAACACTCTTCCTTTGGTCAATGGACCATTAGTTGAGTAGTTGATGGTGATATGAACAATTATCTAACTAACTTACAGATCTTAGTAAAATAACCACAGACTCTGGGTAAGATTCAATAAAGTTGATCTAAATCTCAATCATAAATGAACGCTCATTAATACAAATTCACAGTGCAAACACCATCAATTTTATGGGAGAGAAAATTCATTTAGCAAATACATTCAATTCACAGACTCATTCAACAAATCGTTGCATTAAGAGTGGATAGATGAAGAGACAGAAGGCATAATAAATCATACATTTGCAAAGGTATGCAAATTTAAGACAGAATAATAATTACCCAATGGTGGTAACGGAAAACTAACTCTCTAGCCAAAAAGGGCTGGTGGAGGTCCCCTGATTAAGATTCAGGAGACAAAGACTATAGGACAGGCTCAGGGCAGGATAATACTTACTAAGCTTCTCTACCGACCCGACGAACCAGGGCGCATCCCTCACTTACACTCTCTCCCACCTCGATATTCTTCTAGAATCTTCAATCTAATCAGGTGTCTTTCAAAGGTGAATCTTCCCAGTCTGTTCTCTCCTTCCTCAGCAGCAGCAGTTCTTGCCTCTCTCTTGCACTCGTGCTTGCCTCGCCTCGCTTACATGCATGCCGACTCTTACATTTTAAGTCTCTCTAGTTATAGTCTTCATTTCTGCATGTCCCACCCTTAAAGTTACAAATCTTGATGAAATACGAACTCTGATTGGGCAGGGACAGGGGAGTTGTCATCACCTCACGCTGACATATTTAATTTCTTAATAAACTCTTTTGTCTAACAAACCCTTCACCTTTAGCTCATTTATTATTCTGTATCATTTCCTATCTCATATATTTAATTTTGCAATTTGAACACATCTTGTATGCCATGTCTTTTCACAGTCAAGAAGAGGTTTCACACAGCTATTGTCCTTGACTCTTGGCAGTCTGTCAGCGACACGGTCAGCAGGTCACATGATGATTCCACTGCGCAGGCTTAGCTTGCCTCCATTTTCGTCGCCATCTTTTTCTCTTGCATGCCACATTAGGCCCAAACGTATACTATTAATAAAGGAATCATAAGAGAGCATGGCCAATCGCCGAAGAACATGGCCGCTTCCTAAGGCGGCTCTGACTGAGCGCGCCCACTCTTAAGTAAATCCACTCATTCATCGGACGAAATCCGTCAACACCACCTGCACTGAGTACTGTATGACCTGCTGACTCGAATGACCCCTTGAGTGCCTACATCTGGCTGACGGAGCCGCACCTAGCTGTCGGTGAGCCCGGCGCACCTCCGAGCGGTGACTGAGGTGGGGAAGGGGCAAGCAAGCCTGATACATGAGCGCTGCGGCATCTCCCAGGTGCCAGCCTCGAGGAATCCTTTGGTGACTGCGACAGCCTGGAATGAGCCGAAGTCAGGGGTAAACATCAGAGGATCTGCCCAGGGGCCCCGCAACGCCGCCCGCCCGTATCGAGCCTGGGTGGAGCCCCGCAGCCGGGTGGTTCCCCAGAGGCGGCCCGTCACTTGTGACCTGCTGAAGACTGGACGAGAGACCTGGAAGCCAGCGGGAGGCGAGCCTCGCGTCCCGACACCTCCAATGCAGCTGTGGGAGCGAGCGCAGAGACACCTCTGGGACCGGTAAGTACGTGCCGGTGTTGAACACTAAGTGGCGCCTGGGGGAAATCAGACACCCTGGGTTTGATCGTGCCGCCTGGGTGGTAAGTGCGGAGTTGAGTATCACCCCCAGCGACCGCGGGACCCTGCCAGAACATCAGGGGAATAAGTCTAGTACTAAAAGCACCTTGAACCCTGCTTGGCTCCGACCCCATCCTTTATGCGGCAGGCCCCTGGGGGCTTATCACGAAACCAGAGTGCGGGTGCCCCCCTCCTTTCGGCTGCTCCTCTAATACTTCAACTCCCGGTCTACGGGTTTGCGGCCCACCCTGCAGAGCTGTTGATATTGATCCGGGGGTCCGGGAAGAACGAGTGTGCCTGCCTTTGTGGTCCTGGATGTGGCCCCCCATTGGGGTTCGCCACTATTGACTTCGCCCTGAGGGCTCCATACAAGGTAAATGACCGCACCACAGGCCCCGTGGCTTGCTCTCCACGCCTGCTTGACCCATTATCACGCCTCCCCAGCCCCCGAGACCGACTGAAACGGGGTTTGCGGGGCACTGGTCTGCCCGGAGAGCAGGACTCCCGTAGGGCAGAGTGGGGTCAGCGGGTCAACGAGAGTCACCCGGTATATTCCCATCCATTTTGTATGCACCGCGTTGGAGGAGCCCAAGCCATGACGGGTAGTCATACCAAGGCCGCGCAGGCCAGGTTGGAAAAATACGCTTGGTACAAAGACCCTAGGGCAATGCAGAAAAGGGGTGTAGCCCCCTTGGACACGCCAAAATCGGACGCAGAACCTAAAGAGCCGACGCTGCAGGACATCCTCACTGCCAACACGACGGTACACACATCGTTGGACTCTGTTTCATCGGAAGTGTCCCTCATCAGAGCGGACATGCGCTCCATGAACACCAGACTACAGGAGGTGGAAGTCAAATCTAACTCGCTGGTCGTCGACACTTCCGACCTACAGCAAAAGGTGGAGGATCTACAGTCCCTTACTGCGAGACTGGAAACACAGCTGGACAACTATGAGGGACGCTCTCGGCACAACAACGTTCGCATCCTGGGGGTCCCGGAGAGAGCCGAGGAGCCTGCAGCTGAGTTATTTGTCGAGGAGCTGGTTACAAGTCATCTAAAACCAATAAGACTCTCAAGCTTTATCTACGTTGAGAAAGCGCATCGCGTGCCAGGAGGTAGACCAAAACAGGAGCCTCACCACACCCGATAGTCGCCAGAATCATCAATTACAGAGACAGAGACGCCATTATTCAGGTGTCCCGGGTTTCACCCCCGCTGGAGTTTCAAAACACGCTAGTTCACCCCTGAGGCGGAAGCCGGGGGTTTGCTCCTCAACTTTTTAAAATTGTATTCTTTTGCACTGCTTGCTGTTATTTTAAACGTAATTTGTGTCCTACCTTGCTGCTTCTGCTTCGAGCACTGCTGGGGGAAGATCAATTTCCCGGCATCGTCACCACCCACGTGACTCGAGGCCACGCCCCTTTCTAATAGCCACGCCCCCTCCCGGAGGCTTGAAAACGCCACGCTGAGCAGCAGCCGGTGCTGACACGCTAGTTCACCCCTGAGGCGGAAGCCGGGGGTTTGCTCCTCAACTTTTTAAAATTGTATTCTTTTGCACTGTTTGCTGTTATTTTAAACGTAATTTGTGTCCTACCTTGCTGCTTCTGCTTCGAGCACTGCTGGGGGAAGATCAATCAATTTCCCGGCATCGTCACCACCCACGTGACTCGGGGCCACGCCCCTTTCTAATAGCTACGCCCCCTCCCGGAGGCTTGAAAACGCCGCGCTGAGCAGCAGCCGGTGCTGACACGCTAGTTCACCCCTGAGGCGGAAGCCGGGGGTTTGCTCCTCAACTTTTTAAAATTGTATTCTTTTGCACTGCTTGCTGTTATTTTAAACGTAATTTGTGTCCTACCTTGCTGCTTCTGCTTCGAGCACTGCTGGGGGAAGATCAATTTCCCGGCATCGTCACCACCCACGTGACTCGGGGCCACGCCCCTTTCTAATAGCCACGCCCCCTCCCGGAGGCTTGAAAACGCCACGCTGAGCAGCAGCCGGTGCTGACACGCTAGTTCACCCCTGAGGCAGAAGCCGGGGGTTTGCTCCTCAACTTTTTAAAATTGTATTCTTTTGCACTGTTTGCTGTTATTTTAAACGTAATTTGTGTCCTACCTTGCTGCTTCTGCTTCGAGCACTGCTGGGGGAAGATCAATCAATTTCCCGGCATCGTCACCACCCACGTGACTCGGGGCCACGCCCCTTTCTAATAGCCACGCCCCCTCCCGGAGGCTTGAAAACGCCGCGCTGAGCAGCAGCCGGTGCTGACACGCTAGTTCACCCCTGAGGCGGAAGCCGGGGGTTTGCTCCTCAACTTTTTAAAATTGTATTCTTTTGCACTGCTTGCTGTTATTTTAAACGTAATTTGTGTCCTACCTTGCTGCTTCTGCTTCGAGCACTGCTGGGGGAAGATCAATTTCCCGGCATCGTCACCACCCACGTGACTCGGGGCCACGCCCCTTTCTAATAGCCACGCCCCCTCCCGGAGGCTTGAAAACGCCGCGCTGAGCAGCAGCCGGTGCTGACACGCTAGTTCACCCCTGAGGCGGAAGCCGGGGGTTTGCTCCTCAACTTTTTAAAATTGTATTCTTTTGCACTGTTTGCTGTTATTTTAAACGTAATTTGTGTCCTACCTTGCTGCTTCTGCTTCGAGCACTGCTGGGGGAAGATCAATCAATTTCCCGGCATCGTCACCACCCACGTGACTCGGGGCCACGCCCCTTTCTAATAGCCACGCCCCCTCCCGGAGGCTTGAAAACGCCGCGCTGAGCAGCAGCCGGTGCTGACACGCTAGTTCACCCCTGAGGCGGAAGCCGGGGGTTTGCTCCTCAACTTTTTAAAATTGTATTCTTTTGCACTGCTTGCTGTTATTTTAATCGTAATTTGTGTCCTACCTTGCTGGTTCTGCTTCGAGCACTGCTGGGGGAAGATCAATTTCCCGGCATCGTCACCACCCACGTGACTCGGGGCCACGCCCCTTTCTAATAGCCACGCCCCCTCCTCTTCCCCATTACTATGCTCATCGCTCGGAAGCGCAGCGGACGAGCGCAGCGGGCACTCCCTCGGCACGCCGAAGACACGCCAAAGACTAGCCCGTCTGTGCCCGTCCGGGCCCAGACGGGCGTAGGGCATACCACTCTGCTTAACTCTTCTAGCCCTCGGGCCCCCTTTCACAGGTATTCGCGGGACACACTGCTTGCTCTACGCACGGCCAGACACCCCAGCTGTTGCTATTATTGGATTGAGGGTTCCGCATTTAAACATTGTCTTGCCTGTCGCCCGCATAACACTTGCAAGGACCCTGACTCACTGACTATGGCTCTGCTTAATTGCAGATCACTGCCTTGTCATGCCACGGAGGTTCACTCCATCTTTTTGGACCATAGTCTGGATGTCTTATTCCTGACGGAAACGTGGCTGACTACAGGTTCCGACCCCGACATTGTCAACGCTCTCCCCCCGGGATACCTCATTTTCCATCTTGATAGGCCGGATGGGAGAGGGGGTGGAGTGGCCATTGTCTACAGAGACACATTCTTATGCAAAGCAGTAGACTGCGGCATCAACAACGCTGAAAGTTGTCAGTTTACCCTTCGCGTCTCCTCTACTGTCTCTATTTCTGGCCTCCTTGTGTATCGGCCTCCCGCTACGCTAGGGAACTTTGTGGATTCTTTCATGGAGGCTGTTATCCCACTGGCTGCTGCCTCGTCCAACTTTGTCATTCTTGGGGACTTCAACTTTCATTTTGACGACCCCAATGACGTAGTAGCAAGGGATTTTCTAAGTTCGCTCGGGGCACTGGACCTACATCTCGTTAATATGGGAGCTACTCATATTAGAGGTCATCAGCTTGATGCGGTTTTTGCTAATTCTGCGAACCTACAGGCTCTCCAGATGCTGGCTCTCCCCTGGACCGATCATCATCTCATTCCGTTTAGCTGGTTGCTGGGGAACCGGAGAGACCCCGCACCAAGACAACATATTGTGGAACGACTCTGGTCGAAGCTCCCGGTGGACAGTTGGGCGGAAGAACTAGCTAGAACCTGTCCTCACCCCGTAGATGACCCCAACACCGCTGATCAGCTCTTGGGCGAATGGCTGACTAACTCTCTGGACTTACTGATCCCGAATAAAAGGAGGCTTGTCAGGGAGAGAAGAATTGGCTCTGCCCCCTGGTATACCCCCGAACTTAGGTGCATCAGAACCTCTTGTAAAAGGCTTGAACGTGCTTGGAGGAGAGAGCAGACGGAAGAAAGCCGGGCCAATTACAAAAGGGAGTTGAGGAAATATAAAAGCGCACTGAAGGACGCTAAAAAGATTTTCTTTAGCGACAGGATTGAGAGAGCAAGCAATTCTTCTGGAGAATCGTTTAAAATCTTCAAGGAACTTCTGAAAGCCCCGGTCCCTCCAGTGTTGCATGATAATCCCAAAGAAAAATGTGAGGAACTGGCCAGCTTCTTCCATTCAAAAATAGAGAAAATCTTATCCTCCTTACCCACTATTCCTCAAAGCCATGAACCGGTTACTAGCCTCACAAGTCGCTCGATTGAGCTAGCATCTTTAGGCCCCTTCTCGGAAGAGGAGGTGATAAAAGTCCTGTTGGAGATGAAGAGTGGCTCCCCGAGTGACCCAGTTCCCATAAAACATCTTAAGCTCGTGGCTAACACCTTGTCAACTCCTCTGACTGATCTCTTGAACCTCTCACTCGCTCAGGGCACAGTGCCCCAGAGATGGAAAAAGGCTGTGGTGAAAGCCCTATTGAAAAAACCAGGACTGGATTCATCCAATTTGACCAACTTCAGGCCAATTTCACTTCTGCCTGGATTTTCTAAAATTGCAGAGAAGTTGGTCAACCGTCAGCTCTCTCACCATCTTGAGTCTAACCACCTGCTAGGAGATTCCCAGACTGGTTTCCGCCCCGGCCATGGAACAGACACTGCCTTGCTGGCAGTACTGGAGGAGGCAAGGAGCACTCTAGATACAGGAGGGTCAGTGGCAGTGATCCTCCTGGACTTGAGTGCTGCCTTTGACACCGTGAGTCATCAGGTGCTCCTCCAACGTCGGTCAGAGGTAGGTGTCTCAGGGACGGCACTGAAATGGTTGGGATCTTTTCTTTCTGACCGTTTCTACCAAGTCTGGGAAGGGTCAGAGCAATCTGCCCTAATCCCTCTTCAATGTGGAGTCCCGCAGGGCTCATCGCTGAGCCCTACCCTATTTAATATATATATGACTCCACTTGAAAGAGTGGTCGCCCCTTCAGGGGTGAAGATCATCAGTTACGCTGATGATACTCAGCTGGTGGTGGGCCTCACTCAGCTGGCGGAACAACCTGAGGTGTTACACGACTGCCTTGCCAATGTTTATCGTTGGATGTCTATCTCCGCTCTAAAGCTTAATGGAGGTAAAACCGAGCTGATGCTCTTGGGCAACTCCAGCCCCTCCATTATTGCGAGCTGCTGGCCCCGGTCTCTTGGTGACCCACCATCCCCCAAGAAGGAGATCAAGTCCTTGGGAGTATGGTTGGAAGAAGACCTGTCCTTCAGGACTCATGCCAGGAAGACCGCAGGGGTTTGCTTTGGTTTACTGAGATCAGTCCGAAAGGTGCTACCTCTGCTTCCTGATCCAGCAAGGAAGCTGTTGATACGTGGCCTGATTCTATCAAGGCTCGATTATGGGAATGCGCTGTTTCTCGGTGCTCCTGAAGCGACCTTCAAAACCCTCCAACAGGTGCAAAACGCAGCTGCGAGAGTCCTTATGGATGTTCCCAGAAGGCAGTCTGCTGCTCCGGCCCTCAAAGCGCTTCACTGGCTCCCCGTGAAGGAGCGGGTGAAATTTAAAGCGCTATGTACAGCCCACAAAATTTCACATGGCAAAGGCCCCCCCATCCTTGCTAACATGGCCCGTCCTTACAAACCCCCACGTCTGCTGCGCTCTGACCAAAAACACCTTTTGCAGTTAGCGAGAGTAAGAAGAGCTCGTTCTGGGGGCAGGCGTTTCTCTGTGCAAGTGGCCTCTCTTTGGAACTCTCTTCCCCTCAAGATTCGCTCAGAGCCCAAGATCCTACCATTCAGGAAACTTCTTAAGACCCACTTGTTTCCATAGTAGTGATTAGCTGAGTCTCTCCTTCTGGTCTGTTGCGCCGGGATGCCCCCGGATAAGCTGAGCGCATTATAAATTTCATATTATTATTATTATTATTATTATTAAAACAGCAAGATAACTTTCTTCCCGGACTTCACCCTCAAAGTGCAGCGGCAACGGCGTAGCTTTGTGGATGTTAAACGCACACTCAGAGATAAAAATGTTAAGTACGCCATGTTATTCCCAGCCAAGCTGCGAGTGGAATCAGAGAGGAGAGCTTGGTTCTTCACCACCCCGGAGAACGCCTTGGAATGGCTGGATGGCTGGCGTATTGTGAGCAAGGGGAGGAACAACCGAAATCGTAAGCCCAGAGCGGATGGCGCTCATGGCGGCTCTGAGGAAGATGCCCCGACGGACGATGGAGTGCCACAGGGTGGCAGGTAGTAGACTGGTCTGTATCTTGATTCTCTTTATATGGGGGTAATGAAGCCACATGGAACTGTTGGACTGGGCAGAGACTATGACCACCTACCAGCTGCAACAAATGCTTAAGTATTAAGTGGGAGGGATGGTATTCGAGTTGATTGATTAGTTGGTTTAGGCAACATACGATATTGGTGGGACCACAGTGCTTTAAGATAAATGTCTTCTGAATGACTTTCGGAATTGGAGCAGGTGCCCAGTGAGTTGCACGCACCTATTAGTTTAAGAGGTGGGCGAAATGCACTCTGCATGTTTGGGGAGGCGGGAGGTTTTATTTCCGCCATGCAGGGAGGCAGGGAGGGGAGTCGAGTTTGATATGTTGGGAGGGCGAGATACCTGTGAATGATGTATCTTAGCTCATAACCACATTCATTATGCCCCTTTTGGGCGTTCGCAAGTGCAAGGTGGGGAGGGGGGCTACGTTATATGTTGTTTAGTTTTGTTGCTTTACAGACACGGGACGATTGATTTCCATGGCATGCTGGTGACTGTGAAATTCCGTGCTGGGCCTCAATGTACTGAATGGGCCCACATTCACAAGCACATTATTCTCCACGAAGGTCTGAGGGGATGGCCCCTCAGAGTGCTGTGCCTCTATTGGGGCAAAGGCATGAGGTCTGCTAACGGGTCTTGCTCTGATCCACTGAAGAGACCCGGGGAGGGGGTCACCCGGGGGAGTTTCAACACACCAAAGTTCCTGTGTAAATGTGTGGGATCTTCGCTGATCGCCCAGACTGACTTGGGTAAAGGGTGGTTTGGGCGGGATTCTCCTATGATGCATCATGTGGATGGCCTCAGGTATATACCTTTAAGCCATGGGTACGCCACGAATAGCAGGATTTAATTTGCTGTCCTGGAACATCATCGGTCTCGGGGACAAGATTAAACTAGGCATTGTTTTGCAATATATCAAAAGACACCTGTCAGATGTAGCTCTACTCCAGGAGACACACCTTTTGGGTAATACATGCCAGGCACTGACTCTCTGGGGTTTCAAAATGGTGGCACACTCAGCCTTTGGGTCTGGTTCTCGTGGTGTGGGGATATTGCTCCCGAAAAACTTTTCGATGAAAATCAACTCCACAAAGTTGGACATCCAGGGAAGATTTGTGGCTGTTACCGGGTGCTGGGAAGGGCGCACACTTAATCTTGTGTCTGTGGATATCCCTCTGGGACTACAGGGTCCAGCCTTCAAAGATCTAGGCGATTTTTTGCTTTCACTATCCGAAGGGAGAATCTTTATTGGAAGGGACTTTAATTACATAGTATCGGATAGCTTGGATAGATGGCCGCCCAAGACATTACCAGTAACGTGTACACGGTTTAACAATTTCCTGAAAGCACTGGGCCTTACTGATACCTGGCGTGCGTTTCAACCCACGGAGAGATAATAAACGTTCTACTGGGGGGCCCATAAAATGCAGTCCCGCATAGACTACATAATCACACCTGCAGATCAGCTGGGTCACATTAGAGAAATTACTCACTTAGCCCGAGGTATCTCAGACCATACACCCTTGTGGGCTCGGGTTGAAGAGGGGGAACCGTTAGTAGGAAGAACAGCCCCAATAAACCCCTGGTATTTTAAGGTCCCCAAGATACTAAAAGTGACACGGAGCACTACTTTCATGAAAATGAAAATTCAGTAGATTCGGCAGTGGTGCTATGGAATGCTTATAAAACGGTTATACGAGGGACTGCCGTCTCCCAAATTGCCACCTCCAAGAGAGAGAAGCGTGAGGATCTCGACCGGTTGGAAACGGATATCTTAACAATAGAAAATAGTCTTCAGGAAACTGACTCAGAGGTGAAAAGACATGAATGGCTACTCATGCAAAACGAGTTTCGGGCTATGGCGAGGGATGCGGCCAAGACACAGCACAGAGCCACGCAGTGTAGGGTCTATGAATTGGGTGCCAAAGCAGGAAAGCTACTTGCATGGCTTGACCGCAGAGACCAGGCGAGTTGTATAGTGGTGGAACTAGCCACTAAAACCGGTGGCTTGACCTCCGACCCGCAGGCCATTGCTAATGAGTTTGCCGACTACTTCAAAGAAGTATACACGTCCCGAACGAAGTACACTGAAAACTGATGCACTCTCTATGCTCCACGACATCCCACTTCCTAGGCTTTCTGACGAGGAGCGATCTGACCTGGACAGAGAATTGGAGGTTGGAGAAGTGGAGAAAGCTATCCACGACCTGCATGGGGGGAAAACCTCAGATCCGAATGGCTTGCCGGTGGAACTATATAAGTTGACCTTAAGTAAAATCACAACATTTCTAGTTAGAATGTTCCAAGACAGTCGGGACGAAGGACTGCTCCCATTAGATCAGAGACTGGCCAATATTGTGGTAATCCACAAACAAGGAAAACCGAACCACTTGTGTTCGTCCTACAGGCCGATATCGCTTTTAAACGCGGAGGCCAAGATCCTGGCTAAGGTACTCGCTACCCGTCTTCTGACAGTGATTAATTATATTGTTCATCCTGACCAATCTGGCTTTATGCCAGCCAGGAATACTTCGCTCAACTTGTGGAGACTTCACGGAGTCCTGGCAAGGGCCAACACTATTCTGGAAGATGCAGTGGTGGTCTCACTCGATGCAGCCATGGCCTTTGATACGATCGAATGGTCATATATGTTGGCTGTATTGCAAAAACTAGGCTTCGGCCCTGGTTTCCTGAGTTGTGTACGCCTCCTATTTGCCGCCCCCATGGCTCATATAGTGGTCAATAACTGGGTGTCCTCTCCATTTGAGCTGGGTAGGGACACTCACCAAGGTTGCCCCCTCCCTACATGAATTTTTGCCCTCATTTTGGAACCATTGGTGATGTGGATAAGGAAGGACCCGATAATTAGAGGCTTGAGATGTGCACCAGATTGGGAGGACCGTATATTACTCTATGCTGATGATATCTTACTTTATTTAGCTTCACCGGCAGCCTCTTTAAATCGAGTGCTTTACATCTTCCTGGTCCTTGGGGAATTTTCAGGATACACCATTAACTGGTCTAAATCGGTCCTCTATGTCTTGAGCGCGACAACCCCGACTTTGCGCAGAGGCTTTACCATAACACTCGCCCCCACCAGTTTTAAATACCTGGGGATTCATGTCTCCAAACATTTGACACTCTCATATGATCAGAATCTTCTTCCCCCGTTACAGCGCCTAAAAAGTGATGTCACACACTGGAAATCGCTCCCTCTATCCCTACTAGAGAGGGCCGCACTGTTTAAAATGATGTCACTTCCTCGTTTTCTTTATGCGCTCCACAATGCACTACTCCCGATAACACAAGCATATTTTAAATCAATCGATTCAGTGTTGAGGGAGCTCCTCTGGGAGGGGAAACCTCCACAAATATCTCTCTAAGCTCACAAGGGGGTGATACGATGGAGGCTTCGCACTCCCCGATATTGGATGATACTGCTGGGCAGCTCATCTCACTACTATTAATCATTGTACATACGGACCGAAGAATGATCCCGGCTTCAACATGGATCGATGGGAGCGTTATATGCTAATCCTTCTAGAATAAAACTAACAGGGCCCACCAATCACTTATTCAAGGTATGGAGGGACGCCACACTGAGCTTGGGGTGGAAGGACACAATCACACTGGCCACCCGACTCTGTGACTCAGCCCAATTAGGGAACATAAGGGTCACTAAAGGGTTTGATAGATGGGACCTAATCGGTTTATCTTCAGTGGGGGACATGTGGAGGGATGGTGGATTACTCTACTTTGACCAGTTGAGAGATGAATATGACCTATCTGGCTCAGAACACTACAGATACCTTCAGGTCATACACACGCTGCAAGCGGTGATACCCAGGGGTGATAATCTGCCAGAATCCTCACCGCTAGAGGACAGAATACTAGATGGCCACCTCCTGGAGAAAGCAATCTCCATGATATATAAAAAACACATAAACAATTCCCCCAATACCCTTCTCCGACTCCGTGTTCACTGGGATCACGACGTAGGGGAGCTGGATGATGGGGAATGGATAGAAGCGCTCGCATCCCCCAAAGAACCTGCAGTCTCATCCAGAATGAGGCTAGTTCAACTCAATATATTACATAGGATATATTATTCGGGGCCAACATTGATGGAGATGGGCTTTAGGGAGGACGCAGTTTGCATCAAGGGCTGTGGGCTGGACGGAAGATTCATACTTACACTCTGGGAGTGTCCATTAATCCAGAGATACCGGGAAAGGGTCACAAATTGTATGACAGAAGTCATGGGGGTAACAACTGACTGCAATTTTAAGTTATGCCTTTTAAATATCTAGGGCCCTACAGACCTAAACGTCAAGGATAAGGTATGGGTGTCATTGGGAATGATAGTTGCCAAACGCAATATTGCAAAGCTGTGGGGAGCAAGAGAAAAACCGTCCCTGAGGCTTTGGGAAAATGACATGGACCATTGTATGTTCACAGAAAAAACTGTATATATTTCACGAGGCTGCCCTAACAAATGGTCGCAAGTATGGCAGAAATGGAACACCTACAGGGGGGACATCTGTGAGCCGCTGAGAGACCTATCTCTTTTGGAAACTGAGTAATGCTTACCCGACCGATGTTCTGGGATATCTTCTACCC
Organism: Triturus cristatus; assembly: GCF_964204655.1. Lineage (NCBI taxonomy): Eukaryota > Metazoa > Chordata > Amphibia > Caudata > Salamandridae > Triturus > Triturus cristatus. The sequence continues at coordinate 1,114,394,121 of NC_140591.1, read as the reverse complement.
CGGCGGGGGATACGCCTTTTATTTGGAGGGTTGCCGATTGCAGCATGGTACATGATATTGTCTGTAATGTACTATTTTATGTGTTCATTTGTTTTTAATAAAAAGAACAATTTAAAAAAAGAAAGGAATCATAAACAAATGTTAATTTCTCAATTATGTGATTTTCACTGTTCACCACCCTCTTCTACTCTAACCTATGTTATTTTCTCTTTCTTTAAGCGAAAGCATTAGCAGCAATAGCTTTCTTTAAATTCAGGCAAGCATATGCCAGGCATGCAGTGCCTCAAGACCTACTGTTAATGGTTCTTGTGCATGCACGAGAATTTTCACTCACAAACGGGTTAGTCACGTTACTATCTACGTAATGCTATTTCGCACATGCGCAAAAGCGTTTTCCAGTTTAAAACGGGTTTTAGTCACGTTGCATTCTATTTTCATTAATTAAGCATGTGTAAAGCTCTTTTTCCCATATGTAAATGTTGTGCGTATTAATTTCGTTTTCTTTACTATTTCTAATGATTAGTACTGTTAATGAGGGATTTCTCAGACAAAGTTTCATTTTCTCGAATCCTTGCTCCATCAATCACCCCTCTGATGGCATTTTAGAGCCACCATAAAATACCCATCATTACCAAGTGCCAACTTTATCTATTCTTGGCATCTACATTAGTTTCTATACACCCTTCAATCTGCTCCGCCAGGTGGGGCAAAAAGCCCAATAGACGCCAGAGAGTTTTTTTGGGGCAAATTTGAATTAGGGTTGGGGCTCCCAAAACGGGCATGCCCATGCCCCCACCTCCTCCCCCGCAAAAATAACAGCCTTCCTGCCCCCCTGGGGGGCAGATGGGGCAGTAGCCCCCAATCTGCCCCCCCCAGGGGGGCAGAAAGCCCACTAGACGCCAGGGATTTGTTTGGCAAATTTTAATTAGGGTGGGGGCATTGGCATGCCCGTTTTGGGCAGCCCCTACCCATAATTAAAATTTGCCCAAAAACACCTTGGCGTCTAGTGGACTTTATGCCCCCCGGGGGGGCAGATTGGGGCATTAGCCCCCAATCTGCCCTGCCGGGGGGTAAAAAGCCCACTAGACGCCAGGGATTTTTTTGGGGCAAATTTGAATTAGGGTGGGGGCTTCCAAAATGGGCATGCCCAAGTTGCCACCACACCCACAAAAATAACACCCTTTCTGCCCCCCCTGGAGGGCAGATGGGGCAGTAGCTCAAATCTGCCCCCCCCCCCCCCAGAGGAGTAAAAAGCCCACTAGACGCCAGGGACTTGTTGGGCAAATTTTAATTAGGGTGGGAACATTGGCATGCCCATTTTGGGCAGCCCCCACCCTAATAAAAATTTGCCCAAAAAACTCCCTGGCATCTAGTGGACTTTCTGCCCCCCCGGGGGGCAAAAAGCAGGCAACGGGCCCAAAACATTTTTTGATAGGCAATGTTGATGTCACCTCACTACGATCCGCGCAAGCCATACCTCCCTGGAAGCCCCCGGGTGTCTAGTTTTCAGAAATGTGTGGGTTTGGTAGGTTTCCCTAGATGGCCGCCGAGCACGGGACCAAAAACCCAGGTGACCCTCTGCAAAACCAGGTGGTTTTGAGATAGGCAATTTTGATGTCACCTCACTACGTTTTGGGCCCTTGCCTGTCGTGGGTACTTGGGAGACCTGGGGGAACGCTGGGTGGTGGGAAATATGTGTGAGCCCTGTGATGCCACAACTTTCCCACACAAAAATGTGTGAAAAAAGTGATTTTTTCAGCTAAAATTGAGATTTGCAGGGGATTCTGGGTAAGGAAACGTTGGGGGATCCATGCAAGCCATACCTCCCTGGAAGCCCCCGGGTGTCTAGTTTTCAGAAATGTGTGGGTTTGGTAGGTTTCCCTAGATGGCCGCCGAGCACGGGGCCAAAAACCCAGGTGAACCCTTGCAAAACCAGGTGGTTTTGAGATAGGCAATTTTGATGTCACCTCACTACGTTTTGGGCCCTTGCCTGTCGCGGGTACTTGGGCCTCCCATACAAGTGAGGCACCATTATTATTGGGAGACCTGGGGGAACGCTGGGTGGTGGGAAATATGTGTGAGCCCTGTGATGCCACAACTTTCCCACACAAAAATGTGTGAAAAAAGTGATTTTTTTCAGCTAAAATTGAGATTTGCAGGGGATTCTGGGTAAGGAAACGTTGGGGGATCCACGCAAGCCATACCTCCCTGGAAGCCCCCGGGTGTATAGTTTTCAGAAATGTATAGGTTTGCTAGGTTTCCCTAGGTGCCGGCACAGCTAGGGTTCACAAACTACAGCTAGGCACTTTTTTCACTGCGAAATTGAGGTGTGACCACATTACGTTTTGCGCCGTTTCCTGTCGCGGGCACTAGGCCAACCGACACAAGTGAGGTGCCATTTTTCTTGTAAGACTTTGGGGAACGCGGGGTGGGTTGAAATTCGTGGATCCACGAAGATTCCAGAACTTTCCACCACAGAAATGTGGGGGAAATGTGGTTTCTTGGACAATTTATAAGGTTTGCAAGGCATTCTGGGTAACAGACCCTGGTGGGAGGCAGTCAAGTTACCCCATCCTGGATTCCCCTGGGTCTCTAGTTTTCAAAAATGTATAGGTTTGCTAGGTTTCCCTAGGTGCCGGCAGAGCTAGGGTTCACAAACTACAGCTAGGCACTTTGCCAAAAAAGGCTAATTTTTCACTGCGAAATTGAGGTGTGACCACGTTGCGTTTTGCGCTGTTTCCTGTTGCGGGCACTAGGCCAACCGACACAAGTGAGGTACCATTTTTCTTGTAAGACTTTGGGGAACGCGGGGTGGGTAGAAATTTGGGAATCAACGCAGATTCCAGAACTTTCCACCACAGAAATGTGGGAAAAATGTGTTTTTTTGGACAATTTTTTAGGTTTACAAGGGATTCTGGGTAACAGACCCTGGTGGGAGGCAGTCAAGTCACCCCATCCTGGATTCCCCTGGGTGTATAGTTTTAAAAAATGTATAGGTTTTCTAGGTTTCCCTAGGTGCCGGCAGAGCTAGGGTTCACAAACTACAGCTAGGCACTTTGCCAAAAAGGGTCATTTTTCACTGCGAAATTGAGGTGTGACCACATTGCGTTTTGCGCCGTTTCCTGTCACGGGCACTAGGCCGACCCGCACAAGTGAGGTACCATTTTTCTCGTAAGACTTTGGGGAATGCGGGGTGTGTGGAAATTTGTGGATCCACACAGATTCCAGAACTTTCCACCACAGAAATGTGGGGAAATTGTGGTTTTTTGGACATTTTTTTAGGTTTGTGAGGGATTCTGGGTAACAGACCCTGGTGGGAGGCAGTCAAGTCACCCCATCCTGGATTCCCCTGGGTGTCTAGTTTTCAAAAAAGTATATGTTTGCTAGGTTTCCCTAGGTGCCGGCAGAGCTAAGGTTCAAAAACTACAGCTAGGCACTTTGCCAAAAAAGGGTCATTTTTCCCTGCGAAATTGAGGTGTGACCACGTTGTGTTTTGCACCGTTTCCTGTCGCGGGCACTACGTGGACCCACACAAGTGAGGTACCATTTTTCACGGAAGACTTTGGGGAATGCGGGGTGGATGGAAATTTGTGGATCCACACAGATTCCAGAACTTTCCACCACAGAAATGTGGGGAAATTGTGTTTTTTTGGACATTTTTTTAGGTTTGTGAGGGATTCTGGGTAACAGACCCTGGTGGGAGGCAGCCAAGTCACCCCATCCTGGATTCCCCTGTGAGTCTAGTTTTCAAAAATGTATAGGTTTGGTAGGTTTCCCTAGGTGCCGGCAGAGCTAGGGTTAAAAAACTACAGCTAAGCACTTTGCCAAAAAAGGTTCATTTTTCACTTCGAAATTGAGGTGTGTCCACGTTGCGTTTTGCACCGTTTCCTGTCATGGGCACTAGGCTGACCCACACAAGTGAGGTACCATTTTTCTCGGAAGACTTTGGGGAACGCGGGGTGGGTGGAAATTTGTGGATCCACGCAGATTCGAGAACTTTCCACCACAGAAATGTGGGGAAAATGTGGTTTTTTTGACAATTTTTTAGGTTTGCAAGGGATTCTGGGTAACAGAACCTGGTGGGAGGCAGTCACGTCTCCCCATCCTGGATTCCCCTGGGTGTCTAGTTTTCAAAAATGTATAGGTTTCCTAGGTTTCCCTAGGTGCCGGTAGAGCTCGTGTTAAAAAACTACAGCTAGACACTTCGCAAAAAAAGGGTAAATTTTCATTGTGAAAATGTGATGTGTTCACGTTGGGTTTTGAGCCATTTCCTGTCGTGGGCACTATGCCTACCCACCCAAGTGAGGTACCATTTCTATCGGGAGACTTAGGGTAATTCAGATTTGTAAAGCAACTGTTATTACCTATTGATTTTTTATGCACTTCTGCCTTCCAAATGAAAGACATTGTGTAAAAAAGAAGTCATTTTGAAAAATTACCGATAATTCTCATGCTAGTATGAGTATTCCCAATCTCAAAAATGTGCAAATATGTATGGTTTCTAAACTCTATAATTTGTTCCCATTTCAGAAATACATAGGTGTCTTTCATACCGATATTTCCATGTATACATTTTCCCACAATAATTGCTATATACCCGGAACATAATAAAAAACCATTGCAAATTGCTGCTCAGTTTTTGACTCTGGGTTCGTCTGGTTCTTGGTGAACCTACAAGTCCTATATATCCCCACAACCAGGAAGGTCCAGCGGATGTAACGGTATATTGCTTTCAAAGAGCTGTCATAATTAGAAGAAGTTACAGATGAAAACGTTGACACAAAAGGCTGTTTTTTTCAACTAATTTTAAATGTTTCCTATATTTAACTGTTAGTTTCTATAAAGAAACCTTGATGGATCTACACAAATGACCCCTTGCTGAATTCAGAATTGTATCTACTTTTCTAAAATGTATAGCTTTCCAGGATCCATTATTGCTTTCACACCCATTTCTACCATTAACTGGAAGGAGGTTGAAAGCACAAAAAATAGCAAAAATAGGCTATGTCCCAGAAAAATGCCAAAACCGTGTAAAAATGTTGGTTTTCTGAGAAAAGTCTGTCATTCCCTAAAAGCTGGGAAAGTGGTGATTTCATCCCCACAAACCCTTTTTTGATACCATTTGCAGAGAAAAACCCAGACGCTTTCCTTTGCAGCCCGTTTTTCCCATTCCCCCCCCCAAAAAAAACTTTTGCTGTATTTTGGCTAATTTCTGGGACCCCTCCAGGGGAATCCACAAACCCTGGGTACCTTTACAATCCCCATGATGTTAGAAGAAAAGGACGAAAATTTGGCGTCAATACCTTATGTGATCAAAAAGTTACAGGGGCCTAAGCGCGCACTACCCCAAATAGCCAAAAAAAGGCTTAGCACAGGGGGGGAAAAGGCCTAGCAGTGAAGGGGTTAAGAATCCTCCAGCAGTATCTGTTGATAAACGGTCAACTACGGTGGACAATTGACGTATTTTATATGAGTTCAATACGACTCCAACTGACGGTATCAGTTCACCAAATATGTCACCTACTATTTCTGAAAAACTTGCTCTTTTACTTCTTGTTAGTTTTTTACTTATTACATCCATTTCAGTGTTCTTAGTTATGTGATATACCTTCGGGAATACAATGCCAAAGTAACAACTTCCATACCATGCTGCGCTTGCGCCGATTTGGCCTGGAGCCGGAGGTCCCCTGAGGTGCAGCTGCAGGGAGCGGGCAGGTAAGAGACGAGGTCTGAAACGCGCCCTGCCACCGAAAAAACGATCCTAAGATGGCGGCGCTGGGAGCTGCTGGCGAGATGTGGTGATTCCGTACACCGCCGGCTGAGCGCAACAGTTGGGTGGCACCCGCTCCTCCCGATGTGGCGAATTGACGACTGCGCAAGACATCCTGGAACTAGGACGGCATCACGGATGGCGGTGGATTGGAGTCGGCTGGGTGCCCAAACAAGTGTGAACAAGTGTGACCGGTGAGAGCGCGGACCCGCTGCGGGACGAGGGTGGGGCAACGCACAGAGCCTAGAACCTCCCTGTGCAGTTTGGAAGCCCTGGGCAGGACACGGCGCTCCCCGCTTGGGCAGGGGGTTGAATAAGGCACAGTGGCACCCTGAAGTCAAGGGAGTCTGTGGAGAGCGTTGTGCTCCCAGGGTGCGCCACTTGAGAGGTGTAGCAGAGACTGTGGACTGTTGGCCTGGATGATCTGGCCCTCGCTCAGAACTGCTACAAGGTGAAAAGGCATTTGTGTAAAGCTCTGTTGGAGGGCAGTGATCAAGCGGTGGCGCTGGATTGCTGACCAGTTGATGGAAGTCCCTGGTTGGCATTGGGCTTACGTTACAGACCTGATTGATGTCACAGATCTGCTGGGTGGCTATTGAGAGCCCCTGCGAGGCTTGGTGTAACTGTTTACAGGCCTGCACACCAAAGGTGTTCCTCCGGTTCGTGCAAGAGGGGTTCCGTCGCCGAACTCTGTACTGTAGTGGGACTACACCCGCTGTTTGGCATCAACAGGTGCTGAAGAGCACAGGTTATCGAATCCATCGTGGGAGGCCTAACCCTATCCTGGCTAGTGGGTTTTGGATCTACGTGGACCCTGTGACATCCCGCTACTCCTAGCAGCAGACCGCACAATGGGGAGAGTGTCCAAAGGAAAGGGGTGTGAGGTCCTGCAGGTGGACGAACTGGAGCAACACACGGACGATGATGAGGGTACGTCTGGGAGGAGGGCAGAGAGAGCACCCGGAGACCCTACCCTGTCTGACATCATGCAGGCCATTATCTCCTTAAGAGAAGCGCTGGAGATGAAGATTGAAGCCATAGGGACGGATCTCACCCTGTTAAAGGACGAACACCGCAAACTTAAGGAACAAGTGACTGCCAATGAGAATACCATGAAGAACATTCTGGAAACGGTCACTACCCTACAGTATGCCCTGAAAGTGGTGGAAACCAGGATCAAAGTGTTAAAAGTGAGGGCTGAGGACAGTGAGGGGCGCTCCCGAAGAAATAATCTGCGCATAGTGGGAGTTCCGGAACGTGAGGAAGGGGCTGATGCTGTCCAGTTCTTAGAGTCTTGGTTGAGGGTGGAGGTGGCCCCGGAGGTTCTCTCCTCCTTCTATGCCCTAGAGCGTGCTCACAGAGTCCTGGCTTGACCGCCTAAGCCTGGTGCTCCGCCCCACCCGCTGGTGGTGAGGTTGCTTCACTACTGTGACCGAGACTTCCTCCTACAGCGTGCCCAAGAGAAACAGACCCTACAGATCGGAAACAGTAGGGTGATAATCTTCCCGGATTACACTAGGTAAGTGCAGCAGCAGGGAACTTCCTTTCTGGCTGTTAAGCGAAAATTGCGACAGTTACAGCTCACCTGTGCCATGTCATTCCCGACCCGCCTCCGGGTAACTGCGGATGCAGAGACGCATTTCTTTCTTACCCCGCATGAAGCTTGGGATTGGCTGGAGAATCGACGCAACAATGGACTCCGCACTACACCACTGGGCTCACCCTGGCGTTAGTTGACCACTCCTTCACCTCCTCGAAGGGCTCCTTCACCTGCCGGGCGGCGACAGGAACGTGATAGAGCAGTGCAGGCAGTGGCGGAGATTAGTCATGGTGGTGTGAGCCCATCCAGTAATCCCATGGACCTTGACTAGGACAGATCTGATGGTTCGAGGTCAAGCAGTGTTCACGAGGCCTCAGATACCAAACTCCCGGACCTGACACCGCAAACAGTAGATGGCGTAATTTGATGATCACGCGACAGGTCGTTGATGAGTGATGGCCCTTGCAACCGCATGCCAAGTCTGAGAATTTTCAGGGGACACACCCGAACCACTGGGGCCCACTGTTTGTCCTATGGCTGTGGGAGGGCGGGGGGAGATCTGGGTCCAATGGGGTCAGGTCACGTTTTGCCACTTCCATGATTCACTGTTTGAGTACCTTAGTTTGGGTGGGGATTTGTTTGTGTATACCTGTCCTGGGGAAAGGGAGTTTGGAATGTTTTTCTTGTTGAGGGGAATTGGTTTGGGGCCAGGCATGTCTCTAAAGGGGAATTACACCGGGAAAGTCTGTGGATTGTGTTATGGGTCCCACCGTAGGTATCAAGTGTATATCTTGGAATGTTAGGGGGATGCACACCATGGTCCGACATCATAAAATTCATGTTTATCTGGTTAGAAGAGGGGTGCAAATTGCATTATTACAGGTAACCCACTTAACGCAAAAGGAAGGGGCGGCACTACAGCGCCGATGGAGAGGGCAGGTGTAGCACACTACATATTCAGCCTTTGCCAGGGGGACCCTGATCTGGGTACGGGCGGGAGTCCCCTTTCAATGTGTCAGACAAATTATAGACCTAGAGGGCAGGTTTGTGGTGGTATTGGGGAGGCTGGATGGACGAGATATAACCATAGAAATTATATACGCCCGTAATGTCGATCACCCTGCATTCTTGGCCCAGCTTTCACAGACCCTAGCGCAGGTACTGACTGGATCGGTGCTCTTAGGGGGGGTGGACTTCAATAGTATTGTTGACGTCTATCTGGACCGTTCCCACCCGCCGCTCCCCGATGTTCCCACACACAGGGTTGCCGAGGCTCGACTTGACCTGCAGCGGCACTGGGGGCTGACGGACACATGGAGAACCCACCACCCGGGGGAGAGAGATTACTCTTATTTTTCGTCTCTACAGGAGCTGCATGTTCGCTTAGACTTAATCCTCTGCTCCCCGGACGTACATGTAGGGATTACTCTGAGTGAGTACTTAGCTAGGACAGTATCTGATCTATCCCCTGCTGGTGACCTTGAGCTGGGTGCGGACTAGGCCTACGATTCCTAGCTGGCGACTATGACACGGAGGTGTTAGAGGATCAGGTATTTCGAACCACGATAGGTGCTGCTATAGAGGATTATTTCCTGACTAATACTAACACAGCTACCTGCCCCTTCATTGGATGGGATGCTTTCAAAGTTGTCATTACGAGCTCGAGTGCTGGTCAATGGGACCTTGTCCCGCGCGTTTTCCATAGGACGGGGGACACGGCAGGGCTGCCCGCTCTCGCCCCTCCTCTTTGCCCTGGCGATGGAGCCCCTGGCTGTGCTCATCCGAGCAGATCCTGCTCTCCGTGGCTTGGACTGGCCGGGTATGATCCCTGATAAAATTGCGTTGTATGCAGACGATGTTCTTCTTTATCTCTCAGGTCCGGCTGTCTCGGGTCCTCGGGTGCGCCGGATTCTTCATCGGTTTGGACAGGCACCTGGTCTCCGTCTGAACTCCAGGAAGTCTGTCCTGGTTCCCTTTACACCCTTCTCGGGAGTGTTTTGATTGGCAGTCTGACATTCCCCTCCGACGACTGTCCTTTAAATACCTGGGGATTTGGGTTACCCTTCTCCCGGAACTGTGCTGGGCTCTCAACGTGGCCCCCGTAGTTAACAAGGCCAGATCAGATATGATAAAGTGGCAGTCACTCCCGTTGAATCCGTTGGGAAGGATTGCTCTTTATAAGATGATGATCCTCCCTCGGATTCTATACATGCTCCAAAACACGCCCTGCTCCTTCCCCCGCTCTTGGTTTCGGGACCTGCACAAGTCCGCGACTAAATTTCAATGGGGTGGAGGTAGGTCCCGGTGGGCTTTAGACCGCTGTCGAGTTCCTTCCTATGACGGCGGCCTGAGCATGACTAATCTTTACCTGTACTATCTCGCTACGCGACTGCTGGTGGTCCACGACTGGTTTTCGGGTGGGTGGGATGATCCGGCTTATAGACTGGAGGTGCAGATCACCGGATTCTCTTCTATTCAGAATATGCTCTATGGAGCGACGGTCCCTAGATCGCTTCCAGAGGTCGTACGGGCCCCCTTTCTGGCGTGGCGAGCGGCCCTACGGCACACCCGTTGGTCGAGGGTACTTACCCGGGTTACACCGCTATGGCATGGCACTTGGATGCGGGAGGTGTCGGGGCTCGGCGGCTTTCGCAACTGGGACCTCCTGGGGATCTCCTGCCTGGGTGACGTCTGGCGGGGAAGCCACATGTGCTCCTTTCAAGAGCTCCGGAGTCGGTTTTCTTTACATCCCTTGCAATTTTATCGTTATCTCCAGCTGCGCAATGCGCTCCAATCTCACGTCCCCCTAGACTCCAAACTCCCCGACCATAGCCCGCCTGAAGCTCAGGTGATGCTGGGATGTCTTGGGAAGGGGGGCATATCCCGTATTTATCGATCCTTGGTTAATAATAAACCGATGGACTGGAGTGGGCTGAAGCAGCGGTGGGAGGCCTGGGTGGGTCCTCTGGACGACAATGATTGGAGGGACGCCCTTATGGCGCCCAGGACGATCACCGCATCGGCTCAATTGCGGCTTATCCAGCTTTATTATCTTCACACTGCATACCTGACCCCGGAGCGTCTGTTTCGAGCGGGCCTGTGCCAAGGGGCCTCGTGCGCTCGGTGCGGGGTGGAACCGGCAGATTTCTTTCATATGGTCTGGTCTTGCCCTCGCCTGGAAAGCTTCTGGGGGGAGATTGAAACTGAATTAACTGAAGTTCTGGGGTGGGAGGTCCCCCATGACCCTCGGTTAACGCTGTTGGGAATAACGGATGGGCTGGATGGCTCCCGTAACGAGCAATATTTCCTAACCACGGCCCTGGTGGTGGCCAAGAGGGATATAGCGGCCGCCTGGAAGCAGGTTGACCCACCCAGAGGAGACAAATGGCGGAAAAGGGGTGGACTGGTGCGCTGCACAGGAACGGACACTGTACGCTGCAAGGGGTTGCCCCAGAAAGTTTCGTAAAATATGGGGGAAATGGCTTGGGGGCTTTGTTTAGGGGAGGGTATGCGTAGGGCGGGAACGGAGGGGTGGGGTGGGAGAGAATACTCGTGCTGCTGATTTTTAATTACTATGTGACAGGTCTGGCTGCTGCCAAATTGCTCAAATTGCTGTATGTCCTTTTTGATCTTGATGCCTATATGAAAATAAAAAATTGTTTATTAAAAAAAAAAAGTTGTCATTAGAGGTCGATGTATCGGTGAGGCAGTGGCAGTACGGAAGGTCCTCCTGGGTGACGTGCAGAAAGCGGAACAACTGCTCAGAGACGCAGAAAGGGATAGGCTGGAGAGAGTGGACAGACAGGCAGATCTCCTAGAGGCCAGGGAAACTCTGGCGGGACAAGTGGAAAGGTTGAGATGCTTTGACTACAGGGCTTACACTGCTAGGGCTCATGCTGAGAGAGACAAGGCTGAGGTGTTGCTGGCCAATCCGGCACGTAGAGCGACGACGATCCTGGAATGGCGGGGGAGGGATGGCATAAGCCATTCTGGGCAACAGGATATCAACGCTCAGTTTTTGGAATACTATACTGCCCTGTATCAGAGTCAACTAGACCCAATGGTGTTAGAAGGGGAGGGATTTTTAGATGATATCGAACTTCCTCGAATTGATGCAGATGCGGCGGAGGCCCTAGGTCGAGATGTTGAACTTGGCGAGGTCAGGGGGGCCATAAAAAACATGGCCAGAAACAAAACTCCTGGTACGGACGGACTGCCGGTTGAGTTCTACTCCACATATGTAGACGTTTTGGCTCCCCGCCTGCTGACCCTCTGTAATAGATCGAAGCGCGATGGGTGTTTGCCTGTATCAACAAGGAAAGCGGTAATTATCCCCCTCCTAAAACCTGGTAAACCAGCTTGGGATCGCACTGCATATCGGCCCCTCGCCATGCTCAATCTAGATCAGACGGAGGGAGACAGAGGGAGGGAGGGAGATGGAGGGAGACAGAGGGAGAGAGAGAGTGAGAGGGAGGGAGACAGGGATGGAGACGGAGGGTGACAGAGGGAGGGAGAGGGAGACAGAGGGAGAGAGACAGAGGGAGAGAGACAGAGGGAGAGAGACGGAGGGAGGGAGACAGAGGGAGGGAGGGAGACGGAGAGAGACGGAGGGAGACAGAGGGAGAGAGAGAGTGAGAGGGAGGGAGACAGGGAGGGAGACGGAGGGTGACAGAGGGAGAGAGATGGAGGGAGGGAGGGAGGGAGACGGAGGGAGGGAGACGGAGGGAGGGAGACGGAGAGAGACGGAGGGAGATGGAGGGAGACAGAGGGAGACGGAGGGAGAGAGACAGAGAGGGAGGGAGACAGGGAGGGAGACGGAGGGTGACAGAGAGAGGGAGGGGGACAGAGACAAAGAGACAGAGGGAGAGAGACAGAGGGAGAGGGAGGGAGACGGAGGGAGGGAGACGGAGGGAGGGCGACAGAGGGAGGGAGACAGAGGGAGGGAGACAGAGGGAGGGAGACGGAGGGAGAGGGAGGGAGACAGAGGGAGGGAGACAGAGGGAGGGAGAGGGAGACAGAGGGAGAGAGACGGAGGGAGACGGAGGGAGGGAGACAGGGAGGGAGAGGGAGGGAGGGAGACAGAGGGAGACGGAGGGAGACGGAGGGAGGGAGACGGAGAGAGACAGAGGGAGACGGAGGGAGAGCGACAGAGAGGGAGGGAGACAGGGAGGGAGACTGAGGGTGACAGCGAGAGGGAGGGGGACAGAGACAGAGGGAGAGGGAGGGAGATGGAGGGAGGGCGACAGAGGGAGGGAGACAGAGGGAGGGAGACAGAGGGAGGGAGAGGGAGACAGAGGGAGAGAGACGACAGAGGGAGAGAGACGGAGGGAGAGAGACAGAGGGAGAGGGAGGGAGATGGAGGGAGGGCGACAGAGGGAGGGAGACAGAGGGAGGGAGACAGAGGGAGGGAGAGGGAGACAGAGGGAGAGAGACGACAGAGGGAGAGAGACGGAGGGAGGGAGACAGAGGGAGGGAGGGAGAGGGATGGAGACAGAGGGAGGGAGGGAGACGGAGGGAGGGAGGGAGGAAGATGGAGGGAGACAGAGGGAGGGAGGGAGACAGAGGGAGACAGAGGGAGGGAGGGAGATGGAGGGAGACAGAGGGAGGGAGGGAGGGAGACAGGGAGACGGAGGGAGACGGTGGGAGGGAGGGAGACGGAGGGAGAGGGAGGGAGAGGGAGGGAGACAGAGGGGGAGACAGAGAGGGAGACAGAGGGAGACAGAGGGAGGAGGGCGACAGAGGGAGGGCGACAGAGGGGGAGGAGGGAGACAGAAGGAGGAGGGAGACAGAGGGAGGGTGACGGAGGGAGGGCGACAGAGGGAGGGCGACAGAGGGAGGACGACGGGGGGAGAGAGACAGGGGGAGAGAGACAGGGGGAGAGAGAGAGGGAGGGGGAGAGAGGGAGAGGGAGGGAGGGGGAGAGAGGGAGAGAGGGAGGGAGAGGGGGAGGAAAGGGGGGAGGAAGGGGGGAGGGAGGGGGAGGGAGGGGGAGAGGGAGAGAGAGAGAGAGATGTGTGTATGCTGGGTCTGGTGGCTCAGTGGACGAAGGCGTCTGCTGCAGGGACCTGTGTTCAACCTCATGGTCACAATTTTTTTTGCTTTAGCCCCTCCCCTCCCCCTCTGACCCCGCCCACACCGGTGCGGCCCTCGGCCACAAACCACACTGTAAATTTGGCCCCCGAGAGAAAGTTTGTGAGTACCCATGATCTAGATTATAAGATATTAAGCCTCATCTTGGCTAGCCGCCTGATGACCCATATGACGACGCTTGTGCACGTGGACCAGGCGGGTTTCATTCTGTCCCGGAACACAGCCATGAATATATGACGACTACTTCGGCTGCTGGATGCGTCCACCTATGACAAAGATGAGGCGTGCATTTTATCGATTGACATCGAGAAAGCCTTTGACAGCCTTGAGTGGCCATATCTTTTTATAGTCCTGAGGGTATTTGGGTTAGGGGAAGAGTTCATAGCCTGGACAGCAATACTGTCACTGCCAGGATTCGCATGGGAGGATCGATCTCGGAGGCCTGTGCGGTAGGTAGGGGAACAAGACAGGGATGTCCGCTGTCTCCCCTCTTGTTCATACTGGCAGTGGAACCTCTGGCAGTATATGCGCGATCGGGGCGGTATTTTCGGGGGCTAGACATGCTGGGCCAACCCCAATTTATAGCATTATATGCAGATGATCTCCTAATGTTCCTCGCCAATTCTGTGGACGCCCTGCGGGGAGCCAAAGATCTACTGAAGAGTTGAAGGTCTCAAGGTCAATTGGAACAAGACGTGCCTTTTCCCTGCTTTCAGTGGGAGGGTTGACCCACCGGACACGCTAGATGTGGTATGGGAAAACAGATGCCTGATTTATCTGGGTGTTCGAATATATCACGACGCCGTCGATTTGTTTGAAGGTAATGTCGGACCAGCGATATGAGCCACCAAGAGTAACTTTGAATTTTGGGGGACCCTCCCGCTATTCCGATTGCTCTATTATTTTGGCTTGTTACCGCTCTAGAGCCCGCACAAAACTTTTACCCAACTTAACACCATGATCACGGGACGTTTACGGGGCTCTGGGAGACGAAGGGTAGCGCTCATTACCATGATGAGACCCAGGAGGAAAGGGGGATTTGCAGTGCCAGATTTTGAAGCCTATTATCACACGGCCCACATACAGTGGTTCACGAAGTGGATGGCGGGGCGGCTTCGCAATGCAGAGGTCCCTGGGAGCACAGAGCCGGGTTTGAGACTTCTGTCCCGCATGCTGTTGCGGCTCCCTTTGAGTGAAAGAGAAGCCCCAGGGGACTTGTGGGCGATGCGCCACTGCTGGAACCGGGCTGGTAGACGAGCGCGGCAGGGACCCTCATATGCGCCTGAGATTCCGCTGTTGGTCTGCAAGGCCCTGCCTGGCCGGCTTGGGAGGAGGCGGGGATCTCCACTATTGGAGACTTCTATGAGAACAATAACCTGTTCCCTTTTAATGATTTATTGGAGCGATACGAGCTTCCCAGGGGTGACTTTCTTTTGCTTGCTGCCCTGACAGCAGCCATCTGTAAACATTGGAGGAAGGGGATGGTAGAACCGCCGACTTCTTTACCTCATCAGTATGTAGTAATGGCGGCCGGGACGATCAAGGCAGTCACTTGCCTCTATCGACGGCTTACCCAAGAGACACGGCGACCCTTGGAGGGCCTGCGTCTTAAATGGGAGACAGACCTAGGTGTGCCCATAGATGAGAAGCCGTGGGAGGAACTAGTAGAAAGAGCCTGGAAAAGTTCCAGAAATGCGCGTTTCCAGCGAATACATTTTTTGTCCTCCACAGTGCATATCTTACCCCGTTCAAGATTAATGAGTATTTTGGGGCCCGATCAGCTTGTCCGAGGCGTAATTTAGAAAATGCTGAATTTCTACATATGTTCTGGGACTGTCCATTACTGGAGGGGTTCTGGAGGGAGGTATCGACTAGATAAGGCAACATAACGGAACGCGACATAACATTGACGCCGGGGTATTGTCTACTACACTGGTTTCCTCACACCGCCTGGAATAAAATTACCAGCAAATTCATAGACTTGGGGCTGGTTCTGGCCAAAAGGGAAATCAATAGTCATTGGAAGGCGAAAAGCGTCCCTAGCGTATTAAGGTGGCTGAGGGAGTTTATAAAATGGGCAGATTGCGAAGGGATCTTTAGACTGCAAATGGCCCAAAGGACTGGCAGTGAAAAAACACTGGACGCGGCGAGAGCATGGGTGGCATTAGCAGAGTTGCTCAAGCAACCGAGTGACGATAACGAAACACCCCCTGAGTGAGTGGAACCGGATGTGGAGATTGAAACGCTGCCCTACCTGTGCAAGTAGTCTGGCCGTCTGAGAGTATATACTGCATAGGGGCATACCCTTTTTAGGTCACTTTCCTACCGGAATTAATGTGTCTGATGCCATGTCCAACTGAATATTACTCTCAACAGAGAATTGGATGACTGAGCGACATGCCTGGGGGGGGGTGGGAGTGGGTAGGAGCTTTAGGAGAGGGAGATTTCTTTTATTTATTTGTTATGATTCTTGCGAGTTCGCAATGGAACAGACTATTAAGATGTTGGCTATCCACTAAAGGGATGTAGAGCCTTGCTTGCTTGAGGACACTGACCTCAACTCACAGTACTGTCAACATTTTGCACAAAGATCACATCTGGCGATTAGTTGGGGACGGTGAATTGAGATTCATTATATATGGATGTTGATACTTATTGTCGAAAGTACGATGTAAGCTCTTGACCCCCATTGTATTGCTCTTGATTGCTTCGATGCTACTGAATAAAATCTGTTTACAAAAAAAAATAACAGTCACTCACATCCATCCTATCAACATATTGGTAAAGAAGTTTAGTAAATACATTTAATGACGAATCACTATTAGATTTGTCATGATAATACATGCTCTTATCCATTTGTTCTAGATCTGTAGTAGTTTTCTTAGTGACTGCTTGATTGATTGATTGATTGATTGATTGATTGATTGATTGATTGACTGCATTCATTCTTTCACTAGTATTTGTGTTATTTTGATTACTGGTCACCATTAGAACAGGTATCACAACAGTTAACAGTAACCACATCAACATTAGTATTGTAATACTACATAAACAACACTTAACACATCTCTGTTTTAAACTAGATTTCGGATGTTCAGTCACTTTCACTCCTGCCATTTTTAGTATCTAAAACTATTTCTAAAATGTATTTTCTTTCTATAAAAATATGTAAAAATGTAAAATCTTTGTGTGATCCCACACTTCAAAAGCTTTCAGCTTTAGTTAGCCCTTTTTCTTTGGAATCTTTTCTTCTCTTTGTTTAATAGATTTCTCAATAAATCCACCTTTTGTGCAAAAGTCTTTTCTTTAAGGTGGTCTCAATTCCCTTTCATCAGACCCTCCAACAGTGTCACTTTTTAATTCTCCATTTAGATCAAGATTTTCAAAATTTTCAAGGATGATGTACGTCCACTCTGGAGCCTTGTATTTTCTACTTGGAACCCTCACTCTTTTTGACAACCTTAATGATCTTCTTCTTGATTGTTCTTTTTCAACCGGACTTGACACCTCATTTACTTGTTCCAGTTATTTCCCTGTTTTTCTTTTTAGGAAGTATCTCAGTCTTTTTACTCCACTCTGCCAGTGATCTTCCTTTCTAACCATTTTTGTCTGTACTGCCTTTTCACCTTCTTCACCTATTTCAAGTTTCCTTTTATTTTCTCTTTCTCTTGGTTGGACTTGTTCTGAATTTTCTGCTTCTTCTCCTTCTGTTGTCTGTATTTGCTCTGGACCCTCCGGTCTTTCTTCTTCTTCTTCTGACTGAGCTTGATCTGGATTTTCTGTAGAAGATTCTTCTACTCTTTGCTCACTTTGTTCTGGTCTTTCAAACTCTGGCTCTTCCTCAGTCTCTACAGCAGTTTCTTCAGTCCCAGTAACTGGTGCCCACTCTACTTGACTTGTACTGGGTTGTTCTTCGTCAATGTGTTCTTCAGAGTCTGTTTCTCTGGTTTCTTTGACTTCACAACTTTCAGCTTCTGGTTCTTTTCTTTGTTCTACCAGTTGCTGCTCTTGTCGTTCAGGTGGACCTGGGACTTTTTGGGTATGACTGGCATGGATCCAATTTGGCAAGCCAGCGCACTTCACTGCTGTTGTCGTGACCAATATGATTTGATGATGTCCTTTCCACCTGGGTTCTAAACCCGATTTCCTTGTGTGCTACCACGACCCAGTCTCCAGGACACAAATCATGAGCTTGATTTGGCTGTGCTGTGGTTGCATCTTCTCCAACCTGGTGAGACACAGAACGTACCAGATCAGCTAGTCCTTTACAATAGTCCAACACTAGATCATCAGTTATATTCATCAATTTGTTTCCAGGTACAAACACTTGTCTCATTGCTCTTCCCATGAGGATCTCATGTGGACTCAATCCTGTTCTCCGGTCAGGAATGCTTCTAAGGCTCAACAATACAAGGGGCAAAGCTTGAGGCCATTTCAGTGAAGTGGATGCGCACTCCTTTCCGAACCTGGATTTTATTGTGCCATTGAGCTACTCAACCACTCCACATGCTTCTGGTCGATAGGCACAATGTAATTTCTGCTAAATTTTAAAAGCTGTACACATTAGTTTGATTACGTCATTATTAAAATGAGGTCCTATATCTGATTCCAAAGTGACTGGAAATCCAAATCTAGGTATAAGCTCTCTCAACAGTAGTTTGGCAACTGTGGGACTTTCATTCTTCCTGGTGAGATAGGCTTCTACCCATCTAGAAAACAGACATACAATGACAAGGACATACTTCAAACCGTTGCACGGTGGCAACTCAATGAAGTCAAGTTGCAATCTTGTGAATGGTCCCTCTCCTCTTCCAATTTTTCCCCAACTGACAACCATCTTCCTACCTGGGTTTTGCTGTTGGCAGATCAAACACCTCTGGAAGAGACTCTCTGCAACTACCCTAAACCTGGGATAATACCATGTATTTCTGAAATTTCTAATCATGGCGTCCCGCCCAATGTGTGTAGTTCCATGGTATACCCTAGCCATTTGTGACAACAAGCTATCCGGCATTATTGGCCTACCATCTGGACACACCCACAGTTCATTGTCTGCTCTTCTTGTGCAACCTGATTTGATCCAGTGTTCCCTCTCCTTTGCGTCTGTCTCATCCTGTAACTGTCTAATTTCACCCCATGTTTCAAAAGCAGAGAAAAACATTAGTTGGCAATTCGTAACTTCTTTTTTCAACCCTCTGTTCAAAGACATTGTATGTCGAGCACAAAATTGTGCAATTTGGTCAGCTTGTCGATTACCCAGTATCACATAATAATTTCCTGACATGTGTGGCACATTTGATCACAGCAATTTCTTTTGGCAATTGCTATGCTTCCAATAATTCTTTGACATTTTTCTCATTTCGCATGGGGGATCCTGAAGAAGTCAGAAATCCCCTCTGTAGCCACAATTGGCAAAAGCCGTGCACAATCCCAAAACCATATTGACTATCCGTAAATATGGTTGCTCTCAATTTCTTCCCAATTTTACATGCTTTGGTTAGAGCGAACAATTAGGCTATTTGTGCAGACTTGACTCCTCTTAAACAGGAAGCTTCTAGGGTACCTGACACAGTACATATAGCATAGGCAGGACTCAATTCTCCATTTTCCCTCCTCAAGCATGACCCATCAACAAACATTACATAGTCTCACTCTTCCAAAGGGGACGTCAAAGATGTCAGGCCTGGGCTTTATACACATTTCTGTCACATTCAAACAATAATGATCAACCTCCTCTTTCACTTCTTCACAGTATGAATCAGGCAACAAAGTTGCTGGATTCATCATGGTGCATCTTGTCACACTTACATTTTCAGCACCCAATATCACTCTTTCATACTCAGTCAGCCAACTAGGGGTCAATTGCTGAGTACGAGTCCTTGTTAAAAGGATCTCGACTGAATGTGGCACATACACCTTGATAGGATGTCCCATCACAATCGATTCACTCTGTTCCAGACTCACACAAGTAGCAGCTACTGCTTTTAAGCAGCCAGGTAATGTCGCAGCCACTGGAGCCAGAGTAGCACAAAAGTATGCTACTGGACGTCGGGACAATCTGTGTCTTTGTGTTAACACTGCAAGTGCACAACCTTCCCTTACACAACAGAATAAAGCAAACTCTTTTGTATAATCCGGCATTTCCAATGCTGGTGCTTGACACAAACAACTTTTCAGTTTTGCAAATGCTTCTTCACTTTCAGCATCCCACTCAACCGGATACATCACATCCTTTCGTGTCAACCTTTTCAAAGGTTTTGCAAGGAGTGAGAATCCACTGATCCATTGATGACAGTATCCAACCACTCCTAAAAACATTCACACTTCTTTCATGGTTTTAGGCAGACTCATTTGTCGAATCACTATTATTCTTTCTGGCTTCACCTTTCTAAGTCCTCTTTCTATTGTGTCCTAATTATTGAACTTCTTGTCGGCAAAACTGTAATTTTTCTGGCGACACTTTGTGTCCTCCTTCTGCTAAATGGTTCAGTAAAGCTATTGTGTCAATGACACAAGCTTTGCATGTCTTTGATGCCACCAATAGGTCATCAATATAAGGAAACAAGACCCAATTTCCTGGCATAACCAAAGTCTCCAAACATTTTTTCAGAATCTGATTAAAAATCGAGGGACTCTCTGTGTTCCCTTGAGGAACTCGGCACCATGCCAAAACACAGTCTCCAAACCGGAATACAAAAAGATATTGGCTATCTTGAGGCAATGGAATTGAAAAGAATGCTTGGCACAAATCAATCACAGCGTATCAATAGGCATCCCACGGTATCTGGTAAAGAATCAATGCTGGATTCGGTACTACTGGACAACAGGGTACTACTATTTCATTAATTTTCCTCAAATCTTGCACTACTCTATATTTTCCACTAGGCTTTTTAAGTCCCATGATTGGCGAATTACAAGGACTATTCAATAATATTTCTTTTAGAATACCCTGTTCAATCATTTAATCAATTACTGGGGCAACTCATGCTTTTACTTCAGGACTCAATCTGTACTGTGGTGTGTTTGGATATATCGCACCTTCTTTCACCACAATCTTAATTGGGTCTACCTTTGCCATTAGGCCAATTTCTTTTCCTCTAAAATCACACACATCTGACCTCACTGTGGTTTTTAATTCATCAGGCAAATCATTTTCAGTAAGAAGTGAAAACATCTCATCCACTTCTGTTCCCTGTTTCGCTAGCATCATCTTAAAAGCAACGTCTTCATCAGGTGTTTGGAAAGGAACAACATCAGGCGTACAGAAGATCGTACAATTCATCTTGCACAACAAGTCCCTCTTTAACAAATTCACTGGACTTAAATCACATACCACAAACCGATGCATGTCTCTGAAATTACCAATATTTACTTACAGTGGAACGGGTAGCTCCAGTATCCACTAGAAAAGAGATGTCATTTCCTTCAACCTTTCCATCAACAAATGGACCTGACTGATCTACCGCCAAGGTTGCGCCAAGCACGCACTCTTCCTTCCCTCTCAGGCACCGTCATTGGGACATTTCCGAATCACTCTCATTACTTTGCATTCAATATTGTTGAACCGTCTGTGTATTCTTACCACTTTCTCCACGAAATCCGATGTTCACACTGTGCCTCTGCACATGAGCGTTCACATTGTTGGGCATATGGGCTTGTGGCACCTGCAACTGAGTAGTAACTACCTGTTGCTGTTGTTGTTGATTCACAACCACCTCATTCTCCATCTGTGGATTTAAAATTTGATTTACCCCAATTATTCTGTTGAACATTTCTACACTCGTTCTTCCAATGTCCAAGTTTTCCCCATCCATGACAAGGATGTTTCTTTTTCGCTTCTTCTCTACTCATTCATCCTTTTACCTTATTTCCATTTGACACTTGACTATTCTGATTCTGACCATTCATCTGGTTATCACTTTGAGAACCAGAAGTTGCCTCTTGGTGTTCTGCTAACTTCACTTGTGGCCACATCATTTTCTCCTTTAGATTTTTGTGCTTGGCATCAATGTCATCACGGCAGTGCTTTGCATACTTCAAAATATCATCAATCGGCTTGCTTTGCCAGCAAAGCATATGCTGATGAATCATCTGACTAATTTCTTTTTTTTTTTTTTTTTTTTTTGAAAAAGTTTTTATTGAGCAATAATTCGGTTACAAGTACGGGCCTACAACCACCCGGGCCGGCCGCTAGGTACAGAAGGAAATCTACACATATCAAGGCTACAATCAGTTCCCAGGGCACTGCCCCGCAGTGGCTCCAGATAGTTCTCGAGGAACAGGAAGCGTAAGTCCAACAATCACAAAAACAAAAGGACAAACAATAAAAAACATAAGGCGAGTTATGAAGGAAACCAGTGCGGGTCAGGCTCCCCCCGGGAAACTCCAGTCAGGACAATTGAGCAAACCGCTAAAGAGAGGAGTACCGGGAGGCCGGGGACGGAGGGGGGGGGGAGGGGGTCAAGGGAGATGAACGTCCATATGTAGTTGTTCCAAAAGGCGCCAGGAGCCATCAAGGGTCAGGGGGACATGGCGATATCAGTATCTACCAGGGGGGGCGTACAGATGCCTCCGCGATACGCGTTCCATTGCCCCCAAATTCTACCCCATGCCCCCGGCTTGCCACGGGCCACATACACAGTCTTCTCCCTAAACATACACCAGTCCATATTCTCCTTCCATACTGACACGGTGGGCGGCCGTTGAGCGCCCCAAAGTTGCGCTATGTCCCTCTTGGCAATCATGTTCCCCAGGGCCGCCCACCGAGTCTGAGCCGCGCTGTAGTCATTGGGCTCCCACACATTCAGGACACAGCGACGCACCTCCGGCAGCAGCACAACCCCAGTGACCTGTCCCATAACCGTGTGGACCCGGCGCCAGTAGTCCGCCACCTCGCGGCACTCCCAAAGGATATGAAGAAAGGTGGCGCTGAGCCCACAACCTCGCTTACAGAGCCCGTCGCCGGAAAATCCCATCGAGACCAAGCGCGGACCCGTCACATACACCCGGTGGAGAATCTTGAGCTGTACAAACCGGAGACGAGCCGGAATGGCAACCTCCTTGGGGGACGACAGTGCAGACTGCCAATCTTCGTCGTCCAATTCCACCCCATCCCCAGTCCAAGCCTCCCGAAGGCGCACAAAAAGGTCCGCCCGGTGATTAATTAATTTTTTATAAATTAAAGAAATAGTACTATCAGGGACATGTCCGTCAAGTATGCGGTCCTCGAGGGGCGAGGAAACAGGGATCTTGGTCCCCTCCCCGAAGACCGAGAGCAGGGCGTGTCGAACCTGGGCGTAGCGGAAGAACTCCCTGTCGGTCAGCTCGTATTCGGCCTGGAGCACCGCGAAAGTCTTTACCGCGCCCTTGTGCCACAGGTCTCCCACTTTGCTGATACCAATCGTGTCCCACTGGTCAAACCCCTTCGTGGTCCACAAGCTGCCCAGGCGGTCGGAGGCAAACAAGGGAGTAGCACAGGTTAATCGCTCACTCCAGCCCATGGCCGCAGTGGCAGCCCACCAGGTCCGCACCGCAATCTTAGTAGGACCCGTAAGGGTCCGGCCAGCCAGGCGGGAATAAAGTGCCCTGTTGTAGTTCCCGCCGGGAAGCAGGAACTTGTCCATCTCATACGCCGGATTCAAGCCGGGCGCATACGTGGCGTGGTTAATGGCAGATAGCTGCGAGGCCCAATAGTACCTGCGAATGTCAGGAAGCGCGATGCCCCCGTCATACCAGGGGAGAGTGAGCTTGGCAAGAGCAATACGCGCCCGCCCGTCCCACACCAGTCTCCTCTGCAGGCTCTCCACCTCCCGAAAGTAGGCCACTGGGATAACGTCGAAGGAGTTCTGGAGTGCATAGAGGAACCTGGGAAGGGACATCATTTTAAACAGCGCGGCCCGACCCAGCGGGGACAGGGGGAGCCTGCACCACCGGGCCGTGTCCTCCCGCAGTCGCCGAAGTGGACGCAGGAGATTCTGCTCATAGCGAGCCACCGGGTCCAGCGAAACGTATATCCCCAGGTACTTAAAGCCGCTCAGAGATATCTGAATCGGGAGCCGAGGCGGCAGGAGAGGAGGACCACCAGAGATGGGATAAACGCAGGATTTAGACCAATTGATCGTGAGACCCGAATTGTTCCCAAAGGAGGTCAGAACGTCAAAGAGGACGTTGAGTGACTGCCGCGGTGAGGTGAGATACAGGAGAATGTCGTCCGCATACAGCGAGACCCGATCTTCGAAGCCCGGGCCCCACCGGATCCCTCTAAGCGAGGGCTCCCAACGGAGCCAGGCAGCGAGTGGCTCCAGGGCGAGAGCAAAAAGCAACGGGGACAACGGGCACCCCTGCCTCGTGCCCCTGCCGAGGGCAAAGGGCCGAGAGACCCGCCCATTCACCACCACTTGAGCCATGGGTCCCGTGTAAAGGAGCCTCACCCAGCCAATAAATCCCTCTCCAAAGCCGAATTTATCCAAGACGGCCCAGAGGAATGGCCACTCAATAGTATCAAAGGCCATCGTGGCATCCAAAGAAACCAGCACGGCCGGTTCGGAGAGGAACTCCGCCCTGGCAAGGGCACCGTGAAGACGCCGCAAGTTAAGAGCGGTGTTGCGGTGCGGGATAAAGCCGCATTGGTCCGGATGAATAAGGTCGCACACGACACTCAACAATCGATTGGCCAGGACTTTCGCCAGGATTTTAGGCTCCGCATTGAGCAGTGAAATGGGCCGGTAAGAAGTACAGCGGTCTCGCGGCTTGCCCTCCTTGGGGATAACGACTATAGTGGCCAAGCGCTGGTCGGCCGGAAGGGAACCCGCCGCAAGAGAGTCGCGGAACATGCGGCTGAGGAAGGGCGCAAGCTTATCAGGATGCAATTTGTATAGTTCAATGGGCAGACCGTTAGGACCCATAGCCTTGCCCGAGCGAAGGGAACGGATCGCGGTCGCTATTTCATCCGACGACAAGGGAGCGTCCAGCCGCTCCCGGTCCTCAACGGACAGGCCGGGCAGAGCAATATCTCTCAGTAGGAGGCGAGAGTCATCCTCATCCCTGTCAGTCACCGGGGAGTACACCGCCCGGAGGTGGTCAGCGAAACATTCCACAATCTCATCCGGCTCAGTCACACACACACCGTCAGCAGCACGCAACTCGGGGACCACACGATTCACTCTCTCCTTTTTGTCCAGCCACGCAATCAACTTTCCCGCCTTGTCCCCCGCGTCATACAATCGGCCCTGCTGCTCCCTATACATAGTTTTGGCCGCGTCAGTGACCAGGGACCTATATTCGAACTGTTTCAGGCTAAGGGCATGTAGCCCGTCCGGAGTAACATTCGCCTCCAAGGCCGACTCCAACCCCGAGATGTCAGTCTCCAGCTTCACCACCGCCTCGCTCCTAACCTTCTTGGCCACCACTATCTGGGCGAGGGCGTGTCCGCGTATCACAGTTTTAAAGGCTTCCCAAAGGGACAACGCAGACGACACCGACCCCTCGTTTTCACTGAAGTATTGGTCCATGGCCTTAACCAGGCTGTCACGAGTCGCAGGGTCCCGCAGGTACCAGGGGTTAATAGGAGCTATCCGCCCTGCGGACCGCGACCCGGTGTCAAAGAGAAGCCACAGCGGAGAATGGTCGGAGATACCACGCGCCAAGTGTCTGACCTCTCGAATCCGACCAGTCTGTGCCGCGGGCATAAGGAAGTAGTCCAGCCTGGAGAGACTCCCATGCGCCCCCGAATGAAAGGTGAACTGACACTGGGTCGGATGCATTAGTCTCCAACTATCCACCAAGCCGAAGGTCTCCAACATCCCACCCAGCCATGACTGGGCAGCGGGGAGGGTCCTCGGTGGGTGACGATCCAGTTCACCCGAAACCACAGAATTAAAGTCCCCGCCCATGAGCAGGAGGCCGTCCGGAAGGTCAAGCAGCATTCGACCCAAGTCAGTAAAGGTGGAGTTCTGGAGGCCCGGGGGGACGTAGACTGAAACCAGGGTAAGGGGCTGCCCCTCCCACCTCCCAATCAAACACACATAGCGCCCTCTGTCATCCGAGACTATCCTCGTGATCTCCACCGGAAGGGAGGTTCGCAGGAGAATGCCCACCCCCCTGGAGCCCGTTGTGAAACCAGAATGGGCTACGAGGCGGTATCCCCCCCTGTTCATCGCATGGCAGACATTGCCGACCAAGTGCGTCTCCTGGAGAAACACCACATCAGGAGTCACACGACGCAAATATTGCAGTACAACACCCCGCTTAACACGATCCCCCAACCCATTGACGTTCCATGACATAAGCCTCAACCCGTCTCCCCCCATCCCCTCCAATAGATCAAGAGGCCCCCAGCCCGCAGCACGGTTCCCAAATATGGACAAAAATCAATACCTCGCCCTGTAAACAAAAAACACACAACAAAACAACCCCTCTTCCCCCCCAACCCCACCCCAAGTCCAACTCCCCCCACCCTGCACCCCTACGGGCCAATGACCCCCCCCAACTTGCAGTGTGCCTGTCGCCCCCCTAACCCCATTCTACAAAAAGACCCCGGAGGAGGAAAGGGACCCGAACCCGCCCGCACCCCTCACGGGTCCTGGTAAGACACAGTATGCAAAAGAAGTAAGACCCAACTGTACAGTGCAAAACCGCAAAAGCAAGGACCAAATGTCAGTCTAAGGGGACCCGTCACCTGCGGTGCCCCCAGAGGGCCCGGGCCGGCCACCCCCGTCCGGCAGCGAGTCCAGCCAGTCACTTGCGGCCACAGGAGAGTCAAAAAAGGCTGTCCGCTCTCCATGCTCCACTCGGAGTTTCGCCGGGTAGATCATCGAATACTTCAGGCCCAGCTCGCGGAGACGGCGCTTCACCCCTTGGAATCCCATCCGCTGTTTCTGGACCAGTTGCGTGAAGTCCGGATAAAAATTGATGGTCGAGTTCTCGTAGCGGACCGGGCCACGGGTCCGTGAAGCCTGCAGAATAGCGTCGCGGTCCCTGTAGTGGAACAGTTTAGCCACGATAGGCCTCGGGGGGGCCCCCGGCCGCGGCCGGCCGCCCGGAACTCGATGGGCCCGCTCCACGGCGAAGAATTTGCTTAGGCCCACCGGGGACAGCTGTTGCAGGATAAGTTCCTCGACCACGAGGTCCACAGGGCGGCCGTCGGAGGACTCCGGTACACCAATGATGCGGATGTTGTTGCGTCGGGCCCGTCCCTCGAAGTCCTCAAGCCGCCGGGCCATATGGTCGTTGACCACTCTAATGTCCCCAAGCGCGGCCCGCAGATCCGACACCTCCGCACCCAGGGTGGAGGTCCGTGTATCAAGGGCCTGGACCTTCTCGTTGGTTTTGGAGAGGTCGGCCCGAATCAGGGTGACATCGATTGCGACAGTGTCGATCTTACGGGCCAGGGCCTCATATTGCGTCGCGATGGTTTCCCTGATGCCCTCGATGGCGCCCATAATGTCCTGCAGGGAAAGTTCCGCAGAGACGGTCGTGCCTCCCCCTGCAGCATCCGGGGAGAGGCCAGTAGCGCCAGGGGACCCCCTGCCCTGGGTGTAGCGGTCCATGTTGTTGCTCTGGACCGCTCCCCCGCGCAGAGAAGCCTTGGTCTTGCGCCCCTCCGGACCCCCTTTGCCCGCCATGCGAGCGCAGTCTCTCAATGGGACCTCCGATCAAGAGGTGTGCGGGCGCCAGCAAAAGGACCACAAACTGTCGATGTGGGGGTCGGAGGCGTTAGGCCCACCAGTAGCAGATGGAAGCAAGCCTCGGGCAGAGGCCCAGGAGGCACCTCGCCACCTTGAGCACGCACGCCAGCCGATCTCCTGAAGGCCAAAATCGAAACCGAAAGTGCTGACTCGGCAACTGGCACCGCGCTGAGGCCGCTGTTGTTCAATTGCAGCCCGGCCCCACGGGTCACCTTCACCCCGGCCACCTCCGTCGGGTGGGTCCCAAAAGTTCCGACGACGACAACTCAGGATTCCCAGGTCCGATTAGAGTTTTAAAAAGAGATATATGATCAGCTGGTCTTCATCTCCCAGATTCCATAAACCAAATCAGGATAGTCTCAGGATATATTCCGAGGAGCAGAAAGGGTCCGGGGAGCCCTGTGCTCACGCGACCATCTTAGATGCGCGCTAGGCTCCTCCCCCATCTGACTAATTTCTGATGTTAATCCATACACAAACCTATATACAAAATGTCCCATATCTTTATCACCAATATTTTCAAATCCACTATACTGCTTAAACACCTGTATCAACCATATCGTAGTTCAACACTCCGACCATGATCCCCTTTGGTTTTGCTTTGTTCGCCCTAAGTTGGCAGGGTATGCCTAGATGTGGGTCCCTTGCTCACTTTGCCACTGGATTCAAGCTAGCCTGGCTGATGATGGCTGATTAGCCAGAAACCGGTCCCAGGATGCATGTTTCCGGTCCAGGGAAGACATGGCTTGGTAGTTCGGGCTGGACTGTTCCCATGAAGCACAGGGTCAGACTGATTTGCATATGGCCATGTCTAAACTGGGGTGGTGAGTGAGCTAAAGAATGATGATGGATTAAACCCAGATCAGTTGATAGGTGGTGAGTGCTTGCATTGTTCAACACACCGTCCATCATCCCCTTTGGTTTTGCTTTGTTCGCCCGAAGTTGGCAGGGTATGCCCAGAGGTGGGTCCCTTGCTCACTTTGCCACTGGATTCAAGCTAGCCTGGCTGATGACAGCTGATTAGCCAGAAACCGGTCCCAGGATGCTTGTTTCCAGTCCAGGGAAGACATGGCTTGGCAGCTCGGGATGGACTGTTCCCATGAGGCACAGGATCAGACTGATTTGCATATGGCCATGTCTGAACTGGGGTAGCAGAGTGAGCTAAAGAATGATGATGGATTAAACCCAGATCAGTTGACTGGGGGTGAGTGCTTGCATTTTTCAACACTCCGTCCATCATCCCCTTTGGTTTTGCTTTGTTCGCCCTAAGTTAGCAGGGTATGCCTAGACATGGGTCGCTTGCTCACTTTGCCACTGGATTCAAGCTAGCCTGGCTGATGATGGCTGATTAGCCAGAAGCTGGTCCCAGGATGCTTGTTTCCGGTCCAGGGAAGACATGGCTTGGCAGCTCGGGCTGGACTGTTCCCATGAGGCACAGGATCAGACTGATTTGCATACGGCCATGTCTGAACTGGGGTGGCGGAGTGAGCTAAAGAATGATGATGGATTAAACCCAGATCAGTTGACTGGGAGTGAGGGCTTGCATTGTTCAACACTCCGTCCATCATCCCCTTTGGTTTTGCTTTGTTCGCCCTAAGTTAGCAGGGTATGCCTAGACATGGGTCGCTTGCTCACTTTGCCACTGGATTCAAGCTATCCTGGCTGATGACGGCTGATTAGCCAGAAACCGGTCCCAGGATGCTTGTTTCCGGTCCAAGGAAGACATGGCTTGGCAGTTCGGGCTGGACTGTTCCCAAGAGGCACAGGGTCAGACTGATTTGCATATGGCCATGCCTGAACTGGGATGGCGGAGTGAGCTAAAGAATGATGATGGATTAAACCCAGATCAGTTGACTGGGGGTGAGTGCTTGCATTGTTCAACACTCCGTCCATCATCCCCTTTGGTTTTGCTTTGTTCGCCCTAAGTTGGCAGGGTATGCCCAGACGTGGGTCCCTTGCTCACTTTGCCACTGGAATCAAGCTAGCCTGGCTGATGATGGCTGATTAGCCAGAAGCTGGTCCCAGGATGCTTGTTTCTGGTCCAGGGAAGACATGGCTTGGCAACTCGGGCTGGACTGTTCCCATGAGGCACAGAATCAGACTGATTTGCATATGGCCATGTCTGACCTGGGGTGGCGGAGTGAGCTAAAGAATGATGATGGATTAAACCCAGATCACTTGACTGGGGGTGAGTACTTGCATTGTTCAACACTCCGTCCATCATCCCCTTTGGTTTTGCTTTGTTCGCCCTAGGTTGGCAGGGTATGCCCAGACGTGGGTCCCTTGCTCACTTTGCCACTGGATTCAAGCTAGCCTGGCTGATGATGTCTGATTAGCCAGAAACCGGTCCCAGGATGCTTGTTTCCGGTCCAGGGAAGACATAGCTTGGCAGTTCGGGCTGGACTGTTCCCATGAGGCACAGGGTCAAACTGATTTGCAGATGGCCATGTCTTAACTGGAGTGGCGGAGTGAGCTAAAGAATGATGATGGATTAAACCCAGATCAGTTGACTGGTGGTGAGTGATTGCATTGTTCAACACTCCGTCCATCATCCCCTTTGGTTTTGCTTTGTTCACCCTAAGTTGGCAGGGTATGCCCAGACGTGGGTCCCTTGCTCACTTTGACATTGGATTCAATCTAGCCTGGCTGATGATAGCTGATTAGCCAGAAACCGTTCCCAGGATGCTTGTTTCCGGTCCAGGGAAGACATGGCTTGGCAGTTCAGGCTGGACTGTTCTCATGAGGCACAGGGTCCGACTGATTTGCATATGGCCATGTCTGAACTGTGGTGGCGGAGTGAGCTAAGGAATGATGATGGATTAAACCCAGATCAGTTGACTGGGGGTGAATGCTTGCATTGTTCAACACTCCGTCCATCATCCCCTTTGGTTTTGCAACCTTTGGTAGTAGGCATGCACTGACTCCTTTGGTTCTTGAGTTGTTCTATCTATTTTAACCCACTCTGTTTCTTTAGGGGGAATTTTTCCTTTCAGAAAGGTAATCACTTGATTATATTTCTTCATCACATCCTCTGAAGGCGCACCTGTCTTTACGTCTCTAGGATACTCTTCAGTTAGCCAATCAATTGTAATTTTACATTCTGTCCACAAATCTGTTGGTACCACTGTGTCAAACAGGCCATCCAAATATTTCAACTAAACCTTTGAAACCTTTACAAATCTCTCTACCTTCTTATACCATTCAATGGGTTTTTCTCTCAATCTAGGAAAGTCATTCGTAAAAGATGAAGTATCCTGTCTACTCCATGAAACATGAACATATCCACTACCTGGAACTTCTCTCATTGGACACATCCTTGCAGATGCTTCTTTTGTAGCTGCTTCATCTCTCTTTTTTGTCCATCTACTTCTCCATCGATCTAGGTCTCCCCATTTCTTTAAAATGTGCATTAGTTCCTTTATTTGCAATCTCCTTCCTAACGCATTCAAACTCTCTAAATGCTTTTCAGTAAATTCTGATCTATAAGGTTTTTGTAATATTTTTGAATTTTCCACATCTATTCCAAATTCTAAAGCTGCTTCCACTATCTTCTCATGAAGATTCTTTGTTCTCCAGGTTATACTTTTACAAAAAACAACAATTCTTCATCTCCATATGAACCTAATCTGTCTAGACTTATTGTACCAATAATTATTTCGCCCAAATCCACTCTCAACTTGCTTACATCTATAGTTTTTGGTTGGGGTTTCTTCTTTTCTAATCCTTTTGGCTATTCTTCTAGATCTTCAGGAGAAAATCTAGTAGAATTTCCTGTCACTGGGGTAACGGTTGTTACTTTCCTCCTTGTGTCTATGGGTGTCATGTTTTTGGTGTTTCGGTCACAGTCTCAAGATTTGGGAGATCCAATAATGAAACATTCAAATCACTCTCACTAGTTTGATCTTCTAACACCACTATCTCTTTTCTAACACCATTCTGTGAAACTGTCACATTTTGTGGTTTTGATGCACCACGTTTGTCACCATACAAAAGCATTCAAACCTAACTGATTTATTTTCTAATCATCTCCTCTTTTTTTTTATTAAATTCATCCCTTTTCCTTTTCCTGTGATGCTCGGATGACTGTTGGATCATATAAAACTTGCGGAACCAATGGAGTTCCCATCATAGGGGCACTTGGAGTTGTATCTCTAACACTTTCTTGATAAGGTGGAGGTCTTTGACTAGAATATCTTCCAACAACTCATCATCAGATTCATCACACCCTATTCCTGTCACACCCATGTGTTTAGTTTTTCCTTACATTTACTCCCTTCTTGATCCTCAGCCATCAATACCGGATATAAACCCTCCGTTACTACAGCCCTTCTCCATCTTTTCATTTGATCTCCTCGGGTTTCACATGGGTATCAGGGTAAAAATCCTCTATTAATTCTTCTGCCTCCTCTGTATTTCTCTCGCTCAAATGCCTCAACTTGCCATTCCTCCAAAGCCTCATACTGGGTTAACCTAGGATTTGGTTCTAACGAATTCATCCTGTTTCTCAAATTCTGAAGAATCCTTACATTAAATGTACCATGTTCTGGAAAAGCTAAAACACCATCATCTTTCGTATACTCCACCCAATTTTCCAACCATACACACATATGATATCCACTTTCCATCATCAAATAGGAAGCTGGCGTATTAGGAGGTGGCATAAGAATTCCTTCCTTAGTTACTTTGCGCTTGTCCTTTTTAAAGAAGTTCTTGATCATATTAATCAACTTCATTCTCTTGTTCTTGTGACTAATTAATTCAGTTGGTAAAAAATCCCCAAAACTCTTCTGTGTTTTCACGAATCCTGTGAGCTAACACTCGTCCTATACAAACGCGACTCACACCAACATTCCAATCAGGAATCACTACGTTTCTTTTTCCACAACCAATACTAGCACGGTTCTCGTCTAGTGACCAATCAAGGCTTACAACACACCCACTCGTCTGACCAATGCCAGCGCGGCTCTTTGTGACGTCAGTATTGCTCCTACTACTGACCCTCCCTTTACAATCTGGACTCTCCACACACCCGCTGTTTCAACCAATACCAGCGCGGCTCTCTGTGACGTCAGTATGACTCCTGCTACTGACCCTCCCTTCACAAAGTAATACGACAATGTATTTTCTTAATTTTTCTTTAACATTTCAGTTAGTAACAACGTAAAAACAGCGCTACTCTGTCTGCTCCGCTAAACCAAAGATAGTTTCTTCATTCTCTTCAAAGAGAAAATACTACTGTTTGCCCTTCACTTAAGCTCGGGCAGGACCTGCCACTCCTCTAGGGATACTCCTCCATTGGGTAAGGCCAAAGTTTCACACGTGGGCCCATTGCTGTCACTCACACTCTACTTTTCTACAATATAGTCCCTAATATAACACCTACAGCCCTGCATAGCTTTTAGGTATTATGACAACAGACGAGTAGCCTTCTGCAGTGTGATTTCCTTACCACATTCTTCTAAATTCTGTTCCCGGGATTCCCAGGTATCTCTGTACCTGTACTTCCAGACAACATAGAACACAACACTACCTCTTGGTGTTAAACATATAGCTAATATTCAGAAATCAATATTCAATAATCAATGATCACCAAACTAATCAATAATAACCATTGCTTTGCTACCAGAAAAACTGATCCAGCGATGAACACCTCACAATCAAAAATAAAAATTCATTCCCGACTTTATTGATACTTTTGGCCTGGTAGATTGTTGGAGGCTGCGGCACCCCACTCAGCGACAATACACCTTCCATTCCGGGGCCCACGGGAGTCTCTCCCGGATTGATTATCTGCTCACTCTGGCGGCACACGCCTCTTTGGTAACTGAGGTTAGGCACATGGCACGGGGCATATCAGATCATTCACCGGTGTGGGCACGTCTGGACATAGGCCGGGTGGCGGGGGGCAGGGTGGCTCCCATTAACCCCTGGTACTTTCGGGACCCCAAGCTGCGCAGCGCGTTGCTGAAGACAGTTGACCACTATTTTCGAGAAAATCAGGGCTCAGTTGACTCCGCGGTGTCCTTGTGGGAAGCTTCTAAGGCTGTACTGAGAGGAGAAGCCTTGTCCTTGTTAGTGGCCGCCAAGCGGCGGAGAGACGCCGAGGTGATACAAGTGGAGGACGAGATAGCGGCTCTAGAGTTGGCCTTGGAGGGGGATGTTGAGACGTCCACGCTGCACAATTTGAGCCTGAAGCAATTGGAGTATAGGGATCTGGTGACAAATGCCGCCAAGACCCTCCACAGGGAGCAGCAGGGGCGGTTGTATGATGTTGGTGATAAGGCCGGGAAATTGCTGGCATGGCTGGACAAAAAGGAGCGTGTTAATCGTGTGGTGCCGGAGTTGTTGACGGATGGGGGAGAGGTTGTCACTGATCCCGACGGTATAATCCGGTGTTTCTCGGACTATTTTCGTACGGTATACTCCTCGGTCTCGGATAGACCGACTGAGGACTCGTGTGATCTTCTGCGTGACATCGCTCTGCCCTGCCTTTCCGCCATTGATAGGGAGGACCTCGATGGTGATATCACTGTAGACGAAGTGGCAGGTGCTATCCGTGCGTTGCGCTCCGGCAAGGCTTCGGGCCCAAATGGTCTGCCGATAGAGCTGTACAAGCTTTGTCCGGATAAGTTGGCTCCTCACTTGACCGCCATGTTCGTGGAGGCGCGGGAGAACGGGTTTCTTCCGCTCGATCAACGGCTGGCGACGATTGTGGTAATACATAAAGACGGAAAGCCCCGGGATAGGTGTGGTTCCTATCGGCCGATCTCGCTCCTCAACGCCGAGCCGAAAATCCTTGCCAAGATTCTCGCGAACCGCCTGGTCCGGGTACTTGGCGACTTGATCCACCCGGATCAGTCGGGCTTTATCCCGCACCGTAACACTGCACTAAACCTTAGACGCCTCCATGGAGTGATTGCCAGGACGGGTACGATGCGAGAGCCGGCTATTGTGGCGTCCCTCGACGCCACGATGGCCTTTGATACGGTAGAGTGGGCATACTTGTGGGCGGTGCTGGCCAAATTCGGCTTCGGGCCTGGATTCGTGGGGTGGATGAGGCTGCTCTATGAGGGGCCTCTTGCAAGCGTCGTGGTGAACGGGCGGGCGTCGGCACCTTTCGAGCTCGGGAGAGGCACCCGACAGGGTTGCCCCCTGTCGCCGTTGCTGTTTGCCCTTGCTCTTGAGCCTTTGGCGGCGTGGATACGGTGGCACCCGGATATACGTGGGATTCGCTGGTCGCCTGACCACGAAGACCGTATTTCACTCTACGCCGACGACATTCTGTTATATCTTGCCTCGCCTAAGAAATCTCTGATAGTGGTTTGTGACGTCTTGACATCTTTCGGTAGAAACTCGGGCCTAGTCATTAATTGGGGGAAGTCACACTTGTATGTCCTGTGTGGGGATGTCCCGCCTGTCCCGCGTAACTGTTCGATCCAGATAGCCCAGCAGGGCTTTTTGTATTTGGGGATCTATATTTCCACCGACCCCATCTTGCGCTACGAGAAGAACTTGCTCCCTCCCTTGGCGCGCCTGCGGCGGGATGTGGCGGGCTGGCGGCGATTGCCGCTCTCCCTCCTTGGCCACGCTGCACTGTTTAAAATGATGTCCCTTCCCCGTTTCCTCTATGCCCTGCAGAATACTCTTGACCTGGTCCCGGCCAGCTATTTCCGCGAGATCGAAAGTCACCAGCGCGCGCTCTTATGGGACGGGCGTCCGCGTATCGCAGTCGCTAAGTTGACGCTTCCGTGGTACGACGGTGGTATCGCGCTTCCAGACATTCAACGTTATTACTGGGCCACCCAGTTGAGCGCGATTAACCATGGTGTCTATGGTCCGGCGCTGAGCCCTGGCTTCGCCATGGACCGCTGGTTGCTCCGTGGGGGTAACTACCACAGAGCGTTGTATTCGAAATCGTCGGACCTCACCCTCACGGGGCCCACCAGAGTGGCCGTCCATGTGTGGAAGGTGGCGACGGACTCGCTGGGTTTGGGGGGTAAGCTTACCCTTGCCACCCCTCTGTTTGACTCCGAGATTCTGGGGAAGCTTTGGCGCACAAGAGGGTTCGAGAAATGGGATTTGATCGGCATATCCAGGGTTGGAGACCTTTTGGTTAAGGGTAAGATAAAGTCGTTCGAGGAGCTGCAGAAGGAATACGAGCTGGGGAGCACGGAGTTCTTCAGTTATGCTCAAGTGCGCCACGCCTTGCGGTCAGTCCTTGTGGAGGGGGAGAAGGTGCCCGAGTCCTCTCCGTTGGAGGATCGGATCCTGGATGGTCACATGCCAGAGAGCACGATCTCGCTCATTTATAAGAAGCTTATCAATGTTCGGGCGGATCTTCTCCTAGGGTTGCGTGCTCAATGGACCAGGGACGGCCTTGAACTAGAAGATGAGGATTGGCAGTACGCAGTTTCTTCTCCCAAAGAGGTCGCAATCCCTGCGCGCCTGCGGCTGGTGCAGCTTAAAATACTCCATAGGGTCTATGTGACGGGGCCCAGGTTGGTCCACATGGGTTTCTCTGAGGAGGGCTTATGTAAGAGAGGCTGTGGTATGGTGGGTACCTTCCTCCATATTATTTGGGAATGCGGTGCGATTATGGAGTTCTGGAGGCAAGTCCACGAGGCGATGGGGGAGGTGACAGGAATTGTTATGCAGCCTGAGGCGCGATGTTGTCTCCTGAATGTCTGGAGTCCTACTGACCACAACGCGGCACAGACTCAGTGGGTGACCCTGGGGAACATGGTAGCCAAGCGCGATATCGCTCGGCTGTGGGGCTCCAATAGGCCGCCCACATTGACAGCGTGGATGGAAAACATGGACTGGAGCATGTTTAGGGAGAAGACAGTGTATTGTGCTCGAGGGCGCCCTCGGAAATGGCACGCTGTGTGGGGGCCATGGAACCAGTACAGAGGGGACATATGCCTGCCCCCCGACCCGGATCCGCCTGAGGAGCAACTTTCCCCTTAGTCTTTTTCCGGCTTTGACTTTCCCGCTGATGTGTGATTGTTTCTAGAGTCTCTGCCTTTCCCTCCTTTCCCTTACTATAGACCTGTGCCTGTTGGACGTGATGGGGCTCGTCCCCCCTGATGGGAACCTCTCTTGGTGTTTACAGTACCTTTCGCCTTGCTTGTGTTTAGGGTTGTATTTATGTTTATGCAAAATAGAACCTTTGGCTCTCCTGTCAGTGATATGTGGACGCAAGCATGTGTTGAATCTCTAAAGCTGCCGTACCTCCGGGTTGTCGGCTGGATAGCTGTGTCACTGATCTAAAATAAAGGTTTTATAAAAAAAAAAAATAAAAAAAAAAAAGAACATACTGAGTGTACTTCTGGGACAACTGTACTTAGCTGCAGCTAATAAACCTGATCTTCTACGCTCAAAAAAAGAAAAAAAAAAAAAAAAAATCAATGGGTCCATATACACAATCAGATTTTCCTGGCCGTTTCGCTGGGGATCAAGTTTTGTAATTCACTTTGATCTTGATTAGTTAGCCCACTGGAGATTCCATTTTTTAATTCCTAAGAATTTTTATTCAGTGTCTAACTAATCTTCACAGATCAACACTCTTCCTTTGGTCGATGGACCATTAGTTGAGTAGTTGATGGTGATATGAACAATTATGTAACTAACTTACAGATCTTAGTGAAATAACCACAGACAATGGGTAAGATTCAAGAAAGTTTATCTAAATCTCAATCATAAATGAACGGTCATTAATACAAATTCACAGTGCAAACACCATCAATTTTATGGGAGAGAAAATTCATTTAGCAAATACGTTCAATTCACAGACTCATTCAACAAATCGTTGAATTAAGAGTGGATAGTTGAAGAGACAGAAGGCATAATAAATCCTACATTTGCAAAGGTATGCAAATTTAAGACAGAATAATAATTACCCAATGGTGGTAACGGAAAACCAACACTCTGGCCAAAAAGGGCTGGTGGAGGTCCCCTGATTAAGATTCAGGAGACAAAGACTATAAGACAGGCTCAGGGCAGGATAATACTTACTAAACTTCTCTACTGACCCGACGAACCGGGGCGCATCCCTCACTTACACTCTCTCTCTCCTCGATATTCTTCCGGAATCTTCAATCTAATCAGGTGTCTTTCAAAGGTGAATCTTCCCAGTCTGTTCTCTCCTTCCTCAGCAGCAGTAGTTCTTGCCTCTCTCTTGCACTCGTGCTTGCCTCGCTGCGCTTACATGCATGCCGACTCTTACATTTTAAGTCTCTCTAGTTATAGTCTTCATTTCTGCATGTCCCACCCTTAAAGTTACAAATCTTGATGAAATACGAACTCTTATTGGGCAGGGACAGGGGAGTTGTCATCACCTCAAATTGACATGTTTCATTTCTTAATAAACTATTTTGTCTAACAAACCCTTCCCCTTTAGCTCATTTATTATTCTGTCTCATTTTCTTTCTCACATATTTAATGTTGCAATTTGAACCCATCTTGTATGCCATTTCACAGTCGAGAAGAGATTTTACACAGCTATTGTCCTTGACTCTTGACAGTCTGTCAGCGACATGGTCAGCGAGTCACATGATGATTCCACTGCTCAGGCTTAGCTTGCCTCCATTTTCGTCGCCATCTTTTTCTCTTGCATGCCACATTAGGCTCAAACGTATACTATTAATAAAGGAATCATAAACAAATGTTAATTTCTCAATTAAGTGATTTTCACTGTTCACCGCCCACTTCTACTCTAACCCATGCTATTTTCTCTTTCTTGAAGTGAAAGCTTTAGCAGCAATAGCTCTCTTTAAATTCAGGCAAGCATATGTCAGGCATGCAGTGCCTCAAGACCTACTGTTAGTGATTCTTGCGCATGCGCGAGAATTTTCCCTCTCAAACGGGTTAGTCACATTACTATCTACGTAATGCTATTTCGCACATGCGCAAAAGCGTTTTGCAGTTTAAAACTGGTTTTAGTCGCGTTGCTGTTAGACTTAGCAACTTTTGGCGTGTTTCCCCAGAGTTTTTCCTTTCTGACCTCGCGGTTTTGACTCTGTTTTTGCTGGTGTAGGGATTCTGCGCACTTTTCTCACTGCTGATCAGTGGTAAAGTTCAAGTGCTCCTGTAGTAAAATGTGTTATGGATTGGTGTTTCCATGATTGTCCTATTTGATTTATGTGTCAGTCCCTAGTAAAGTGCACTGCAAGTGCCAGGGCCCATAAATCAAATGCTGTTGGTGGGCTGCAGCACTGGATTGTGCCACCCACTCAAACAGCCCGTAAAGTGTAACTCTGGCCTGCCATTGCAGGGCTTGTGTGCAGCCTGGGGCTGCCATGTCGACTTGGCAAGTACACCCACTTGCTAGTCCCACAACCTTCCCTTTTCAACATGTTAGTCACCCCTAAGGTAGGCCCAGGGTACCCCTGTGGGCAGGGTGCATTGTTGTGAAAGGTAGGACATGCTCTGGTGTGTGTGGAATGTCCTGATAGTGAATTACAGCCTACTTCATTTTTCACTATTGCAGGGCTACCTGTTCTCCATAGGCCAGAATGGGCAGTTTGATTATAACATTCTATGATCCTAACTGACCCAGGGAACATGGTAGAAAATCGAGTTTAGTATGCCTGAACTCAGAATGATAAAATGCATCTTTTAGTGAAGTTGGATTTAACATTCTGTGTTTGAAAATACCACTTTTAGAAAGTAGGTATTTTCTTATCTAACCATTCAGCCTGCCTCTGCTAGCTTGTGTATTGTCTATCTGGTTTGCGAGTGACAGGGACTGGGGAGACTCCAGGAGTCAGGGTGAGTCAGCACAGGGCTGAATAGACCTACCTGCATGTAGATGGGTGGGAGGAGTAGCACCTGGGTCTGAATAGGGCTGTGCCTGCCTTCCACAATGCTGGTTCTACCTCCTGTGGTGCGTCTGAGGACCCTGGCCCACGCTGACAAAGGAAGAAGGTGCACACTGGCAGAATGCACCCAGAACTGGTTTGAACTAGGTACAGGACCCTCTGCCTTCAGAGGACAAAGGGATTTGCTAGTATAAATATTGGGGCCCAAACCCCA
The DNA here is from genome assembly GCF_964204655.1 of Triturus cristatus. Taxonomy (NCBI): domain Eukaryota; kingdom Metazoa; phylum Chordata; class Amphibia; order Caudata; family Salamandridae; genus Triturus; species Triturus cristatus. Next base: position 1,114,355,003 of record NC_140591.1, on the reverse strand, counting down.
AGACTTTAGAACTCTTTTGGGATCAAGAAGGCTGCCAAGAAGAAGAGCTGGAGAAGCTGTGAGGAGGAACTACCACTTTGCTGTGTGCTCTGCTGTGTTGGCCTGCAGTGGCTGCTTCTGTCTTGGGCAGTGAAAGGACTGGACTGAACATTCTACAATCTACTTTAGTGAGTTTCTCCAAGGGCTTGACGTAGAGCTTGCCCCCTGTTCAAGAAGTCTCAGGAACAGCAAAGACTTCAAGCTCGACGCCGTCTACGACGCCACTGCTGGCTCCGTGTCCTGAAGGCACCGCAGAGGACATTGCCACAACGCCGCACCGCGACCCTGGTCTCACCAACGAAGCCTGCTGATGCCGCCACTGAGCCGCTGCTTGCACCGCGACCTGTGGGCACCACACTCCGCACCGCCTCGCTTCACGACGACACCTTGGTATCCCCGACGACATCGCTCCACGCCGGATTCGACGCCGCTGCCTGCACCGTGGTTTGGGGGCACCACTCGTAAAGTTACACAACGCCCCGCCCTCATCCCGCACCGCAGCCTTGGCCAACCGATGCCGGTGCCATCGACTCCAATGATAGCACTTCAGCAACGATGACGCCGCTGCTTGTCCGTGACCTGCCAGCACCGTGACAAGCACCGCCTTCATCTCACACCGCGACCCTGGTCTCACCGACGGTGCCATCTGACGCCGCCACCGAGCTGTTGCTCACACCGCGACCTGAGGGCACCGCACACCTCACCTTTGCACTTCGCACCGCAGCACCCGACGCCGGCCGACGCCAGCGCTCCTGACTTCAACAAAGAGGAGGTCAATCTGCAACACATGTGACTTCGAGGGCCCTGATGACTCCTGCACCGACCTTCGGAACCGACGCCTGCGGACGCCGTGCTTTCGGAAGCTCAACGAGAGGTTATCAACGCCCTGCATTTCTGAAGGGTACTGTTTTGTGGGTCTTCCTGACACCGTAGCTGGCCCGCGACGCCGCAGTCAGCCAGAGCTGTTTGGATTTTTTTGCTCACGACGCCGTGATAGCCCCGGACGGAGCTATCGACATCAAGGAACTGTTTTTTAAGATTATTGATAACTGAAGATTCTTAAGTACTGTATTGTGGATTTTTAGCGTTTGTGGTCTTGTTTTAAGTATATAAAAATATTGGATATTTTTCTAAACTGGTGTGGTGTCCTTTTGTAGTGCTTACACTGTATTACTGTTGGTTATGTGCAAATACTTTACACACTGCCTCTAAGATAAGCCTGACTGCTCGTGCCAAGCTACCAAGGGGGTGAGCAGGGGTTATTTTAGGAGTGTAACGCCCTTATCCTGACTAGGAAGAAGGGTCCCTATTTGGACAAAGGTGCAGGCCCTTGCCATCTAGAGACCCCCTTTTCTAACAGTTGCATTCTATTTTCATTAATTGAGCATGCGTAAAGCTCTTTTCCTCATATGTAAATGTTGTGTGTGTATAAATTTAGTTTTCTTTACTATGATTAGTACTGTTAATGAGGGATTTTTTAGAGGAAGTTTCATTTTCTCGAATCCTTACTCCATCAATCCCCCCTCTGATGGCATTTTAGAGCCATCATAAAATACCCATCTTTACCAAGTGCCAATGTTATCTATTCTTGGCATCTACATTAGTTTCTATACACCCTTCATTTTTCTCTTTCATGTTTAGTTCTTTCATTTTTCCATATAGATTTTCTTTCATTTCTTCTAATTCTATCTCTTCCCTTTCTCTCTTTCTTCCCATCCTTTTATTCTTTGTTTCAATCATCAATCTTGTTTTCATTCTCCCTTTGCCACACTTATATGTCATTATTATTTTCAAGAGTACTAATGCTACTGACATTGCAGGGATTAATATCTTACCTAATAAGCTACTCCCAAAGTGGAAAACCAACTACCTATAGTGGAAATACTTTTACTCAGTCTTTCCCAAACACCGTCAACCCCCAGTTGGGTCAAATCCTTATGAAGCTTTGTAATATTCGTAATGTATCCCTCAATACTTTACTTTTGTCTGGGATATATGTACAGCAGTGTTGGACTTTCAACGTGCCACAGACTCCACCCTCTTTTGCCAATAAAATATCAAGGGCAAGTCTATTTTGCAAAACCATAGATCTGATTGCAACCATTTCAGTATTGATCATTAAGAATCCTCCAGCAGTATCTGTTGATAAACGATCAGCTACGGTGGACAATTGACGTATTTTATGTAAGTTCAATATGACTCCAACTGACGGTATCAGTGCATCAAATACGTCACCTACTATTTCTGAAAAACTTGCTCTTTTACTTCTTGTTAGTCTTTTACGTATTACATCCATTTCATTGTTCATGGTTATGTAATATACCTTCGGGAATGCAATGCCAAAGTAGCAACTTCCATGCCATCGTGCGGGCAAACTGTAATAGCCATTTTTACCACACACATAATAAATACTTGGGAAAACAGGATCAGTTCCACCTTTTAGTCCCCATCCCCCCGTGATTAGGAAGGTATGTTCACATTCACCAGTACCAATGAAAATACTGTTATTCTCTGTTTTTAGTGTATGTAGACAGAATGTCCCCAATTTTGACAAGGCTAGGGACATTGCACCATTAGTCTCACTTTTTTTATAGTCCACTTCCTGAGTAGCCCATGGTGGTACATGTGACTTCTGCTCAACAGCTTTCTTTGGGAAATCCTGCATTCTTTCTTCTACTAAATTTAGAAAATCTTTCTCTTCATCACGCAAATGACATGTTAGGTTATTTCTATGGGCATGTGTTATATCTATGGGATTCGCAGTTAGGAAAAATTCACCCATAAATTCTGCATCTTTACTACTAAGCACTGGATTCATGTTTCTTCTAGTAGGGATTTCTTAAAAGACCTAATCCATATTAGAATAATAATATTGCAACTTGCCAGTAACATAAAACAAACTAGACACACCATAAGTTAATGGAAGATGGTGATATGTCACACCTTCTGAGACAGAAGTAGGTAGTTTCATGCAGACATAACAGTCACTCACATCCATCGTATCAACATATTGGTAAAGGAGTTTAGTAAATACATTTAATGACGAATCACTATTAGATTTGTCATGATAATACATGCTCTTAACCATTTGTTTTAAATCTGTAGTAGTTTTCCTAGTGACTGCATTCATTCTTTCACTAGTATTTGTGTTATTTTGATCATTGGTCACCATTAGAACAGGTATCACAACAGTTAACAGTAACCACATCAACATTAGTATTGTAACACTACAAAAACAACACTTAACAGATCTCTGTTTTAAACTAGATTTCAGATGTTCAGTCACTTTCACTCCTGCCATTTTTAGTATCTAAAATTATTTCTAAAATGTATTTTCTTTCTATAAAAATATGTAAAAATGTAAAATCTTTGTGTGATGCCACACTTCAAAAGCTTTCAGCTTTAGTTAGCCCTTTTTCTTTGGAATCTTTTCTTCTCTTTGTTTGATAGATTTCTCAACAAATCCACCTTTTGTGCAAAAGTCTTTTCTTTAAGGTGGTCTCAATTCCCTTTTATCAGACCCGCCAATAGTGTCACTTTTTAGTTCTCTATTTAGATCAAGATTTTCAAAATTTTCAAGGATGATGTACCTCCACTCTGGAGCCTTGTATTTTCTACTTGGAACCCTCACTCTTTTTGACAACCTTAATGATCTTCTTCTTGATTGTTCTTTTTCAACCGGACTTGACACCTCATTTACTAGTTCTTTCTAGGAAGTATCTCAGTCTTTTTACTCCACTCTGCCAGTGATCTCCCTTTCTAACCCTTTTTGTCTGTACTGCCTTTTCACCTTCTTCAAGTTTCCTTTTATTTTCTCTTTCTCTTCAGACGGAGTTCCTCATCCTCGGACCCACTCCCTCAGCCTGGGACGACTCCTGGTGGCCAACCACACTGGGAACGGCACCAACACCCACCGACCATGCACGCAACCTAGGATTCATCCTCGATTCCTCCCTCTCCATGTCTAAACAGGTCAACGCCGTCTCCTCCTCCTGCTACAACACCCTCCGCATGCTCCGCAGGATCTACAAGTGGATCCCGACCGAAACAAGAAGAACGGTGACACAGGCCCTCGTCAGCAGCAGACTGGACTACGGCAACGCACTCTACGCAGGAATCCCAGCCAAACACCTACGACGACTACAACGCATCCAAAACGCCTCCGCCCGACTGATCGTCAACATCCCCCGCCGCAGCCACATCACCCCCCACCTGAGAGACCTACACTGGCTCCCCGTCGACCAGAGGGTCACCTTCAAGCTCCTCACCCACGCACACAAAGCACTCCACAACGCCGGACCAGCCTACCTGAACAGCAGACTCAGCTTCCACACCCCCACCTGCCAGCTCCGCTCTGCCACCCTCGCCCTCGCCGCTGTCCCGCGCATCCGACAAACGACCTCTGGCGGCAGATCCTTCTCCCACCTCGCCGCCAAGACCTGGAACACAATCCCTACCCACATACGGCAGACCCAAGACCTAACCCAAGACCTACTCGCCTTCAGAAGACTCCTCAAGACCTGGCTCTTTGAACAGTAGCAGCACCCACCCCCTCCCCTCAGCGCCTTGAGACCCTCACAGGTAAGTAGCGCGCTTTACAAGTACTCTGATTGATTGGTTGGACTTGTTCTGAATGTTCTGCTTCTTCTCCTTCTGTTGTCTGTATTTGCTCTGGACCCTCCGGTCTTTCTTCTTCTTCTTCTGACTGAGCTTGATCTGGATTTTCTGTAGAAGATTCTTCTACTCTTTGCTTACTTTTTTCTGGTCTTTCAAGCTCTGGCTCTTCCTCAGTCTCTACAGCAGTTTCTTCAGTCCCAGTACCTGATGACCACTCTACTTGACTTGTACTTGGTTGTTCTTCGTCAATGTGTTCTTCAGAGTCTGTTTCTTCGGCTTCACAACTTTCAGCTTCTGGTTCTTTTCTTTGTTCTACCAGTTGCTGCTCTTGTTGTTCAGGTGGACTTGGGACTTTTTGGGTATGACTGGCACACTTCCCTGCTGTTGTCGTGACCAATATGATTTAATGAGGTCCTTTCCACCTGGGTTCTAAACACGATTTCCTTGTGTGCTTCTTTACCACGACCCAGTCTCCAGGACACAAATCATGAGCTTGATTTGGCTGTGCTCTGGTTGCATCTTCTCCAACCTGGTGAGACACAGAATGTACCAGATCAGCTAGTCCTTTACAATAGTCCAACACTAGATCATCAGTTATATTCATCAATTTGTTTCCAGGTACAAACACTTGTCTCATTGCTCTTCCCATGAGGATCTCATGTGGACTCAATCCTGTTCTCCGGTCAGGAATGCTTCTAAGGCTCAACAATACAAGGGGCAAAGCTTGAGGCCATTTCAGTGAAGTGGATGCACACACCTTTCCTAACCTGGATTTTATTGTGCCATTGAGCTACTCAACCACTCCACATGCTTCTGGTCGATAGGCACAATGTAATTTCTGCTCAAATTTAAAGCTGTACACATTAGTTTGATTACCTCATTATTAAAATGAGGTCCTCTATCTGATTCCAAAGTGACTGGAAATCCAAATCTAGGTATACGCTCTCTCAACAGTAGTTTGGCAACTGTGAGACTTCAATTCCTCCTGGTGAGATAGGCTTCTACCCATCTAGAAAACAGACATACAATGACAAGGACATACTTCAAACCGTTGCACGGTGGCAACTCAATGAAGTCAAGTTGCAATCTTGTGAATGGTCCCTCTCCTCTTCCAATTTTTCCCCAACTGACAACCATCTTCCTACCTGGGTTTTGCTGTTGGCAGGTCAAACACCTTTGGAAGAGACTTGTCAAGAATTCCTGTCATACAAGGGAAACACGCCCTTATGTAAACAGGAGAGCTGTTACATAACTCAAGGAAAACACGCCCTTATGTAAACAGGAGAGCTGTTACATAACTCAAGGGAAACACGCCCTTATGTAAACAGGAGAGCTGTTACATAACTCAAGGAAACACGCCCTTATGTAAACAGGAGAGCTGTTACATAACTCAAGGAAAACACGCCCTATAAAGGGAGGAACCGGGAGGTACAACGCTGTCGGATATTGTGTTCACACCGACGTACCTGCTTCGTGAAGAGCAGTGTTCCGGAGTGGTGCTCCAGTAAGGCAAGAACGGAGGTAGGTCGAGTCGTTACTCCCTGGGCCGTGTCTTGCCCCATCGTCACCTGTGAAGGACCCGGAAGCTCTACCGGTCAACCATTGAGCTTCGCTTTTTGACTCGGCTGAGTCCAAGCGCAGTGGCGCTTTTGCTGGTTGGAGTCGTAACTCCCAGCCCGACCAGAGACACAGGGACTGCCAGCTGTAACGCACACCAGGAGGTGTTTGCCGCGTTACAGACTCGGAAGTCCACAGGATCGATCGAGCGGCTGCTCTCGGTTCAGTCTTCTTGCTTGTGATTGGGGTATCGGTGACGCATCACCAGGAGGTGACTCCGCGTCCCGGTGCAGTCTGAGGAAGAGGTTGAGCGGCTGCTCCCTTCAGGTAGAGACCCCGGCTGGGTGTTTCCCTGACTCCTCGATTCTCCCCAACACTCTTCGTACCCCTCACAGCCTACCGATTGGCATTGTCGGCCATTTCATTTCTGCCCTCTGTTGGCATACGCCGGGACCGGCGTATATGCAGAGGACGGTTAGGACCATCCGTGCTGTGGGCTGGTAACGTACTTAGCCTGGAGGATTCCAGTGACTATAACTTGTTTATTCTTTGTATTATATTTGCCTTCATTAAAACAACTAACCCTTCACTAGTGGTTGCGTCCTCATTGTCGTGTCTGTTAAACGATCCTGAGACGTTCAGGGCGTTACAAGACTCTCTGCAACTATCCTAAACTTGGGATAATACCATGTCTGTATGAAATGTCTAATCATGGCGTCCCTCCCAATGTATGTAGTTCCATGGTATACTCTAGCCATTTGTGACAACAAGCTATCCGGCATTATTGGCCTACCATCTGGACACACCCACAGTTCATTGTATGCTCTTCCTGTGCAACCTGATTTGATCCAGTGTTCCCTCTCCTTTGCGTCTGCCTCATCCTGTAACTGTCTAATTTCACCCCATGTTTCAAAAGCAGAGAAAAACATTAGTTGGCAATTGGTAACTTCTTTTTTCAACCCTCTGTTCAAAGACATTGTATGTTGAGCACAAAATTGTGCAATTTGGTCAGCTTGCCGATTACCCAGTATCACATAATAATTTCCTGACTTATGTGCAGCACATTTGATCACAGCAATTTCTTTTGGCAATTGCAATGCTTTCAATAATTCTTTGCCATTTTTCTCATTTCGGATGGGGGATCCTGAAGAAGTCAGAAATCCCCTCTGTAGCCACAATTGGCAAAAGTCGTGCACAATCCCAAAACCATATTGACTATCCATAAATATGGTTACTCTCAGTTTCTTCCCACTTTTCCATGCTTGGGTTAGAGCGAACAATTAGGCTATTTGTGCAGACTTGACTCCTCTTAAATAGGATGCTTCTAGGGTACCTGACACAGTACATACAGCATAGGCAGAAATTAAATTCTCCATTTTCCCCCCTCAAGCATGACCCATCAACAAACATTACATAGTCTGACTCTTCCAAGGGACGTCAAAGATGTCAGGCCCGGGCTTTGTACAGATTCCTGTCACATTCAAACAATAATGATCAACCTCCTCTTTCACTTCTTCATAGTATGAATCAGGCAACAAAGTTGATGGATTCATCATGGTGCATCTTGTCACACTTACATTTTCAGCACCCAATATCACTCTTTCATACTAAGTCAGCCGACTAGGGGTCAATTGCTGAGTATGAGTCCTTGTTAAAAGGATCTCGACTGAATGTGGCACATACACCTTGATAGGATTTCCCATCACAATCGATTCACTCTGTTCCAGACTCACACAAGTAGCAGCTACTGCTTTTAAGCCGCCAGGTAATGCCGCAGAAACTGGAGCCAGAGTAGCAGAAAAGTATGCTACTAGACGTCGGGACAATCCGTGTCTTTGTGTTAACACTGCAAGTGCACAACCTTCCCTTTCACAACAGAACAAAGAAAACTCTTTAGCATAATCTGGTATTCCCAATGCTGGTGCTTGACACAAACAACTTTTCCGTTTTACAAATGCTTCTTCACTTTCATCATCCCACTCAACCGGATCCATCACATCCTTTCATGTCAACCTTATCAAAGCTTTTGCAAGCAGTCAGAATCCACTGATCCATTGACAACAGTATCCAACCACTCCTAAAAACATTGACACTTCTTTCATGGTTTTAGGCAGACTCATTTTTCGAATCACTATTATTCTTTCTGGCGTCACCTTTCTAAGTCCTCTATCTATTGTGTCCTAAATATTGAACTTCTTGTCGGCAAAACTGTAATTTTTCTGGCGACACTTTGTATCCTCGTTCTGCTAAATGGTTCAGTAAAGCTAATGTGTCAATGACACAAGCTTCGCATGTCTTTGATGCCACCAATAGGTCATCAATATAAGGAAACAAGACCCAATTTCCTGGCATAACCAAAGTCTCCAAACATTTTTTCAGAATCTGATTAAAAATCGAGGGACTCTCTGTGTACCCTTGAGGAACTCGGCACCATGCCAAAACACGGTCTCCAAACCGAAATGCAAAAAGATAATGGCTATCTTGAGGCAATGGAATTGAAAAGAATACTTGGCACAATCAATCACAGTGTACCAATAGGCATCCCGCGGTATCTGGTAAAGAATCACTGCTGGATTCGGTACTGCTGGACAACGGGGTACTACTATTTCATTGATTTTCCTGAAATCTTCCACTATTCTATATTTTCCACTAGGCTTTTTAAGTCCCATGATTGGCGAATTACAAGGACTACTCAATATCTCTTTTAGAATACCCTGTTCAATCATTTAATCAATTACTGGGGCAACTCCTGCTTTTACTTCAGGACTCATTCTGTACTTTGGTGTGTTTGGATATATCACACCTTCTTTCACCACAATCTTAATTGGGTCTACCTTTGCCATTAGGCCAATTTCTTTTCCTCTAAAATCACACGCATCTGACCTCACTGTGTTTTTTAATTCATCAGGCAAATCATTTTCAGTAAGAAGTGAAAACATCTCATCCACTTCTGTTCCCTGTTTCGCTAGCATCATCTTAAAAGCAACGTCTTCATCAGGGGCGTGGCCAGGCGCCGAAGATGGCGGACGCGTTCTGCTAGTGCTCCGTGCCTAATCCCCGGATTATCCTGAACATCCTGCTGATGCGGGGCTCCCTCCAGCCCCGGTGCTTGCCTGCTCTACATGTCTGGAGGTGCGCCGCCTGCGGAGGGTTCCCCGAGTCCTGTACTCGCCCCGTGACGATCCTGTGAGCTGCGGCCTGCTGCGCTGCGGAGGTCTGGGCCCGGCCACCCGGCCGCGTGGCTCACCCGCGCGGGCTGTTCCTGCTGCCTCAGTGTGGGGAGTGGCTCCGCGGCACTCCCATGCCTGCCAGGGGCTACCAGGCCCGGCCCTGGTGACACCGCGAGAAGAGAGGGGCACCAGAGTTGGTGATTGCTGCCGGGGACTTGACGGCGAGAAGGCCCCGGACCTGGCGGCCTGTACTGTGGCTGTGGGGACCACTGGCCTGGTGCTGCATATGATCGTCGAGGCCTTCCGGCCCAGGTAGGCCTGCGAGGGGCGCAGCAGGGTGCTTGCTGGCAGCGGGGGGGGGGCACGGGGGCCGATCGGGCCTAGGGCCCCCTGCTGGGCTGTGTTGTGGAGGCCGGTTGGACCTGGGGCCCTAGGAAGACTGATGCCTAGGAGCGAGCGGCGGACCCAGTGATCGGCCCCCTGCTAGGCTGAGTTACTGAGGCTGCCCCGTGTGGGGGATGACTACGCAGCGCTGCCGTGCCTCCCTGCGGCTGCTGGGTCCTGCTCTGGTGATGCCGCGGGAGGCGGCGGACGCCCTGTGACTCCCTTGAGTCGATGGTCTCTGTCCGGGAGCTGATTGCAGGTGGAACCCGGATCCGGCGGCTCAGGCTGCGGCTGGGGGGAGCACTGGCCTCACGCTGAAGCGGACCGGTAAAGCCTTCAGGCCGAGGTAGGCCCGCGAGGAGCATGGCGGGGTGCTTCCTGGTGGCGGTGGGGGGCCACGGGGGTCAGTCGGGCCTAGGGCCGCCTGCTAGGCTGTGACGCGGAGACCGGTTGGACCCGAGGCCCTGTGAGGACAGCTGCCTGGGAGCGAGTGGCGAACCCTGCGATTGTCCTTGCGGTGCGGTGCGGCGCCCGCGCGGGTTGGGGGTTCACAGGGGTCGGCCGGACCTAGGGGCCCTCACCTGCACGGGGGCTGAGACTCTAGCACGACGTTCGCTGTGGGCCTGGAGGGATGGCCACGCTTGTGCCTGCTGCGCCCGGAGCTGTCCTTGCCACCCGACCTTGCCGTCCCTCCTGGAGCGATCGCAACCTGCGGTGCTACCGGCGAAGATCCCTCCCGCGTCCTTGCAGTGTGAGACTACGTGGGCCGGACATACTTCGCGAAGCCTCGGATGGGACGGGGGGAGTGGTGGGCCGCCCCACACTGGTGACCGGGCGGGTGACGCCAAGTCCCGCGCTAGAGTTACACCCGACAACAGTGCGACGGTTCCTGTGGAGCCTGGTTGTAGCGGATGGGGGCTGTCTCAGCGCGCAGACGCGCCGCCCTGGCTGGTGGCCATTTGCGAATGCCCACGGCGCAGCAACTCGTGATGGGGCGTATGAAAGCCAAGCTGCAACAGGGGCCCTCACGTGGAAACGACCCAGACCCTCCGTCTTTATGTACTGGTGGCACACCGGAATCTACGCCCACGGCCCTAGCAGCTAAAATGGATTCCGTCCTTGCAGCACTGGAACGGATAGGTCCCGCAGTGGAACACACCAGATCCTCCCTGGAAACCAGAATGGATAAGATCGCCTCGGATTTTACCCTCCTACACGCGGACCATCGTAAGTTGGCCGATAAAGTCGCTGTGCAGGGCCAAACAATCAAGGAGCTCCAGCCTATTACCCAAAACCACACTGCAGCGCTACAGGACCTCCTGGATCGGGTTCATGCGCTGGAAGACAAGGCGGACGATGCGGAGGGCCGTTCCCGTTGCAGCAACGTCCGCGTGGTGGGCCTGCCGCAAGGTGAAGAAGGTAGTCATCCAGAACAGTTCATGGAACGGTGGCTTCGTGATCTCATACCTCAGACTCACCTGTCGCAACAGTTCGTTATTGAAAGAGCCCACCGCATCCCGGCTCGGAGGCCTCAGCCGGGGGCCAGACCGCGGCCATTTCTCTTTAAGCTGCTCAATTATAGGTACCGTGACGTGGTTCTCCGTGAAACGCGCAAGATGGATGCTCTCACGGTGAGCGGTAGCCCGGTCATGTTCTTTCCTGACTATACTGCCCGGGTGCAAAAACGTAGGAGCAACTACATTGCAGTGAAACAGCAACTCCGCGCCCTTGCCATACCATATTCACTGTTATTTCCGGCACGCCTGCGCATTACAGCTAAGGAGAGGACACACTTTTTTGATTCCCCAGAGGAGGCATGGGACTGGCTCGAGGAGTCGGGTCTGTGGTCGGGTGCGAGACCGGCAGCCTCAAACAATGGTGCTGTGGCGGTTGGTGGAGCTCGTCGTCGTCGCCGTCGCGGAGCCAGGAGGCCCATCCAGCCTGGGATCATTGCCCCAACCCCGGAGAACATGTGCAGGGAAAGATTGGAGGCTCTTGAGGCGGTTACCACCCTCGGCTCCCCACAGGCCCAGGAACGCTTGGAGCCCCGCATACAGACCACGCTGGTGCAAAGCGGCTCATCCTCGCCCTCCACTATCGCTTCAGATGACATTATTCTACCGGCGGTGACTCCGCAAACAGCTGATGATCTTATCTGAATAAACCTTCTGGTGATATCCACCATCGTGGACAGCACACGCAAGTAACCCATTGACAGTCCTTGCTGAACCCTGAATGTGGCTGGGAGCGGGGATGGCTCTATTGTACTTCCGATGCTGTCCGGCCCTACTGGTGTCGGAGTGGTGGTGACTTGCCTGTTGTTGGCCGGGACACGCGGGCCCGCTCAGGGGGCTGGGGGGAAGGGCGCGTGGACCCGGAAGGTGCTGCACTTCCCTTACCCATCAACCGGACTCAGGGTCGGTTGGTCCTGCATGGTAGCATCAGAGTCTCTACAGTTGACACGCTTACATAGGAACGAGGGGGAAGGCTACGGCACGTCACGGCTGGCACACACACCCTCACAGGTACCCTGCTGACCTAGTTCACACTATTCCACTGCTATAGTAGTTTGGACGGACATTACGCAATGTCTGCCCCTATTGTTACGCTGTTCTTGGTTTCTTTGTTATGTTTCTTGTTGCAGCACTCCGACACGCTATTATCGGACCTTGCCCCTTGCCCCACCTGCGCCCGCCTTGGCCCCGGCGCCCCTTTCATGCTGGCTCACTCGCGATGGCGCGCACTGACATAATCACGTGGAACATCCGTGGCATGTACACGCCCTCACGTCGGTATTCTATCTTAGCATACCTCCGGAGACACTCTGTAGCCATTGCCCTCCTGCAGGAGACTCATATGACCCGGCCGGAGCTGGACAGGTTGCGCAGACGCTGGAGAGGCCAGCTATATGGCACATCCTGTTCAGCACGTGCTCGGGGCACACTGATCTGGGTGCGGGCGGGTACCCCCTTTGTATGCGCAGACACGGTAATAGACCCCGCAGGCAGGTACACTCTAGCTCGGGGGGGCGCTAAACGGCCAGCAAATACTACTAGGCTCCATTTATGCTCCGAACATTGACCAACCCTCGTTCTTGGCGCAGCTGTCCCAGTCATTGGCCCCTTACGCTGGAATTCCATGGTTACTGGGCGGGGATTTCAATTCGGTGCTAGATATACACCTGGACAGGTCTTTTCCGCCCCTCCGCACCACACAGGCCGGTTCGAATGCCCGGGCCCTCGCCGGATGGCTTTCACATTGGGCATTGCTAGATGTGTGGCGTTGTCTGCATCCTGACACTCGTACATATTACTTCTACTCTGCGGTACACGATCTTCACGTGCGATTGGACAGGGTAGTGGGCTCCCAGGCGCTGTACTCGCTGATTGAGGAAGCTGAGTATTTGGGGCGTACCCATTCAGACCACAATCCCCTAAAGATGCGATTGAACTGGGACCCTGGTCGCCCCCCTGTACCCACATGGCGTCTTCAACCCTCCGGAATTTCGCGCCTCTCTGGGAACGGCTATCCTAGAGCATTTTGAATTAAATGAAGGGACGGCGAGCAATGCGCTGGTGGAGTGAGATGCCCATAAAACGGCTATCAGGGGCCACTGCCTTGGTGCAACGTGGAATATACCTAAACAATTGGCGTGGTCGCTCACTCACATCGAAACGCAATTACTCAAGTATGAGTGTGACGGCGAGGGAGGGAATCGCCACTCCGCACAATTGGCACGCCTCCGGGCGCAACATGCTGACCTTCTAGAGCATCTGCGCTGCCACAATTACACGGCCCATACAGCACGCACTCATGCCAAAGCTGACAGGGCAGGTCGCTTGCTGGCTTGGTTACTCAAGCAGGAAAACGCCCACGCCCGATTGGGGCCATACGTACGCCCGAGGGCCCCCTGGTCTACACGCAGCGCGAAATACACCAGGTGATGACCGACCATTATGCGCAGCTCTATCGCTCCATGGGGCGCTGCTCCGGGCTTGAGCTGGACTGTTTCTTGGAAGCTGCCCACCTGCCCACGGTCTCCGGAGAACATCTGGAGTCGCTTGACGGGCCCCTTACCTTGGAGGAGATTGGCGAGGCGATCAGCTCCATGGCCACCGGGAAGGCGCCGGGTCCGGATGGCCTCCCGGCTGAATACTATAACGCCTACAGGGAGTCCCTGGTGCCGAAGCTGCACGCCCTTTATTCCGCAGCTCTCGAAGAGCGCGTTCTGCCTCTTCAATGCGCAAGGCCTACCTGGTGTCCTTGCATAAACCGAATAGGGATCCCGTGAGTCTGGGATCATATCGACCCCTGGCTCTACTTAATGTGGACTATAAAATTTTAGCCAAGGTGTTGGCGGAGCGTCTGGCGCCGGTGGTGCCCCTATTGGTACACAGCAACCAGAACGGATTTGTGCCTAAACGGAGTACCTCGCTGAACCTGAGGCGTTTTTTCCGGGTGGCCTCGGATAGTGGGCAGCGGTGGCCTTGGGCGGGTTGTCTCACACTAGATCTCGAAAAAGCCTTCGACTGCTTGGAGTGGGGTTATCTCGCGGCGGTGGAGCCCCTAGCCACGACGTTGCGCACGTCACTAGGTGACGGAATCCCTCTAGGAGATGCGACACATCAGGTGTCACTATACGCCGACGACATTCTGATATTCGTCAGAGATGTCAGTAACATTCCGGTCGCTCTAGAACGCATACTGCTTAACTTCGCCACTCTCTCGGGGCTTAAGGTGAACGCCACTAAGTCCTGTTTGTGTGCGTTTGGAGGGGATACCCTGGACCCAGGCTATATCCTGGATGGCGTGCGTGTACAGTGGAAGGCGGACACTTTTCGATATCTGGGAGTCCAGATATATCGCCAGCCGGCGGACCTCATCGAAGGCAATTTGGGCACGGCTGTGTCGGCGATTAGGTCCCAGATGCGTTTTTGGAACACGCTCCCACTCACGGTCACCGGCAGGGTAGCCCTGTCCAAGATGGTGATACTCCCCCGTCTTCTGTATTATTTTGCCAATCTCCCAACATATGTCCCAGCGGCCTTCTTTGCCACGCTTACGAGGTCACTCCGGGATTTTATTTGGGGTAGCTCGTGGCATAGGATGGCTTTGCCCAAGCTCTACCTACCTACCGATCAGGGAGGCCTGGCTGCGCCGTGCTTTGAACATTATTACTTGGCAGCGCAGCTTCAGTGGATAGCCCGCTGGTTGGCGGGTAGGGGCCTAGATGACACTGCAACAACAGCGCCTCCCCTGTCTCTAGCAGACATTACTAAGCTCTTCCATCCTGCCGCGAAAGCCCCAACGCCGACACCACTCCTTATGGTAGTGGCCTACAAGTGCTACCGCCGTAGCCTATACCTCACTAGAACCCTGGTTCCTTATGCTCCGGCCATTCCACTGGAGGGCTCCCCTAGCGGGCCGGGGGTACTCACCGCCTCTGAGCTGGCGGAGTGGCATACAGCGGACTTACAGACCTTGGGTGATCTTTATCGGGACGGTACTCTCATGGACTACGAATCCCTGGTCGATGAGACAGGCCTGCCACCGGGGCAATTCCTCAGACACCGTTCCCTGATCGCGACATTGGCTGCTAGATGGGGGGACATGGCGGTGGAACCGTGCCAACACCTCACCATACAGTATCTAGATGTAATGGGGCGGGGTAGACACTTGATACGGTGGTTTGCGGCCTCCCTGCGCACGCACGCGACAATCAGCCTGGAACTGCTTCGCCGCAAATGGGAGATAGACCTGAGGAGGCCACTGGACGACAGGGAATGGGGCAAGATACTACAGAGCCCAATACGCGTACCACGCAACATGCGGTTCCGCCAGATACAGCTGTTTATACTCCACAGGGCGTACCTCACACCCGAAATGATTAATAGATACTTCCACCGCATAGATGCGGCTTGCCCCCGCTGTGCGGAGTTGGGAGCTGGACTGGTGCACGTGCTGTGGAGTTGTCACAAGCTGCGCTCATATTGGGAGTCAGTCCACGAGACTCTGCATATATGTACAGGCCACACCATACCATTTGAGTGGCCCGTCTACCTGCTACACCTATTCCGTAGAACACCAGCCATGAAAGTCACCTCCCGCTTCCTTGACTTGGACTTGGTGGTGGCTAAACGGCTGCTCACCAAACACTGGAAGGCATGGTGGTTCTCACTCCAGGCATGGGCTAAGGCGGAGGGCATAGCTCTCCTGAGGGAGGAAACACTGGTGCTTCGGAGGACACCTATCACAACACAATGGGACGGTCTCCTACAGGCCTTGGCGCGGATTGAGGGGACCGCGGCGGAGAGTCCCACTGCCCAGGAGGGTGGGGTGTCCCCGGAGATGGATGAGCGAGTGCATGCGGTCAGTTAATTTGCCACTTAGTCAACAGCGCAATGACTGATGCTCAGGGTGGATGGTATCAGGATTCCTACGTGGGACTGCTCGTTTGGGGGGTGCTTGGGGGGGTGAGGGGGGCTGGGGGACTAATGTGAAATACTGTGAAATATATGTTTGTAGGTCGGACTCTGCTGCTGTTCTTGGTTGATGGGGGTTCTGGATGTTCTGCCTCCTGTTTATGTTACATTTTATTATCTGTGCCTGCAAGTATCCTGGTGGATTTGTGTAGACTATGTGCATTATACCACTGGACCTATCATATCAAAGTATGACATTGTGTATCATACTGGGGTCCGTATCATTATCACCTGGTCGTTAAAACCATTGACTGTCGAGTGAGAGATCCCCATGGTACGGCTCTTCTGGTTCAGCCTATTGCTTTATGATACGGTCAATGTTAATTGAGTCCTGGTACTTATCTATAAGCTGTAAAACTGGCAAAACAATAAACAGATTTTTCAACAACAAAAAAAAAAGCAACGTCTTCATCAGGTGTTTGGAAAGGAACAACATCAGGCGTACAGAAGATCGTACAATTCATCTTGCACAACAAGTCCCTCCTTAACAAATTCACTGGACTTAAATCACATACCACAAACCGATGCATGTCTCTAAAATTACTAATATTTACTCACAGTAAAACGGGTAGCGCCAGTATCCACTAGAAAAATGATGTCATTTCCTTCAATATTTCCATCAACAAATGGACCTGACTGATCTACCGCCAAGGTTGCGCCAAGCACGCACTCTTCCTCCCCCCTCAGGCACCGTCATTGGGACATTTCCGAATCACTCTCATTACTTTGCATCCAATACTGTTGAACCGTCTGTGTATTCTTACCACTTTCTCCACGAAATCCGGTGCTCACACTGTACCTCTGCACCTGTGCATTCACATTGTTGGGCATAAGGCCTTGTGGCACCTGCTCCTGAGTAGTAACTACCTGTTGCTGTTGTTGTTGATTCACAACCACCTCATTCTCCATCTCTGGATTTAAAATTTGATTTACCCCATTATTGTGTTGAACATTTCTACACTCGTTCTTCCAATGTCCAAGTTTTCCCCATCCATGACAAGGATATTTCTTTTTCGCTTCTTCTCTACTCATTCATCCTTTTACCTTATTTCCATTTCACACTTGACTATTCTGATTCTGACCATTCATCTGGTTATCACTTTGAGAACCAGAAGTTGCCTCTTCGTGTTCTGCTAACTTCACTTCTGCCCACAGAATTTTCTCCTTTAAATTTTTGTGCTTGGCATCAATGTCATCACTGCAGTACTTTGCATACTTCAAAATATCATCAATCGGCTTGCTTTGCCAGCAAAGCATATGCTGCTGAATCATCTGACTAATTTCTGACGTGAATCCATACACAAACCTATATACAAAATGTCCCATATCTTTATCACCAATATTTTCAAATCCATTATACTGCTTAAACACCTGTAGCAACCTTTCGTAGTTCAACACTCCGTCCATCATCATGGACTGTTCCCATGAAGCACAGGGTCACACTGATTAGCATATGGCCATGTCTGAACTGGGGTGGCGGAGTGAGCTAAAGAATGATGATGGATTAAACCCAGATCAGTTGATAGGTGGTGAGTGCTTGTGTTGCAGCGTGGAATGTAAAATCCTCCCTTCTACACAAACAAATATCGCAATAGCACATTAACTCAATAACATTCATTGGTGGGGCCCATAACACCAACACTCACACTTCATTGATCTGCTCTCCCGGGAGGGATAAGTTTCAATACGCTGACAAGGAAAGGGATATCTTTTCACCTAAACCCTAATATGCATTGAATACCTTTATTAACTTCAAACCTCATGATATTCCCCTCATTTGGCGATGAATCAGTTAGTTGAATTTGGGTATTTGGTAATTCAATTCTTTTATTTATACTCTTCCCTTAATCTAATTTCTTCAAAAAATCACTCAACACATTTGTCTATTAATCAAAGCATCGTTTATCTAATTAATTGCAAATTTTAGAAAATCGTCGACCAAACCGCAGAACATCATATTTACCTAATCTGGCTATTAGTCGTCCTCTAAGTCAATCAAGTCGTGGAAAAATTATTTTAATTCATCAAGTCAGGCCGCAATTCAGTCTGTCAAAGATTCATGGAAACAGCTGTCCAGCAGTGTCACCGTCCTCTCCGTCAGCATAACATCAGGAAATTCGCAGCAAGACAAATCGAACGACGAACCCCTTAACTTACTATTCTACAGACTTTTATAATGATTTTAATGTCAAAATGTATCAAGAATGAGTTTTAGACAGTCCTGATTGGTGGGTTTGGGGTCATTCGGTGAAGTTCTCACATAGTCTATTCGATTAAGTCATCACACTTGCTGGTTCCGGTTTTAAAGACAGTCCTTTGTTTTGTGGTCCTGGCAACTTTCCCAGTACGACCTTGGCTGGTACATCTTGTCTGAGGTCAGGACGAGGCCATTGTTGCTTGCTGTTGCCCAGGCGCATTTCACCCGAAACCTCGTGAAATGGTAGCAGTCACGTCGTGTCTCTCAGTCAGCCATCTTTTCTTAGGCCCAAACGGTCAACTTAAGCAAAACAAACACAAAACATAATTAAAACATAGAAATGGCTAATAAAATGTTAAAACCTCACTAATTCCCCTATGTGTATGTAATTACCTAGCATAATAGCAACATTCAAAAGCGTTTATATTTACCCAGTGATGTCATCTGGTGCAACTTACAATTCTGTCACAAAAGCAACATATATCATGCAATATTCAAATTTTCTACCATTAGTATGCGTACATATATTAGTATACAATTAGTTTAGCCATGCAAAATGCAAATCCCACATGTAATTCTTTTGTTAATATAATTGGTGAGTTATCACTTCAAACGGATTAATATTATTACAACTAATAGATTATTCGGATTAATATAAACATGCAAAATGGGGGGGTATACAAACTTTTGTACTACCCGCTCCATCACTTGCATTGTTCAACACATCCCCTTTGGTTTTGCTTTGTTCGCCCTAAGTTGGCAGGGTATGCACAGACGTGGGTCCCTTGCTCACTGTGCCACTGGATTCAAGCTAGCCTGGCTGATGACGGCTGATTAGCCAGAAACCGGTCCCAGGATGCTTGTTTCCGGTTCAGGGAAGACATGGCTTGGCAGTTCGGGCTGGACTGTTCCCATGAGGCACAGGGTCAGACAGATTTGTATATGGCCATGTCTGAACTGGGGTGGCGGAGTGAGCTAAGGAATGATGACAGATTAAACCCGATCAGTTGACTGGGGGTGAGTGCTTGCATTGTTCAACACTCCGTCCATCATCCCCTTTGGTTTTGCTTTGTTCGCCCGAAGTTGGCAGGGTATGCCCAGAGGTGGGTCCCTTGCTCACTTTGCCACTGGAATCAAGCTAGCCTGCCTGATGACAGCTGATTAGCCAGAAACTGGTCCCAGGATGCCTGTTTCCAGTCCAGGGATGACATGGCTTGGTAGTTCGGGCTGGACTGTTCCCAAGAGGCACAGGGTCAGACTGATTTGCATATGGCCATGTCTGAACTGGGGTGGCGGAGTGAGCTAAAGCATGATGATGGATTAAACCCAGATCAGTTGATTGGGGGTGAGTGCTTGCAATGTTCAACACTCCGTCCATCATCCCCTTTGGTTTTATCTTATGACTGCACCCATGATTCATGAACAATACGCACACAATTGTCTACTGTATACCCTCTATTGTTGTATTATTCATTTTTCTGTTATTCTTGGCAATGTGTATCCAGAGACTGTACGTTGTACAACTTTACTGCTTTTGTTTGAATGAGCACTATACCAAATCTTTAATAAAATGTGTTTACATGTTTTATTCTAATTAGGAAGTTACTGATAAGCAGCACACTGTGCTGCAGTTAGTCATGAACACCAACACCCAATGTATGATTTAATAAAGAATAGCCATCCTTTGCTAATGTTTGTTATTTCTGGTGATAACATGTAGTAGTGTTGGCACCCACATCATGACCCATCTGTCAACTGAAAGCACCAACGCTCTTACAGCCAGGATTCTTAATCTCTGGATTTCTACCAGCATAAATATACATATGACCATCACATACTCTCAAGACACTCCTGAAGAGTTTGAAAACAGCTCTGTTCTACATGGCTGGAGGTTAGCACCTCTTGAAGGTGCATGCCACAGATAATAAAGTAAATATTGAGCGCTCTGACCACTGCACCTTTCAGTCAAAACAGGCAGTATTAAAGGAGTCTCTCAGAAGTAAAATTGGAGGCCCAGAGCTTTAAGTGAGGTGGGTTCTGGCAGGTCCCAGAGCCGACAGTAATTAAAAATTGACTTTCATACTGGTCACACAAATAGAGACCAGTGTACTGGTCAAGTGCATTTCAGTTAGGTGGAGTAGATTATTCAAGTTACTAGACCAACGCCCAGGACATATTGTTCGGGGTCAAGGACAAGAAGTTTTTCGTTTTTATTTTGTCCTAGGGACAAGTAGGCCCACCCCTCTGCAGCACAAACCCTTTGGCTGCCAGATTACAGTACCACCTTATGGATCAGGGAAGGGCATTGACTGCAGTTAAGGTAATATTTACATGAATATGTTAATGCTGTTCAAACTTCTATTTATGGTTCATTAATACAAAGACTTTATTATTAGGGTGAGCGCTCTAAGGAAATGTTAGTTCTGACTGCACTACTGACTGGTTCCAGTATAAAAATGTGTGTGGGAGTAAATGACTGCACGAATGAGAGCTCTGAAAGTGAGGCTGAAGACAGTGAGAGTTTCTCACTGTGTCTTTCATTGCGCCATAAAGGTGTTAAGACTATAAGACTACATGCACATTTAGTTCATGGCTTTTCTGCAGAACACACAGAGTGATGGTCTAATATATCCCAATTGTATTTGTGGGTAGGTACGCAGCTGTTAAAATATGGGCAGGAGGAATGCAGCTCCTGCATATCTAACTGCATCAGGCACCACAAAACCAATGGATTTGGGATGCCAAATGCTTGGAGGTAAGGGCACTGGCGCAACGAAAATTGAGGGGGCCTCACTGCACGGTACGAAGAGGGGCCCCCTCCAGGCTCAATCAGGAGCTCTCTGGCCAGAGTGCAGTGCCGAGGGGGGCCCCTGGAGCTTGGGGCCCCCCCGCACCGCAGGGGCTGCGGGGGCCTGTGTTACGCCCCTGGGTAAGGGAGATGTGCGTGTTGTTCTGACTGCTGAGTAGCATTCTCTCCTATCACCTCTCCCCCAAAACCAGAATTCCATTTGCCTCCTTTCCATGAAATCACATTCTGTCAAGACTGCTTATCAGGCTTACAACACAGTGCTCTTCTCAGCCCCATGTTTAATAATTTTTTATTGTCGCCTTATTTTTTGATAAAGTGCATGGTAATTGGCACACATTTCTACATAAAATACAAGTCTGTTTATGCATATAAAAAGAAAAGAAACAGAGGTGTGAGCTAAATGGACATGTGAGTGCAGGCACCATCTATTCTAAACAAGTGTCGGGCAAAGCAGAGAGTGCTGGCCATGTTTTGTAAGCATCCAGTGACACCACTAACCAGAACTATCAAACAAGCATGGACATAGCCAATAGGTCTTGCCTTTGGGATCTTATATGTGTTTAGCCATGCAGCACATTATCCTGGGTGCTGTGCCACCAGGGACTAAAGAGCCAAGCAATTACTACACATTGGGTCATGTAGTGTGATTCAGGAATACATGCTTGCCTGAGGAAACTTTTATGGACACATTCCAAGGCTTTTTAATGCACAGACAGAAAGACAAGTGCCTCGATGCAAGTGAACAGTACTATAACATTTTGTGTATGACTGCAAAGTACTATCAAGTAACATATTATAAATTCATGTACTTTTCCTCTTCTGCTTTGTATCGTTGAAGCTACAGAAAGGCAGAAAGAAAAGTGCTGCCCAAGCTCCAACACAACACACACAGAAGAGTTACTATATTGTCAGCTTATCATGGACCAAGACGCATTTCTATGGCATCTGCCATTCATGAGTAAATTGGTAACACAAACAAAATCCAGCTTTGAAGATGGCGCTTTGTGCTTGACATGAGAATTGCAAAAATGTGTGTAATACTCTGTTCGGTGAACGAAGCTAAAAACAATGCATTCCCTTGAAGAAAATGTGCATATAATGTAACCAAAGTAGGCAGCAAGGAAAGTGAATTAAAAAAGCATTAAATATTTACCCCTACCAAAAAACAATGTAAAAACAAGTGAAGTTTTTCCACTTTACGAAGCCACAGTTGTATGACAGCAGACGAGCATCGGAAAAATTATAACACAGATTAAATTTGTTTAGAAAATGGCGCTGTGTGTTTATTGAGTGTTTTCAGGGGTGATCAAAAATGTGTGTGAAATTATGTTAGGTGAACAAAGCTAAATTTAAAAATTTAGATGTGTTCCCCTTAATAAAGAGTGCATATACTGAAAGGAGGCTGATGATAAAGTTATCAGATGTTTAACACGTCAATGTGCATTGTAGACATTTCACTCGTACAAAACCATTGAAATTCCCTCGTTATAGTTAGTTCAGCTAACTATAACTCGCGCGCCCGCAATGCACTGCTGATGACGTCACATATTACTTCACTCATGACATGGTCAGTGACATCACTCATGACATCACTGAGGACATCTCATATGACATCACTGATGACATCATCCAGTGAATGTGTGTTTTTCTGAAAATTAAATATGTTTTATATATGTATATCTCAAGGTCGATGGAAGAATAAATGGGTTGATAAGTGTCTAAATTGATGATTTTTTTTGTAAAATTGATTGTATAACTGACTGATTAAGTGTATCTTAGTGAATACATGGGTTAGTGAGTAATGTTTAAATATGTAAATATCTGTAGCAGTCTCTCACTTTGTGTATAAGTGGATGCATGGGTTGGTGAGTAGCTACATGAGTGACTATATGGGTTATTAATTGGTTTTTTGAGTATCAGTATGAGTGTCTGAGTGTCTGTGTGGTTCGGTGGGGGGTATTACTTACTGCATGTGTTGAAGACAGCATGTGTGTAGGACTGTATAGGTGGATGAGTGTGTGTATGGGTGTGTTAGTGAGTGAATGACTGTCTCAATAGTGCCTTTATGAGTATCTACATATGTTTTAAACTAGTATATGTGAGTATTGGTGTATATAAGTGAGTATATGTGAGAGTGAGAGATTGGAAGAGTTCCTGTACAAATAAGTAGGTGTTTCTATAAGTGATTGTTTAACTTCTGTAGAAGTAAGTGTGGTAGTGTGTGTATAACTGTACATGCAAGTAAATGGATGTTTGATACTTTGTTTGCATGTGTGACTATGTGTGTGAGTAACTCTATGGATGAGTGGCGGTGTGTAACAGGATGTATAGGTGTATGAGTACATATGATGAGTGAGTACATGTATGAGTGACAGTATAGGGACTGTTGGTGAATGAGTGGATGTATGTGTAGATCTTGGAATTACTAAATAGGTGTGTTGTAAGTGGTATTGGTATGTCCATTGTTTTGAAAATGTTAGTTTCTATTTTTGAGTATGTGTAGCAAAGGTTATATTAGGGTGAGAGGAGGTCTGCCACTTTATCACAAGGATGATGTCATCAGTGATGTCATTAGTGATGTCATTTGAGATGTCATCAGTGATGTCATGAGTGATGTCACTGACCATGTCATGAGTGATGCAATATGTGACGTCATCAGCAGTGCATTGCGGGTGCGCGAGTTATAGTTAGCTGAACTAACTTTAACGGGGGAATTTCAATGGTTCTGTGCGAGTGAAATGTCCAACTAACTATAACGCCCCTGAAACCTATGGTTTTTTCAGTGAATTTCAAAGGTTTTTTAAATGCTAATTTGTAACTATAACGTGCCTGAAACCTATGTTTTTTTCAGTTAATTTCTAAGGTGTTTTAAATGCTAGTTTCAAACTATGCTTACAGAGTTAGGACATGTGAAGAAAGAAGAAAAACACACAGAAAGAAGAAAAAGAAATGCAGAAAGAAGCAACAGAAGTCCTCAAAGACGAAGAAAAGTGCAGGAAGAAGGAAGATATGCAGAAAGAACAAACAGAGGAGCAGAAAGAGACCTTGTTGCAAAATCATCCTGTACCCTCAAATTTTTCAGATGGGTACTGGTGGTAACTGACTCTGACTAACCAGTCCTAGAGCCAGTGCTATGCTAAAAGACACTTAGAATACGTTTAAAACACCTACATACACTAGGGAACACTATGCGTTGCGGTACCCCTGTTATTAGCATGACCTCCTCTGTAAGCCCCTAGTATATAATAGGGCAGGGGGATTAAAACGACCTCTTAAAACGCGCCACAGGGCACGTTTGCACACTGGTGAAGGGAGGGGGGGGGCTGAGCGGACGTGTGCAAACACGCCCTGTGGCCGTTTTAATTTGGCGGATAAAGTCCCCTTGAATCCTGAGTGTCCCTTGGGTACAACTAGCCCACCAGGTATCTCCAGTTAGCTCCACAGAGCTGCGTTCCAGAGAGATGTAAAAATGGGCACGGCCTGAACCACCTCTCTGCAACGCAGCGCAGTGGCGCTTACTGGAAGCACCTGGTGGACTAGTTGTCCCCCATGGGCCCTCAGGATTGAAGGGGAATTATTTCCCCAACTTAAACCGTGTCACAGGGCGTGTTTGCACACGTCACATCAGGCCAGTCCCCTCCCTTCACCACTGTGTAAACACGTCCTGTGGCCATTTTAAGTTGGGAGATTAAGTTCATTTGAATCCTGATGGTCCCTAGGGTCCAACTAGCCCACTAGGTACCTCCAGTAAGCGCCACAGAGCTGTGCTGCAGAGAGGTGTAAAAAGTGGCATGGCCTGGACCACCTCTCTGCAACGCAGCGCAGTGGTGCTTACTGGAAGCACCTGGTGGGCTAGTTAGCCCCCAGGGGCCCTCAGGATTGAAGGGAAATTATATCCCCAACTTAAAACACGCCATAGGGCGTGTTTGCACACGTCACCTCAGGCCCCGTCCCCTCCCTTCCCCACTGTGTAAACACGTCCTGTGGCCGTTTTAAATTGGGAGATTACGTCCTCTTGAATCCTGAGGGTCCCTAGGGGCAAATTACCCCACTAGGTACCTCCAGTAAGCGCCATTGCAAAGAGGTGTAAAAAGGGGCACGGCCTGCACCACCTCTCTGAAACGGCGCGCAGTGGCGCTTACTGGAAGCACCTGGTGGGCTAGTTGGCCCCCAGGGTCCCTCAGGATTGAAGGGGAATTATTTCCCCAACTTAAAACATGCCACAGGGTGTGTTTGAACACATCACCTCAGGCCCCGTCCCCTCTCTTCACCACTGTGTAAACGTGCCCTGTGGCCATTCTAAGTTGAGAGATTAAGTTCCCTTGAATCCTAAGGGTCCCTAGGCTCAAACTAGCCCACTAGGTACCTCCAGTAAGCGCTACAGAGCTGCGTTGCAGGGAGATGTAAAAAGGGGCGTTGCCTCTGTACACCTGTCTGCAACGCAGCTCCCTGGCGCATACTGGAGATACCTGTTGGGCTAGTTGACCCTCAGGGACCCTCAGTATTGAAAGAGAATTAATTCCCCAACTTACAACTCTCCACGGGTTATTTTTTTTTATTTAATAAAAACACAAGCCCCGGGTGTGGCAGTCCACGGGGCTGCGGGGGGGGGGCCGTGAGCCCCCCGCATATATTGTCTTAAAGCCCCGGGGTGGCGGTCCCCGGGGCTTGGGGGGCCTTTGAGCCCCCCACCCATTAATTTACATAGCCCCGGGAGTTGGTGGTCCCCGGGGCTGGGGGGTGCTGTGAGCCCCACCCCACATATTTTTATAAAGCTCCGGGGGTGGCGGTCCCCGGGGCTGGGGGGCCCCTCAGGGCCCCCCATTACAATTAAAATATTAACCCCCGGGACTTGGCGCACCCGGGGGGCTAAAAAGTAATGAAGCGCGGGAGCCCGTGCTTTGGATTTTTTTTTCTCGGTAGGATCCGCGCACCCTGCACGGATTAAGCCGATTTTGTAAAAACAAAAATGTTTTTTTGGACCCTGGGGGTCCTTGTGGGACCCCCTAAGCAGGCCTAGGGGGTCAGGGTGTGTCTACCCTGCCCCCTTTTTGCATTTTGCGCACTTGTTTTGCTGATTTCTTGTGCCTCGGTTCTACCAAGGCACAAGATGGCTGCCAACACTTCCTGGTTTGGAGTGTTGACAGCCAATTAGCATAAAGCTCGTGATTGGGAGGGTGCGCGGATCCAGCACGGCCATAGATATCAAAACTTTTTTCATTTTGAATTTTCAGGAACTACTGAACGGATTTACACCATTTAACAAAAAGGGTTGTTTCTGAACCAAGATCTACCTTTTTGCCAAATTTTGTGTAATTCCGTTCAGCAGTTCGGGCTGTAGCCGTGTCTAAAGTTTCCTATGGGAAATTGCATGGGGAAAACATGTTTTGGGATCCCCCTTTTTTCTCGGCCCCCGCTTGACGGATCACCCCGAAACTTTCAAGATAGGAGCGGACCGGAGCGGGCTTAAGTTTTGAAAATTTTGCGAAGATTCGTCAATCGGCGCCAAAGTTATTGTGAATAGAATGTTGCAAATTTCCTATGGAAAATAGGTCCTAACTATAACTATCTACAGGCGATAATATATTTTTTAACATTTCGAAAAACTGTATTTATTTATTCACGCCAAAAAGACAACATCAGAAAACAAATGAAGTATTTCTGCTGAGCCAAGTCACCATTGTATCGCATCTGGCGTTCGTGGGAAGATTTGAAGCACAGACGTATTTTAGTTGTAAAGAAGGTGCTTTATGTTATTTACGAATCAAGCATAAATGTGCATAAAATACTGTTGGAGAAAAAAGCAAAACAAACGATGCAGTCCCTTAAAGAGATCCTGCATGTACTGAAAGGAAACCAATGTTACAGTTAATATTTATTAAAGAAGAGACATGCCGATATTAGAAATTTGAATAACGTTTACGTTGTACAGAGCCTGTAGTGATAGTATTGAATAATTCAAGTGCTAGGACATGTAAAGCATTTCATGTATCAGCATTTCAAATTCAAGTCTTCTGATTGCTTTTTATAAACGGTGTCACATACCATCTCGAACTGCCGAACTTAAACTTGGGAAACCCATTTCAAGTTTTGGCATACCTTCACCATGCCACCCCAAACCAAGACAAGTAGACAAAGCGCGTCATTCGTGCAACGGGTGCAGCGCTGATTGAAAATATTTTAAAGTCTCTTCCAAATAAAAATAAAATAGATGTGGGTGTGCAGAGCAGTGCAGAACAAAAGAAGGGCGCAGCCGCCATACTTAAAGATAAAGCGCGGTGTTCCCTGCTGATCATGGGAACACAACGGACAACAGCCAAAGTTGCAACAACAGCAAAATAAATTTAAAAAGGGTGTACCAAAACGAAACACATGGCCAATAGTGAAAGGATCCATGTAGCAGGGCAGTCTCCAATGGCGGGGGGGGGGGAGCAAAACAACCAAAATGTAAACATTCACCAATGACAGCAAAGGAATTTCAAAAGTCAGAGGAAACAAACAATGAAAAGGGCTGGGCTTGTTCAAAGTCCATAGAGTAAATAACACATGTCTTAAAGAGAGTGCATGCGTGCTGCCAAGGCTTGACCTAAAAACAGCTTTCTCCTTAGAGGTAGTCTCATTCAAAAATGTCTCACCAGGTAACAATTATAGTGATAAATCATGTAATGTAACTAAATTATAAAAACAAATAAGGCACTAAGGGTAAAGTTATGCGATATGTATTTTCAAAAGATAAACAAAAAGATCTTCAAAGCAGCATCAAAGTTATTTAAACAGTGTTAGATAAAGTGCATGGTGAACACTTAGTGCTCGTGGGAGAATAGTGAAAGGTGCAAGTGAACCAAGTGAACATGGAAAGGAAAAAAACTGCACATGGACATTGAATTAACAAATATTTAGGCATGAATTAGTACTTGATTAGGTATAATTTGACAAAATCGTGGGATAAATATTCAATCTGTAAATTCACTGATGTATGTCGATGGCGTTTCAACCATCGTTACTTGGAGATCATCATCAGGACAGCTAGAACACAGAGATTAAATATTGCTGCCCATAGAGTAGAAGAAGAGTGGGAGTTTTAGTAGTGAGACATTGTTGAATGATACTACATTTCACACAGGTCTCAACTGGGTACACAAGTTCCTCCTGTTGTTTCATATCAATCAGGTCATGCATGCTTGAGAAAGTGCAAATAAATAAGACGGTAGCACAGATCATGTGAGAAGTTGGCCTGGCATATGCTGTCCACTAGTTATAGGGGACACCTTGCACCAGTCCAATTCGACTCTTATGGTGATAGGTTAAAGGCAACCTTTAAAGAAAGCTATCCTAGTGGTAGCTGTGGAGAGCAGCCTTCAGGCTAAGTCTTGAAGCAGTGTTAAGCTTATTGTTTTACCATAGATAACCTCTTGAATAACCAAATGAAAAAGTAGTCCACACAGGTATATATATAAAATATATGTATTTATTCTAAGAATAATCCCACTAGTCTCTTTATGAGGCTGGAGGTAAAGATACAATTCAAACAAGCATTGATAGTTACAATAAATAGCACTGGAATCATAGGGCCCCAGGGGGGGACCAAACCATATATCAAAAAAGTGGTATAAGAACCACAACAATTCTACAGACAATGCCTAGGGCATTTAGGGTCGCTGGCCCCTTGTGAAACCACCCAAGGTAGTGAGGAAGGGGACCCACGGGAGACGCGTGCAGTGGCAGAAGCTACTGTTGTGATCTCTATTAAAGCCTATGGAGAATGTCGCGGTTGAATTTTACAAGATTAAAAACACTTCTAGCAGGAGTTCAAGTTCAAGACTTTAGAGTTAAGCTTTTAAAGGGCCCACACCCACGAGAGTACCGAGGTACCACTGTTACCTGCCCCAGGGAAGCCGAGTGCATAGGTCGTTTTCGATGTCGGGTCGCGGGCTGATTTTCAATGGCAAAACGTGAAGAACTGCTGCTAGCAAGAAGCGTCGTCGATGTCGTGAAGATTGAAGATGTAGATCTTGAAGAGAAGGACCTGAAAGCAGAGGGGACAGAGTCTGGGTCACGGCACAGTGACCAGGGGGCTCAGGAGAAAGAGCCCTTCAATGTCGGGTGCTTCCTGGTGGAGG
Organism: Triturus cristatus; assembly: GCF_964204655.1. Classification (NCBI taxonomy): domain Eukaryota; kingdom Metazoa; phylum Chordata; class Amphibia; order Caudata; family Salamandridae; genus Triturus; species Triturus cristatus. Next base: position 1,114,325,628 of record NC_140591.1, on the reverse strand, counting down.
AAATGCAGCTTAGATCGTCAGCCACGGGGTCCAGGAGATGTCAAGGAAAGCCAACTTCTGGAGGGTGACTGTCCCATGAAGGATGAGGGTCGCTGCGGTGTTAGTGTCCGGATTGGATCCACTAAGTCTTGGCAACCGCAACCCACGCAAGAAACACAAAACAGCTACTGGTGCAGACCCACAAGGTCTGAGCAAGGTCTCCAGCAAGGAGACTAAAGAGCAGGCCTGGAGCAACCAGGGGAACTCTTGGAAGTGAAGATTGACCTCCGCTAGGGCCCACCAGTCGAGAGACAAGGGACCGCGGGAGGCAGCAATTTGGCGTGTGTAAAGATGCGCCCACGGGTCGCCGGAGCGAGCTAGGGCGTTGATCTTTGGCGCAGATGATGCTGAGAGGTTGGCTCAATAATGGGCCAAAGCACAACTTCCCCACTTGTCGGGGTCGGGTGCTGTGCAAGAGGTGGCCGGTGTCCTTGGGTATTGGGGATCTCGGCACCCACGGGGTCCATGGTGCTGAGCTTTGCTGTGCACACTCACTGGCTCTGGGATGCTTGGAAACCCACCTCAAGGTAAGAAAGAGTCGTCGATGTCCGTAGGAGCAGTGAGGTTCCAACTGGGTCACTTGCAGTGTTTCAGGTGCCTGCCAAGAAGGGGGGTAACTCCTTTATCCCAAGGGAGATTTCTTCCTTTAGCTGTGCGGCAGCAAGTCGAAGTTCAAGTCTGTGAAGTTCAAGAATAATCTGAGGCTCTGGGGACCCTGTATTCACCTTTATCCAAAGATTAGGGGAGTGTCCAGATCAGAGCCCACCAATGAGAGTTCAGGCGGGAAATGGTGGCTACACCCTCTCCCCTTTGTGTGTTTTCCCACCTGGGCAGGGAACAGGATGCCCCTGAACCAGTTTGAGGCGGTGTATGCAGAAGTAGGCACTGGAGAAGCCTACGTGCAAGTCTGAAAGACATCCTATGGTGCACCCACCCAGTTCCAATCCACATTGTCTGGGGAGGTGGGAGCACCTCCCTGCAACAAGATCCCTATTGTCCAGCTGCCGTGGCTGGAGTTCTGCCCAGCAACAGGCAGCCAGAGTCGTGTGGGTGGCGGGTAGCATCTATTTTGTACTACGTGTGCACTTTTAAATTGGTGTCTAAAATCTGCCGCTTTTACCATATCGCCCCTCTAGCAGGGGGGAATCATGCCCTCACTCCAATGGTTGGATTGGGGGTATGATTCCTACATGTTTGACATCAAACACGACATGGTTCTGTGCAGCCACTCTCAAGTTATCACACTATCGCGATTACTTATAATGCGGTTAAGAGTATACGGTATGGCTGCACTACAAACAACCCAGAAATAGTTTTACGAAGGTTGCAGAGGGGCCCTACTCAGGTAGGGGTTCCCCCTCACACATATCTCAGCACCCTGCCTTGTAGGATTAGCAAGGCCTGCCTTAGGGGTGACCTATGAGGATATATGTGTTGTATTAAGTGGGATACAGGATACCTATATCCCTGTAAGGGGTGCAAGCACCACCTTACCCAGACTACAGTAGTGGTCTGGTGGTGTCAGTTTGTATGGCTGTCCCAGGGGTGGCACAATAAGTGCTGCAGTCCCTGGTAGGCCTCTGAGGGACCCATGCCCGGGGTACCTAGGGTACCATCTACAAGGGGCTGACAGGGTGTCCTCAGTATCCAATTGGGATGTACCTAGGGTACTCACATCAGTTTAGAGAGGAAGCAGATAGGTTGGGGTCCTGGATAGCAGGATCCCAGCCAGACTAGTCAAAACCATTCAAATACCAGGCAAAACGTTGGGGGCAACCACATAGTCAGATTCCACCTTCCTACAGATCACATAACTCATTCAATACCCTTTGATGAGGGAATGTTCTTTTGAGTGATAACTGCGACAAGGCCAGAGTATGCACCCCCACTTTCCATGAGCCTTATCCAACAAACAGACTGTTGTCAGACCAGTGCAGGAAATGAATGGGATCCCACTGGATCCCGTTTGTAGTAGATACATCTTAGCCAGATCTAGGATCCAGGCGACCCAGTGAAATATTCTGAATTTGTCCTGGGGTCATTTTTCAACACCAGGCACAATTTAGCAGGTCCAGCACATTGCCTCCATTCCTATTTTCTCTTCCAGTTGGGTCTAAAACAAAGGCCTGATTTTAAAGAGCCATCAGCCTTTCTTTTGTTCAAGTAGCATGCTGGCTAGGAACCATCTAGAGCTTAATGCCTAGATGCCAATGCAATGGAGGAAAACTAAGACATACATTTCATAACTTCACAAGTACTTCAGAGAAACTTTGATTTGGAGGCAGGTTTCTGATTTCGGTTATTGCCCAACCCCATCAGAAAGAGATGTGCTTGCACTGTAAGAATGCTAGTTGTATCAGTAATTACACACTTAATTTAAATGTCACTTACTAATTTATTTTTTATAGCCCAACTCATCCCAGTGTAGGATGTTAGAATGCTTTGCATCACACACTAAGAGACAATAAATCATACAAGTGTGTAAATCATAGGAAGTGTTACAAAAGCCAATGAGGGTTTTAAGGTGTAGGAGTCACATACTGTCCATACTTTTAGATATTATATGTTAGGAGTGTATGGTTGAGATAAACAAAAAGTCGTGAGTTAAAATGTAACGCAGTGATTAGGTTTGTCTGTAATAACAAGATTTTATTACTCCCCAAGGAACCCTTCTTTTCAAACTTAGAATAACAAAAGATTGAGAAAACGCCAATAAGGAACTAAACCCACGACTTACAGTTTGCATGCATCTTCTTAATGCCGGATAATAGCTCGCTGTGCACAATAAACCCCTGTGCTATACTTTATGAGTCAGAACTGTGACTGGACAAACGGAGATCACTCTTAGACCTGCATTGACCCCCTGATTTATTTTACTGTTTTTATAATCTCCTGACAATTGGCTGGCACACAAAGATCTCTGCAACAGTAGTAGTGCTTTTAATGGGCAGGTACTATACGGCATTCAGCACATGCACTTCTTTATTTGGCAGGGATAGTACCAGCACTTTTCAGCATTGCTCCAATGCTTTTAATCAGTGAGGACCGACACTTCTCATCAGTAAACAGAGGTAGGTAATCTGAGACAAAGATTACCTTTCCTTCCATATTTCCATGTCAAGCTGTGAGCAGCAGGTGGCGTAATCCCATTAGATATTTTATATGCAGCCTCTTTGTGGCCAATCAAGTAAGCTAGAACAGATTTACTGTCGCATTTGACCTTGTTGGCAATTTCTTTGCAATAGTTTAAAAAAAAAAGTAAATGTTTAATTTGACTGTCAGACTCCGCTTTTCATGACTCCTCCCTACGTGACTCCCCCACCCTTTTTCTTTGCCACATTTTGACCCTAAATTTAGGGTTATTTGCAGTACATTTTTCCAGTTCTAGCACTGTGGCAGACTTTGGCTTCCACCTCATTCTCTGGGCAAGGTCTGTGCTCAGCAGCTCAGAAGATACAATCCAATCGAAAGAAATTCCCACTGCCCAAGCATGTTTATTTCGTATCATTCTGTAAAAGGCTCCTCTGTGCAGGTGCAGCAGAGATACAAATTAGTCCACAAATAGTTACAGGCTGCAAGTCCGGGGCTAATGCTTGATGTGTGTGCGCACGTGTCTTTTAATGTGTTTAGGTGTGAGAGAAAGTCAGCTTGCTGCTTTTTTGAGAGTGTGAGCATCTGTGGAGTGATAATATGTGTACAAGCGTCATTTGCTGTGAAACAACAGTTTGTGTGTTTGGTGTTAATCAAAAAACAGGTCTAGTGAAAGAAAGTGGAATTTAAGAAGGGGAATAACACCAGCAGGGGAACTAACACCAGCAGCACAGTGAACCCCATGTGAAAGGCAGCAGCAAGGACAGCAAACGTCAGCAGAAAGGAAGGTGAAAGGCAGCAACGAGGCTGTGAAACTCACGAGGTGAGAGTCGCCAATGAGGGGGCGAATGGCAGGGAAGAAGAACCACTCTCTCAGCGTAGTTATTCGGGAGTTTCATCTTTAGGAATGTGCAATCTGCCTCCTCCAATCAGAGAGCCCTATTTGACATTGCCACGGTGGGGGAAAGAAACTGAAGTAAACATATGAACTTCAGACATAGCAAAGAACAATGGAAGGGGAAAATCTTGCTGTGGAGTGCAACCCCGCCCATAGATTTTGCCCCCCCCCCCACCCCGCAGCGGTTGCACCCCACAGTTTGAAGACCCCTGCCTTATGCATTACTGGTTTCACTGCTTTCTTCAACACTCTATTGTGTTTGAATCCACAAAGCAACTCAAAACTTTTCTCAGACGGTTCAGGAAATTGTATCCACTATTTCTTCATCCTACCCCAACTGTAACACTAGCATCAATTTTTGGGATATATCGGGGTGCAGTAGTGCTTAATTTGTAAACTAATGAGTGCTGGTGCCAAAAATGCTGCTTAGAAGCCCGCAGCTGGTGCAGTCTAATGCTGGGCGTCCAATAGCAAGGCCTCGTAGTCCTGAGAACATTTTATGCCTCTTTAATCCACTGTCCGACATCTCAGCCCCTTTATCGCAACGCGCTCTTGCAGGTACCTGCTTTCTCTCTTGGTGATGGTTTTTCCGTCTTTCTCTTCCTTCTTTCCTGTTTTTGCGTTTCCCTCTCTCACTGTTGGCAAATGTTCAAGGCAGAAAAATAAGTGCCGGTCCCCAAAAATGAGTTCAAATTAAGCACTGGGGTTCAGCCTAATGACATGCTCTCTCTGATAAGGTGCAAACATCCTTAGGAAAGGTCACCGGCTCCTTGGAACCAAACCTTATCAGCTCAGGAATGCTTTAACTCTCCTGGTGCTGAAATTAACCAACAACACATCTGTTGTTCAGCTAAGTTAGACGGGCCAGAGGCCATTGGAGAAACTGAGAAAGGCCTTTTTGGTGCTAAGAATGTTTAGCTAGAGACTAGGAGGGAGGAGTAAGTTACCAAAGACTGATTTCATCATTCAATGCAATGAATTATATCATTCCATCACAGGGTTACAATTCTTTTTTATATTATGTTTGTTAATTACTTTCATTGCCACTTTTGTGTTTATTTTTATAGTTACCTCTATTTATAATAGTAAAATAACTTTATTTCGGCAACCAGTGCCATAAATGTTTTGCACAACATCACAATACATACAGTAACATAGAAATACAAACATACAGTAGCTCATAATAACATTAGAACTACCTACACAGAATGATTAGAGGATCTGCTGTGCTATTTAAACAAGCTCGGTGCTGGCTAGATTACATAATGTATACAATGCATAAAATACTAAATTTGACTAATTATGTCTAAAATAGGAAAAAACGCAAAATCGTAACCTCAGCCTCATATAGATCAACAGTAGACTGGTGGCAAAAAGATAAAGTGCATAGTGCTTTGGGCATTGCCCCAGTGTCAGCAGCAGCTCTATTTCTGATTTTGTTAGGCAAAAAGGGTATATGGGCTGAATTATCATGCCACTTAAGTCGTTAGGGCCTTCCTTCTGATAAACCACATCTTTCCCAAGAATTTGGCGGTAGCATAGGCAAATAACAGACTAGGGTCAGATCTAAGAATGCGCGGGCTGTTGCATGGTTACGTGTGTCCAGCAATCTACAGACTGCTTTTATCCACTGGGAGCCTGGGCGTGCATAAGCTGTGCAAGCAAACAGCACGTGTGCTCCAGTTTCTTTAGCTGCAATGCAGCCAGGGCATAGCATAGGAATGGATTGACTTGTTGACCATCTACTAATAAGTGCATTAAGAGGGAGAGAGCCTATCCTAAACTGGAAATAGAGCTTCCCATTCATTGGAACCATAATAATGTCTAAATAATGTTCTAATGCACTATCTGATTTCAAATCCAGAAACTCGCTGGTTAGCGGACCTCCGGAAGCAGCGTTGGACTCATTCTAAGCTACCCACTCTCAATAGCGAGCCTTCACTAGTCCTTTAGAGGGGAAAGATGTACTTGAGGCACAGTCCCAGGCCGCCTGTAATCCAAGCGAAGTCAGCAACTTTCTCACAGTGCTGATCCATGCTATCTTACTGGCACAGACACGGGACACGGGCTGCTTCTATACTTCTTAATTGCACCTCGTCTCGGCGCGAACTGAACTACGTCCCCAGACTCCTCCCCTTCCCTTTCCTGCCATGCCTGACCCTGGTGTAGAGATGAGGTGGTCTAGTGGTTATGAGGGTGGAGTGTAGTGGGAGGAGTAAGAGGAGGACTGCCCCGACAGGAAGAGGCGGAGCGGGGCATAGGAAGGGCAGTGAGAGTAGGGCCACGCTGGTGTAAGGACATAGAAATAAAGAGTCCTGAAGAAACCTATCGTGTCTGTCGTCATTGGCACAACGAAGACACGACAGCTGGCGACGAGGGTGGGATGGAGCTAAATGCTCTCCCAGAACACTGGCACGCTGACGAGACTGGCGAAGGACTGGACACGAGGAAACCAGCCGAAGCATCGTCACTCGCGGGACGCACCCGGAGCGTGTGAGAACCCAGCAGCGTGAGGAGCGAGATCGCGGAACGCGCCCTGCATTGGAAGAGGGCCGGCGCTCGAAGGATAGGAAAAAAAAAACGACGACGCTGACACGCGCGTCTTCAGGTTAGAGCAGCGTGAAGACTCTCTCACTCACCTGCCTGTTGTGAAGCCCTGAGTGAGACGGATGATGGGAGGAGGCCGCCTGAGCAGTGCGCAGTCTGGAAACGAATGAACCGAAAGCCCGGCAGCACGTGTGAAGTCCATGCACGCTATCCAGCCGGCGGCCATCTTGAAGTCAGGCGGGTCTCCAGACGTCCCATGCAAACAGACCCGAGCGGCCATTTTGAAGTCAGGCATCACTAAAATTTAAACAAGCACGAGCAAACGAAAAAAAAAAAAAAAAACGTGAACAAAGCACATAAGCATATAGACAATAAAGATTCCAAAAGAAATAACAGAGCCCCTACTGTGCTGAAGCAGAGTCCGCTTCACGTGACACACGATGTCGAACCATGGATCCCCAGCCCGATCCCCAGCCCGCCAAGAAGCGAAGCCGATCGTCATGGGACTGTCGCACCTGCGCCCTCCGGAGCCCCTAGTGCTCGTGGTCGGGAGCAGCATGGGCCCTCGCTGGGAGAAATGGATAGAAGACTTTGAGGACTATATCAAAGGCTCAAAGGTGATAGGGGACGAAGATCAACTGATCGCACTTCGAAACCTCGTGGGAAAGGACATCAGCAAGATGATAAAGGAACTCCCCGCTGCAGACGCGGGAACGTATGCCAGAGTGCGAGCAGCCCTGGATAGGAAGTTTGTGCATAAGAAGAATGTGGACTACGAACGGTACGTGTTCCAGAGAGCGCGACAGGAGAAAGACGAGGTCATGGGCTCGTATATAACGCGGTTACGGCGATTGGCGCGCCACTGCGAGTTCGAAGCTTTCTCGACGGACGATGCCATACGGCTGCGTGTGATTGACGGCTGTCAGTCAGAGACACTTCGCAGGAAATTACTGAAGAAGAGCCACACCTTAGATGAAATAGAAGAAATCACGAGGCTACACGATCAGACTGAGGAACAGGCCAAGACAATGGAGGCGGGACGCATGGAACGCAAGGAGCTAGCCTGTCAGGTACGCACCGAACGCCCCCGCCGGGGATCAAGAGAGCGGGAGCGACACGCCCGGCCGCCGTCGAGACACCGCCGCCCTGGCCATCGACGACCAGACTCGGGGAGGAGGAGCAGGCGTCAGGATCATGGGAAAAAGGCGCCACTGCGAAGGTGCTACCGATGCGGGTACGACTTCCCACACATCGGAGCATGCCCTGCCCTGGGGCAGCAGTGCCACAAGTGTGGCCGAAGCAATCACTTTGAGACCATGTGCGGGGAGTACCGCCGGGAAAAAGACAAAGATTCAACAAGGTTGCCAAGAGGCGAGACGCGCCGCCATCACGCACGAGCGGTACATGACCGTCGGAAGTCTTCATCCAAATCCTCCCAGTCCAGCAGGGAGTCACGGTCTTCAAGGTGGTCCAGAAGATCACCGTCTAGAGACTCTGAGTCACCATCAAGTGAACAAGAATATTCCGTGGAATATGCAAACATGATTGCCGATCCAGACCAGCTTAAAAAATACCCCCGACTGGACATCAGCGTAGGCACGCATCCCACGAAGTTTGTGATGGACAGTGGGGCATCCCTTAACTACATCCCCGTGACGGAGTATAAGAAGATGAACCCTCGGCCTCGGCTCAATCCAGCACATGTCCGTGTCTACACATGGATGTCCAGGAAGCCGCTCCCATGTCTTGGGAAGTTCTCAACGACACTGAGGCATCAAACAACATCTATTCCAGCCGTGATTCATGTCATCGAGGGGCCGGAAGCAGACTGTCTCCTCAGCTTACCAACAGCTGAACGGTTAAAACTGGTAGAGATACTTTACCGCGTCAACAGTGACAACGACACCATCCACAAATTCCCGAAGCTGTTCTCCGGGCTCGGCAAAATGAACAGAGGCCAGATTCGCCTCCACATAAATGACCAGGTCCGCCCAGTTGCCCAGCACCCTCGGAAAGTACCTTTCCACCTCCAGCAAGCGGTGGAGGATGAGCTACAAGACCTGCTGGATGCCGACATCATCGAACGGACAGAAGGCGCCACGCCGTGGGTATCTCCGGTAGTGATCGTACCGAAGAAAGGAACACCAGGGAAGGTCCGACTCTGTGTGGACATGCGGATGCCCAACACCGCCATTGAGAGAGAGCGTCATCCAGGACCCCATTTAAGCGACATGATAGCCGCCCTAAATGGGGCGAGGGTGTTTTCTAAACTGGACCTCAACAAAGGCTACCACCAGTTGGAACTCCACGAAAGCTCCCGATATATCACAACGTTTGCAACGCACCTAGGGCTGTTCAGATATAAGAGGCTAAACTTTGGCATCTCATCAGCCGCCGAGATATTTCAAGAAGCTATCAGACAAACAATCCATCACATCCCGAACACGCTGAACTACAGCGATGACATTTTAGTCTACGGGGCGAACATCCAAGTCCACGACACGGCCCTGGACAGAGTTTGCCATGCCCTCCTAGAAGCAAACCTCACGCTCAACAGAGAGAAGTGCGAGTTTCACCAGTCGCAACTGAAATTCTTTGGCCACATCTTTTCTGGAGCCGGAATGAAGCCAGACCCTGACAAGGTGAGCACTCTGAACAGCACCAGGAGTCCACTTGACGTCAGTGATGTACGGTCCTTTCTGGGCATGGCGAGCTACTGCTCAAGATACATTAAGGACTACGCCACACTCAGCCACCCCCTTCGCACACTGACCAAACAGGGACAAGTGTTTGAGTGGACGTCCGAATGCGAGCGAGCATTTCAAGACATAAAGAGGGCCGTGGGCACGGTGGAGAGCCTGGCGTACTTCAGCCCAGATCGTAAAACCGAAATAACCATGGACGCAAGCCCCGTCGGGCTGGGTGCCATCCTGGCCCAATACGACAAAGACACGGACCAACGACACATAGTGGCCCACGCCAGCCGGAGCCTTTCAGACACAGAGAAGGCCTACTCCCAACCTGAAAAGGAAAGCCTTGCGGTGGTGTGGGCGTGCGAACACTTCCACGTGTTTATCTACGGAAAACATTTCACCATGGTGACGGACCACCAAGCACTCGTCACCATCTATGGCAATCCACGGTCCAAAATGCCGCCCCGCATTGAACGGTGGGGACTCCGTCTGCAGGAATACACGTTCACCATTGTGCACAAGCCGGGGAAAGCGGCCAACCCAGCCGACTATATGTCGCGTCACCCTGAAGACTCACAGTGTCCCACACCGTCCATGGCAGACGAATACATCCACTTTGTAGTGGATCAGGCGCGGCCACCAGCGGTCCCCCTAGAGGCCATCCTGGACGCCACCCGGCAAGATACAATGTTGCAACAGGTGATTCGAAGAGTTCGAACAAACCGGTGGCGGCACGAAGACTCGGAGGACGAGAGCGGTGACACAACAAGGCGTCAGGAGTGGCAAGCATTCCGGAATGTGTGTGAGGAACTATCAGTTACAATGGACGGCCTGTTGTTACGGGATCACCGAATTGTCATTCCCCAGCAACTGAGGCAAGGAGTCGTCAACTTGGCACACGAAAGTCATCGAGGAGTGGTCACGACGAAAAGGGCCCTTCGTGAACGCGTCTGGTTCCCTTTCCTAGACAAAATGGTAGAGCACACTCTGAAAGACTGTCTGCAATGCCAAGTGGTAAGGCAAGGAGACCCGCCAGCCCCACTTCAGATGACGCCCCTACCGCCAGGAGTATGGCAAGAACTAGCAATGGATTTCTATGGCCCCATGCCGTCGGGCAAGTATGTGTTGGTCATAATAGATGAATACTCGCGATTCCCCATCGCCCGGTTTGTGACATCCACCAACGCGGCCGCCACGCTCACCATCCTGGATGAAGTTTTTGCAGCCTGGGGAATACCCACTGAGGTGAAAACGGACAATGGTCCTCCTTTCAACGGCCGGGAATTCAGTGACTTCATGACACTTATGAATGTGCGACACCGACGGATAACACCACTATGGCCGCAGGCCAACGGCACAGCTGAAAGGTTCATGGCCACCCTCAAAAAGACATTCCAGCAGGCCGCTCTGGACAAGAAAGACCCACAAGCGGCACTCAACGATGTACTCCGAGCGTACCGGACGACACCGCACGCCACCACAGGCAAATGTCCAGCCACACTCATGCTGGGACGCCCAGTCAGGACACGGATACCCACCTGGGAGGGAGCACTACGACCCATTTCCCCCAGCCGCGTCCATCGGGAAGTGGAAGCCACTGACAAAGCTCGCAAAGAAAGCATGAAGACGTATGCGGATGGCAGAAGACGAGCTCGTTCCCTCTCGTTCCACGAAGGAGATTGCGTGGTCGTCAAGCAGGAGCAATGCAAGAAGACGGATAGCAAATTCCGAGCGGAACCTCTGACAGTCATTCGACAGAAAGGCACCATGCTGACAACGGAGTCGGACAACAGGCGCGTAACCCGAAATGTGTCCCACTTTCAGAGGTGCAGTCCAGCTCTGCAAGAGACGCTTGAGTCGCGAATGACACCACCAAGAGTTCGACAGTCAGAAGCACGGAGCGAAGGCGACAGTCACCCGGGACAGGAACCCGGCGCCGGCGCTACTGTAGCGCTTGAAGGACGTACACTTAGACCACGACAAACAATCCGCCAGCCCAAGCGGCTGATTGAAGAGATGTAACTCTTTAGTGACTCACTTCATTTGCTAACAAAGGGGGAGATGTAGAGATGAGGTGGTCTAGTGGTTATGAGGGTGGAGTGTAGTGGGAGGAGTAAGAGGAGGACTGCCCCGACAGGAAGAGGCGGAGCGGGGCATAGGAAGGGCAGTGAGAGTAGGGCCACGCTGGTGTAAGGACATAGAAATAAAGAGTCCTGAAGAAACCTATCGTGTCTGTCGTCATTGGCACAACGAAGACACGACACCTGGGATATCATCAGGACAGGCATGGCGACATGACATCTCCCCCTTTTGTATATTAAACATTCATTGGTTTTCACACAGTGCTGATCCATGCTATCTTACAGGCACCAGCAAGAGAAATGACTTCTTGGGGTGCATTGGCATAGGACGACAACTCGGGGGTAGACCTAATTCTTCACCAAAACAACATAGGGCACAACATAGGTCTCTCTTGAGTCGACGTTCTGCCCATGTCAAGCTTTAGAGGATAAAGCAGGGTGCTTGGGGACAAAAGTACTAGAGACCTTAAGAACTTGTGCTCGGTTCTAGTCATATCCACAGAGTTGGCAAAGCCCCAGAGTGCATCCCTCCCTGCACTAGAATTGTGCATTATTTCTTAATAACGTCTTTATATAGTGTGCATTTCTTGTGGGTGACCATCCATAGTGATAAGAGTTTTGAAAATCACTAATACAACAAATAATTCTGTAGTCTCACAGGACGGAAACAGGGAGGGGGCACACTGCCTGCCATACCAGCACACCATTTGTCCAAGTGCTTTGGTGTTAATGCAGTGCTTGATGACACTTCAGTTGAAAGTCTAACACAGGACGGATTGCTGCCCTGAATGCTCCATCTGCAAGTAATGCATAGGTGGTTTGTGGGACAGTCCGTCAGATTCCCTGGCTCAGATTGATAAATTGGGATAAAGAGGGTTTAGGGCTTCCAAAACTGGTCTATATTTGCTTCCAAAATTGCAAAAACGTATTACTCCATCTTTTCTGTAACTGGAGTCACCTTCTTCAAGTTTGGATTATTTCTCAAAAGCTTCTCCTTAACACAAGCATTTTAAGTGCAGAACACTAATTGAGCACAAATTAACAATTCCATTAAATCACCTAAATCACGCATTTTCAGACGCACTATTATTTTTCTTTGTTTAAGAATAAAGAAATGTCTCTCCAAGACAAAATTGACGCTAATGCCAAAATATCCCTCCAGCATGTTCACAGTCATTTCACATGCATTCCCCAATGTCAGTTCCCCTACGCTGTCATGAGTTTCTGCTTTCAGTGCCCAGGTTATGTAGTAGTATACCTTCGTGTTTTGCAGGTGAAATATTTTCTACACCGACAGCAATTAAATCAGGCACATTTGCGACCGCAAAAATGTTTTTTTTTAATGTACAAACACGAAACTGCGATTCTACAGAATTGCAACTTAGGATTCCATTTCGGTATTTGGAAGGGGCGTGTTTAAGGCGTCCCACCCAAATATTACATTTGGTATGTATTCATGTTTTAAGACCGAATTCTGATTGCAAAACATTAATATTTTACCACCTCCTCAAAGGAGGGGGTAACCCATTTGCAAATGGGAAGGGGTTCACTAAGGGAACCCTTCCTCTTTGTGAATGTTGATAAAAACATTTTATAAGAGTAGCAAGTGGTCCTATGGACCACTGCCTACACTTAAAAAAATAAAACCTACACTTTTTTTTTAAAAACGCATCCCATTCTCCTGTCATTCTTAATGGGACAAAAATTGTGACCTGACTCATGAATATTCATGAGGTAGGTCGATTTGGGACCCACTGGAAACAGCTAATTAAAAAATAAAAGTTTTGTACTTTAAGAATAGTGATTACCAAATAGCGATTCGGAAAAATCAATATTTGGAAGTAGCTATTCTTAATGTTCGCACATCTGACCCAAATTGCCTATTTCCTTATTTTATGGTAAAAATGGATAGGGCAACACGTTAGGTGCGCATGGCAACAAGGGTAAAATGCATAAAAAAGATAATATTTCTATCTTGTGTTGTATTAGGCGTAGGTAATATGTGTTTTGCATTGTTGATCTGGTGTTGTCAATTCTTTTGATAAAAATGAGTAAACAGGGTTTTGAAAATACAATATTTTATCCACTTTTATTAGAATACATTTTTTGTATATGTTGGCGTAATTTGCAGCCTTGAGAAGGTCCCCTAGAGGACATAACTCATAGGCTGTGGATACCCAATTGTTTATAATGAAATAAGAAGGATAAAGGATTGGAACTAATATTCCTGACAGCCCGCTCTACTTCATCAAGGATGGGTACAGACACCAGTATCCTGTGCAAAGATGTCAAAGTCCTTGATGTTTTTTCCCAACAATATTTTACAACAGATATATCTATTTTAGTATTTGTAGGAAAAATAAATTAAACAACTGTACACTATCCATATTTTCAGTCAACCAAAATTATATGTGGGCAAAACGTTATAAGATTTTTTAACAACAAAAATTTTAATCTCTGAACAGGTTCATCTTCTCAGATCCTGATTGTAGGAAATTGGGTTACTGGTTGAGGGGGGATCAAACCCTACTCAAGCCGCAACCACAATTCTTATCACAATAGCACTAATACACAGTGGGCCCAGGGGGGAACCAAACTGTATACTAAATAAGTGGTATGAGAACCACGACAGTGTCGAGTGGACATAGAATCACTGGGACCCCAAGGAACCACCCAAGGTGAGTAAGTAGGCATGCCACGGAGGACGGATGCAGTGTGAGAACACAACTGTGTGCTCCGTACAACTCTATGGGAAAGTCGCAGTTGAAGTTTTAGAGTTTAAGGACCCTTCCCAGTGGACTTCGAAGAAACCTCGTGGAAGACAGAAGATTGGAGATCCACCCCACCCGTGGATACCGAGGTACCTGAGTTACCTATCTCAGGGAAGCTGGGTGCATAGGTCTGAAGTAACGTCGGAAACCGCCGTCAAACACAATGGTAGTCTTTGAAGAAAAGCCGCTGCTGGAAGGAAGAAAAGTGTCAGTTGGAAGCCAAAGGTGGATTCTTGTTGAAGAGTACCAGAAAGCAGAGGGCTATTATAGAAACAATTTCACTTATTAAAATGTACTTTCTCCTGGTGTTTTTGTTTGCTTTCTCTAATGTATTGATTAAAACACCTAAATCATTTTTTGAAACCATAGACACAGAAATTGGCGCTTTCATTTGGCAAAGGAAAAAAACGCGGGTAAGACTACCAATTCTCCAATTAACGCAGGAGAAAGGCGGGCTAGCGCTCCCATGGTTAAAATCATATTATCAAGTGGCTCTTGGCTGGCGTCTGCGTCCAAGACGTCATTATGCAATGATAATTACTACTTGAACAATATGCTAAAAATAGCTGAGATCAACCCCGATTCCTTTTTTACAGATCTCCACATTACCAAAAAGAACACGATATAAGACCCAGAATTGTGGTTGACTGCTTTAATCAAATTTGGTAAGAATAAAACTTCCCCATTTGCACCCACATATAAAACTCGACTCCTGTTCAGAGTTGGGGTTAAGACTCGGTCAGTCCCTCCTCTGCCGTTGGGCGACCCCATACAGCCCTTTTGGGTATAAGCTAAACAATGGATAAAATTTGTTGGGACTTTTTTATATCCTGTCTGTCAGGAGTTGGAAATTGGTACAGAGTTTTACCTCAGAACTCAGGTCCGCAGTTATTATCTGACCACATAAGCAAAATAGACTCCGCCACTGGCTGCAAACTAACTTTACCGCAATGGTATTAGTACAATCGGAATAGCAGGAAAGTCATTCCCACAGCTAACTTCAAGAGAATGTTTTTTTACTGCAAATGGATGATTTATTATACACCAGATACAATCAAGAAGATGTATGGTGGGGCGGAAGCGATGTGTTTTAGATGCAGGTTGGATCCTGGGGATTGGCTCCATATGATATTTACTTGTCCTAGATTTTTACGTTTTGGACCAACATTTTTAATGAAATGGGGAACCGGATGGGGCAAGAAATCACTCCTGATCAGCTTGGAGCCCTGTTTGGTATTCCATCTGGGTCGAATTATCTCTCCATCGGGCAAAACCAGCCTTGTTTTATAGCTAATATAGTGGCAACGTCACTTAGTTTAGCAAATTGGAAATCGGTAGCTATTCCAACTGCGGTTCAGTGGCATTAACAAAATGTGTAAGGTTAAAAACCAGGAAAGCTTATATGCAAAAAGACTGGGTGCAAATAAGAGGTTTAAGAACATTTAGCAGAACTGGGAAAACGGTGATAACAGGGAAACCTGAGGGTCTTTTGGATAATTGTGAAACATAAGTAAGGGCTTTTTATAATAAGTGCTAATACCAATGGTATTATTTGTATGAATATAGATTCTTGGAGAATTGTCAATATATTAATTATTATTTTGATATAAGATCAAATGTTTTTGCTGCATTTTGAAAAATAAAACCTTTTTTTAAAAAAAAGAAGCTTTTGTTAGGCGCATCAGCTTCCTATTCTGTCCCAATGCTAAAAATGCCGCCAAGTGAAAGTCGGGAGCTAGCTGGAGAAAAGCGTGATTTTGAGTTTCTCGCGGGAAATAGTGACAGAAGAAGCATGACGCAGTTCATCACTTTCATGGAGTGACTACGACATAAAGCGGAGCTTCATGGGAATGACTTTTAATAAACATATCTCAGTGACCTCACTTGGACGATGTCTATAATGTTTGAAACTAGAGTGAGATTTAAAAAGAACCTTCTGGAAGTGCTTTGGTATATACACAGTATGTCCTTCACTAACGTACAAAGATGCGCCCTAGTGAAAATTCAGCCTTGGGAATCATTCTCTGTATGCGCTAGTACAACAAATGTATGTAATATTATGAGCTTGTTTAATAAAAAGATTTATCAAAAAAGAAAAAGAAAATTCAGCCTTGGATGGTTACACGCAGGGCCCCAGATGTGCACACATCATTGCTGCATTCACACTTCAGAGTTTCTACCGGTGCAGCCTGGTAAATGACCTCACCAGGCACATGCACTAATATTTACCCTGTGCCGTCCTAAGATGTGACATGAGCGTGACGCTTGGTACATGTTGACTTATGTGAAGATTGTGCACCTCTGGGAGGCTCCCGGCATCTTTCCGATGCTACTGGAATATCTTTCTGAGGTGTATTTGCAGAAGAGCATCTCTAGGTTGCCCAAGGCACCTGCAGATTTACACCTCTGCAAACCCTACTAAAGAACAATAAACTAACAAGGCCTAGGCTTGGGACATCCAATGCAGCTCCCAAAATGCCCGGAGGAAATTGTGGTGAATATGAACATTTGCAAACCATAAAGCTGGTTTTGTAAATATTTTAACACTTGTGTTACCTCTCTGTTAAACATCTTGAAGTGTTATCCTAATTGCTGGATTCATTAATAGTTGTTCCTCATTGTATTAAGTGATCAAATACATAGGATCGGGCTCTGTTGTATGTACTACCACAGTCCACTACATGAGTACTACTGTACCTCATGGATACATTTGAATATTTAAACAGATTTGCATGTTTTGTAACAAATAAGCTGCATGTAGGCAAGACCAGAGCACTATGACTAATTTCCCTGTTGTTTAAAATGTAAAGACTTGTGCTGGACTTGGCCCTTCATGCGGGGTCATCCCCAGACTTTTTGCCTTCTTCCTCATATTTTTGCTGAATTGGTTTTTGCTGGCCTTAGGACTCTGTTGCACTTTACCACTGCTAACCAGTGCTAAAGTGCTTGTGCTCTCTGCTTAAAACATGGTAACACTGGTTTTTACGCAGTTGACATATTTGATTTCCTCGTACATCACTGCTCTTCCATCATTCACAGCGCCGAGACACCCCAGGGTATTTGTGCGCTATATAAATTGCATAAATAAATAAATAAAGTAGCACTACCTGTGCCCACGACCTGTAAATGTAATGCTACTAGTGTGCCTGAAGCAATGATTGTGCCACCCACTTAATTAGCACTTTAAACATGTCTCGGGGTTGACATTGCAGGCTGTGTGTGTGCAGTTTTAAACTGCCATTTCGACCTGGCAAAGTAAACCTTTTGCGTGACCAAACTTTTCTTTTTACTGCATATAAGTCACCCGTAGGGTCCGTCCTAGATAGCCGAGAGGGCAGGGTGCGATGTATTTAAAAATCAGGACATGTACTTTTATGTTTTACATGTTCTGGTAGCGAAAATCTCTTTTTTCACTACCTCTCCCATTGGATAACATTGGAATTACCTTATTACATATTATAAGTGCAACTTCCAAATGGGAATAGGTGACCCCTTCATGTTTGGTGTCTCTTGAATTGGAATTTAAAATCCTAACTTGTGGTAAAGTCAGATTTTCAGTTACAATTTTAAAAAGCCACTTTTAGAAAGTTTGCATTTTCCTGCCTTAGCCATTTAGTGCCTGTAGTCTGTAGGTGGGTCACATGACTGAGAGCAGATGACAGTTGAACTTTGTGTATTCCTCCTAGACAACCACACACAGTAGGGAGCTTAGGTGTGCCTGTATGAGCCATCACTGGCAGGATGGGAGGGAGGAGCTGGACACACTTACATTTACACTTGAATAGGCTGTGTCCTGCCTCCACAAAAAAGGGCTGCATAACCCCTGTAGTTAGTCTGGAGCCAGGGCAGGGAAGGCAGGATGCCTGGGGACTTCAAAGTAAACCTCTAGAAGCTTCTCCCTGACTTCAATGGCACAACTGTGTATAAATACTGGACCTCAGACACCAACTTTTCACTACACTTCTAGGCCTGTGGATACTGATAGAGCATCATGATGTTCTAAAAATTGTAGGGGTGCATCATAATCATGGATAGTCCGCACCCGCATATATTTTTGTGTTGAACTAAACCTGTTTATTAGAAATGTCAAGGTAATAACAAGATGTGTACAATTATTGGTAGAATATTAGTTCATGTTAGTTGAGAAAGGAAAACAACATTTAAAATGTAACTGCTTATTACAAATGCCTAATGAATTAGTTTGTGTGTAATGTAATGCCTTTGATTTAAACGTGCATCATATTAAAGTCTGCACGTGTAGGTATGATTATTTATGTGTTGAATTAAAGTATAGTGCTTATAGATGCAACGTTTATTATTGCGTGTAATTCTTGATGTGCAAAGGCCTAAATGAATGTTCACAACTTCTATGAGATGCCTATTCGTATTTCTTATGTTAGCTGAATTATGTAGGCCGAAGTGTACTTTCCCTGGAAAAGCTCTCATTGAAGGTAGTCAGCGAATTTCATGTGCATGGAAGGGTTTTCTCGTTCTCATGCTTTTGTTGCAGGTGCAAGGACACCGTCTTCGTTAATTAGACAGATGCCTTTTGTTTTAGGAGTTAGATATGGAGGAGAGCTGAAACACTGTATCCTGGAATGCCAATAATTGGAAGAAACCTGGGACCCAAGGACGTATTAACCGTTGTTGGACAAAGTACAAGTTTTGGTGGAAAATCACCTACGAGAGGTGCTTCGCCAGAGGAGGTGTTACAGAGGCGTGTCCTCTATATGGTGAATTTTGTATTAGGGAAAGTGCCCGAGGGGGGAGAGGCAGATAGATTGCAGAGAGAGCAGATGGAGCAGGGAGCCTTTAGGAGATAGAAGGGAAAGATCGATATTGAGGAAGGAGACTTAGAACAAATCTGTAGCTTTGGCTACTGACCCTTACAGCGTGAGTGTACTTCTTAGGAAGTCTTCACGAGCTGACACCTTTTCTTGATCTTGTCTGGGAAATGCTAAGTAGGGATGTCACCTTAGTGATATTGTAGGGACAGATTAATGGATTTCTGATGTCGGAGCAGTTTTTGCTTGTCTAATATTTTTAGAGCTTTTTATTCTTTTTATGCTTCACCGAATTAGACTTGTGCATAGGATAAATTTTGTATTAGTGCCTATGTATTTCTTTAACCTCGTCATGAGGTGCTTGTATGTTCAGTTATTTTTGGCTTTGTAATAAATTTCCCAAAACTTAATTCGAAGTCAGTGATCCTTCAGGGTCTGGATAGATTGCTACATTAGCTTAACTTGAATGAATTGGTTTTCTCCCCTTTACACTTCACAGCAGGTAAAAAGGTCCAGTTGGCCGAGGATTCTTAAAAGTGGTAAGATGCAAAAAGGTAAGATAAGAATCCGGCATTATCAGTTGGTAGCAGAGTAGGATGGTTATCTCTGTAGTAAGGGGAGAAGTAGGGAAGGGTAGATACTGATCCTGTCGAGCCAAAGTGATGGTGATCCAGTGGACCGTGAGTGGAGGACGACGGAGGCTGATGAAAGCCGGCAGAGAGTAATGGTGCAGCTGAAGCAGCAGTTGGTGGGAGAGTGAGTATGAACAGGGATACACGCCTGTTAGATTGCGGTGTTGTTTTGATTGTGTGATGTCTTGCGGAGTTGGTATGAGAGTTAAGTGATTGTTAGTTTCGGACTGTGAGTGCGCGCAGTCCATGAGATTTGATTTTGATATCCCGGGATAAGAGATTGTGCTGTAGAAGACACCCAGAGTTGAAATTTTCTGACCAGGGATGGTGGGAGTCATGAGACTGACCCACCGGAGATAGGGAAATGTGTGTGTGAGTACGTGAGAAACCGACGCAGGTCGTGCGTTGCTGTATGTGGATTATCAAGTGTTTGGATCCTATCAATTAAGTACATGACTGTCCGGCCATTCATGGGCAGATAGTCTGAGGCATTTGTCTGGTCGTTTCACGGACAGACGATTGCCAGAGTTGAGGTCGACAATTTCGTGAGATTGTT
Source organism: Triturus cristatus (assembly GCF_964204655.1). Lineage (NCBI taxonomy): Eukaryota > Metazoa > Chordata > Amphibia > Caudata > Salamandridae > Triturus > Triturus cristatus. The sequence continues at coordinate 1,114,305,537 of NC_140591.1, read as the reverse complement.
CGGTCGTTTGGTGGACAAAGAGTTATTTCAGAGTAAGAAAGAGACGCGTGAGTGTACGAGAGACGAATTGTAAAGGAGGGGAACTGCTGCATGCGGAGGATGAGTGACGTCAGAGGGTGCCGTGCTGAGATAGGTCAGTTGGTGTGAAGCCGCGCTGGGATTGGTGGATTGATATCAGGAAGTAGAACGAAACGCTGTGTGTAATGAAGCTGATTTAAGTAGATTTCATCATGAAATTTTTTAAAGTCTTATGAGATATGTGTAGAGGAGATAGAAGAGTGGTTACTCGGGGAGGAGAAGAAGCCACTTCCGAGGATTCCCCAGCTCATTACATGGCTACGAATGTGGGATTGCATACTATAATTTGGCTCGAAAACTGGCATAAAATGAATGAAAAGGAGGGTGAATTGGCTTTTCTGCGTTATGGTACTTTCAGATTGGAAGTGTTATACCAATTCAAATCTGTGATGTCTTCATTGTGACCCCTACCTAGACCGACACAGTTTGAGGTGCTACATGCATGGATGAGAGCAGCGCATGACAGGAAAAGAGAACGAAGTCAAGAAAGGGTGAATAAGTCAATTACGGCATTTCAAGATGCGAGGTGAGACGCATTGGAGAAAAGATGGAGGGTGGAAACTATTGAGGGGGATAGGCTATTCCAGTTGATGGTGAAGGTAGGAGATACCCAGAAGAAGAGTGGTGAGGATGATGATAGTGACACAGATGACAGCTTGTTAGATAGGCTACTATCAGAAAGACCACCCCCATATAACCCTGACACAGAAGAGGGAAAATCAGCACCAACAGAGGGAACTGGAGAACTGCAGATTCAACCTAGTGCGAGAGTAGTCGGGAGGATCTCAACAGGAACAGAAGGGATGAGAACATAGACACCAACAAGTACCGAAGCTAATGGAGTTACAGGCGTTACACGGTTACCGGATGCTCTTACAGTTCCGGTTACCATTGACCCCACAGTGTCAGTATATGACCCAGATCAAGTAAGTGAGGGATGTCTGACGCAGTCAGCAGGAAGGGAGGGGACTAACATTGGAGGGAATGACATTGTGAGTGGAATAGCTCACCTTCCGAGACCCATAGAATCAAGTACGCCATTGCCAGCCACTGCAGACTCCTCTAGAGGACCAATGGGACCTAGAACAGTTAGGCCAGGGTCTTTGGCAAAGTCAAGATCAGATATAAGAATATGGGAACCCCCAGTGAGGAACCAGAATGATAGAATGGCAGAAGATTGGGATCGTGGAAACTCAGGAAGCAGACCAGTCCTTAGGAATATAGTAGAAGGAAATCGATGTGGAGATCACAATAGTGAAAATGAAGAATCTAGTGGAGCATCTAGTAGAGGGACCCTGAAAGTTGCTATAAGAGCAAACATGTTGGATGTGGTGAGATTGAAAGCTGAAGTAGATGAAATAATTAGTGGGAACTTGCCTTTGGAAAGAGTGGAACTTTATGAACCAGACGAGTTACTGTTTATAGCAAAGGATGTAACTCGGAAGGCAAGGTCGACACATGAGAAACGGACAGAACTGGCAAAAAGGTATGAGGTGGACTTCACCAAAACAAAAATGTTACAGGGAAGTCATTGATTGCAGTACAGTGACCAGGAACTGGAAGAGAAGAGAGTCATAGGGTTAAAAGCTCACATTCGAGGACTGATTATAGGGATACGTGTATGGAGCATGCTCGACAAGTGGGAGGAAAGATGGTCCAAAAAGAAGAGCACCAAAAAGAATGTAGGAGAGACACCGCCTCCAGGAGTGGGGATAAAAGGAGTTGAGAATTATCCTTTGCGAGAGGTACAGAATGGAGGGTATGTGCATGTGCCTTGGAGTAGAGGAGATTTGGCAGCATTTACGAATGAATTTCCTTGGCTGAGGGAGAAGCCCGTCGAATGGTACAAGCAAGTTGATCATTTTGTTAAAATCTCGAAAGTGTTGTGGGTTGACTTGAATACATTGTTTGACATTGCAGTACTGAGTGATTTGTGGGCAGCTTGTAAAGTTGCAGTTGATTGACCAACTTCCGAACCAGACAGGGATTGTGTTACCAATGGTCCTTCACCTATTGTCATGAAAAAGTTTGAACAGGCAATTACATGGTTGAAATCCAAAATCTCTCCACAAGATATTGATTGGGTTAAGATAGATCGAACCGTCCAGGAACCGAAGGAGTCCGTCCATGAATACTATGAAAGGCTCCTACAAGCCTTTAAGCAGTACAGTGGGCTAGACACATTAGACCCCAAAGATATGGGACAGTTTGTTTCCAAGTTCGTTTTGGGTCTGAGACCAGAGGTTAGCTTCATGATTGAGCAACACCTGATCTGCTGGCAGAACAAGTCAGTGGATGAAATACTGCGGTACGCCAGGTATTGCAGCGACGAGGTGGACTTGAAACATAAGAGGCTTAAGGATAAGCTGATGCTGGTCCAAATGCAAACCGCTGACAGGAAGCTTCAGACACAGCCAAGTGGAGGGACGCTAGGAAGAAGACATGGAAACAATCAGGGAGGGACCCGGAATGTGCAGGGTCAAGGGAAAGGGAAACCTGTAGACCTCAAGACAGGGATGAATGTGGCAACAATGAAAAAGACCACTGCATGTCACCTTTGTCATAAGATCGGGCATTGGAAGTGTGAGTGTAGATGGAATCCAGCAAACCAGGTGCAACAAGAAGCAGAAATAGTGCAGGTACCTGAGGTTGTGAATACAGTAACAAGACCTAGATCTATGCAAGGGGGTATGATGACCTGCAGGTGCAAGTTCCGCAACCTCCGAGAATTCCACAGGGAAATCGAACGTACCAGCAGATGCCCCTTTTCGAGAACTTTGACGAGTACAGTTCAGACCCGTTGAAATGACGGTGCCTGAGAGGGGAGGAAGACTGCACTCTTGGGGAAGTCTTAGAGGTAGACCAGAGGGGACCGTTTGGAGAGGCGGATGTTGACGGCCACCCCACCACCTTTTTGGTTGACACTGGTGCTACCCGTACTACTGTAAGATCTGCAGTAGTTCCCAACCTACCCCTCTTGGGACAATCGATCCAAGTTGTAGGAGTGGCAAATAAGAAAATGACTAACCCATTGACTGAGCCGATTCCTGTGAGAATAGGAACCTTCCAAGATCGACACCAGTTTGTGGTGTGCGACTCAAGTCCAGTCTGCTTGCTAGGACGAGATCTTTTGTGTAAGCTAAACTGCACCATCTATTGCACACCTAAGGGAGTGGAAGTACAGACAAAGGACAGCATTTGTGCATAGAAATGTATCCTGTGTTGAAAGTGGAAGAGCTTCCACTTGATTTAAGAGACTCTGTTTCATTGGATGTGTGGGATTTCACGGGAGAAGGAATTGGATTGATTAAAGGTGTTGAGCCAGTTAAGATCCAGATTAAGCAGAATGTTGAGTTTCCAAGGATGCCCCAGTATAATCTGTCGCCGGACACGATTGCAGGGATCAAACCTGTAATTGATTCCATGATTAAGCAGGGAATCCTGAAGGAGATAATAGGCAGTCCATGCAAATCACCCATTATGGGACTACATAAACCAAGTGGGAATTTCAGAATCGTGCAAGACCTGCAAAAGGTCAACACGATTATAGTTCCATGTTGTCCAGTGGAACCAAATCCATCAGTGATATTATTCCAGATTCCATGCGAGGCAGAGTGGTTTACTGTGATTGACCTGCGTCAAGCATTCTTTTCGATACCTCTCCACGAGGAATGCCAATATTTATTTGCTTTCCAGCTGGAAGACCGTGTGTTAACATGGTGTCGTATCCCTCAAGGGTATACTGAGAGTCCACCGATCTTTAATCAGATCTTGAAAAAGAACCTTGAGAGTCTTGTATTGCCGGAGAATTCCGTTCTCGTGCAGTACATTGACGATCTCCTTATCGCGTCAGAAACGGAGGATGCTTGCAGGGTTGACACGATTGCGCTACTGAATCATTTGGCGGAGAACGGACACAAGGTGTCCCCAAATAGGTTGCACTATTGTCTGAGTGAGGTACAGTACTTGGGTCATCGAATTGAGAAAGGCAAGAGAAAGGTGTCACCAGATCGAATTGAAGCGATCATGAATATGGCTGTACCTACAATTCAGAGGGAAGTCACAGTGTTCTTGGGAATGGTTGGCTACTGTCGCCAGTGGATTCCCAATTTCTCTCTGAAGGCGAAGCCTTTGCAAAGGCTGACGCACAAGGATGTGAGCGATCCGGTACCATGGGACCACAACTGTTTGGTGTCATTCTTGGAGTTGAGAGAGGGCATGTGTCGTGCTCCAGCTCTGGGAATGCCTAATTACAACAAGCCCTTTTCATTGTTCTGTTGTTAGTGAGAAGGTTATGCATTGTCAGTCTGGACTCAGAGTCATGGAGGTGTCCGTAGACCAGTTGCCTATTTCTCAGCTACTTTAGATCCAGTAGCTTCAGCGTTGCCCGGATGTCTCAATTCCGTTGCTGCAACAGGTGTCAGCATTGAAAGATGTGAAAGCCTTGTCATGTTTCACCCTTTGATAGTTTATGTTACACACTCTGTTGAACTGTTGATGACGAGGACTAAAACACAGCACCTAACAAACAATAGATTCACACGCTACGAGCAAGTCATACTTGCCTCGGAGAATGTGACTCTGCGAAGGTGTTCTGTTTTAAATCCTGCTACACTGATGCCTTTGCCGAATGCAGATGATGAAGATTGTGAAGACCATGACTGTCTCAATGTGACTGAACTTTGCACCAAACCGAGACCTGACATTGTCGATGAACCTCTGCCTGATCCTGATGAAGTTTTCTTTGTCGACGATTCATGTTTAGGAGACAATGTTGGTCAGTTGACAGCAGAGTTTGCTGTGTGTACCATTACGGGAGTGGTTGAAGCTGCTTATCTAGAAGGAGTATATTCACACAGCTGGCCGAAATCATTGGCTTGACTCGCGCCTGTTTGGCAGCTGTTCAGTGCCGAATCACAATCTACACCGACAGCCAGTATGGGTTCGGTGTGGTTCATGATTTCAGACAGCTATGGTCACAGAGGGGGTACATGACATCATCTGGATCTCCCATTAGGAACGGGGAATATGTGCGACAATTGCTGGAGGCTTTGCAACGTCCCAAGGAAATTGCTGTAGTGAAATGTGCAGCGGATGGGAAGGGGACTGATTTTGTTTCTCTCTGCAATAAGTATGCAATGAAGTTGCATGCTTTTGTGCTGAGCAAGGGTGTATTTTTACTGGTGATTACACAAGAGAGAGCCAAGAGAGAACCAAGCTCAACATGATATTAGCCATAGCAGACAATTGGGATGAGCTCAAGCGCCTGCAGAAAGAGGCTTCAGAGCAGGAAAAGGAAGTATGGATTAGGTCAGGATGTGAGAAAGGGGATATTGACATCTGGGTTTCAAGTGATGGTCGAGCAGTGTTACCAGATGACTTGTTGAGTCCGACGGCAAGGCAGATTCATGGTGCCGTGCACCTTGGAAGAGATGCAATGGTGCGAGTGTTCAGACAGATGTGGTACAATCCACGATTTTGTGAGGTTGCTGAGGCAGTGTGCCAGAGGTGTGTTACTTGTCAACAGATGAATACTGGAAAAAGACTGTGGTTACACTAAGTCACATTGGGAGGTCGGGAGGACATTTCAATAGGATGCAGTTGGATTTTATTGAGATGCCTAAGTGCAATGGATTGAGGTACATTCTAGTGGTAGTGTGTGTTTTTTCACAGTGGGTGGAAGCTTACCCAACACGAAGGTGTGACACCCTCACAGTAGCAAAGCTGCTATCGAGGGAGCTGATTCCTAGGTTCGGTTTTCCAACCTCTTTGGAGTCGGATAGAGGAGCGCACTTCCACAGCGAGATCATGAAGTTGCTTTGTGCTGGCTTTAATGTTGAACAGAGACTCCATTGTAGCTATCGACCAGAGGCTTCTGGGATAGTGGAGCAGATTATTGGAACTTTGAAAGCACGGATGGCGAAGGTGTGTTCATCTACATCTTTCAATTGGCCTGATGCATTGCCTTTGGTGTTGATGAGTGTTTGCAGTGTCCCAGATAGAAGAACCGGTCTTTCCCCGCATGAGATCCTGATGGGGAGGGTGATGCGATTGCCAGCAGTACCGTCTACAGCTTTGATAAACATCACTGATGACTTAATCCTTGATTACTGCAAAGGACTAGCTGATGTGGTCCGTTCTGTGTCTCAGCAGGTGCAAGCTGCTGCTGTTCCAGCCTCAAGTGACCTGTGCCACAATCTGTGCCCAGAAGATTGGGTACTTGTTCGCAAACACGTGAGGAAGAGCTGCCTGGATGCTCGGTGGCGAGGCCCTTACCAGGTGATACTGGTAACGAACACAGCAATGAAGTGCGGTGGGTTGCCAAACTGGGTACATGCTTCCCACACCCGCAGAGTTTCAGCACCCTTGGAAGAAACATCTCCTCTCACAAATGAAAATTCAGCTGTGGTGGCAGAGCCAAGAGAGGGGACAAGTCAAGCTGTGAGGGTTGCTGAAGAAGCTGGTTGCTCACCAGACCAGGCTGAGGAAGGTTACGCTATACACTTTGACATCTCTTTTCAATGTTATGTTTTCCGAAGGGCTTTTTCCTAAATCATGGAAAATGGCCTCGGTGCTACCGCTCTTGAAAAAACCCAGCTTGGATACTAAAGATCCAAGCAGTTTTCGCCCCATTTCACGCCTTCCTCTGCCCTCTAAATTGGTGGAAAAATACATGAACACTAAATTGAGTGCTTATTTATGTGAGGCCAATGCCTTGGATCCCACCCAATTTGGGTTCAGAGAGGGGCATAGCACCGAAACTGCACTTCTTAAATCTACGGAAGAGATTAGGAGAGGGTTGGACCGGGGAGGTAAGGCGGTGCTGACCTTGCTTGATCTCTCCGCTGCCTTCGATACGGTCCACCATGGAGTGTTGATGGACCATTTGTCGGCCTGCGGAGTAAGGGATAAAGCTTGGACTCTCCTTAAATCCTTCCTTTCTGACAGATGTCAGACAGTTGCTTTGGGCGAGTTTGTCTCCAAACCTTTCTCCCTCCCATGTGGGGTTCCGCAGGGATCCTCCCTGAGCCCCACGCTTTTCAATGTCTACGTATCTCCTTTGGCTCCTCTGATTGAGTCTTTCGGCTTTTGTTTAACTTCATACGCCGATGATACTCAAATTGTAATTTCTTTGCAACCAGGGCAGGAGAAGGTGTCGGGGGGAAAGCTACATGATTGTATGGGAGCAGTAGGAGGCTGGATGACGCAAAACTGTTTAAAGCTTAATGCTGGTAAGACAGAGGTGATTTTATTTGGCAATAATGCTAATCGTTGGACTCCTAGTTGGTGGCCAGAGACTATGGGGATGCTTCCAGTTCCTTCCAGAAAAGTTAAGAACTTGGGTGTAGTACTGGACGAACATCTCACTATGCGTGACCAAGTGAATGCCGTGGTCTCTGCCACATCCTATATCCTTAGGATTTTAAGGAAGGTTCTACCTCTGTTGCCGGCAGACTGTAAGCGTACAGTGGTTACGGCCTTGATTATGTCACGACTTGACTACTGTAACAGCCTTTATCTGAACATGCAGGAGCGCAATCTTCGAAAACTTCAAATGCTCCAGACCTCAGCAGCTAGGCTGCTCACGGGAACTTAGAAATTTGCCTCTATTTCTGGCTGAATAAAAAAGCTTCACTGGTTGCCGGTAAAGAAGCAAATTCTTTTTAAATCTCTTTGCTTAGTTATCCAAGCCCTTCAGGACACAGGTCCACTTCATCTGAAACAACAATTTCAGTGGTATGTGCCAGGAAGATCGCTACGCTCTCTAGGAGCAAAACTAATTGTACTTCCCATCATAAGGAGAGCTAGATGGGGTGGTAGAAGTTTTGTCGCGGGGCAGCCAAGGCCTGGAATGAGCTTCCTTTTAGTTTGAGAAATTCTAAGGATCTACTGTCATTTAGGAAAGCGCTCAAAACATGGCTCTTCTTATTTTCTGTCTGAATCGGTTGTTGGGAGGACTGCAACAAGCACCGGGACACCCTAGGGTAGTTGTGCGCTATAAAAGTCTTACTAACATAACATACACAACCCAGATATCGACTCTGAGGAAGAAAGTGATGTTGGGAGTGGTACAGAGTCGAACTCAGCCGAAGGAAGCAGTGCGCAGGGGGTTTTGGAGGAAAGCAGAAGGGCTGAACGTACAGAAGAAGCGTGGCCTGGGAGACAGAGAAGGCTGAATCTGAGACTGGCTCTCGAGAGAGATCTTGCCCCTGTGTCTGAGATTTCTGAATTGGAAGAGAGTGAAGAAGAGCAAATCCAAAGTCTGAGAATATCGAGAAGGACGAGAGTGCCTTGCCAGAGATACGCTGCCCCGGAGTGGACTTACGCAGTAACTGATGCCGGGAGTAGTGAGTTCCAGGAGGCTGAGGTCTGTGAAAGTGATCAGCAGGAGTCCTCGACTGAAAATCGATGTGGAACTGTTAGTTCCAAGACTTGAAATCGAAGGAGTGCTGACGATCACGTTTCCGAAACCTCCAGTTTTGAGCAAAGTATGAATCCTGATCTTGCACAGATTGTTTTTTCCGACGTTTGGATTTGAACCACCACCTCACCAAATGGTAGATGTTCGTCTTGAAATTTTACATCATGTTTTAGCTGCAATTGGATCGGAACTTATCGTAGATTGTGAATACACTGTGATCTGTAAATAAGAACTTTAAGGAAGATAACCTAGGCCAGAGAGGAAGAAGAAGAAATTTAGGGACTTTCCGAAGAAGAAGAAAAAGAGGGTTAAGGAAGTCTTTTCGGACTGTGTAAATAAAGAACTGACGTACTGTAAAGGGAATTTCCAGCCCTTTCGGAGTGGTGTCTGAACTGGTTGGACAACAACTTGAGGTGGAGAAAGGGACTCTAAGTGTTCCTTTGCTGAAAACCAAGCCGACAACGAAAATGGAGGCTGGAAATCCGAACCGTATGTCCAAATATATGATAGATAAACTCATAGGCGGAGTGACAGTTTCAATAGTCGTAGTTATTATAGTGTCAGTTGCTATTCCACATGAGGTAGAAGTCACGGAGGTGAAGGGAACACCTACACCCAGGACTTCAACCAAGAATGAGGGTATCATAGGAGCTGAAAAGGCTATGCTAGATCGAAATAATCGTAGATTGCATGTAGATTTGTCTAGAGGTGATTTTAAGCTTAATGCATATGCCAAGCTGCTATATGAGTATGTGGAGGCGATGGATGCGAAAGATTGTTATGTGTGTATGCAGTTGCCTGCCTCAGTGGATGAGGGTATTAAGTATCACCATCTTCCACTGATGTACGGAATTTCGTGTAGTTTGTTGCTTAGTATGTTCTATGGGAGAGGTCATTATGAGTACTTCTTTTCGAATTACGATGCAGTGCTTTCAGAGGTGCCAGCTTACAAGCACCTAAACAAGTATGACTATTATAAGCAGGAATATAGAATTGGGAAGTATTTCATACAGACTACGACGTTAGATACAGCCTATGCCCATAGACATAATCTAACCTGTTCACTAACAAGTGTTGAGAAGAAATTTGGAGATCAAGTAGAAGATAGATATAGACAGCTAACACAAACACGTAACACCGGAGAAAGTCCAGTAGATTGGACAGAAGAGGAGAGGGCTCACAGAGCCAAAGGGAGCTATGGCCCTATAGCATTGGACCTAGTGCAGAAGGGGAAGATGTGTGTGAAACGCATATAGACCTATTATGATAAGGTCTATATAGGACAGAGTACATGTGATCATGTTTTCACAATGGAAGAGTCCGCAAAGAACTTTTTGCAAGGTCCAGTACAAGTAGTGCCGACAGTATATTATGTGTGTGGAAAGAATGCTTATGTGAGACTGCCTGCGAATTGGTAAGGTACATGTTATCTGGGAATTATTTTCCCTAGAATCTACCATGCAGAGGAATTAGAAGTTTTGGAAGATGAAAAGCATTCTAGAGCAAGGAGAGATGCAAGTGCAGGAGCAGTGATTGGAGATATCTTTGGAGCAGTAATACCAGGTTTGGGAGTGATTCTGAATGATGTGAAGATTAGAAAGTTGGCGACTGTTGTTGACAAGTTATCAACTAATACAGCTAAGTCGATGATACTTGTTGATGGAGCGATGTTGTTGATAAGGACGATGGTGATGCAGAACCGTCTTGCTTTAGATGTCCTATTAGCAAAAGAGGGCGGAGTCAGTAAAATGTTGAAGGCTCAAGAGTGCTGTACTTATATACCAGACAACAGCAAATATCTAGAGAAATATATAAGTAACATCACTGTGATCCATCATGAGATCCAGGATTTGACTGAAGAGGGTGTTTGGGAAAAGGTTGGTAAAGGTTTTGCCAGAGTGGTAAATTGGATTGCGAATTTGGGAAAGGGTATTCTAGGTTATATTCTGAAGCCTATCATTATTATCGTGGTCTGTGTGGTTTGCTTGTGGGGATTTGCTAGAGCTTATCAGTGGTACAAGGCGAACCAAGTTGAAAGATCCCTTAGAGAGCAAGAGATGAGGATGGCTAGACTGCAGGACAGTTACTATCAGAATATCAAGAATCTAGAGAAGTTCCGACAGGGAAGAATGGCAACGAGCTCTGTTTAGGTCGGTTCTTTCTCCAGGGAATTGTGATTTTTGTGATGACACTAGTCATTAAAGAGGGGAACTGATAGAGCGTCATGATGTTCTAAAAATTGTAGGGGTGCATCATAATCATGGATAGTACGCACCCGCATATATTCTTGTGTCGAACTAAACCTGTTTATTAGAAATGTCAAGGTAATAACAAGATGTGTACAATTATTGGTAGAATATTAGTTTGTGTTATTTGAGAAAGGAAAACAACATTTAAAATGTAACTGCTTATTGCAAATGCCTAATTAATTAGTTTGTGTGTAATGTAATACATTAGATTTAAATGTGCATCATATTAAAGTCTGCACATGTAGGTATGATTATTTATGTGTTGAATGTAATGAAATATAGTGCTTATAGAAGCAACATTTATTAATGTGTGAAATTCCTGATGTGTAAAGGCCTAAATGAATGTTCACAACTTCTATGAGATGCCTATTCGTATTTCTTATGTTAGCTGAATTATGTAAGCCGAAGTGTTATTTCCCTGGAAAAGCTCCCATTGGAGGTAGTCAGTGAATTTCATGCGCGTGGAAGGGTTTTCTCGTTCTCATGCTTTTGTTGCAGGTGCAAGGACACCGTCTTCTTTAGTTAGACAGATGCCTTTTGTTTTAGGAGTTAGGTATGGAGGAGAGCTGAAACACTGTATCCTGGAATGAGGATATTTGGAAGAAGCCTGGGACCCAAGGACGTATTAACCGTAGTTGGACGAAGTAAAAGTTTTGGTGGAAAATCACCTACGAGAGGTGCTTCGCCAGAGGAGGTGTTACAGAGGCGTGTCCTCTATATGGTGCATTTTGTATTAGGGAAAGTGCCCGAGGGGGGAGAGGCAGAAGGATTGCAGAGAGAGCAGATGGAGCAGGGAGCCTTTAGGAGACTGTGGTCTGGGCATGTGTTGTGGTTTTTTTGAAAACCGTACAGTGGGCCATCTGCTTTTATGAGCTCACATGACACTGAAAGCTGTGCAGCCACCAGATGCACACCAGATGGGGACTTTGATGCTTCCCTGCCTTTGAAGTTTGGAAATGATATGATCTTTGTCCTCTATGTAAATGTGTCATAACTCTGAGGTTTATGGGTTAGTTTGAGGCTTTCGGTAACTTCTTGTTTTGTGTCCCTGGCGTTACTCATACCAACATTGTGGCGTGTTTTGTGTATGGACTGTATTTTAGGGTGGACTGAATGCCCAGTCAGACACCTATGAACAGCTCTTGTTTTGTGTGTGATAAAGAAGACACTGCACGCATGCAGTTTTATCACTTCTTTTCCCAGAATTTCCAGCGCATTCCCATGTGTTATGAACCTCTTGGGACCTATTGCTTATCCTAACAAGCATTGGAAATGCAATAGGTCTTGCCTTTTATTAAGGTAAAGCCATTTGCTTTGCTATACAATACCATTAGCAAAGCAGATGGCTTTAACTTCATCAAAGGCGAGAGCTATTGCATTTTCAATGCTTGTTTTTTTTTTAGCAGTGATTTTGTTACTGGAGGCCGGTTTTGCAGCGGTGCCTCACACTTGGGGGCCCCCAGGAACAAAAGCAGCAGTGCCTCACACTTGGGGGGTGTCCGACACATTTGTCAGGGTTGCTTCAGGTTCCCAGCTCGGTCGTGATTACAATTCTCTGTTGCAGGAGGACGCCTGGATCTTGAGTTCTGATCCTGTCGTTCCACTGCGTAAACAGGAGTTTGCGCCTGAAATGAAATTAGTCCCTCCATGATTTGCATTTTTTCACGCCACGTGGCAGTGTTGATGTACTAAGTCCACCAGGTTTACAAATCAGCCATTTGCGCTCATCTGTAAATAAGGGTTTCAGTCTTTGGCCCTCACCAGCCCATTCTGCCACGAGCAGCACACGTGGTTTAAAGAAGACGTGTACAAATAAATCAGACCAGCTTGTGTAACATTTTCAGCCCGTGCCAACTTCCCTCTGACCATTGTCCTCTTAGACTGGTGAGGTCAGGGTTCATCAAAGCCGGATAACCTGCTGACAGGAAGGAAATGTAACATTTCAGCAAAATATTCTGAGAATTTAGCGTTCTCTAGCCGGATAACCTGCTGACAGGAAGGAAATGTAACATTTCAGCAAAATATTCTGAGAATTTAGCGTTCTCTATCACAAATCAGTAACTTGAATGGTCAGTGCAATGACAGAGAGGTGTTAGGGTGTCCCTGCAATAAGGCCTACAGTCTAAAGAAGAGCAGTTGTTGAGAATCTAAATTGCACGCATCAAACATAAGCTGAGGGAAGCTCAATAGATACAGTAGTATTTTTGTGGGGAAAAACACTTAAGCTAGGAGGTCCAAGAGTAAACAAATATTGTTTGTTTGTATGCTTTGCAACTGCAATGGCTCCAAAACTGTAGTGAATCTACAGTGAAAGAAAAAAAATCCCCTGTGCTCCTCTGACTGGTGATATAGGCTCTGACAAAGCCAGGGAGCGAAGGGCCAAAGCAGCCTCGCCACAAAGTTTAATCTTTCGAGGATTCACGCATTTCCTTCGACTCCAGGAATGAATAGATTGGCCTTCATGCCTTAGTGGTTCCACAGACGCTCATTTCCTTGACTCATCCTCCAACGCGATCCAGCCAGCTGGACCTTTCCATAGCTCTTCTGGACCAAGCAGCTCCCTTCCTTTTAGATAAGGCCAGCTCCAATCTGTCCAGTATTTTACATCAGTGGACCAACGTGAAATGGGACTCACCTGCAGAATGGGATGAGGGGCCCTGAGTCTCCCATATCTCACAGATATTCATGGGTAAAGGGCTCAATGGGGGCCCAATAAGGGTTGGAGCCACCCCGCGCACCAGTGGCTGCAGGAGCCAGTGTTACACCCCTGAGTGGGGTATCTGCCAATGCCTGGGGAATGTTCTATCCTTAAAGCCAATAGCAACATAGGGAATCATAGTCCTGGTCAGACGTCTTTCCAAGCTAGTACTGTAGAACTCCTTCCAGAAACCACAAAGTACATCCTATGGGCTTAAGCGGGTAGTATTTGCTTTGAACTGAGTTAATGACCTGAAGCAAGAGGTGGCAGGAGAAAAACAACATAATTCCAACCGATCAAAGCAGAGCACCTCTTCTCGGGAATTCCACAAAGGTGAGAGCAGGTGTCAATTGTTCGGAAGACTTTGTATCTCAATAGAGGCAGTCCCAACTCCTTGATTGAGAACTCTCTGATTTCCAGATGAGGTTTGGATTCCCAAAGTAGAAGGCCTAATTGATGCCAACCTCTGCAGCAGCCTGATACACATCCAATTAGATCTTCTGACCAAGTTTAGTTACCAAAGGGGATTGGAGTACCTGGTTATTTCCTTTGGAAATTCAAGGTTCTGAATAGCCTTAATGATTTTACATATTTTGTGCACGCGAAAAGCAGCTAATGCAATGCAGAGCTTATATATATGAGAAACCAGTATTGGTAGGCTCTGTCGGTGAAAAAGGGTATTCAGAACTGTAAACAAGTGGTGCAAAGGTTTAGTTGCCGAATTGATACAGATGTGTAAGTAATCTGCCTTCGGTTTGAGCAGGGGTTCCTTATTTTTTAACTGGGTCTTGCACATATCTAGTTTGTACGGCACCTCTGCAAACTGACGCATATGTATCTTATCGGTTTTTAGATCTTCCGAGAACCAAGCTTTCCAGGAATAGAGCATCTCTAGTCTCGCTGGTTTACATGTAGGGTTCTCCTCTAGTTTGGCAATTTTAGGTCCCTTCCAGGACAGAACTTTTAAGGGGGATAAGAGATCCCCTTGCAAGCGGGTGTAGCGAGGGACTGCACCCGGCTGCAGGGAATCTTTGAGGGGTCCATGGGACCCCATTTGTCCCCCGCCAGAGGGCTGTCTTTAGGAGGCGCACTGAAACTATGCCACCTTTTTGTGGCACACTTTAAGTGTGCCTCTTAAAGGCATGTTTGCCCCTGCACCCACGTCAGTAATGCAACGCGGGCTCAGAGGCAAAGTGATTCCCTCATTTGCACGGGGTCACGCCCCCATACAAATGAGGGAGCACCCTCTCATGATTGCGCTTGCACAATATGTGTGACAACCCTATATGGATTCCAGAAGGGGACGCACACGCGTCTGTGGCCCATTCTGTAATGCCATTATACCCCTGGGGAGCTCCAAGGTGGCGCACATGCCCGTTGCCCCTGTGGGCACAATGTATAATACGAGCCTAGGGGTCTCCAACATCTTCCATAATATGAACTAGTTTGGGATCAATGAAAAGAATCCTGATCTATCAATGACTGACAATTGTTGCAATAGTGACTACATCAGAGACAATCACAATAGTGACCAGGACTTGCAGGATTACTATTGGTGACCGCCCAAATGAATGTAACAATTATGAGTGATGCCAAAATAGCCTTTCCAGAAAATTGACTAATACAGAATCATGAAGAAACATGTACATATGTAGGCAAATATAGATTTACTATTTTAAACTCTACATCTACTTACCTTGAAGATATAAAAATCTTGAAGATAAATACTCATGGAGTTAAGAAAGTAGATAAAACTACACTTACCTATATATACATATTTTCATGATATTGTGGTAGTTTATATTCCGAATCTGATATTTCAGCTGGACGATATTCAAAATTCAACATCGTAATAGAACACCAACCGCATCAATGCTTTCAGATGAACAATGAAATAACCGACACTGCATCAAGTGGCCAATGGCGTAAAAGAAATATTAAAAGCTATAAATCTTCGTAACCTGGTCTGAATTATCATTCAAAGAGTAGCTTAATTGTTTTTAAATTTTCAATCACTGTTTGCAAACAATAGCATATCAGTTTCTCAAAATAGGCTTCCCATCACATATGCAGTTTCCATTTTGAGATAATACACTCAATAAAACATTGTCTTTTTCTGAAAAGTTCAGGGTCTCTAAATTTCAGCTTGTGATTTCCCAAGTACACATGCATCACGTAGATTTCGTCCCACCTTCCCATGATGTATCACTACATGCCAGGGATGCCATTCACAATTCGAAATATGCTTTCATATGCCAAAGATGCCCATCATTATGTCAGGGTCATTGTCGTGCTATTGCTCCCTACCATAATGCTCTGTCTCTGGCAGTACCACACTCTAAGGACTTCCTTCTGGTTATTGCCGATACTTTTTTTCTGGTCCAGTCTTCACCCTCCTTGTATAACTAATAGAGTAGGGATTGCAAAGTGAACATTCTCTGAGTGAATTTGCTAAATAGAGAATGGAGATAGGAGGTTATGTTGCAAGTACTGCAGGCTGTCACAGTGTGTTTTTGTGTGTAATTGTGACTGTTGGTTTGGCTGGAGGTCATGCAAGGACACAGAAACGTGTAGCGCTGCCTGCTTCAATGCGACTAGACCCTATGACTTACGTAGTGTGGTGGGCTGCACTTCAGGGAGCTACTGTAGGGTACTGGAAAGCTACCAGTAGCTGCTGAGCTATCTGTTGGAGACCCCTGGTCCCAACCATCACCTCATCCGTCTAATTGCTGGCAGCACTACTGTCGCAGGGAGATGGTTGCCTCTGGTCAGTTGGGGACTGTGGTGTCCATGCCATAGACTTTTGAGCATAAGTGCAGCAGCACATTACTACATCTGCCAACCATGCCCCCAGGAGACCCATTGGGTTATAGTTGGTGAGATCTATAATGACCGTCTGTCACCAGTCCCAGCTTTATGTCCACCTTCAAGTGATGCATAAGAAACATCACAATGCCTCGAGTCAGAGGTAGGGCAGAATGAACCGGATAGGGCAGTGCAGAGCAAGCCCCCAGCAGATCCGTGTTTATTAACCCAGGAAACGAGAAAACATCACATAAAAGAGACAAGCGAGTAAGGCACTCTTATTCCTTTGCTTTTAAGAGCAGTTGGTGCTTATAGTTAATGTACTCACATCATCTACACTGGCTGTCCTTTGAACGAGGAATGCATAAGTGCATTTATAGTATACAATGTGTTCTACAGTATACAATATGCATCCATGCCTTTCGTTCGAAAGGCAATCTCAACCTTCCTTTTTGTGATCTTGCCCCCACAACAGCCCCCTAACAACCTCCCCCTCTTGCGCGAATGAGAGTTAGAACCTAGACATCTTCCATCCTGGCCTGTATTTTTAAATCCAGGCTGAAACATAAACCAAACACAGCAAACATGTAAAGAAATCAGCCCAGAGGTATTTGGGTGCTGTCTAACTGGTTTCAGAAAGATTATTAGAGCAACCCGCACAGCATAGTTGCTATGCTACAAAAGAATCCAGACAATTTACACAAATTATTTTTCACCTATCAGTTCTTGGGTGTTCAAGAACTGCAAGACACAAACAAATCGCTGGTACTTTTTCCAAGAAAGGTGGCAACCCTAGTCTGCGTAAGGTACAGGGCAAACACACAGGGCCGGTGGAGTAGTTGTAGCCACTCCAGTCCAAATGTAAATGCACCGTTTACAAGATGCATTCCTATGATGTCACTTGATGTGAAGTCTTTGGGCTACAGTTCATATGATGTAAATTCCTGTAAAGTCGCCAACTACGATAATTAGTACTCATTCATGAGATGTTCTAAAAATGTGAGTGTTGGAGGGAGGACCACCAGGGCGTCGGAGAGACTACTCCGGGGCACCTTCCTACCGCAAAGTTATAGCCGAGCGCCGCTGAGAAGCCCCCTAGGGGAGGTCCTTCTCCTATGTTCGTACTAGGCCCAGTAATACCACCACACAGGACTCCGTATCAGTTGCTTAACTTGGTTCTTTATCATCAACAGTAGTATGTTCAATATTTACAGTGGGATCGAGGGATCCAAAAAGAGTCTCAATGTCTTTAGAGGGATAAGGTAGCGGGACAGTCTTGGTACCAGCCAGGTACGGGAAGGCTCTGCGCCAGACCTTGAGTGCTGGTCTCGGAGCGGCTCGGATGAGGAGAGCCGCGACGGCGTCTGCAGGGCTCGGGTGGTAGTTCCGCTTCGGTCGAGCCGCGACACAGTCAGCAGGGCTCCAGTGGTAGGTCCGCTTCGGTCGAGCCGCGACGAGGTCAGCTGGGCTCTGGTGGTAAAGTTCAACAAGGTCAGGCCGCGACAGCGTCAGCAGGGCCCCAAAGGTTCGTGAAGGTCTTTAAGCACGATGGAGCCGCGACGTCGTCAGCAGGGCTCAGTGGGTGGGTTTCAGGATGAGTCTTCTTCCGCAGGGTCAGCCGCGATCCGATCAGCAGGGCTCTTGACTCCAGGATACAACTACTGTCCTGCTGTCGGGTCGCCCCAGATATAGGACTGGAGCCCTTTGATGTCCGGACCCTTGCGCCCGGAGGGGGCGGAGAGGCCGGGTAGGGAGCGGCCAGACGCCCAGCAGGAGAGGCGCCAGGCCCCAGAGAGCTGTGGGGCGATCGCACCTAGGTGTGGAAGGACGGTTGGGGGTCCCATCGATACTGCCCTCCGCCGGGAGTGGGAAGGGTTCACGTGGTATCCCCCTGTCAAGAATTCCTGTCATGCGAGGGGAGGAAAACGGTAACCAGCGTAAACGGACTACATCTCCCAGGATGCTTAGCGGTTGAGAGGTTATGTAAACAGGAGAGCTGTTACATAACTCAAGGAAAACACGCCCTTATGTAAACAGGAGAGCTGTTACATAACTCAAGGGAAAACACGCCCTTATGTAAACAGGAGAGCTGTTACATAACTTAAGGAAAACACGCCCTATAAAGGGAGGAACCGGGAGGTACAAGGCTGTCGGATATTGTGTTTACACCGACGTACCTGCTTCGTGAAGAGCAGTGTTCCGGAGTGGTGCTCCAGTAAGGCAAGAACGGAGGTAGGTCGAGTCGTTACTCCCTGGGCCGTGTCTTGCCCCATCGTCACCTGTTAAGGACCCGGAAGCTCTACCGGTCAACCATTGAGCTTCGCTTTTTGACTCGGCTGAGTCAAAGCGCAGTGGCGCTTTTGCTGGTTGGAGTCGTAACTCCCAGCCCGACCAGAGATACAGGGACTGCCAGCTGTAACGCACACCAGGAGGTGTTTGCCGCGTTACAGACTCGGAAGTCCACAGGATCGATCGAGCGGCTGCTCTCGGTTCAGTCTTCTTTGCTTGTGATTGGGGTATCGGTGACGCATCACCAGGAGGTGACTCCGCGTCCCGGTGCAGTCTGAGGAAGAGGTTGAGAGGCTGCTCCCTTCAGGTAGAGACCCCGGCTGGGTGTTTCCCTGACTCCTCGATTCTCCCCAACACTCGTCGTGCCCCTCACAGCCTACCGATTGGCATTGTCGGCCATTTCATTTCTGCCCTCTGTTGGCATACGCCGGGATCGGCGTATATGCAGAGGACGGTTAGGACCATCCGTGCTGTGGGCTGGTAACGTACTTAGCCTGGAGGATTCCAGTGACTATAACTTTTGTTTATTCGTTGTATTGTTTTGCCTTCATTAAAATAACTAACCCTTCACAAGTGGTTGCGTCCTCATTGTCGTGTCTGTTAAACGATCCTGGGACGTTCAGGGCGTTACACCCCCTGGCCAGGGGTTGGCGCCTTGATGTCGGGCCTCGCTGGGACAGAGGCCGGGTGAAGCGGGGTCACGCAGGTGGTCACGTGGCGTGACGTATAATCCAAAATGGAGGAGCCCCGAGGTGCATGGGACCTCGTGCGGCTTGGCGAGGGGGAACAGGACCACGCCACGAGGCCGGCTCCCACAGTGAGTGCTTTGCGTGACATGATGCTGTGGACTCCTGGATTCTTCTCTGCTGGCACCTGTCCTGCACACTGGATCCTGCGCCGGAACCAATGGCTGCATGTCCACACATCAGGATAAGTGAAGCTACCCGTGATGTTTTCTGGCGTCATAGTGGTACCGAAGGTTATAGGTCTTGCCTTGGCCCTTTAAAGTTGGACATCTGCCTCAGACACGAATGTGGTCATCAGTGGCAGCCAGTAATGTGAGCAGGCGCGGAGGCAGGAGGGCCACACAAGCACACAAGCTCACATGCACACATACATACTCACCTCACCCATCAGTATGCACATTCACTCGCATCCATACGTTCAAACAAGCACGCTCACATACACCCATTCACAAGCACATACACATGCACTCACCCATTCACAGCGCACACACACTAATATATATACATACATACTCAAACACACACATATGCATGCAGCAAACAATAACCAAAAAGAACAAGCATTTGCAATGTAAGCGGTCTCGCATTTGCAACAGTTAGAGCTATTGGCTTTGTAAATGATAACGTATTTTACCAAAGTGTTTTTGTTTGGAGGGAAGTGTATTATGTGTTTTGCAGTGGAATTATGTGTGTTTAATTGCACTTGTCAGCTGTGGAATTGTGTGGTGTGTACAGTATTTGTGTAGTAGAATTATGTGGCATGGTGACTAGATAGGGATGAGTGATGCATAGAAGAGATAGAAAAGAAGATAGAGAGGGAAAGGTAGTTTGTGCACAAAGTGGTGAGTGAACTTGAGACAGAGAAGCAGAAAGAGTGTGTGAAAAAGAGAAAAAGAAGGGGAGAGCAGGCCACAGATGTATAAAGAGGGTGCGCCTGTGTACTTAGAAGACACCCTAAGAAGAGAAAAAGATGTGTGTATGAGGGATGGAAATATGGAAAGGCACTGGAAAGAAACTGAAGTGAACCAATATGAGACAGTCATAAATAGTGTGGTGTGGTATTGTGTGGTGTGTAGTGGAAATATATGGCACAGTGTGCTATGGAATTATGTGGATAGTAACCAGATGGTATTAATTGTAGTGGAATTATGTATAATGATATTGTGTGTTGTGGAGTTAATTATGTGGAATGGTGTTGTGTAGTGGCATGTTATGGGTGTGAATTATGTGGTGTGCTGTTAATTTTTGTGGTATTTTGTTGAAATCTGTGTAGTTTATTGGAGGTAAGTGGTGTGTTATGGCATTGTCTTGTGTAGTTGAAATATGTAGTTTGGTGTTAAATTATGTGGTGTATATTGGAAATGTGTGGAGTTGAATTGTGTGGCGTGGAATTGTGTGGCACTGAGTGAAATTATGCTTATTGGAATTACGTGTTATGGTGTGTAGTGCATTTATGTGGTTTGCTGGTATGTGGCATAGAGTGCATTTATGTGTAGTGTTTTTTATGTTGTATTGCGTATACGGTAAATAGGTGCAGTGTAATTATGTGGTGTTGAGTAGTATTATGTGTAGTTTAATTATGTTGTGTTGTGTAGAGTTGTGTGGTATTGAATTGCTTGGTGTTGTGCGGTAATATGAGGGATGGTTTGGAGTGGTATTATGTGGCATGGTGTAGAGTAGTATTATAAGGTGTTGAATTATGTGGCTTGTTGCGAAGTTTAATTTATTTTGCGTGGTGTAGGTATGTGTTTTTGAATTTAGAGGAGATATGTGGGGTGTAAATATGTGGCATGCAACATAGGTTGGAGTGTAATTAAGTGTGATGGAATTGTTTGGAGTTGAATTGTGTTGTGTGGAGTGTAATTATATTGTTTGGAGTGTAATGTAATTATGTAGCATGTGAAGTGGATGTATTTGCCATGGAGCTTATTTTATTGGTTTGCAATTATGTGACATGTAGTGGAACTATGTGCAGTGGAAGTGTGTGTAGTTGAATTGTGTGGCATGTTTTATGAGATGTTAAAATATGTTGTGTGTAGCGTATACATGCAGCATGGATTTGTTTGTTGTGGCATTGTGAAAAAGCTAAGTAAACGCAGAAAACAAAACAAAATTGCATGTTTTTTAAAAACATACAAAAATCAAGTTTCTTTCATCTGTAGCAAGAATGTAGCAGCCATGCTGGCGGGCTTTTTAACTTGAAAGATGTTATCTTGCATGATAACAGATTCAGAGGACTAGAGTGAATAGGCCCTAAACACTATAAAGTGCCCCAGATTAACATATTTGAAAGTGACTGCAAGACTCAAATGGTTGTTTTGTATTTTAAGTTAAAATGTGATTTTGTTTTATTATTATTTTTTGCAGTTTAATATACAGCAAACTCGACAGGAAGTATTGGAGTGCTTTACATGAGCACCACAACCATTCTACGAGGACACATTCCTTTTTGGTAGGCACAAGAAAGATTAATTGCTTTACACAAATTCACAGGATGTGAAGCCGACACAGAGACTCGAACATAGTTCTCCAGTTTCAAAGTCGGCAACTTCAGCCATTACACCATATTCTATCCCTCCTGCACACTGGGTATACACCTGTTTACAAATAAATTATTAGATCTGAAGAACTCACTACTGGGGGCCTGAAAAAACACGTAAGCAGCACATAAACAAAATTTCCAGTGACCTACAAAACATTTAATGGCCACGTGTCTTTGTAACAAACAAATGTGCCCTTAAATAAAGTAACTGGTCACCATGTAACATGCTCCAAAGCCCTCTGGTTGTGCGTCTGCTGCTGCAAGCAGGTCATAGCCATGTGTAAACAGGGACCAAACTCTCGAATAAAACGATAGCATAAAGCCCACATTTTTTTTTTTTTTTAAAGCAAGATAAGTGCATAAAACAAAACGAAAATGTATGTTACTTGAAAAACATATAGAAAATCATGCTTCTTTCATCTTTACACAACAGCACACAGTGCCGTCATATCTCACTTCCTCTAAGTGAGAAGACAAAACACTGTTGCAAGAATGAAGCAGCCAGGCTCAAAGATGTTATCCTGTGCGATAACAGATTCAGATCACTAGAGTGAATAGGGCCTAAACACCAGGCCTGGGCGTCGTTCGTGGAGTTTTGCTACAAAAAACTCAGTGAAGTTCCACGAGTGGCGGAGTGCAGTGCGAACTGCAGTTTGTGCTGGTATTCCTGCAGCTCGGGTAGAAATTCTATCCGAGCTGCAGCTCGCGCTCGCAAACTTACCATTCGCGATCGCGAGCGGGGAAAAAAACTCTGCTGCACATCGCGAAGCGGAGTTTTCAGCACTCTGCGAGCTCCGTGGAATGCGGAGTCCAGAAAACTCTGCAAACTCCGCGAACGGAGCGAAGTTCACTGCCCAGGCCTACTAAACACTATAAAGTGCCCCAGATTAACATATGTGAAAGTGACTGTGTTAAAATGAATGATGGTGCGCAGACAGGTCTTGTATATAAACGATTGCTGATTTATTCTTCAAGACAGATTACTTGTTACATGTTACAGGAAGATGTTCTAGTCCTTATTGATACCCCACCAGGAGCAGCGTCCTCGCTGCTCAGCCCCTTCTCACCAACTGATTCACCCTTCCATCCAAACCACCCTCAACATTCTATCTGACCTCATCAAAGGCAGAGCAGGCAGGCAGAGAACAGTGTAGGGAGAGTGCATAGAGAATAAGCACATTACAACACATCTCCCCCCTTATAATAATTGAAAACAATGTTTGATGTGTTATGATGATAAAACACACATTTGGAAGAAAAGGAGGATGCATAACCAAAACATTAAACACCATCCTTCCCCCTAATAATGATTGAAAACAAATTACAAAGCTAGCATGAAAACTCATACTACAACTATGGGTACAAAACACAACACCCCAGAACGTACCCACTGTGCCTCATACCAAGGCACAAGACTGCGGCAGAACAGGGATCTACAACCCTAAACTGCACCAACTATGGCAAGACAGATCTAACTCTAAGACAGATCTAAGACTAAAACTAAGCAAGTCCAGGCTTACTTTAAAACTCTAAGCAAATCCAGGGCATATTTAACCCCAAACATTCACGCAACACACTACGGGTATTCATAACCCAAGACAAATGCAAGGCAATCTTAACCTCAAGACACCCTCGCACAAACTATGGGTAATCCAAAACCCAAAACCATTTAAGGTATCCTTTAACCCTAACCAAACACAGGGTAACCTTAAACCCAAAATATCTTATGGGTAACTATAACTGGCAAATCAGGGTAACCCTTAACCCTAAAACACTCTCGCAATAACTATGAGTATCCATAACCCATGACAAATTTAGGGTATCCCTTAACCCTAAAACACACTCGCAATACACTATGGGTATTTATAACTCATGACCAGTTTCCTTTAACCCTAAGCAAATCCAGTATGTCCTTGAACCGAAAATATACTGGCCAAACCACCATAAAATTAACTGACAAGAGGAGGAGCCTAGCGCGCAACCAAGATGGCCGCGTAGGTGCGAGGCTCCCGAGGACCTCCGCGACCTCCTGAATTAATCCTGGAGATATCCTGTCCTTGTTGAGGGGACTGTGTCGGTGAACCCGAGCTGAGGCGCCACCCGTTTTTTGGGCTCGAATCGGACCCCGAACACCGGTGGGAGCATCGCTCGAAGGTTGCGGCCTTCTCCTCGCCGGCCCCCCGGATTGGAGTAGTGGGGCGATCCGGGGACGAAGTGAATAACAGCGGCGAGCGGGGCTGGGCGACTCGCGTACCCCGCACTTTCACTTTCGCTTTTGCACCCTCCTTGCCTCAGGCGGGGTCGGGCTGCGGAGCGGGGTGCGGTGGTGTTGCCTTGTCCAGGTGCCCGGCTGACCCGCCGGCGGCGGGTTGACCCGCGGCCCGGTGGTCGCCCCCGCCCCCCCCCCTGGCACCCGTGATTTGGTGTGGCGGCCCGTTTGGAGATCTTGGCACGACGGTGGAAGGGCCAGCATGTCCACCAAACAAGATGGCGACCGGACGAAGATGAAGACAACCCGCCGTGGCACGGCGCACCAGGCCAATAGTATGGATCGCTATACGCTCCAGAAGGGTTCTCCGGAGACATCGCGGTCATCCCTGGTGGGCCCGACGGAGGCGCCTGCCCGACCGGTGGACCTGACCCTCCGGGACGTCATGGGCGCCATCGCAGAGATGAAGGCCTCAGTGGACCAGCGTTTCGATACCCTGGCGCGCAAAAATTGACTCGGTCCTGGTGGATGTGGGCCTTGTGAGGGCAGACTTGTCAAAAACGAACGACCGAGTTGACTCCCTGGCCCACACCACAACGAGCCTCACGACGGACGTGGTGGCCCTCCAGAGGGAGGTGCGCCGGCTTGGCCAGGCGAGCGCCCTGATGGACCGGCGACTGGAGGATTCCGAGGGTCGGGCCCGGAGGAACAATGTTCGCATTATTGGTGTGCCGGAGGGCCGAGAGGCGGAGGCGGCAGATCTCTTCGTGGAAGAATTGATCCTGACCCATCTCCAGCCCCGGGGGCTGAGTAAGCTTTTTGCGGTGGAGCGTGCCCACCGGGTCCCTGGGGGCCGCCCTAAGACCGGTGCCCCGCCGCGGCCTATTATTGCCCGGATTTTTAATTTCCGGGACAGAGACGCCATCCTCCAGACCTCCAGGCAACAGGGACCGGTCAGGCTGGACAACATGGATGTACACTTCTACCCAGACTTTACTCCGGCGGTCCAGAAGCAGCGACAGAGCTTTCTTGGTATTAAACGTCGCCTAAGGGACCTAAACCTCAAGTACTCAATGCTCTTTCCGGCTAAGCTGAGGGTGGAGGTGGATGGCCGTACGCACTTCTTCGACCGGCCCGAGGCGGCTGGGGACTGGTTAGATACTTTGCCTGAAGATCGGGGTGGGGGGGGTGCGGCTGGCGGGGAGGGCCCGCCGGATCAGAATTGAGGGGTGACTGTATAGGCCTTGCTCTGGATATTGTTCCTTTACCATATATTGCTTTCGTATGTTCCCCTCCCATGGAGGTCGGGTGGGGTCTGCTGGGGGCTTCCCTCCTCCTCTGGGGGACTAGTTAGTACTTAGCTATGGGGCGACAGGCACACTGCACTTTGGGGGGGCTGTCTGGGCTCATGCAGGGGTGCAGGGAGGGGGGAGTTCTGTTGGGACCGGGGGATGGGGGGGGTGTGTTGTTTGTTAACACCGCAAGGCAAACCCGCAACTGTTTTGTTGTTTTTAAGATGCTCGGTGGGGGGCGACCGATTGTTTTGACGTATGATGGGGGGTAGGGATTTGATTGTGTTGTCATGGAATGTTAACGGCCTGGGGGATAGGATTAAGCGTGGTGTGGTCCTGCAGTATTTAAAACGTATTTCACCAGATGTTGTCTTCCTGCAGGAGACACACCTTATAGGTAACACCTTTCATGCAATGAATCGGCGGGGATATCGTTTGGCGGCCCACTCCGGCTTCACTTCGGGCTCGCGGGGGGTGGGTATTATGGTCAAGAACTCGCTCCCGTTGGAGATTGACGAGGTGCGCCATGATGAGAGGGGACGTTACACTGTTCTTGTGGGACGAATGGAGGGTAGAGTGTTTATCTTTATATCAGTGTACGTCCCGCCTGGGTTACAAGCCACTACATTTGCGGACCTGGGGCGCCTCCTTCTGGACCTTCCGGGTGGCCTGTTGGTGGTTGGAGGGGACTTTAACGCGGTTGCCTCTGGGTCTATGGATCGCCATCCCCCTAGGGACCTCCCCCGGGCACAGGCGTGGCTGCCCGGCCTTTTAGACACGCTGGGCCTGGTGGATTGCTGGCGCTTAAAGCATCCCGTATTGCAACAGTACACCTTCCACTCGGGGGCCCATGGTAGCCTCTCGCGGCTTGATTACATCCTTGTCCCGGCGGCCCATGCAGGGAGGGTGGGGGAGGTGCGCCATTTGGCACGGGGTATCTCAGACCACTCCCCATTGTTGTTGCATTTCGATGTCTTCCCGAGGGGGGATGGCAGGGTGGCCCCGATCAATGCATGGTATTTGCGCGACCCCACCATTCGTGCCGACTTGATCAAATCCTTACAGCGCTATTTCGATGAGAATGTGGGGTCGGTCCCGTCTGCCATCTCCCTGTGGGAGGCTTTCAAGGTGGTTCTTAGAGGGGAGGCCCTCTCCTTTATTTCCAATGCCCGGCGGCGCGAGCGGGAGGAGGTGACCCGGGTTGAGGCCGAGATTGCAGAACTGGAGGGTGACCTGGGGAGCGGGGTAACAGACGCTAAGTTGCATGTTTTGCACTTAAAGCAGGCGGCCTATCGGGCCC
Source organism: Triturus cristatus (assembly GCF_964204655.1). NCBI lineage: Eukaryota > Metazoa > Chordata > Amphibia > Caudata > Salamandridae > Triturus > Triturus cristatus. Next base: position 1,114,278,907 of record NC_140591.1, on the reverse strand, counting down.
TCGTCACGGAGGCGGCCAGGGGCCTCAGTAGAGAGCAGCAGGGGCGATTGTATGATGTGGGTGACAAGGCTGGCAAATTGATTGCGTGGTTGGACAAGAGGGAAAGAGCGAGCCGCGTGGTGCCTTTGATTGAGAGCGTGGATGGTGTGTGCGTCACTGAGCCGGAAGCCATTGTCTCCTGCTTCGCGGATTATTTCCGCGAAGTCTACTCCCCGGTTTCTCCCTGCTCGGAGGAAGATTCCCATGCCTTGCTTCGGGACATCGCACTGCCCTCCCTTACGGTGGAGGACAGGGATTCGCTGGATGCCCCGCCCACCTCGGACGAAATTGCCTCGGCTATTCGCTCGGTTGCATCCAGCAAGGCCATGGGCCCCAATGGTATTCCCATTGAGCTATACAAGCTACGCCCGGATGTGTTGGCGCCCCACCTGCGCGCGATGTTCCTTGCGGCCCACTCGCAGGGCTCCCTCCCGCCGGACCAGCGTCTGGCTACAATTGTGGTGATCCATAAGGAGGGGAAGCCCCGTGAGCGGGTCACATCCTATAGGCCGATTTCGCTTCTGAACGCGGAGCCCAAAATCCTCGCCAAGGTGTTGGCCAACCGGTTGGTTGGCGTGGTGGGCGATTTGGTCCACCAAGACCACTCGGGCTTTATACCACATCGCAACACGGCGCTTAATCTGCGGCGCTTACACGGGGTGCTCGCACGTGTCCCGTTTGTGCGGGAGCCGGCCATCTTGGCGTCCTTGGACGCCACCATGGCGTTTGATACGCTCGAATGGCCATATATTTGGGCGATGCTGGCGAAGTTTGGGTTCGGCCCGGGTTTCGTCAGCTGGGTCAAATTGCTATACTCGGGCCCGTTGGCGCAGGTGGTGGTGAATGGGCGGGTATCTGCCCCATTTGCGCTGGGGCGGGGCACGCGACAGGGTTGTCCCCTGTCGCCTCTCCTGTTCGCCCTGGCCATGGAGCCCCTGGCGGAGTGGCTGCGGTGGCACCCTTCTATCCGTGGTCTCCGCTGGACCCCCGAGCATGAGGACCGCGTGTCCCTCTATGCTGACGATATCCTTTTGTATCTCGCCTCCCCGCGCAAGTCACTGATCGTCCTGGTTGATGTTTTGCGCTCCTTCGGTCGCAACTCAGGCCTGGTCATCAACTGGGCGAAATCCTGTGTCTATGTGCTCTCCGGGGAGGCCCCGGTCCTGCCACGGGACTGTCCGATCCAGATTGCCTCCCAGGGTTTCCGGTACCTGGGTATATATATCACTCTTGACCCGGAGGCCCGCTATGAGCGGAACTTGTTGCCCCCCCTCCAGCGTCTGAGGGAGGACGTGGTGCGCTGGCGGCGTCTGCCGCTCTCGCCGCTCGGCCGAGCGGCCTTATTTAAAATGATGTCCCTGCCGCGCTTCCTCTACGCCCTCCAGAATACCATGGACTTGGTCCCGGCACGCTACTTTCGCGAGGTGGAGGGCCTCCAGCGGCGCCTGTTCTGGGACGGGAGGCCGCGTATTGCTCTGGCCAAATTGACGCTCCCGTGGTACGATGGAGGGGTCGCCCTCCCGGACATCAAACGGTATTACTGGGCCTCCCAACTAGCTGCAATTAACCATGGCCTTTACGGGCCCGCCTTGAACCCGGCATTTGAGATGGACAAGACGCTTCTGCCCGGTGGCGATTATAAGCGAGCGCTCTACTCTGGCGCGCCCGACTCCCGTTTGACGGGACCGACGCGTGTCATGGTGCGTGTCTGGCACGCGGCTAATGCAGCTATGGGGTGGAAGGACCGTTTGACCCGAGCGTGTCCGCTGTATGCATCTGAGAGGTTGGGCTCCCTGTGGACGTCGAAGGGCTTCGAGAAGTGGGACACGATCGGGATCAGCACGGTGGGAGATCTCTGGACGAGGGGGGGATTCAAAACTTTTGAGACGCTGCAGGCGGAGTTTCAGCTGCAGGGCAGTGAGTACTTTCGGTACCTACAGGTCCGCCATGCGCTGGGCTCCGTCTTCCCGGATGTTGCATCCATTCCGGAGTCTTCCCCCCTGGAGGACAGAGTGCTAGATGGCCATGTCCCGGACAGCACGATCTCCCTCATATACAAAAAATTGGTTAACGATAGATCGTGTCTGCTGATTAGTCTCCGCGAGGCTTGGGTGGCCGACGGGCTGGAGCTGGACGACGAGGATTGGATTTCCGCGGTGGCCTCTCCGAAAGAGGTGGCCATCCCGGCTCGCCTTCGTTTCGTCCAGCTCAAGATCCTTCACCGGGTCTATGTGACGGGGCCAAGGCTTTTACGTATGGGTTTTGCCGGTGATGGAATGTGTAAGCGTGGCTGTGGTGCGTTGGCGACTTTCATGCATATACTGTGGGAGTGCCCGAAGGTGGAGCGATTCTGGCGTGGTGTGCATGAGGTTCTACGAATGGTTACGCGTGTCGCGCTGCTGCCTGAAGCGAGGAGATGCTTGCTGAATGTCTGGGAACCAAATGACTACTCGGTCCCGCAGGCGCGGTGGGTGACTCTGGGATACATGATAGCCAAGCGTGATATTGCCCAATTGTGGGGATCCCAGAGGCCCCCTGCGGTGTCGGCCTGGAAAGAGCATATGGATTGGTGTATGTTTCGTGAAAAGGTGGTGTATGTGGCGAGGGGTAAGCCTGGGGCGTGGATGAAACTCTGGGGCCCCTGGAACGCCTACCGCGGGGGTATTTGTGAGCCGCCGCTGCTACCAGCGGCCTCGCCGGCTCCGTCTCCCTAGATGGCGCCCCTCCCTTGGCCGCGGGCGCGCGGTCCCCCAGTCCCTGATCTACTCCCGTCCCCCTCTTCAGAATCTTGCTGCTGGTTTGGATCCCCCACTTACGGAGCACGTGTTGTCACTTTGGATCGAGGGTTGCCTTGCGGCTGTGGTTTGTTTATGTTGTTTTGCATTAAGAAAATGGAACCGTACTGTGGGCATGGAGCTGTGAGGCCTGCACCATTGATCACTCCTGTCTTCCTACTGTGCACCGCTGAGAAAATTTTTGCTGTATGTATGTAATATGCTTTTGATGCTCTAGCGGCCGGCCGTGTGGTTGTAGGCCCATACCTGTAACTTCTATAAACTGCAATAAACGGTTTCAAAAAAAAAAAAACAAAAAAAAAAAAAAATTAACTGACAATACACCCATAAATATTACATGGGTAACTAAAGACATGATGGGTAACTTTGAACCCAAGACAAGGAATTCAACAACAATTGCACACAATCATACACCAATGACAGAAATCCCCCAATAATAAACAGTAACCAATGACCAACCCCCACGTCCTAGGGAAACAAAACCCACCGTTCAAATATAAAAACAAAAACAGTGTGACATTGCTGAAAATAAAGAAAAGGAAAGTCTCTGACTCCGGTGAGCGATCTCTCACCCGAGGTTCTCACCAAAGGCTCCCCAGCTGATAACATCCAATGCAGGAACATCATGCAGGATAGCGTCCCGAAATACCTTCAAAACTTGCCACGTTGCAGCTCCCAATGAAATCAATGACCGCCCAACTCCACAAACTTCACCAAAGATGCCAATTTGCAAATGACCACAGAAACACGCAGCCCCCAACACGACAACATCCTAGAGTCACGACGAGATTGGCAAACGCGTAAATGCGTGGTTGGCAAACGTGTGCTGAGATAACAGTAACGCCAGTCTAAAACGCCAACCCTAAAATGGCGGCACGCAGCGCACGCTGCACCAGGTGGCTCAAGGCACGCGCGTGCATCAAAATGTGGAAGCCGCATATTGCTGAGCGAGCCGAGAGCAAGACTCGCGCTGGGAACAACGGACGAATGGCAGTTACTGGTGAGTGACTGTTTCCAACGAAAATTTCAAATGTCAGCAAGTGAAGCGGTCACATATGTCCCAAAAACACCCCAAAAAAAAAATGCACTAATCCTTACGAGCCAGCTATATGAAGGGCACACATCGGTAGGCAGAAATTCCTCTTCATAAACCGCCAATGCCACGAACTCCCGGCTACTCACAGCTGTTGCTCAAATACACCGCAAACATATAAAGCAAAATCCATGACACGCTTGTAAACTCCTCACGCGATGTTCCTCCCAAAGAAACGAAAGGCTCCTCCAACAAAGACTGCGGCGCTAATCCCAGATGTCAGTCTAAATGTCTTATAATATTATTACCGAAAGTCTCTGGGGAAACTTGACAGCACTTCCACTCCGAGACGCTGGGAAAACTTGCGAGTGACACATTCTTGTTGGTCCTCAGGGAAACTCCTCTTGATGGAGACACACTCCCAAGACAGCAGGAATTGGCAGGCCCAGGCCAAGACTGACCGTACCCTTTTTGGTCAGAATTGTCCTTTGGGGAAACACTCACCCAAATTCATCATCTGGCACGTCCACGATAGGGCTGACCGATCTTCTGGTCACTGGTGGGGCTTGTGGAGTGCAAGATTACTTCTTCTTTTTTTTTTTTTATGCGCTTCTTCGGTTCCAAGTCCATCCAAGGTTGGCTCTAGGTTTCACAAGTCCAAAATACACGCAGGTTCTTTAAATCGTCGCCAGTGTTAAGATGAATGATGGTGCGCAGACAGGTCTTGTATATAAACGATTGATGATTTATTCTTCAAGACAGATTACTTGTTACATGTTACAGGAAGATGTTCTAGTCCTTATTGATACCCCACCAGGAGCAGCCTCCTCGCTGCTCAGCCCCTTCTCACCAACTGATTCACCCTTCCATCCAAACCACCCTCAACATTCTATCTGACCTCATCAAAGGCAGAGCAGGCAGGCAGAGAACAGTGTAGGGAGAGTGCATAGAGAATAAGCACATTACAACAGACTGCAAGACTCAAATGGCTGTTTTGTAGTTTACATTTTCAGCGGTCTGTGAAAAAAAAACTTTTGTATTAAGATCATTTGTACAAAGCTGTTTCACTGTGCTGCAACTTTAAATATAAAATTGTGATTGCACAGCTACATACAATTTCACAAAAAGGCTAAACATGTTAAAGCATGTACTTATTGAGGAAAACCGAAGCAGCATAATAAAATACAGATATTTTTTAACAGTGCTGAACAAATTAAAGTATGTTATCATTACAAAAAACAAGCGCAAAGACTGTGAAGTGGGGGAAAACATGCACTGGCCAGGACTCCGATGGATTCCACCATGCTTTTTATCTACGCTTTGCAGCAGTAATCCTCCATTTCCATCAGTGGCCACGCTGGTCCTTCTAGAGAGGCAGCTAAGTGATCCTCTACCTCACAGTGACAACAATGTTAGGCATGCGCGGGAAGGAACCAAAATAAGTGTGCGCCATGTAAATAAAACTAAAGTTTGTTGCGCGCCTCCAATGCTGAAAAATTTAAATTGAAGCGTGTTGGCCGTGAAGCGGGCACCGTGCTGATTAAATAAAAGGTGCGCGGCCTCCAAAAAGATTTGCTGGCTGTATTACTTGGGCACTTCCTCGGGACCTGGGCTGAAACTCCCCGTAGTCCACCCGCTGCCGCAGTTTTATCAGGACGCGATCGCTGTGTGGAGGACTACACCTCCCAGGGTATCCAGCGGCAGGAGCCGCCCACGCGATCAGCTGCGGCCGGAGTTGCTTTAAATCCCGCATCCTATCGGCGGAGCTGGTGTTTCCTTTTCAATCTTCATTTGCTGGCTGTATTACTTGGGCACTTCCTCGGGACCTGGGCTGAAACTCCCGTAGTCCACCCGCCGCCGCAGTTTTATCAGGACGCGGTCGCTGTGTGGAGGACTACACCTCCCAGGGTATCCAGTGGCAGGAGCCGCCCACGCGATCAGCTGCGGCCGGAGGCGCTTTAAATCCCGCATCCTATCGGCGGAGCTGGTGTTTCCTTTTCAATCTTCATTTGCTGGCTGTATTACTTGGGCACTTCCTCGGGACCTGGGCTGAAACTCCCGTAGTCCACCCGCCGCCGCAGTTTTATCAGGACGCGGTCGCTGTGTGGAGGACTACACCTCCCAGGGTATCCAGTGGCAGGAGCCGCCCACGCGATCAGCTGCGGCCGGAGGCGCTTTAAATCCCGCATCCTATCGGCGGAGCTGGTGTTTCCTTTTCAATCTTCATTTGCTGGCTGTATTACTTGGGCACTTCCTCGGGACCTGGGCTGAAACTCCCGTAGTCCACCCGCCGCCGCAGTTTTATCAGGACGCGGTCGCTGTGTGGAGGATTACACCTCCCAGGGTATCCAGCGGCAGGAGCCGCCCACGAGATCAGCTGCGGCCGGAGGCGCTTTAAATCCCGCATCCTATCGGCGGAGCTGGTGTTTCCTTTTCAATCTTCATTTGCTGGCTTTATTACTTGGGCACTTCCTCGGGACCTGGGCTGAAACTCCCGTAGTCCACCCGCCGCCGCAGTTTTATCAGGACGCGGTCGCTGTGTGGAGGACTACACCTTCCAGGGTATCCAGCGGCAGGAGCCGCCCACGCGATCAGCTGTGGCCGGAGGCGCTTTAAATCCCGCATCCTACCCGCGTCGCGGGACCGCGCGCGGACTGCACCGGACGAAGCCCGGACAAAGGGCGGACAGTCTGTGACAGTCCGGGACAGGTTGGGACTGTGCTGGGCTAGGAACTATGATCATTGTTCTTGTTGTACTTTCGTGAGTTCCAAATAGGGAGACTTGTATATCTCTTGTGGTATTTCCACCCATTGAGTCTTTTTTCCTCTCAACCAAATTTGTCACATACTGGTTGGTACAAACAGCGTAGAGTAATAGTGTGGCATTAGCTAGTCAATTTTGGTCTAACACCATGGACAATTATCTGGTGCAGGTTGTAAGCAAAATTAATAATGAGAGAAGGGCGTCATTGGGGTTGAGTTGTCCTTCTATTTCCCCTACAATGAGATCTTTGTCAGAACCCTCGCTAGAATCTTCATTGCAGGTTAATAGTAGTGTCGTTCCTGACGATGAGGTTCTAGCTAGTGACATCTTCGAACAAAGTGCGCCTTCTGTCGTCAACCTGCAAATCAATCTCGAAGTAGACGTAGATCCAGACATTGAAGTAGACATTGAAGTAGAGAAATCCCCGCCTCCCGTACCTGTGCCTGTAACTAGAGCAGTCAGAGCGTGTAGAAAAGCCCAGTGCAAAAGTGGTGGGTCACGTTCTGGTAGAAAAAAGACAACCTCTGCACACAAAAGCTTGGACAAGGTAGAGGTAAATGGGTTACATGGTGACAAAGAGAATGAGGATGAGCAAATCAAAAAAATAGCTAGCATGATCGATTTAAAGATTAAGTGTATCATTAAACCGTTGGCGGCCAAAATTGATCAGCTCATGGCAGAGGTAACAAGACTGAGCGTTCTTCTAAATAAGACAGTGGAGGAGGTGGGTAGTATATCAACCCTGGTGCCAAATAGAGCCGCACTAAATGTGGAGCACCCTAGGTGTGGGGTAGGGGCTGAAGAAAAAGTGACATTGAATCCTCCCCTCATTCAACCCATAGTAGGTAAGGACGGTCAGAATGTAGCTAAAGAAGATCCCCCATCAAGACCTACTGCATCGCATCAAGAGAGAGACTCATTCCAATGTATCGTCGAGGCTTCCCCCCTCCTATTAGTCCTTGCTAACGCACCCACCCTGTCGCCTGGCAAAGTGGAATCTACATCCTCTTTGATTAGTAAATCGTTGCATTGGATGTTAAATAATATGAAGATGTCTCCTTGGGGTGAACAACAACTAGCAGGGGAAATTATCATGGCAAGAAGAGTAGCATGGTTAGGGAATAACCCGAAAAAATTTGCGGGAGACTGTATAGTTCTCAATTTCTCAAGTTCAGGTGTACTCCCTAACGTCCTGGCAAATATATTTCCCCCTCAACGAAGGGGTACCGCTATAATCCCACTAACGCTAGAATATTTCTATCGTAAGGGAGGAAGTGAAGTGAATCCGATGAGATCAAGACCAAAGCGGATTCCTGTCTCTAACAAATGGGGTAGGAGTGACTTAAATAGCGATTGGGGTATCAGCTTGGAAAATAGGTTTGGGGTGTTGTCTGATCTGAATGAATGTGACTGACTTGAAAGGGATGGTAGACTGGAGAAAAAGAACCAAGCCAAGTCTGATAGATTGTGTGCTCCTATAGTGCAGAGATTAATTTCATCTAATGTTGATCTTATCCTCCGACCAGAAATGATGGGAGTATCTAACCATCTAGAGCAAGGGTCTTCAAACTGTGGGGCGCGACCCCCAGGGGGGCCGTGGAGTGATGCAAAGGGGGTCGCGCCTTCCCAGTCACACTTCTGACCAGGTCCAAGGGCTTCAGCCCCCCCCCCCCACCTCTTCCCCCATCCTGTGTCTCAGTCCGGGCTGCTGCAGTGAAACTTGAGCTGCTGGGGGCTCAGCTGGGCTGTGTCTGGAGTCTTATCTCAGGCACCCCTGTGTTTTTCACAGGTCTTTAAAGACCATTTGCATTTTTACATGCCTTTGCAAACTGGTTACAGAGGCTTAGGTTTTTTTCCTGGTTCCAGTACCCCCTGGGTCCCCACTCAGCCTATTCCTTTCATTTGTATTTCACATTTACTGCTGTAGTGTGAGAATGCATTTCAAGGAAAGGAATACAAAGTAAGCTTGCCAAAAGAAAAATGCCTGCCGTGTTTTGTTTAAAGAGCCTGCAAAGATCTCCTCTTGGCACTAAATAGACTTAGAAATAAAAAAGTATGTATGCATTCCTTATGTGACTTTTCTGTCTTTGTTCTCTTTAATTATCAGTCATGGATCATTGAGGCAGCCTTAGAACACAATTAAAAGTGCTTTCTATTTATATTTTCTGTTGGAAGTATGCACAGATAAGTGCTGAAAATACCGCTTTAGGTGACTGCTATGTTTTTTGTACCGACTGGGCCATCAAAATAATCTGCTGGCAACTCTAACCATAGGACTGGAAGTCTGTTACAGGATCCGCACATTATTTATTTCCTTCACCCTCGATCCCCGTTTAATGCCGCAATAGTTTAACTTAGATCGTAAACTCTACGCCGCCGTCAATAACATGCTGAGTTACTTCATGGGTCTGGGAATGCACCTTGCATTCAGACAACTCACTCATCATTCTCGCCTTTCACTTTCACGCTCACCCTGCACGCACAGAGATCACAATGCACTCACACTGATCACCATGCACTCGCACCATTCACCCGCTCACCTCGCACTCACAGTGATCACTCTGCACTCACAATGCACTTGCGCTGTTCACCCTATACCTCACCCTGCAGTCACACGTGTACACTACTCATCCTGCACTCATGTGACACTTCCCTCACCTGTCCCCCTCAATACTCAATATGCAACTCACTCAAACAAGCTCATCAGTAATCATTCATTCATTCATCCCGTTCTGAACCTGCATCCGCACCCAAATTAATACGCCACCTCACTCACCCTGCAGTCACTCCTCTTGCCCTACTCTCACACTGTTGCATCGCTCACCGTGCACTCACATGGGCACTCTTGTCACCCAGACAGTGCAGAGGGTTAATGTGCCTGCTACAAAGAATATGTACCATGCAGATCCCAGAAATGAGTGTGAGTAAACTATGAGTAGTGCTATAAAAAATGAAATGTTTGTCAGAAAGGTGCTATAGAGAGATGCGGTGCATTGTTGGTGAGTGGCAGTGAAGGAATTCATGGAGAAGGAGGAAACGGGGGTGGGGCATCAAAAAAGACTGATGCACCGGGTGCGACCAGCGTTAGGACCAGCCCTGACTGGGAGTGTTAGCCCCCCCGCCTGAAGTTCTGGTCTAGTGGCTCCTCTGCTTCTGCCTATTATGGGGAGAATTCAGAAGTTGTAAAAAGGGGTGAAAGAAAATGGCCTGCAAAGTGAGAGAGGGATCCAGGATTAGGAGAGTAGAGAGGGATGGAAGGGAGGGAGTGAGAGGAATGCTGCATGGGTAAATTGTTTAACTCTGCACAAAACCGCCAGGGTTTTAAGGGACCCCTGCTTCTCCCGGCCACGGCCAGGTGAGCTTCTAATATGGCAGCACGTATTGCTGCAGAGTGGAAGGCCCTTCACAAAGGTTGACTTGAAATCTTTCTGATGATAATTGCTGTATTTTGGTTATAAACGGTACTGATTGGGTGGAATCTTTCCTCAGTGTTACTGTGTGTAACAAATGTCAAAATAATGAAGCAATGCTATCCCAAAATACGCAGCATCACATAACCTCATTTACATTTTCATCCCATGCGATTTAGTCAACAGGTTTAGACATTTTTGTCAGGAGGGGGTCCTTACGCCTCAAAATGTTGACAGGGGGGTCTCGGCATCCAAAAGTTTGAAGACCTCTGATCTAGAGAGACAGTTTGAGAAAACTGACCCAGTCCAACCGATTTGCTTTAACCCTTTAGATAAATGTGATAGTCTAGGATCTGAGGTATTAACAATAGAGCCTCTCGGTAGCTCATTTACTAATGTTGAGCATGAGTCTGAGACGGAGGGTGAGATTCAAAATTTGTTAACAATACAAGACCCTTCTTGCTTCTCAGCAGTTGAGGCAGGGTTGACTTTTCTTTCTTGGAACCTTGCTGGAATCGGTAATAAGTTAACGTCTCCTGAATGGTGTAGCTTTGTTGACCAGTTCGACTTCATCCTTTTTCAGGAATCCTGGTCATTGGTTCCAGTACATCGTTTGGGGTTCCTTAATTTTCAGGCACCCGCTATCAAAAAAACCAAAGGTCGGCCATCAGGGGGCTTGATAATTTGGATCCGCCAATCACTATGCTGCAAAATTAAGCAATTTAGCTCTCTATCAAATGACATCTTGTCAGTGAACATCACATGGGCCTCTGGCCATGGAGTGGCAATTTCTAACATTTATGCTAGAGGGATGGTTGGGGGACAAACATCCGATGTAATCACTGCTCTCGATCTCCAGCTTGAAGCACTTCCAACCCAGCTGTCTATTATTGTGGGAGGTGATGTTAATACTACATTTGAGCCTCTTGGACATGAGGAACAATTTCTTGCTGCTGAGGAGGATAGTAAATGAGGTGTCCCTCAGTTGGAACTTCCCGTAGTTAAAAGATGGTCAGCAGTAGCTATTCAACTCAAAGCTTTATGTTTAGAGAGAGGGCTCAGAGCAGCCAATGGGCGTACCCCGTCTGATCGCCAGGGAGTAAAAACATTTGATAATGGTAGGTCCTCCAGTCGCATAGATTACTTCCTGGTGGATATTAGAGAATGGCATAGGTTGATTGATATGACCATAAAATCTAGGGTGGAAAGTGACCACAACCGTCTATGCATGGAATTCCAAGCACTAAAGGGGTTTAGAGAACCTAAAATAGGGGGGGGGGGAATCACCTTGGATATTGTAGCCTCGAATAATATGCGCCACGTTAAATGGGGCAGATTTATTGAGAACCCAGAGAAGTTGGAGGATCTTAAAAAAGTGGTGATAGATGAAGTGGCTAACATAAACATTCAATCTGCCAATCAAAACTTCCCCCAAGCCATGCTTGAGGCCCATACCCACTTCTTTATTAAACTTCAAGGGTTCTTTATGAAGAACACAAAAGCAGATAAGGCAAATAAAATAAAAATATCTGAGGCGGATGGTACAATAAAGCTTGCAAAGTAGCCCGCCAGAACCTCAGTGCTGAACTTAGAACTAGAATATTCCAGGTGTGAGAAAGGCTAGAGAGATATACAGGCACACACAGAAAGTGGCCAAGAAACAGTGGGATGAGGAACAGTGGCGTGATCTGAAATCTGCTTGTGTAGCTAAAGATCAAAAGCAATTTTGGGCCATAGTCAAGTGGGACAGAGGAGGGACAGCTCAACCGCCCCAAAATAATGTTGCCAAACACCAGTGGGTTGATTTTTTTAGACCGCAATACGCCTGTAATCCATCTGAAGGAGAGTGTTCACTTCCCCCCACTATCTTCTATCAAAGTCAGCTATTTACGACCAAAGATGTCAACCTAGCACTAGACCGCGTGACTGGGGGTAGAGCCCCAGGAATGGATGGCATTCCAGCCGATGTGTTTTTAAGTGATAGATTATCTTGGTGTCAGTATTTTGAATGGTTAGCTAATTCTGTGGCTAAGGGTGCGCCTATCCCCACCTCATGGAAAGGTGCGGAAATAATCCCGGTTTTTAAAAAAGGGTGACAAATCACTACCTAGTAATTATAGACCTATCGGTCTTATAGACTCAGTCCAAAAACTTATAGGTCGACTAGTGCAAAATAAACTGCAATCTTGGGTAGAAGAAAATGACATTTTGTCCCCATATCAAGCTGGTTTTCGACCCTGTACTAGCTCTGTTGATCAGATTTTTTATTTTTTAGCACTTTATTGGAGGAACGTGACCTTGACCAATGGGACACTATATGCGGTCTTTGTAGACCTGAAATCAGCTTTCGATTTAGTCCCCCGTTCCAAACTTTGGAGGGTTCTCGCTGAAGCAGGGATGGCGCCGGAACGGTTAACGCTTCTTGTCCGCTTGCATGAGAACAATTACGCAAGAATCAGGTGGGGGGCACAGGGTGAGGTGACCGACTCATTTCCTGTCGAGCGTGGTGTCCAACAGGGGTGTGTTTTGGCACCCACGTTGTTTTCTTTATACATCAACGGCATAGTAGATCAACTTAGCTGTTCCCCCACGGATGCCCCGGTATTAGCAGGGGCTCGCGTGCCAGTCCTCATGTTTGCGGACGACACGCTGATAGTTTCTCGGACTCCGAGCGGGTTCCAGAAGGCAATAAGCGCGTTTGGAGATTTCTGTCAAACGCGTGGACTTGAGATAAACACCTCCAAAACCAAGTTCATGTCCCTGAATCAGCGGAAAACATTCAAAGGTGTAATTAATTTTAATGGTACCCCATTAGAACAGGTTGAGGCATTCACGTATTTAGGAATATCTCTCCAGAGTAATATGAGCTGGAAAAGTCACATTGATATGGCTGTTTTAAAATTTCTCCAGCCGGCGGGTGTAATTGCTTCCAAGCATAAATCTTCTTTAACCAAGCCCATTACTCCTGCCCTAGAAATCTACAACATGAAGGTCATAAGTGCCTCTTTGTACGGTTCGGAACTGTGAGGTTTTACTAACTTGAAACAATTAACATTGGCAGAGAACAAGTTTATACGCTGTTTAGTTGGGGTTCCCCAAAGTACCCCCACCGTTCCGCTTGCATACGATCTTGGCAGGAAAAAAATAGAGGATTTAGCACGGTTACGTCCCCTACTTTACTGGAGATGGATTATGACAACTCCCGAATTAGCCCACTATGCTACTGCCCTGAAGGATATCACCAGGGCAGATCGTTTCCATTCCATTCTATGGCTTAAGGAAATTAGGGGTTTGTTAACAAAGTTGGAACTAGACCACCTATGGGTCGACCCAAATGGTTCAAGCTTCCCATCAAAGTCAACTTTGAAAAAAATGTACTGGGATATGATTTTGATGTCTGCCCATAGTTTTGGTTCAAATGCTAAGCTAACGGACCGCTTTCTTGACATTAAACCCCTACCATCTTGTGAGGCTTATTGGGATATCATAGAAAGGCTCCCTGATAGAAAACTGTATTTCCAGTTCAGAATTGGGACTCTTCCTGTAAAAGCGTTCACCCATAAATGGTCTTCTACTCGGGACATCAAGTGTCACTGTTGTAAAGATCTGACTGAGGATATAGGCCATCTGTTGTTCGTATGTCCCCTGTACACTAGCCCTCGTCGTAAGTGGCTAAAACCAGTGTGTATAAATCTGGGGACACGTAGGTACACAGAGGCTTTAAGAATACTTGAATCAGACTGCACTGGCAATTGCTGTCGCAAAATTTTTAGGGTGGGCCTGGATTATACGCACCCGCACTTTAAAGCCTCCAGAAGATAGCCAATGAACTTTATGACATCGAATAATGTATGATTAATTTTTAAAATTATGTTTTTTTCTGAATTGTTTTAATTCATTGTTGTTTAAATTTTTTTAATCTTTGTAATCGACAGCACCATGGTTTAATGAGTTTTTAAAAAAATAATGAATTCCATTTTGTAGTATTTATAGTGTTGTGTTAGGATGTATACTTGCTTTTATGACATGCCGTCGAATAAAGCTTTGAAATTTGATTTGTAAAGTATTTTTGGGCTTCCTAAACGGCCGGCGGCCCTAACTGCAATAAAATGCAGGCAAAAGCTGAACATGCACCAACCAGGAGGGTGGAGGAGGGGGCCGTAGCCCGTGGACAGGAAGCGAGCTTTCACATATGTGAAGAGCAGCTGTTCAAAATAAAAAATAAAGTTTCTCAGCGAAAGTAAAATAGAAAAAAGAGGAAGCCAACTAGTCACAGGGCAATGCTCCAGGGGAGTGAACGAGCTCGAAAAAGGAGGGAAGAGGAATTACCCACTCCCAAGCAAGGAATTTTAAAAGACAAGCAATTACACAAATGACAAGTGATGGGCGGATGATGGGTGGAGTCCAATCCCACAAACTACATACAACAAATCATCTTGACAGTGCAAGCGCTGTCTGGGTTTGACCTAAAATGTACTGGGCCACAACGGTGATCTCCGGTGCTAAAAGGGAAGCCTTAGAGGTTCCTGAAGGGTTGAGACTGCCACCTCCTCTCATTGAGTGACACTGGTCAGCCAATGAGAGGAGGTAGTAGACCCTTATTCGTCAGAGAGTGGGATGAGGTAAGTTAGAGTAGCTGACCCCACCTGACTGTGACGAGCTGTCACTGATTGAAACTCGGTCCTAGGCACTCCAGGGCTTAAAGCTGAAGCGCCCAGGTCCGAGCCTATCTGTGATGCAGCCACTCGTCATGAGAGGGAGGACCTCAACCCGGCAAAGTTCAGCTCAGGCATCTGCGCATTTAGAACTTATATATCGGCTGGCTGCCTGCCATGAACATAAATAACGTTTGTCAGGCTTACTTTGCTCCGCCTAACAGACACTTAAAGTTAGCAGAAAGGTGCCCCCTAGGGACCATGTTTTATGTTCTTCAGAACTGCTCCATATGACATCAAATGGCTCATTCTTGAAATCCCCACCTTCTTCGTACAAATATATATTTTAAAAACAACTGTTATAAAATTGTGGTGTTTTTGTCCCTAGGTCCCCATGCTGAGCAACTAACCACGCAGACACTGTAGTAGGGTACTGGGTACAGGCCCAGGGCACGTGCGCCCTGCCCCTTTTAATGACAGGGTCACCTGACCTGGTGATGCCTGTGGTGGGTGGGTCTCTAGTGTGGGTTACATCAGCAGTGGAACACTAGAATGTATCCAGCCGGATACTACACAAATGACTACGAAAAATACAATAGCACTGCACCCCGTCCCTCACATTATACAGAATCTATAAAGTTCATAGTGGTGATCTTGATCTAATTTTTACAACATTCTTGGTATGGCCAGCCTAATAAGGCATAATAAAAACAATATCTATAACTTTTTTTTATTAAACTCTGCGATGGCGTGCCTCGAGCATGAATAAAAAGAAACACAATGATCGGAAATAGAATTTGCATACACGCGGAATTTATTTAAGGAGAATGAGATCGCGCGCTCTGAATGCCGAGGTATCACTTTGGAAAGCAGGAAACTGTCTAGTACCTGCTCCTAAGTGCTAGCCCTCAGTTGAAATAGCAAAGATGTTGTATACACCCAATATGGCCTCTGCCCGTCCATCAGTTAAGACGCTCATCTGTACGCTGTCTAGTGACAGAGACGTCCCTGGCGACGCGCACGGGAACTCCGTTGAGCCCCTTGTCCCATGGACTGCCACGTGACCGCGTGGGCTGTGTGGGCCGTCGGTAGGCCACGCTTTAGGGGTCGCTGCAGAACTCCCAACAGGGCCACGGCCAAGTCTTGTGTAGTCCCCAAGGGCGGATCTTCCAATGGCCGGGTGTGCTCGACTTCGGCAGGCTGTAGGTTGACTGGGGTGCACAGACTGTTCCTGGGTGCTTCGCCTCCTTGAGCTCTGGTTGTTCGGGGTGTGTGTGGATTCACTTGGGTGGTGCGATGCTCCTTGGTGATGATGCACCGGGAAGGTGGTAACAGAACGGAGGTGCTCTTCAGTGGGCAAACAGGCAGCGCTCTTCTGTTGGGGTAACTTTAGGGAGTGAGGAGGACTTGCGGGACTTCCTGGCACCGCTCCGTTGTCTTCAGGCAGGTGCACTGCAAGTTGTGGTGCTATCGATACCAAGCAGCCGGTGACAGGTGAGAGGACGGTCGAACTGCAAAGCGTGGGGCCAGGACGCAGACTGCGCTGCTGCTAGCGGGTTACGGTAGGTCCTCCCGCGTAGCTGTCTCCAGTGACGTCTCGGCACCCCGGTGGCTGGCTTGTGTGGATGAACACCTTCCTCAGCGCTGGTCCTTGGTCCTGTCGCTCTTCACTGTTCCATCTTGCGCGCTTGTGGTGGTTGTCTGCCCTGTGGCGTTCTTTCCTCCTCTGCGGAGTGGCATCGTGCCACGCTCTTCTTCTTCCGACCAGGTTTTTCCTTGGATGTGGTGTCCCGCCACCTGTCTCATGTTTGCTACACATGGACATCTCACTGGTTGCGTCGCTCCTGGTACGGTCTTTCTCTTCTTTTTGCGGACCTGTTGCAGGTCTGTCCTGTCTGTAGGATTTGCATGTGCTTCTTGGGGACTTCCGTTGGCACCATCCCCTCCTCAGGGATTTCACGGGGTCACTCTTCTTGTCGCTCAGGGGCGTCGTGCTGGCACCTCAAGGCTGCACCGTCTTGGCGGCTGCTTCTTCCTTTCTTCCGGTGCGCTTGTCCGGCGTGATAGGCTCCTTTGTTGCTGTGAGCTGTGACATCCGGTCACGTGTCGCTGTGCAGTCGGATCACCTGTCGCTGTGGTGGCCTGCCACATGGAGTGTGCGATTCCTCTCCTGCCTGTTGTGGGTCACTGCTGATTCAGTGCGAGGGAGGACACTGTGCTTCTTTCGGCCCACTGCGGGGCTTCGCTGAGGGAGTGGAGATGTAGGGGATCTCCTTCCAGCAGTGTTTCTTAGTTGCGACCGTCTGTCCGGTCGGCTTCTCCTTTTGGTGCGTATCGACTGTGCCCTTTGTTTGCTTCACTGGACGTGCTGGCTGCACTGTCTCTTCTGTCTGTCACTCCTGGAATGGTAGCAGTTGTTCCTTTGGTGCTGTGCACTTGCTTGGTGCTGTGTTTTCCTCTTCACCCTCATTGTGGTAGAGATGTGGCCGCTCTCTGTACTGCGGTCAGCAGAGCTTCTCTCGGTGGCGATGTCTCTATCACTCTCTCTCTCTCTTGGGGTGCTGCCAATGTGGTCAAACTTCTGGGTGCGTATGTTGGTGCACCTCGGATCTTGCGTACTTGGTCCTCCACGGTGCCGCTGTCTGGCGCTTGGCGGGGTTGGTTTCTAGGTTGCGGTGGTGTCTATTCACTTTTAGAGGCACGTGGCACAATTCTTCTTGCTTGTGGTGGCATTTGATAGCCACTGGGGGTGCGCATGTTCTTCTTGGGGCTCTTGTAGGGGTTGCTGCTTGGCTTTACTTGGTTTAATAGGGTCTTGGCAGCTTCCTGGGGATTCTCTCTCTCTGGGGGTAAAGTCACAGTTTCTCCCCTTCATAAGGGTTAGGCAGCCCACAGGGCATGTTGAGCTCTCTTAGCAGTCCCTCACTGTGGTGGCCTGTTGCTGCGGAGGGCACACCATTCTTCCCCCCCTCCACGAGGGGCAGTACAGTACAGGTGGGGCACAGTGCCGGCAGACCCAGGCTTGTGTGCAGTTCTGCAGCAGCAGGCAGTGAAGGCAGAGCAGCAGGGCGCTAATTTACAGGGTTCTTTGTCCATTTGTTCCGGGTGATGTCAGGCGTACTGCAGGCTTTGCTCTGCTGGGATGTGGTACTGGCAAAGGGCCGCTAGGTGGCGCTCCAGCCACCACTGCTTTCAGGTCACGGTGGCTTTCCTCCTGTCCCTGGCTACGCAGGGACTGGGGATGCCGGTTCGCGGCTCTACTCAGCAGTAATGTGGCCCCAGCTCTCTCTTCGGTTACCCCAACGCCTTCTCTACCAGTGGAGCCGTAGCACTGCACAGTAAACGAGACAGCTACGGGCAGCTCCACCGCAGTTTACCTTTGCGTGCATCACAGCAGCCCATGCGAGTGTTGGCTGGTGTCTTAAGGGAGGGGTGCGAGCCGTGAGCTGCTTGCAGTGGCTTCTCTTACCTCCCGGGTGCATCCTCTATGAAGAGAGCGCTGTAGTGGCTTCTGTTGCAGGCATATCCACCACGGCAGTCTTGGACTGAGGGTACAGAGCACTTTCCTTCAGTCGCTGGCGAGGATGCAGTGTCGTGAGACCACTGCTAGGGCGCTGCAGACGCTTTCGGAGAATGTCGCAGTTCTCTCCGCCGAAACAGCAGGCCACACTCTGATCCTGGAAGTCTCCTTGGGAAGGACGGAGTTTCCCCTCTAGACCTCGCTCGGGCCCATCACTTGGACTCACTCCGGTAAGCATTCCTTGAGCATGCACAGGCCACGGCCGCTTTTCCAGTATGGCGGGCTGTGCCTAATTATGCTGGTGGTGCAAGCAGGAGGTCGGGGCATGGCCTTTATCCTTGGGGCCGCTCCAGGAGGCGTTACGGGCTCGCTCTCCCCTGCTGAAGGGAGAGGGGGTTTTCCCTTGTCCGCAGGTCACTCGGTGTCTTCTTTCGCTGTTTCAGGACACTGCTGGCGAGACGTTCCTCGCAGGGCACCGAGAGAAAATGCACAGGGGGGTGCAGGTAACAGTTTCTCTGCAGCGCTTGGGGTTTCACTGGTGGGTTGCTGCGGGGGTATGTGTGCGGGGACAGCTGCGGGGCCTTAGCGCTGGACGCTAAACTCTTTGTCAGGTGGTCTTCTGCCCCCACTTCCCCTAATCGTGCTGGCAGCGGGTGTGATATGGGGTGATTCTGGCTCTCAGATAGCAGCTGGGCGGCTTGTCGACCTTAAAGTTCACATGGCCGGGGCTACTGCTTTGCATGCGCACCGCGGCGGCCTTCCTAGCGCTGCGGGCTGTACTTTGCAGGTGCTAGATGCACAGGTGCAGAAGGTGACTCTGCTACGGCTTGCCGCCGTGCTGGTCCATGCTCTGCTCGCCTGTAGGCACTGCGGCCGTTGTACTCTTGATGTAGGCTCATCACCCGCATGGGCACTTGCGGAGCATAGGAGTCCTTGTCCTTTGCAGCGAGCCGACAGTGTGGGTCTTTCCCTCACGCGGCGTGTGCTGCAGCACTTCCCCCTCCTCTTTTCACAGATTTCCTGATTCTGCGCTGGCAGCGGGGGTGCCGTAGATGTGGGCCGCACTGCCCCCTTGGAAGACGAACAAATTGGCTGTCAGTACACGAGAAGGTATCGACCCGCTCATCACCATTGTGGTGTTTTGGGCCCTAGGCCCCCATGCTGAGCAACTAACCACGCAGACACTGTAGTAGGGTACTGGGAACAGGCCCAGGGCACGTGCGCCCGGCCCCTTTTAATGAGAGGGTCACCTGACCTGGTGACGCCTGTGGTGGGTGGGTGTCTAGTGTGGGTTACATCAGCAGTGGAACACTAGAATGTATCCAGCCGGACACTACAAAAATGACTACGAAAAATACAATAGCACTGCACCCCGTCCTTCACATTATACAGAATCTATAAACTTCATAGTGGTGATCTTGATCTAATTTTTACAACATTCTTGGTATGACCAGCCTAATGAGGCATAATAAAAACAATATCTATAACTTTTTTTTATTTAACTCTGCGATGGCGTGCCTCGAGCATGAATAAAAAGAAACACAATGATCGGAAATAGAATTTGCATACACGCGGAATTTATTTAAGGAGAATGAGATCGCGCGCGCTGAATGCCGAGGTATCGCTTTGGAAAGCAGGAAACCGTTTGCAAGGCGCAACGAACTGTCTAGTACCTGCTCCTAAGTGCTGGTCCTCAGTTGAAATAGCAAAGATATTGTATACACCCAATATGGCCTCTGCCCGTCCATCAGTTAAGACGCACATTTGTACGCTGTCTAGTGACAGAGACGTCCCTGGCTACGCGCAATACGCATGCGCACTCTGAGGAACACGTTGGGGTCCCCAGCTGTCGTATAGGGTAAGAAGGGTAGATAGGAATTGGGATATGAGTACGCTCTATGATGTGGTGGGTTTGAACCCCTGTTTGTGTGTCTTGCTGTGTGGGCAGAAGTCTCCTTATTAATAGCAGGATTTCTCGTAGTCCGGGCTGCCTTAACTACTCTCCCCTCTTTGCAAATCGTTTGGATTTTGCAGATTATATGACCTGTTAAAGTGAAGTTGTTGGGCCAGCTTGTTTTGCTCGGCTCTGTATAGTGGCAGGGACGACAAAAGCAGTCCAGAGTCGAGACTGCTCCTCTCCTATCTGTTTTGCTGGGTCCGACGTAGAGAGTATGCAGTTTGAGTTATAAACACAGCTAATAAAAGGGGTGGCAGGTGGCAGATGACAATACATGGTATAACGCGACATGGAAGGCAGCGTAGTTTTTTTTTTAAGTTTAAAAAATACTTTGCCATACATGTGAATTTTCAGACGCACTTGATTAAGAAAGAGTCTGTAGGTCAAACTAACTTGTATTGTTCGGAAAAGGAAATGTTCTGGCCAGTCAACGCTCTTCGGTTAAAATACCTCTGAACTGTAACAAGCATTGTGAAATATAATAGGTCTCGCCTACTGGAGAACTATTGATTGAGTCAATATTTTGTTAGCCATGTTACACAGCGCGGCTGCTGTGCAGCATACCTGAAAGTTAAGGGGGGAAAGCGCTATGACGCGGCTAGTGTTGATCCCGTCATAGCGCTTTTATTTTATACTTTCAGCCACGGTGCATAGCAGCCGCGCTGTTGCGCTACTTTATTTATTTATTTATTTATTTAATGCGTTTTTATATAGCGCGGACTTTACCCGAAGGTGCCAGAGCGCTTCACAATAGGAACAGTAGCGTTACATGAGGAGAAAATTACAAGTGAGCATGTTACAAAAGCAAACGTTACATTACATGAGGCAAAAGTGACAATTGTGCATGTATAAAAAGCAAACAAAATACAAGAAGAGATAGCAAACGATACGTTACAATAGGAAAAAGTGACTTGTGCAAGTTACATAAGCGTACAAGATACAAGTAGAGGTATAAAACTGCAATAAATGGCAGACACTCAAAACACAAGAACACACTGGGACGGCACTTCTATAGGCCTGGAGTACAGACTTTACCATAGTGGAAGAACTTCCTTCAGGGAATAGAGAGGGCGTGAATTAGATTTGGAAGTGTCTTTGAAGGAGGAGAACTTTGAGGTCAGTTTTGAAGGACCGGGAAGAGGTGGTGGTCCGGAGCTGAGGCGGAAGTAAGTTCCAGATCTTGCCTCGATGGGAAGCCAACGAAGGGTGGATAAAATGGGTGTGATGTGGTCGCTTCTTTTGGCCCCATATATGAAACGAGCTGCTGAATGGAGAACAGATTTACGGGGGTACAGGTGGTATTTGGGGAGGCCAGTAAGAAGAGAATTGCAGTAGTCCAATCTAGAGAGAACCAGCGATTGGACCAGGGTTTTAAGGTCTTGCTCCGGGACGAAGCGACGAATCCCCCAAAGAAGGCGCAGTTGGTATCGAGCAGACTTTGCAATGGAATTGATGTGGGAGAG
This sequence comes from Triturus cristatus, assembly GCF_964204655.1. Classification (NCBI taxonomy): domain Eukaryota; kingdom Metazoa; phylum Chordata; class Amphibia; order Caudata; family Salamandridae; genus Triturus; species Triturus cristatus. The sequence continues at coordinate 1,114,257,271 of NC_140591.1, read as the reverse complement.
TAGATTGAGTTTTCTGTCGAGAATGACACCAAAGGATTTTGCGCTGTCGACAGTGATGGGTTTATTGTTAAGTAGATTCATCTGATCCATCCATGATTGAACCGGAGGAGGAGAAAGTGAGGAGGAGAGGAGGAGGAATTCAGTTTTGGAGGGATTCAGAATCAGTTGATGAGTTAACATCCAGTTTTGAATGGAGTCGAGAGTAGAGTTTAGGGTGGAGAGATCGTGAGTGGAGCCCACCTTGAGGTAGATTTGAGTGTCGTCCACATAGAGATGATGGAGGATCCCGGATTTACTTAGGAGATTTCCCTATGGTTCCAAATAGATGTTGAACAGAGTGGGTGCAAGTATAGAGCCTTTAGGAACACCTTGACCTACCGCCAAAGGAGATGAAAGACTGTTCGCTATTTCGATCATTTGGGATCTATCAGAGAGGAAGGAAGCAAACCATTTAAGCACAGTGCCCTCCATGCCCATTCTCTTTTGAAGAGTGTTACATGGCTAAAAACATTGACATTAGATCTCACAGAGGTGAGGCCAGTTGGCTTTGCCATTGTTTATTTGTGAGGTATGATGAGAGCGGTGATCTTTCAGGATTCTGCCGGGGCATTGGTTGTGGTATAGGCAGGGCTTTAAGTGGGCCAGGTCTCATGGGGTCTGAGCACCGGCAGTTTTTTTAAGGGGGCCTCGAAACGGGTCTCTATCGGGCTCTGTTTGGTGCCCTGGCACAGGCGGTCCGTTTTTTTTCCCGTACTGCAGTAACAGGCACATTGATGTGCGTGTGATGTGCGTTGTAGAGGAAGGAACATCTTTTAAAGAGAGTCACTTTCGCTCTGGATTTCCCTTCTCTTTTTGAAACTCAGGAGCAGCAACATTGTCGTGGTGTCACCAGGGCTTTAAGTGGACGTGTTTTCAATATTATATACAAGCCATAGTTGCTGCTTATTTATCTTGTGCAACTAGCAAGCATTGACAAAGCCAATAGTCCTGACTTGTAGGTATGATGTGACTACTTGTATCATATATCTGGAAGCCTTGACAAGAACAGCAAAATACAAGTCAGGCGGCACACTGTGCTAAACACAGGTTTTTAGCTTATGTGTTGTTACATTGACCACACCCCTTTGAGAGCCCCCCAGTTTTTTCATCCCACTTAAAGCCCTGGGTATAGTTGCTTGGAGGGACTGATAGGACATGAAAGCAGTGAGTACAACTGGCAGGTATTGTCGTTAACATGCTTGCTTTTTTTCGTCGTCATGTTTCTTGGAATTATATGCATAGGTAGAGCGTGGCACCATGATTGCTTAGTGTCATTTAAGATTTGGTGTTTTAGTGAATGTAAACCAAGGTGCAGCCATGAAGTACAAAGTACCTGGAATAAACAATGAGGAAACATGAGAATTAGCTTCTGGAGAGAGACCGTGCATGCACTCGGAGACACACAATAGTCACACATCCGCACATCGATTTCACAGATGGCAAGACGGAGCTACACATATGCATACAAGCAGTCCCTGCAAAAACCACCACACCCACAGACAACTATGCACACAAAACATCATTGATGCGCACAGAAATTAATCTCGAGCTCGAAGCCTGTTTTCGTGTCTCGAATTACAAGATGTGAAATCAGAAGCCACCTGGAGCCGCTAGCAAAATGAAACTAGCTGAGGAATGACCCTCCCCCTCCCTAAAAAAGATTTATGAGGAAGCCAACCAGTGGTTAGTAATGGGTGGCCTCTAAGCCTCCCCCTTTTTTAAAGACCAATAGCTCTTACAGGGTATGCACTGCCTCAGGTGAGACCTAAAAGGGACAGGTGATGTACAGTCCTGTGAAAAGTACTGGTCTGGCTGATCCATCTGCTGTAGTGAGAAGGCCAATGGTGTGGTGAGTATTTAAGAAGTGAAGGGTCTGGATTAACAGATGGGGATTAGATCTGGCAGATTGTATATCATGATGGATGGTCAAGAGGAAGTGCTGAAATAGTGGTGGAAGGGTAGTGGAATCCTACTAGTGAATGTGAGACAGCTTAGGGCATATTTCCAACTCAATATTTGTGCACCTCGTCATTTTGTACTCGATATTCTGTCTCTACACCGCCCAGCAAACATAGGGTGGCACTGAACAAACTAAAACTTCATGATGGTGTCCTTGGTGCTTCAGACTTTGAATATTCTTATTTATATTATTTAGCTGCCTAGATCCACTGGATTGCACGCAGCTTAAACATCTCTCTCCCAGCAAACATGACTTACTGCAGATGTGCACAGGAAGGGGCAATGAGCTACCTAATAATGAATTGTTGGGCACAGTATAAGGGCAGTTCCCAGCTGCTGATGTCTTCGTTTATTTTCTAGGGTATATCATTACGGAAATGTGGTCATCAGCAATTTATGCTCCAGCCTTGGCATTAGTAGGAGTCCTGGATTCATAGGGTAACCCCATGTCCAGACGATAAAGTGATTGGGCAGCCACAAGGGTAACATCAGTGGGAAATGGCATCTTCAAAACTGCCCAAGAAGCGGTAGAGAGAAATGGTCTGCCACCAGAACAGTTCTTACAACACAGAGCATTAAAGAAAGTCTATCATAGGGAACAGGTTTGACATTTGAGGAGCCGCGAACACAAGGTACTTTAGTTACTGCAAAGAATAGAGTTTACAAAACAAGTAACATTACCTACGGATGCAGTCGAATAAGGTGTATATGTTTAGGAAAAAAGATAAGAGCTAATTTCCAATCAGAACTGATAAGTGTTACAGCATTAAACAATTATCTAGTGCCCTGGCAACTGAGCAAGCATACAACTCTGCCTTGTAAATATGGATGCCTTGCACCTCCATGTTTTAAGCTACAGTAGTAAGTAAGTAAATCTTTATTCGGTTATAATCATTAATAACCATAAAAGTAGATACACATAGATAAAACTTACAAATACAGTAAAAACAATTTCCTAGATACAAACTATATCAGATACATAGCAGCATAGTGATACACCAATCTATACACCTCCAAGTTGAATTCATCCGAGGTTTGCTCTGTGTTTAAAAATGCACTTTAAGAAGGTGCTGACAGTTTTTGAAACTAGAGCATTATTCAAAAATTGCAAATGGAGCATAGCAGGGCGGCATCTATTGAAACCGAGGGCTCTCAGCAAGGGTATTAGCCATAATTTACGATGTGGAGTGTAGTACTTACAGAAGAGGACTGTGTGCAGTGTTGATTGTTGTGATACTTCATCACAAGGGCACAACATTAACGAGTCATCCCAATTGTTTCTTCTGGGAAAGGCCACCAGCCTATGGAAAGAGTTTAATCTAAAGCGTACTAGAAGGAACCGCTCAAATTGAGGCTCGACGTAAGTCAAGTATGGTTCCATATCCAAGGTAGTCATCACTGCCAAGGAATGTTGGACAGATGGTTTGTGTATCTCCCTACTCAACCGGAGTTCTTCCATGTGAGACAAAGCCTTTGTTTTGAGATCTTCCTTTGAGATCTCGGCAATTGATTCGGGGTTTATATAATATTTGTCTAAACCCAGATCTGTAAGGAGATTTTTTACGTATAGCAACCATTCTATTTTTTTCACATGTTCCAGAGACATACAATCTGTCACAATCTCTTTCGTAAGTGAATTTTTTGTTGCTGTCCAAATACGTCGCCACAACATTAGGGGTTGGATTTTTGCCAAATCCTCAATATGAGGCATTCCAAGCTCAGCGTGGCAGGCATAGGTGGAGGCACGCTTGGATGCCATCAGGACAAATCTCATAAACTTATTTTCTGCTGTCTGTAGTGAGGTTGTGTTTTTGTGCCCCCACAACCCTGCTCCATAAAGTGCGGTGGATTGACACTTTGCTTTATAGATACAAAGGAGCTCTACTGGTGGTCTCTTTCCCAGCTTTTGAGAACATTTTATGAGAGCGATTATTGCTCGCAATAGTTGATGTTTGCGAGCATCAATAGCCGCTTTCCAATTGAGTTTATCGTCTATCATTATCCCAAGGTATGAGTATTGGGAAGTCTGTTCTAGCCTCTCTTTATCAAGGGATATGATCCTCCCCCCTTTCTGTCTCTTGCCTGCCCTCATTACATAAGTTTTTTTAATGTTTATTTTTAGATCCAAGCTGCCCATAAACCTAGCATATCTACCCAGTGCTTCTTGCAATTCCCGCGGGGTGCGTGCCAAAATCACTGCATCGTCCGCGTAGAGGAGTGCGGGGACTAGACAATTTTTCACTCGAGGGAGGTCCTGGCAACCCCTCAGCATCTCTACCTCAAGACCATTAGTGTAGAGGGAGAACAAGAAGGGGGCCAGGACACAACCCTGTCTAACACCCCGCTCCACCTTAAATGATTCTGATAATTCTCCCCGTGTTCCAAAACGAACCCTAGAGGAAGCATCGGAATACAATGCACGAAGGAGGTCTACAAGTGTTGGGTCGATACCCATGTCCGTGAGGACTGCCCAGAGTTTTGAGTGGGAAACGCAGTCGAAGGCTGCAGATAGGTCAACATAGACCATATAGAGCCTTCCTTGCTTTGCCGACACTTATTTGCCCATTATGAGGGCTAGGTTCAAAGCCTGTTCCGTGGTTCCAAAACCCTCCCTGAAGCCATATTGGATATCGGATAGTATTTTTTGGTCATCAGCCTATTCCTGTAAACGTTGGAGAAGGACTCTCCCCAGTACTTTTCCAAGCGAGTCCAGTAATGAAATTGGGCGATAACAAGTCACCTCCTCCCTGTTTCCCTTCTTGAAAATAGGGACCATTATCGAATGGGTCCAGGTTTCCATTAGTCCACACTTCATGGCCGCATCAAAGACCCTCTTTAAAATTGGAGCCCACAAGTCTAAGTTAAATTTAAAAAAATCGACTGGGACGCCATCCGGGCCCGGAGCTTTTCCGCATTTACTCATTTTAACGGCATTTGTGACTTCAGTAATTCCAAAATTTATAGGTATAGGGAATAGATTACCTTGTGAATTCTGATTAGTCTCCGCTGGTAGTTCAGCTCCTGGTAATTTACCGAAGACTTTGGAGAAATGATTGACCCATGCTGGGCCTTCTATTGTTACTTCTATTGTTGGCTGATCATTTACATCTACCAGAAAGGGTGTCTTCACTACCTTCCAAAACTCCGCACTATTTTTATTCCTGGCGGACTCATATAATTGATCCCAAAGTGCTTTTTTTATTTCCTGTTTTCTTGTTTTACAGGCTAATCTATATGACCTTCGTAGGGAGCGAATCTCCTCTTTGTCTCTAACGGAATTCATCAGGGATTTTTTTAAAGCTTTATGAGCCAAGGTACAGTCTCGATTAAACCATCCTTTCTTCCCCCCCTTGCTCCCTTTCTTCTTATGTTTTAGACAATCGTTTACTTTCACCAGGATTTTACTGAAGTTTTTCAGAACTTCCTCCTCGCCTATCTCCTCCTCTAGGCACTTCATTACAGCGGGGAATACCGCAAGTACCACCTTCTTTGTCAAGTCTGCTGGCTCTATCTTGCCCCAACCTATGGCGTAGCCATTGATTTTTGTTAGGGTTAAATTATTCTGTGCAAGTGCAGTCATCAGCAGATAAGGGGTTAAATTTCCCAAATCCATCACTAGATCAAAAACCAGGGCAACGTGATCGCTTAGCGTGTTAACGACTAATCTAAATTCCTGCGCCTTACTCACAAGGGCGGCTGAAACCAATATATAATCAATGGTTGACTCCCATCCCCTGCCCACGTAGGTTGGCTGTAATTGTCCAGTGCTAATATCCGTTTTATTTAATATCACTAATCCTAGTTCTGACAGAAGCTCATTTAAGAAATCCCCTGCCCTAGAATGACTGAAATGGGTGGTATAGGTTTCTGTTTCGTCCACTATGCCGCAGATCTTGCTATTTTCCACGGCACAAGGATGATGGTTAAAATCACCTCCCCAAACAATAATTGGGGCCTCTGACCCTTGTGTTTTCTTTTGGAGAGAGGAAAGTTTGTTCCGAAGGACCCCAAAGGTATTTATTCTCTCACTATCGGGCAGCTTGTCATAGGTATTGACCAGGAAGATCGTCTTTTTCTTTGGAAACAATAACCTCAGGATCTGGTAGTTAGGCTGTAGGCTAAGTTCCTTGACTTCTAATCCTGGTATAGTGTTTTTTATATATATCGTTAGGCCACCCTTAGCCCTACCATATGAGCCTGCAACTGCTGGAGAGAAGTATGTTTTATAACCTGTCATATGCATTCCATTAGTGGTCCATGTCTCCTGCAAGGCTATAACATGATAGTCCTGCAGAAAGTCCATTGCACTTCCATCCATTATTTTCGTGCGTAAACCCGCTATGTTCCAGGACATAATTTGTAGTGTTAGAGCGTCCTTTCTAGGATCGCAGATTTTATTAACACTGACTATTTCTTCTGCGGGTATGATCTCCCGGACTCCCAGGGAACGATTTCCCGAATCTAAAGATCCGCTGCGGGAACTATTGCCGTGAACGGTAGTATCTGCTCCTCCAATGAAAGGCAAAGTAGGCAATTGTAAATAATTACTATTTTCAAATTCTTGCCTTTCTGTATCAACGCTCAATTTAGCTACCTCTTTGGGCGTGATGGGTGCTGGAGAAAAGGATTTTTGGAGCGGGGACTCAACTTCAATGAGTCAGTCTACGCTTTCCAGATCGTAAAGTGGGAGGAAGTGATTAGAAGTAGGCACGCTATAGTCCTGATAAGGATAGAGATTCGCTTTGTGGGGTGGTGCAATGGGCCTTTGATAATAATAATGGGCATTGTTCTGTGGTCCCCTAAAAAGAGGTGGATTGGGGATATAGTTGCAAGGATGAGGAAGAGAAGGTTGATAATTGAGTTCCTTCCAACCTACAAGATGGTCTTTTACAGGAAACGGTTTTAGTTGGGAAATCAATTCTTGTGGATAAAAATAATTAACATAATGGGTAAAAATACTGTCCCCCCCTCTAGCTTCGTACCAGTCACCAACATATCTGACTGCTCTGTGATCCCTAAAATTTATGATTATGGCATCCCCCTTCCTGTCTTTTGGTCTTGATCCCACCCAAGACGTGCGTCTTACCATTAAAATTTCTCCATTTATGTGCGCTGGGAGGGGTCTGTTTTGTTTTAACCAATATATAGTTTTGTTTCTTAGAGCATAATAGTCCTCCCTTGTTCCTTCTGGGAGTTGTGGTACTCCCGTCATAATGATAGTATATGGTGCTGATTCTGGGGGTAAATCCACTCTTCTACTCAGGAGAGTGGCTGATTAAGATCCTCACCATTTCCGTTATCTTGTCTATTTTTTAGAGGGATATTATTAGTAACCATAAGGGTTTTATTCCCTACTACTTTTTCGGCGTTTCCAGTCTCATCGATTTTAGTGTTGTCAGCCCTCTTTGTTTGTCTTCCTGATTCTTTACCTCAGGAGTTAGTGGCACCTTTGCCTTTAATTTCTTTGGCTGACTTTCCCAGGGATTTTTTACCCAAAACATTATGACTGTTCGTAACGATGCCACTGGTTGATGGTTGTTGTAAGGGCCAGATGGGAGAAACATCTGAGTCAGACGGGATGTTTTTTGTCTGCGCCCTAGCTAATTCGGTTAGGACTACACTATTCTCTTGCTGCTGTTTGCCCAGATCATCAAGGTGCAGTGTCATTAATCTAGTCCTCTCTAATAGAGGAAGTAGTAGGGACTTCACCATGATCTCTATTTTATTAAGTAGTTCACCCACAAAATCCTGACCAGATGCAAGCCCTGTAGTAGTGGTAATTACAGGTGGGTTAGTTATTTCCATGGACTCTAAGGATGTCCGCTTTTTAGGTTGCAATTTTGCTTTCTCCTTTTTTGTCCTAGATGATATAATGGGTGAACCTCGCCTCTTTCTTACGTTATGCCTGGGGTCAGAAGGCCCTAAACTCGATGGGGACGATATGTCCAAATTCGGCGAGTCTGATAACCCGGAAATGGTTGAACTCGATGTATGAACAGGGTTAAGGATCGCAGGAGAGCGATTAGTTTCAGTGTTCATTCCTTCCCGTTCAAACATGGAGTAAGAACCAGGAACACTTATCTCCTTCGCTGCCACCCCAGGGGAAAGAACATTCCCAATTCTACCCAAGGAAGATCGTTTACCCGTTAACAAGTCTAGTGAGAGTCGCTTCTCTGTGTCCGCAATCTCCTTTTCCAAAACTGTAGTCACACGTTTAAAAAAATGATCAATAGTGCCGGTAACCAGGCCTTTAGATGTGTTTACCAATAGGGTGCGGGATTTCCCAGAGCATGAAGACATTTTCAAAGACCGTGGTGAAGGGAAACCCTAGATGAAATATCGACAATGACCGTATGATATGGTTATGACAACAAATTTAGGAATACACTATTGGCAAGTCTAAAAAATATTTAGGGGGGTGGCCCGGCCCGTCCTCAATCGTCCTCGGACGGCCCCAGACGGCCCGCCCTTTGCCCGGGCTTAGCCCCGGTCTGCGCCCCGCTCGCGTCCCGCGTACGCGGGAGTCAGTGTCACATATGTAACCTGAGGGGGAGGGGCCGGGAAGAGGCACCAGGTGCGCTGCGGATTTGCGTTGCAGGGCAGCCTGGGCCTCGCAGTCCCGGGACGGATATTCAGTTCCAGAGTATGTAGCGCTAGGTGAACTATTCTTCCAGTCTTTTAAAAAGCTCCAGTTAAAACTCCATTAAAAGGGATTTCAGTCACTCCTCCGTAGTTTAAGCTACAGTAATAATTCGCCCACTTCCACTTTGCTCTTTTCTAGTTCTATCAGGGAGGTCAATTTCTGGCACTGCAATCAATTAAAGACAAACAAGACAGCACACCACTACCTTTCTATTTTATTTGAATACTACACTATAGAACACAATGTAAGCGCACTCATTGCTAACTTTATCATAATTTGTGTCTAGCCCTGACCTATGAGACTTTATAACTATAACCTGTTACGGTAGGGAGAGTGAAAGTAGCAGTGCCTGCATAACAGTGTTGGGATGAATGCTTACATCAACCTCTCACAGATGTGCAAAAATAGTTAGTATGTTGTGCCCAAACATGTGACATATCCATCAACAGTAAACATTGGCAAAATAATTATACATTTCTGCTATTGTACTATTAAGAAGTCTTTGAGAGCGAATTTGTTGTGGACACAGGGTTGACATCTCAAGTTTTTGGCACATATTTTCTTAATTTAGTCTTGAACTGTCCTGAGGTTATTGTGCATTGGGCTTCTGTTTGCTGAACTTATTGGCCATGTTGGGTTATGTTCTGGATAATCCAACTGCTGTGCGAAAACTCTCAGCTTCACTGAACTTCTTGCAAAGTTCTGGTCGCGGGCCAAGCCCCAAAATGTAAGATTGGTTTGTAGAACTTATATATTGTAATAAAGTGGCAGAGGTCTGTGTATCTTGACTCTCACTTTTCGCTAGATGTAGTTAAATTGGAGATCCTTAGCATACTTTCCTGATGAATATGAAAACCACACCTAGCCTGCCTCTCCTTGGAAATTGTGATGTTGCTTATATAAGAAGGGAGGCATCCGCTAACCAAAACTAGAATGACGATTTCAGGATTCATAATTTAGTCAAGCAATGGGTTTTGCATTCAACAGTTATGGGATTCCTTGTACACTAATTTTAAAATATACTGTGTGCATTTTGATTGAACTCGCTTCAGTTATGACATCTTGCTGGTAAAATTTGCTTATGTGCTTCACTATTCTTAAGATGACGCTTAGCAGCTACTGAATTTTGTATTGAATGTTACTTTGTAAATGATTAAGTAGAAGGTAAAATAAGAAGTACTGTCCAGCTCCAGTAAGTTGGAAGTGGGTCATAACAGATAATTTTCTTGACCATTGCTTGGTCTGTTTACTATTGACTTATACGCTGAAAATTGTGAAGTTTGACACATCTAGATATAGATGACCGGCAGCTTTCCTTTATGGTTTCCATTTGTAGTACTGCCTTGTAAGAGAGCATTGATGCTCGTGCCTTTTTATGGCCACCACATACTTCTTATGACAAGAGCGTAAAATGGACTGTTATTCATGCCCCGAGTAAATGCTCTGTGCAGAGACGTCAGTTTACAGCTAGTAAGATAAATGCAAAATCATCTACTTTATTGTCTTGTGGCAACATCTAATATTAACCCAAATGTCTGCTGCAAAGCTACAAAACTGAAGATGTCCAAACTGTCTTCAGATAGGCCATACTGACCAGAGAACGGATGTGACTACAGAACTGCGTGAAGAAAGCTTATGAGAAGGATTGCTGACAAACAATGAGAAGGATTTCAGCTCAAGTTAAAGATGATTTGAGTTTCCCCCCTGAAGCTAAACTAAGCTTGTATTAAAATTAGGGTTACGGTGCAAAGAAATTCCTAGTGCAGATCCCTACACATTTTCATGGTTAGCTCTTTAAGAGCAACACAAGAACACCATGTTCTACTCTTTAGGGCCAAAGTGGATATTTAGGCATTGATGAATGACTTGCTACAGTGAGGAAAATATTAATTGGCACTACTTGACTACAGATGTGGATTCATATTTCAAACAGCTCTTCAGACATACTGTAACTTGGAAGTCTTCAACCAAATCACCTTTTTATATGGTATATGTTAGTTGGCTAGAAATATACTTGAAACGTCCTAAAAAATTGAGGAAAAAAACCAAACTGAGGACGTTAACTTGTTAAAGCCACTGATGAGAAAAATGTCAGGTTTAGCAAGACATAAATGACCACTGCTTCCTCATCTGCCCTCCTTACCACCTTATAAACTAAATGCATTTTTGGAGAGTTAACCCACCTCCTGTACCCCATCGCAAGCAACAGCTTCTTCCGTTTCCATGGAATGAGCCCATCCACCCTACCTTAGTAAGAGATACAAACCCTCATGTCATGCTGTTTTTTTGTTTATGGCCATCTGAACTTAATCTTCTGTTCTTCACATACAAGGCAGTGAATTTATATAAGGTTAGTATGGTGTGTTTATTTGCGGTTTAAGCATTACAAAGACTGAAGAGGTGTGCTGGCCAGTTTTTAGGTCCCGGCTAGCGAAGGCTGCGCTTGCGAGATTTAATGACTTGGAGTAGTGGGGCTTTAACTCGCCCCTCTTCTCTCCTCTTCTCCATTGGCTGGTCTCTGAAATGCTGGTCAGCCTTTGGAGAAGAGGTTTGTCTCTCCAAACAAGCCCCGTCCTTTTGCGATTCGGGGGCGTGTTTTTTTCGATTCTTTCTCTGGGCGTGTTTTTTCTCTCCAACACGCCCCCGAATCAGAAAACGCCGCTGCCTTTCTCCGAGGCATTTCTGCTTGGCGGTGGTTTTCATGGCGACTCCCTTGAATGATTGTTGCGCCCCCGACGACCCTGGCTTTAAAGTAAGTCTGGGCTCAATTTTCACAAATCAGCTCATTGGAATCTAACGTCAAATAACAGCTCCTCGGTGGGCTGACGCCTCGGCTTGTTAAAGCGCCTCACCACAGGGACCAGGCACAGTGCGAGCGCTGAACTCGCCAAGGTTGATCTAACGTCAAATAACAGCTCCTCGGTGGCCCGACGCCTCGGCTTGTTAAAGCGCCTCACCACAGGGACCAGGCACAGTGCGAGCGCTGAACTCGCCAAGGTTGACAAACAAGCCGCATCCGCCAGCACCTGAACTCGCAGTGGCGTTTCCACACTGTACATGTTCAGCAGAGGCGGGATTTAAGAATTAAAGCGGCATAGGCGTGCTGTTCTGCTGCTTTCTGTGCTACCTGCCCCAATCAATGTATTTACTTGACTGCTGTCGGCGTGTACTTGTTACTATAGCAACCACGCTTTGTGTTTATTTAAAGATAAATTGTGTCCGTAGTGGCGCGAGGCTTTATTAAACTAATCTGCTCCCCGTTGATTGGTTGGATGGTGCCTTGTCCGGGAACATCTCACTGCTTGCTTTTAATTGGCTGGTTGGCTACTTTACTGTGGCTGGAGACTGGCTGAGGGAAAGTTTGCAAGTTGTTTATTGACTGCTCTGCTGTATCACTAGCGAATGTATGTCTTTCGGCAGTGGGCGGGCCTGTTGATCCTGCTGATTCAGCGGGAGACCCGGCCTGTGCACTAGAAGGCCCTGATCTTCTTCGATCCGAGGCCACATCATGGGCGGTGAGTTTACAGGCTTTGCTGTGAACCCTCTGCACCTAGCGCTGCAGGACGGAGCTACCCCTCAGTATTCACCAAAAGCTTGGGGTTAAAACACCTTCCGAAATCGTCTTTGCACAACCGTTGCTTGTGGGGATCCTGTAAACAGCCTGTTGCAATTGGACACGAGGGGGCATGCTCAACATATTTTGGGACAACTACTGATTTCATAATTATAGTGTTCTTAATGGATTCGCCCACCCTCATATCCGTCCGGGGGAAAGTAAGATCAAGCCTCATTTTAATAAACAAAATAAAAAAAAATATGGAGCTAGTTTTGCCCCTTGCGATTTTTAGTGTTCTATCGCATTTATTTGGAATGCCAGCACTGGAAGTAATTTTAGTTATGCACGAGGGGTGGCATTTTAGCTGACAGGTAGCAGGCTCTGGGATTCTTAGGTAGGCCGTGCATTGTGATGAAGTTCCTTAGTTGCAGAGAACTCTACACCTTCACAGATTTCTTGCTTCCCTTGTGGCTGCTTCTCATGCACTCACTGCCGCTCCTGCCATGGCAGATATTACTTACCTTGCGTCCTTTCTCCAGAGGAGGTTCTCCTGCTAGGGAACAGGTGGCTCTGTGTAGGTGCCTCTGTGTGGGTGGGTGGGTGGCTCTGTGTGTGTGGGTGGCTCTGTGTGTGTGGGTGGCTCTGTGTGTGTGGGTGCAAATGCAATAGGTCTCGCATTTGAGAGTGATTAAGCTATTGACATTGTAAATAACAATGCCGTTTCTTTAAACGTTTTAAAAACAAAAACCTAAACGAAAATGTCATGAGCAATGCCAATAGCTCTAACTTTAACAATCCCGAGATCGTTGCATTGTAAATGCTTGTTTTTATTTCTTTGACAGTGCTTGGGCCTTTTTTGTTAGGTCTTGCCTAGCGTGGAAGCGCATGCACTGCTTGCTCGGTGAGATTTATTGTTAAGGAGGACTTTCAGAAGAGGGCTTGAACCACTTTCTTATCTTTATGGAGCCATGTGTTTCTAATTAGAAACACATGGCCCCATAAAGACAAGAGATCCCCATGCTCCGGCTGCAGCGTGGTCCTCTTTCACTTTCGGGACCGCGCTTGTTTCTTTCCTTTGTGAGCCACTCTCACTGCAGGCACGACGTGTTTTTTTTTTAATTAACGGAGCATTGCGCTTTAAATTTTAAATGCAGAACTGGGCTGTACAGAGCCCTCATTGCTGAACGTGCGCTACATGAACGGATATTTGTTTGTTGTGTAGTGTGCAGTACTGGGCTGTACAGAGCCCTCATTGCTGTGCGTGCACTACATGAACGTATATAATAGGCTCTTGCTCTACAAGGTCTGCTGGCTGTTTGTTTAGCAAATTCATACAGCGCAAACTGAACTCCAGAGTAGTAGAGACCTTTACAAGACACCCAGTTACAATACACAAGAGCACATTTACACAGGAATACATTGCCTTTTAGAAGGCACGGGAGATTAACTAATAAGCCTAGAACCACACATTGGCAAGCCAACGCTGTGACTCGAACAACACCAGCTTCCACACGCGATCATCTTGTGTGATTAATCAATTAATCTCCCCATGGTCCCCCTGTTTACTAAAAACGGGGTGCTAAGGAACATTCACATAAGCTATAAGAAGGGACCACCCCGTTAAATCTGTTTTGTGTTCTATCTGTCGTTTTTTGTGTCTAATATTCGTCCTCTTTCTGCTCTCCCATGTGCCCACTTCGAGATCCTCCTCTCCTTCCGCATTCTGCCAGCACCCTCCTACCCTATAGTCATCCACCACCACGTCCACCACCACCACGTCCACCACCACGTCCTCCACCACCAACTCCACCACCACCACCACGTCCTCCACCACCACCACGTCCTCCACCACCACCACGTCCTCCACCACCACCACGTCCACCACCACCACCACGTCCTCCACCACCACGTCCTCCACCACCACCACGTCCTCCACCACCACCACGTCCTCCACCACCACCACCACGTCCTCCACCACCACCACATCCACCACGTCCACCACCACGTCCACCACCACCACCACGTCCACCACCACCACGTCCACCACCACCACATCCACCACCACCACGTCCACCACCACCACCACCCGTGACAGGTAAAGTGTCACTGGAGGGCAGGGGTAATAGGAGTGTCAACCCCGGCTGTACATTGGACATTTAAGGATGCATTGGGGCTAGAACTTCATTAAGTTAAAGCCATTTGCTTTGCTATACAATACCATTAGCAAAGTAAATGGCTTTAACTTAATCAAATGCGAGACCTATTGCATTTTCAATGCTTGTTGTTTTAGCAGATAGTGTGCTGGCGCGTTCCTAAACCGGCTATTGTTATCTATTATATGTTTAACATAATGCTGCTCTGGCCCGATGAAATGTTTAAGCGTGGTGCTTGGGCCCGGGGTTCTTTAGAAAAAAGCCATGTTCACAAGACATGGCGGCTCTTGGGCCTGCGTTTCTTTATTTAAAATATTGTTTACATGAGACTACAGTGCTCTGTCCCATTTCTTTTTTTGAGAAAGTTATTAGACTGACAGAGATAGTATGGAATCTTAATTGTATTTAGTTCCACTATAAGTGGTGGTCCAGGGCCCGCGCTTTTCAATTTCTGTAAACCTCATTAAGGGCCAGATGTATCAAGGCTTTTTGCGTTCGCAAACGGGCCGATTCGCAGAATCTGCCCGTTTGTGAACGCAAAAATGCCTTTTGCAATGTATCAAACTCTTGGCATTTGCAAAATGGGTAATCACAACTTTTTGCGATTACCTAAATTGCAAATACAGTTAGGGAATCGCCCTAAATGTAATTCATGTAGCAATCGCTAAATGCGAATGTGCATTTAGGTATCGCAAATTACCACCAACTTCAAGTTGATGGTAATTTGCGATTCCTTGAAAAATGCACAAAAATGCATTTTTCAAAGTGCCATGTAGCGCGCAAACATGCCTTTAGGGCATGTGTATGCACCACATGTGCATACTTACCTTTTCTGGGAGTGCATAAAGGGTGCCTTTAGGGCCCCTAGAACTCTCGCAATTGCATTCGCAATTTGAGATTACCAATTTGGTACTCGCAAATTGCGAATGCATTCCCATTCATCCCTATGGGCCTATAGGCCCATAGGAATGAATGGGAATGCATTCCCTAATGCTAATAGGAAATGTTAAGGATACGCAAAAAAGTTTGCAAATCCTACATACATAGCGAATCGGTAAATTTTGCTATTTAAGAATCGCAAAAGCAATTCTTGAGACATCTGGCCCTTCTTTGTACTGATAGCGACTTTCCCTGGAGGAACTACAGTATTAAAGAAATATTTACCTGAACATTGGAGGCCTTGAAACACTGGGAGTATGCCAGTCGCTTGTCTGTAGTGTAGATCTTCTTTAAAAAGAAAGAAAGGAAAAAGCAATGATTACTCGCTATGGGACGATATATTTGTCTAAAACAATGCTTGATCGCTTGTCAAGATTTCAGGACAGATGGAAAGAGGCAGTCAAAAACCATTTGGTGGTATAAATCCTATTCACAAGGTTACATGTTAGAGTATTTCTGGTGCCTCCAAATTCAGATACATTTTAAGGCACCATCCAAATAATAGTCAAGGGAAGGGCACTGCAGGAAAACGTTTTTGTATTGATATAGTAAAATGCAATTCTACCAGTGCCAGAAGTGTAGGAATGGGAGGCTTGGTATTCAACTGTGTTTCTGTTTAAGAAACAGTCCAGTCAGTACAGGTTAGTGATAGACCAGAAGGATTTCAATTTCTTCTGGACCCTTCATTTAAAAATTACAAGTGACTCCATTGGTGGCGCAGGACGGTTTTAGAAGGTCATTGGAGCTGCAGGATGCTTACCTAGGTATTCCCATGGTCAAATCTTGTCAGAAGGTCATGACATTTGATGTAAGGGAGAGAAATTAGCAGTTTCAAGTGCTACCATCTGTCTTCAAAGCTTTGCCCAAAGTGTTCATCAAGGTGTTAGCTATAGCAATAGCATTATTACAACGGGAGAACATTCTCATTCATCCTTATTTGGACAACCTTCTCATTGTGGCACAATTCAGAACTCAAGTCACTTAGAGAATCATCAAGATTCTGAAGCCGTTTGAATTTATTATAATTTTCAGAATTCAAAGCTTCATCTGTCCAAGAAACTGAGGTACTTTGGGGCTTGTTTTTAGACAGACAAAGGAATACAATGTCTTCTGATGTGCAGCAGATACAGGCTGATGCTGAGGTTGAGGTTGAATCTTTTGTTGAAGAGGGATGATGCATTGGGGGCGGGACTGACTACAAGTTCGGGGGAACATGGTGAATAATCCGTGTTGTCGGTCTATGTGAACAGTCTTTTATTTAGACCATAATCCTTAATGCAACTATTTTCTTTTAGATGACCTGTTTGTTTGTCATTCCATGGGCCCGTCTACATATGGGCCCACTAGTTCTTCACATTCTTCAGTTTTGCAGTTCATAATTACACATTTTGCATCCCTGTAACAGAGGAAATCTGGAGTAAGATGGGCTGGCGGTTTCAATGAGAGACTCTGATCAATGGGGCTCCTTAGGTTCCTCCTGTGGTAAAAACTTTGACTACGAATGCAGGACCTTGGTATGTTGGTAGCTTTGGAGACATTGCTCAGGGTATTAGGCTGTGGAGGAGAAATGTCAGCCTTGTAACTCATGGGAGATGATAGCGGCATGTAAAGTAATGCAGGTATTCAAGGATGATTTTTTCCCACTCAGCACTAGTGGTTAGGACAATGTAGTCACATTGTCTTATATAAATTGACAGTTTGGAACATGGTGACAATCATTGAATGGTCTGATGAAAAGGACGGTATTGTGGCCAGAAAAACATGTTTTGTCAATCACAGCAGCTCATACAAGGGGGAAAGAAACTGAGAGAGCGGAAGTTCCCAGCAGAATTTCCCCTTCATCACAGAATCTTAAAATAAGAACAATTCAAGTATTCCAGGAGATTTGCAGGAAGTTTGGGACACCAGAGATTGATCTCTTTGCAGATTGTCACAATTCTGTTCTTCCGCACTTTTACTCCAGATTACAGGACACTCTGGCAGTGGGGATACATGCTTTGGCGATCAGGGGCTTCAGGGTGATGTTGTATGCTTTTCCTTCGAAATCTCTGATACCTTGCCTCATAGCCAAAGTGTAAAGGGAAGAGGCAGAGTTAAATCTAGTTTGCTCATTCTGGGCAAGGTGGTAATTCTTTTCGTTGTTGTAAGAAATGTTAACACAGGATGTGTTGTTTCGTCCAGTTTATTAGTGTATGGTGCTACCAGTTCAACCAAAGTTGACTGCAGCATCTAAGGCTAGCGGTATGGAAGTTGAGAGGGAGGCACTGGTGAAATTAGGATTATCCCTGCCAATCTTCAATGTCTATCTAAGCGGGGAGGATACCTTGAATTAGAAAGGTGTAAAATCATTCCTGGTTATCTTTTCATACATGGTGTCAAAAGAAGTCTGGTCTTCCAGGGATTAGCCACCAAACATAATTTTACAATTTCAAGAAGGTTGAATTTTGGCCTTACTATAGCAATGGTGAAGAGGCAGTGGTGCAGCTAGTAAAGCATTTCGCCCAATATGGGGAATCTTGTTTGTGGTAGAAAGTTGGGTGTCAGAATTATTCAAAGGTTTAGTGTCTTTGAGATCCAGAATAAGAAATCATTTCCATTCTTGGGAGTTACAGTAGGTGCTGACATCTTTAAAGAACACCCATTTGAACCTTGGAGGTCAAATGTTTAAAAAAACGCATTTGAAAGTTTTCTTTTTAGTTGCCATCACGAGTGCAAGGGGTTTAGGTGAGTTAAATGCTTTAATGTGTATACCACCACCAAATATTTGAAGAGAAAATGGTGATGCAATTAAATCTGAGTTTTTGCCCGAAAATAAACACAAGTTTTCAAAGAGATCAAGAAACTGTCTTGACAGTGTTGAAATCTGATGAAACGTTGAACAATGATGTTAATGTGTCTACATTGGATGTGGCAATCAGTGAAAATGTACCACTAATTGCAGAAAATGTGATTTTATTTTTTCGTTTGTTAATTTTGGGGAGAAGGGAGGTGGGCTTATTACATGGAAAGAGAACATATTGTTGCTTGTAAATGGAAGCAGTAGGTAGGGTTAAGTCTACAGAAATGCATTTTGTAAGTTATTGTGACAAGTAGTGCCGAGTCGGCATAATGAAGATTAACAATATATAATCTAAGCATTACATCAAAGTTCATGCTCTACAAATTTGAGATATACTGCATATGTAACAGTTTTAAGACTTCAGTGACAAATGGGCATCTAACCCCTATGTCATAGGTAGCCAAATGGAAAATATTACTGTGTACCAAAGTCAACCAAAAACTTGATGAAAAAATTCAACATTTTACATAGGAATTATATTGTTGCCAGAGGAGAGAATGTTTTAATAACCCAGGTGAAAGCATTATCATGAACAGTTCTAATTATGTATTCAGCTTGGTAAAACCCAGAGCAGGAGAAGGTCCTACACATTAACAAACATATGATGATGAACACAAACAGCACATGAAGGACCAAAATCAGAATCGTGTTTTATGAGACTGATCCTTGAAATAAGATTCTGCCGACTCTTGATTTAGAAAAACAAACATCCCTTTCACACCTTGTGTCACAAACTCTCAAGATATCTTTGCTGACCTAGGCTCAGCAGATGTTTTCTGATGAGAAGCAGAAAAAGTCTCCTGAACCTGTTCTTGATAATGCTATTACTCTTTCAAGAACAAAGTATAGTAAATAAGTGAAGCTCATAGCCCAAGCCACTTGAATAATGCAACACTACAGATGTGACATCTTTGGCATAATTATGGATTTTCCACAAAATCTATCATCTGCTGCATCCAGCCCAAACGGATAAAATATTAATAAAAAAACGCTGTGGAATACCCATTGTGAAGGTCGACTGGTCATTTTTTGATTGCTGATTGCTGTGTTTATGTGCTAAACTGATACTAATGAGGTGAAACCTTTACCCAGACAGTATCAGCACATGTAAAAGTGACAAAATAATTAAGTAACACTGCTGCAAAATATAAACTCGCTATTCTTTTTTTTGATAAATAATGGTTTTAAAGAGCAAACAAAACGTCAGCACAAGACATTTCAAAATGATATAAGTCATTTCCGCAAGAGGCAATTTGGAATACAGGTAGATCATTGGTCGAGCAAGCCACAAAGACAGAAGGGCATTACACATATGTATAGAAGTGCAAGTGTGGTACATTTAGTCCATTTGATTTAGTCATTTGCCACAGACCCTGTTTTATTTGGCTGGGCATCCACGAGCCTCAAATAAGGGTTCTTCTTGAGTGGCACACCAATCCACCCCTTGGTGCCATTTTGCTATACTTGGGGGCTTGACCTGCACCGAGGCTGCTGCGATCTCTCGCTTGGCCACAGCAATTGTCATCCCGAGAAATCGTTTGTCCGCTCTAGAGCCATCCAGGCCGTTCACCACCCCAAGGATGAGACGTAAGGGGTTGTGGGGGACCTGCCACCCCAGGATCTGTGTGAGTTCGGACTCTATCCCTGACCAGTATGGGGTAAGGTTGGGGCATGTCCACACCATGTGATAGAAATCTGCCGGTGCTTGGCGCAGCATGTACAATTTGGAGAGGAACGCAAGCCTGCTTTATGTAGGCACGCTGGGGTGAGGTAAGCCGTATGCAGATAGTAGATCTGAATGAGGCGAAGTTTGGCCGAGGTCGTAATGGTTTTGGGAGCCATAAGGGCATCGCACCAATCCTCCTCCTCCAGAGGACCCAGCCATCCCTCCCAGCGGGTACGGAGTGGGTCAAGAGTTGTTGGGCTGTTGTTGACTAGGGTGCAATATATCTGAGACACCCCTCTCCTCCCCAGGTTCCCCATCATGACTTGGGCTTCCAGCGGGCTGAATTTGGGGAGTGACGTGCCTGTTGGGATGTGCGCATTAAGGGCATGGCGGGGATGCAAATATTTCTAAAATTGGGAGGTGTGGAGGGTGTAGCGTTTCTTTAAGTCGGGGAACGCCCTAATATGGTCCCCTACCCAAACATCCCCTAGTAGAGATGTCCCTATGTGGTCCCATTGTCGGAAGCCTGTGAGGGTTGCCCCTTCCCTCAACAATAGGCCTTGCCAGAGAGGCGTGTGATGGCTCAGTCGTTTATCCCATCGCGTGTGCCGCAGGGCCGTGCGCCATGCCACGATAACCGCTCTGGTTATCGGTGGTATCGCTTTGGGTATTGGGGTCCCGTATTTGGGGGAAGTTCAGGTCCTTGAGCTCCGTTTTGTGGGCTGGGTCAGACTAGCTCCCGGTGAACCAGTCGTGAATAACAAGGAATCTGGTGGCTAAATAGTATAAGTGGAGATCGGTCATACCCATGCCTCTGTCAAAGGGTGGGATCGTGCAACGGGCAAGGGCAACACGCGGTCTCACCCCCTCCCCACAGAAACCTCGTGGTCACCCCATCCATCTCCCTAAACCAGCTGCTCGGAAAATGGAAGGTGGTGTTCTGAATTATATATAAGAAGCGGGGGAGGATCATCATTTTGAACAATGCCACCCTCCCGAGAGGGTTGAGTGGTAGAGCTTGCCACTTGAGGTCGTCCTTGGCTCTCTTGACCAGTGGGGTAATGTTTAGTGCCCATTCCAGCTCTGGGAGCAGAGCCACCCATATTCCTAGGTATTTGAACGATCCAGGGCCAGAGCTGGCTGGGTCCGCCAGGAAAAGCAGGACATCGTCCGCATACTGGGCGATTTTGTCAACGTGATGGTTTCCCCAAGCCCAGCCAAGGACCCGATGATCGTCCTGAATGAGGCAGGCCAACGGTTCCATTGCCACCGGGAATAGTAGGGGTGAGAGGGGGCACCCCTGTCATGTGCCTCTCTGTATTGGGAATGCCTTCCAGAGGGCTCCGTTGGTAAGTACTCTGGCACTCGGATTGGAGTAGAGGACTTGGACAAGGCGTCGGATTTGGTGGCCAAAGCCCATCGTCTGAAGGACGTCATCCAAGTACCGCCAGTCTACCGTATCGAAAGCTTTTTCGAAATACAAGGAGAAGCTTCAGGTACGGTGCGAGGAGCTGGCGGTGGGCTAGGGCGAGGGGAAGGCGCCTTAGGCAAAATCTGGTGCTACGCATTGGCATGAAGCCACACTGGTCCGGGTGGACCAGCTTGTGTAGAAGGGGGCGGAGTCGTTGGGTCAGGACTGTGGCATATATTTTCATTTCAGTATTGATTAAAGAGATCAGGCGGTAGTCTGCACAAACAGAATAGGGCGGCTGGGTCTTGGGGATCACAACAGTTGCCACATCGGTCTTGGGCGGGCGGGGGGGGGGAGAGCCCAC
The DNA here is from genome assembly GCF_964204655.1 of Triturus cristatus. Taxonomy (NCBI): domain Eukaryota; kingdom Metazoa; phylum Chordata; class Amphibia; order Caudata; family Salamandridae; genus Triturus; species Triturus cristatus. The sequence continues at coordinate 1,114,235,702 of NC_140591.1, read as the reverse complement.
TTCGGCGACGTGTTGGTAGAGCTCTAAGGGATGGGGAACCAACAGGTCCCTGTAAGGCGCATAATACTCTTGCGGAAAGCCGTCTGGCCCAGGTGTTTTCCCGGCCTTCAGCAGGGAAATGGCATAGTGTATCTCCTCTGGGGTAAAGGGGAGGTCTTATTCTGCCGTGTCCGCCTAATCGCATAATCTAATCTTCTAACTAACATTATACATGGATAACTGGGTATACTTCCACAGTACACAGGGTTATGCCACTCACTTTGACCTAGGAAATATGAGCTAGTAGACAGACCTAAGAAGCATGCATCATTCACCGGACAACCCAGCAAGGATCTGTATGCAGAATCTACTGTTACTTCAGAGTCAGGGAGGGCAGGCCACTTTAATTTGTGGACCACCTCATTCTCAGAAAAAAACAAAGATGCTTTGAAATGTCTGTGAATCTACTTCTTTTTAACTGTCTGAGGTTTCTGCCTCCTCAGGAGAGTTGCTCGACTCGAGACGGTTGAATCATACGGAACCTAGGCGCTCATTAGGATTGCGGAAGGACCGCCACCGCCAGCCATGCGGTGGCGGTCCTTCTGTCCTCCGACCACGATTTTCCCCCTGCCAAATTAGGATGGCGGGGGGAATCAGACCGCGATGGTCGCAAAGACCGTCCGCCACGGAACCACCACAGGCAATCCTTACAATTGGCTGGCGGAGCGGTCTTCATCAGTAAAATGGCGGCGCTGCCTAGCAGGCACCGTCCGCCAAATTACAATGTTGGCTGTAGACAGCCTTTCCATGGCGGTGGAAAGGCTGCCGGGGATTGGTTTTGGGGGCCCGTTGCGGACCCCCCTTGTGTTGGGGGAGGCGAGGGTGCACTACCCCCCCTACATTTCACAGCACTACGTGGCAGGCACCGTGTGGTGCCTGCCACGTAGTGCTGTAAAATGCAGAGCATGGCATATTGACATTGCGGCGGCTCTCGGCAGCACCCGCCGCAATGTTAATGATCAAGATCCGACCGCCTTGGTGGCGGTCGCATCGTGATCGGGTGTGCGGAGCCGCCGCATCCATGGTGGACGGTCCTGGTTTACACAAGGATGGCGGACAGACTTGTGTCTGTCCGCCAACCTAATGAGCCCCCTAGTTCTGATTATTTCTTCTGTCTGGTTGAGGTCAGACCGCACTGAGGGTAACTATCTGACCCACTTTAGGCCATCCGCCAAACAAGCTGTTTGTAGGTAGCCTGATGACTTTTAGGGCTGTGATGTGGCAACAAGACTGTCCTCACTGCACCACTTGTAGAAACTTCTGGATAGTACCTGTGGTGCACCCAGCATTGTAAGGGGGGAGCTCCTACAGTTACACCATCGAATGTAGGTGTATAAAGTAAGTTGAAATATCTTTGGTTAAAACGCTCTATGTCCAGTCTTCTCTTTAAAATCAGATCTACCTGCAACACACCCCTCCAAAGATTTGCTACCTTCTCAGTCATTGCCAGACTGCCTTTGATTTCCTCCTCAACTTCCACTATTTTAAACTTAATACGATGACAGGTACCTTGCAGGTCTTTTAATACACCTAAGCTTTGTCAAGCGTATGAGTCCTAAACTGTTCTTTGTTTGCTCCTCTAAAGGCTGGCACCATGGGGCTCTACATTTGTGTTTTTTACTCAAAATTATTGCAGGTCACGTGGAGCTCCCCCAGACAAATCATCAGTCTCCCACAGTGATCTGTCTGAACTGTGGGCTCCATCACTTGGTATAACAAGTAGTTCCCATTGGCTTCTCCCCGCTGGCCACCGCCTAGGGCTCTTCCATTTACCACGCTACAGTGGCGCCTTTCTAGAGCTTGATGGGGCTCTTCTTACAGCAGTCCCTGAATCATGCTATGTTCCAGGTAAATGGATAACTTTCACAACAGTTATCACCTCCTAGGAAGCTCTTAATGTGCCGCCATATCAAGCATACAGCAAGAGCTATTCTCTTCTTGAAAATACTTAAAAGCTCATCCACACTCTATTGTCATATCATGCCTGATTAATGGCAACCTCATTCTGGAAAACTAGCCCAAAATCCGCTACCCACATACAAACAGATGTTCCACACCAGATCCAAGTTGGTTTAGGGTGCTAGTGGGCCAGATGAAATAATCTTTGTACCCAGCTAACCGTGTGCCGGTGTGCCCCTGGCAGTTAGTCTCCACAGTGGGACATAGTTCAAGGTGAAGACAGTTAAGGGCCAAACCGATCTTAGTCGCTAGTCAATGCAGGGGCTTACTGGTCCGGGAATGGGCCTAGCAGCCAACAAATGCTCCTGAGAGAGCAGTGTGGATGCAAAACATCATAGGCTTTGGGATGGGGTATCTGAGATAGGTGGTCAGGATTCAAATGCAACTTCATATGCGGATATTCTGGGAGTTTCAGCCAACCAGATACTGTCCCAAGGCACGAGTTAAACAAGAAATAGGTCTGTGTACCTTTAGGGCTGGAAAATGGTAAATTCGGGCCCCCATAAAGTCAAGTATCGCATTGGGTGGTTAAGGTGCAGGCTGACTCACCATACTGTTTGATAGTCCTGAAACCCCTTGGCACACACTTGGTTCATGAGTCCTTTCTGGCCTGCTTAACTTTTCCACAGCATTGAGGCGAGGCTGTTAGCAATAAGTTAATATACTCTAACTGCAGATGAAAGCAGGGTCTTTGCCCAGGTCTTTTCTCGTCAAAATGACATCAGAGGGAGGAGCGATAGGGAACTTGCCTGCCAAGACAGAAAACAGGCTGTTATTGACCCAAGTGTGTATTTGCATTGCAGTGCCATCTATAATGTCTATGGGGCTGCATTGCAGGCTGAGCAGCATTTATGACCTCACGCCTTTAAGCTAGGAAAAAGGCTACCTGGATAGAAACCTTATTTTATTCAACTACTCTTGTATACTCCATAGAGGACTATTCACACTGCATATGGTTTCCCAGCCAAAGGTCTGTAACATGCCATGCACACCATGTGGGGAGATGTAAGAAACTGTGTTATAGGGGACTAGCAGGATCCTACTAAGGAAAGGCTACTAGGACTTGTTCCCTCCAGGAATACCAGCAGAAAGAGTTGTGCCTGAATTACAATCGACTACGACCAACTCTACAATTCTGCATTCTCTCCATTGCTCGGTATGACTAGCTGGTAGCACATAAGATTAGTAAAGAAACCTTAGGGTCACTCCCTGTCCATTTCAACCTTGCTGTCTGTATGTTACTGTTCTAAAAACATGGAGTACTGCCAATGTACTCTAAGATTGTTGAGTCCACTGGGGGGGGGGGGGGGGGGGGGGGGGAGTCACAGAGCTGTCCTTAAAAAGTGTACATGGTGCCACAAGTTTTAAATCGATATTAAAGTCATAATGTCCCTATATACCAATTAACCAATATTCGTGCCTGAATAAAAGTCAGATCATTTATTAAGCTGGACCTTGAAAAATGTGTATTAAATACCATTATCATTGTATACTACCAGTGTAATGTTGCTCCTTAACGAACATGATGGGTGCTAACGGTAACCTATCCTTTACATTACAAATGATGTAGCTCTTCCTGTTACCTGACGCATGCTATGGCTGGATTTCGTTTAGCCAGTTATACCTCAGCTTAGTAGCTGTGGTCCTCTAACCCTCCAAATCCTCAGTTCTTAACCTGCCTTCAGAGGACCCCTTGGGATCCACGACCCCCGCCCAGGGGGTCGTGACTGCTTACAAAACGAAATAGCATTGATAATGTGAAAATAAATATAGATGCAAAATGTATAATTCAGCCTTTTCAAACGTTCTGTAAATGTGTAGGAATTTGAAATTCGATGTTAGAAAGTAAGTTGGTGTCTTCGGAGGATTCACAGGAGCAGTGCAAATGCATCAAACACAATATAGTATGGAAGATGGGTGGTCTCTGTTGAATTAAATTTAAAAAAAAAACCTAACCTCCTTAAAATGAACATTTTGATTTTGTTTTTAAGTATTTTTGTGAGTTAAATTAAATAGTTAATCATTTGTAGATTTGTTTGATTAATGGTTGTTTCTGCAGTTTTGTATATTGTTTTGATGGTCAAATCATTGAAATGGCTCCCTGGCTTCCATTAATGACTTAGTGGCGGTCCCTGGATCTCAACAGTGATTCAGTAAGGGTCCCCGGACTCCAGAAATCATTAAATGGGTTTCAAAGAAGTAAAAAGGTTGAGAACCACTGCTCTAACTCACTAAGTAATGTCCGAAACAAGCAGACTAACAGGAGCACACACAAACCTATGTTTAAGGTGCCACTCTCTTATCCATATTCAAATAACCGCAAGTAGCAGCTTTATGATTTTTGTTCACCTTCCATCCACGATGGGAAAGCCACAGACTACAACTGATCTCTAGTGTGAGGACAGCGTACCCATGACTTAAAACATTTAATCTCAGCTTTGATTTCATAGATTCTTTTTTTCTTTCCCCCCTTGGACTTGAATGTTCACTTAACATTCTGGCTCTAACTGCATTCCTAGTCCTCAGAAAAGTCTGACTACAAAGTGCCAGTTTTGTAGCTGTCCACGCAGTGAGCTCCTGAGTGGGACTTATCACCTAATCACAGCTAGCCAGAACCTTTTATATGACTATTGTGTACGTTTCTGCACCATGCTGGACCTGTACTGTACCAACATCTATATCCCATCTTCATCAAACATCATTCCCATTCAATAAAAATCATATTGCATGCTTGTACTTACTGCAACTTGTACTCTTAACTCACTTCAGTCTTCAAGGATACTAATGTCAGTACTTGGAAAGTATTTTACCTTGGGGTTTGGGGAAGTTGAAGTGATGAGGACATCATATCCCCAAGCGGCGATGGCTTCAAACCCAGAAGTCCTTGGTAGTGGGTTCTGTGAAAAGCTGTCACTCCAGGTATGGGTGCCAAGGCTTGCATCAGTAAGGCCTGGGATGTGACTGACGACAGCAGTATGGGCAGAAACAACCTAAGTGGATGTGTGAAGGAGGAGTAGGCGCACAGGTGATGATATCCTGTCCTCTTTCCCGAAAACTAACACCCACCTGTCACTGGTAGCCACAATTTGAAAATAAATACACTTATTACACTACTCAGAAATTTCGGAGTAATAATTGTCCAGTAATTTGTGTTATAGGAATTAGCAGTTATTAATAGTAATGCAGGCATTGACAGAAACCAAGATCTCGCAGAAAGGCCTACTAAACATAATCTTCATCAGATAAACCTCGGTCATTGCAAAACGTACTTGTTCTTGTGTTTGTCCTTTTATATGTCCTCTTCTGAGTTGCTCGCAAGTGCAGGCATAGCCAGTTCCTCCAGTAAAGTAACCATTCCATATCATGATCTGAACGTTTTCATCAATGGCAACTATTTTGGATTGTAGTCAGCTTTCATGGCCCTTTTTTGTGTACCCCTCTCTCGGCGAGTGCTCTCTTTGTGTTCCATCAACTTAAGTGCTGAAGGAGACTTAAAGATGCTACTTGTGAAATTGTGGCGATAGGCCCTCTAGGAGTAAGTGCAAAGTACCCCTCTTGCTGATTGCAGGAAGTTGAATTTTGGGGCTGGGCAATAGTAACATCTATTATTTTGGTAAGTTTTTAAGATGTCTGTGGTTTGTTACTAGTTAAAGCATTATTTATCTAGAATTAGAATCTGTTTCCTCTATAATGTTCCAGTTGTCAGTAAATTTTTTGCAGTTGCCGAGAAAGTAGGCACAAGCAATACTGTTTAAAAAATCTTATTTATAAAAAGTAATTTGTCTTTTATATGTATTTATAGGATTTCCCTGTGAGTGCCAGCTGCAGACAGCTTTTTCCATAGCCATGCTGCTTAATCCAGTCATCTCCAAGCTAGCAGGCAAACGGGTGGTGTTGGCCAGCGGATCTCCCCGGCGTCAAGACATCCTTACCAATGTGGTAAATAAAGATCATCTTTCCACTCTTGAGGTCTCGAAAGTATTTGGCAAAGCTGACAGTGTGCCTGCTTAGCTAATTGTTGCATAGTTTGTGAATTCATTCGTATGTATATTAGTGCTACGAGAGAGCAAAAGACACTTCTTCTAAGTGAGAGCTGGATTACCAGTCAGGAAAGTCCACCCATTAAACTCCAAAAACAGAACATTATAAGGCAAATTATGTGGCTTGTAAGCATATCAGTGTAGGCTGTTTGGGCTTAGAGAAAATACCCCCAATACTCGATGAGCACACCAGACTTGCAGCTATTCATGTTGGAAAAAATCCTAGACAGGAAAAATGCTTTCAACACATTTCTTGAAATGTGAACCCCATGTCCCTAATATGGTTGTAAAAGAGCTTAATAAGCTAAAAGCTGCCATTGGCATCTGTGATCTGCAGGTGTAAGCCACTTTAATTTATCATCCAACCGTAGTTGAGTAGCATTACATCGCTTAATAATAGCACCTGTTTACAGTCCTTTGAAATCAAAGAAGGGCATTATGATTAGCCGAATGAAAAACAATGATATTATCTAATAGTTATTAGAACATTGGAATGTTGGGAGCTCCATTGAAGACAATGGAGTGTTCGCTGCTTCTACCGGCCGGTAAAGGCCCGCGGAGCAACATTCCAATGTTTTAGAAAGGCCTCTCGAGAAGCCTTTGTTTAATTTGTTAGAACATTCTGCCCTCCAGTGGCAGAATGTTCTAATAGCCTTATAGACCTTCGTAGCAGGTCTATACCGGCTATTAAAGTCCCGTCCCTTGTTAAAGTCCCTCGCCTTTGGCTCGGGCCTTTAACGGGGGAGCGGGCCTTTAATAGCAGGTATAGCCCGCTACGGCGGGTTATAAGGCTATAATATCTCACCCCTCACATGTCCCAAAGGTCTGAGAGTCCTGTGCCTTCATCTTGAGTGGCGAGTCCCCAAATGCCAGGGCTAATTCAGTAATGCACCATCTTGGGATCGGCAGATCTTAACTCCGATTGGAGGAGGATAAGTAGATGGAAGATGGGACAGTTGAGGAAAGGGAGAGCTTGTTAACATGAGCCTGTTATTTGGTTTTCTTAAAAATGTATGCATAAAAGTAATTGGGGTTAAATATGTTTTCTTGAAAGCAAGGACTGGTGGAGGATAGACAGTAAGCAACATTGAGGAATTTACTAGTAACTATTGAAACCGCTAATCACATTAGAAAACCCCAGCTACTTTTCAATTTACAAATAACCTATATGAAGCTCAACAATGGAGATGCCCAACAGCTACCGTAGGAAAAGCTGGACAGCAGAGAGACACAGATCAGCATAGAAAGCATCATTATTGCCTGAAATTCAAGCCTGAGAACCCCAGTCCTTTACCATAGAGAAGATACTACCATGATCACTTGATATCGACATCTAACCCATCTCCAAGGCAGAATGCCCAGGTACAGAGGAAGTGTTCGGCAGCAACGTCATTCCTTACTCACCACCACTACTAATCACTGTAGGAAAGACCTGGCTGCCTCACTCTCTGGAAAAATATATAATTTCTATTTAAAAGTCAGTTTTACTTGTATAGGAAAACCACTGATGCTTCAACATACCTGGCTAGCAGCTTCTACTAGACTGCCAGCAATTATTTCTTCCTGGCTAGTTTGTCGATGCACACGTATGGAAAGAGAAAACTGTTTTTTAGGTCTTGCCTAGGCAGCGCATGCGCTGTCTCTCCGAGATATGAAGTAATCTGTATATTTGTTGAAACTCTACCTACTCCACCCTCTTTGCTTTTAATTGGTTTCTTCGCTTGTCTGCTTTAATTTCTTTGTTTTCACAGGTCAAAGCACTTTGTAGTTTGTCCTCTATTTCTTTGGGAATGCCTATGCAGCACCGCCTAACTACAGTATACATGCTGCTAGTGGAATGAAGTGTTTGTCTTGGAACTCCTTTTTTTCCGTGGTTTGCTTTTTCTTCTGTATTGCAGTGTTTGATGCACGTCTGTTGTGCCCCCACTGTCATCACCCCTACTTTTACCCACTTTTGTTGTCCCCCACCGCTACCCGCCTCTTCTCCTTGTTAATTGATGCTTCCTGCCTTGATCATTGCGTTATTAAGCATTTGAGTGTTGCCAGTGCCGTGTTAATGTTATTCTTTGTAATTTAATATCACACTGGAGAGCATTTTTGCGATGCGCATGGTGTTGAATGTTTCATAACACACTCGAGCATTTCTGTGATGCGCATGGTGTTGAATGTTTCATAACACACTCGAGAGCATTTCTGTGATGCACATGGTGTTGAGTGTTACATAACACACTCGAGCATTTCTTTGATGCGCATGATGTTGAATGTTTCATAACACACTCAAGAGAATTTCTGTGATGCGCATGGTGTTGAGTGTTTCACTGGTATTGTCTCCAGCCTTACTTCGGTTTCAGTTGGGCAGTAAAGCAGAGGGTGCCTTTGAGAGCTTTACGGGGTGTGAGCTGCAGACCCCCACCAAATGGGCAGCAGCTGTAGAAAGAGTCACTGGGAGCTTATTATGTGAGGTCTGGCAGGGAAGGGGCGCTTAGCCAACCCCCGAGCTATCTCTCTCTCTCTGTGGCTAATGAAAGTGCTGTGTAAAATGTGGTTTCTCTGTGCTCCCTTTAAACAGGAACGATTTGTACCGAAAGTGGTGCTTGGGGTTACCTTTCTTAGCTTTATTACAAAGCCCGAAGGAGCTGTACAGGCCACGCCACAAATGCAATTGTATTTTGGCACATGTTCCTGTACAGGCCACGCCACAAATGCAATTGTATTTTGGCACATGTTATATATTTAGTTTGCGGCTGACGAACCACTATTTCTTTCTGGTCTCGGGAGGATGAGGAACTGAGTTGTCCCTGCAGTATTTCGCATCTCTGCTGCATTTAGCCATGGAGTTTTATTTAAACGTTAATACTGTTTAGCATTTGTACTTTCCTATCACCTGCTTAGCCATGGACAATTGATATGCAGTTTGACCTATAGAACGCTAAGGATCTTGCCTTGATTGTATACCTCTCTAATGGGCTATCCTATCCCTTTCTCCTCTCCTTTCCTACTTTGCTGTCCTTTTCCGCCTTTCATCTCCTTCTTCTATCAAGCCATATCACCAAGTGGGTAAGCACTAGCAATGTACTAACGTCTAAGGTCCGACCTTGGTGCTGCCTGCAACAGACTATGTTGATTGTATACACTATATAAAAATGTTAATAAAAACAATTAAAAAAAGAAGTGCTTAATAATTGTGCACTGATCGCTCTAAAATTATACCATCCGTTTTGATGGCAGTGAGGCTTCATATAAATTATTATGAAAATCAGCTGTATATATGTTAATAAGATTGTATATGAAGTGCTCATGGTAACAGTATAGCAATATCCATTTAATGATATTCCGCACATTCTATGAGCAGATTGATGTTTGGTTACTGCCGCTTTTATAGTGCTTAATTTGTACCAGAAGAGGTGCAGGGGCTAACCTTTCTTAACTTCATTACAAAGCCCGGAGGAGCTGTACAGGCCACGCCACAAATAGAATTGTATTTTGGCACATGTTATATTTACTATGCAGCTGACCAACCACTATTTCTTTCTTTTCTCGGGAGGATGAGGAACTGAGTTGTCCCTGCAATATTTCGCATCTCTGCTGCATTTAGCCAACCCACCGAGCTATCTCCGTGGCTGTTTGCCAGTGCTGTGTTAAATTTGGCTTCCTGTAAACGGGAACGATTTGTACCAAAAGTGGTGCCGGGGGTTACCTTTCTTAGCTTTATTACAAAGGCCGGAGGAGCTGTACAGGCCACGCCACAATTAGAATTGTATTTTGGCACGTTATATATTCAGTATGCGGCTGAATAACCACTATTTCTTTCTGGTCTCGGGAGGATGCTGAACTGAGTTGCCCTGCAGTATTTCGCATCTCTGCTGCGTTTAGCCAACCCACCGAGCTATCTCTCTCTGTGGCTGTTTGCAAGAGCTGTGGGAAAACTGGTTTCTTTGTGCTTCCTTTAAACTGGAACGTTTAAAGTTTTGGTGTTTTATTTAAACGTTAATACGGTTTAGCATTTGTACTTTCTTATCACCTGCTTAGAAAGTGCTGAATAATTGCGCACCGCTCCGCTCCAAAATAATACTGTCCGTTTTGACGGCAGTGAGGCTCCAAATAATTTGTCATTATGAAAACCAGCTGTATAAATGTTAATAAGATTGTATATGAAGTGCTCATGGTAACAGTACAGATTGGACAGGGCGAGTGGTGCACGTGTGCCCTGCTTGTGCTCTTGCACGCACACTGTCTCGCTGTGTCTCTGTCACCTTTCAAAATATGTGTGTTAGTATAATGTATGAAACACACAAGCAGAAGTGGACTGGCCCATAACTACACAGGCTGGTGGCTTTCAAAGGCCGTTCTGCTGGGGCAGAGTCAGTCAAACGTCAGGAGACCAATAAAAGATGCACTCCTTTTATTTCACAAAACGCCGTAAGGCCTTCAAGCCAGGCATGCTATATAGAATGGAAAGGGGGTCTTCATCTGTATATTAAGACAGTCGAGGAGATTGAAGAACATTCTCCTAAGGCAAAAGAGAACTTTGTGCCTGTCGCGAACCTGCATCAGGGTGAGGAATAAGCTCACGAGTGCCATGTAAATGTGTATTGCGTCATCATTAAATGCAAGACCTAGTGGGAATACTGTTGACTTTTCCTGACATTTGCAGTGCTTTGAAAATGGCATTGTAATAATTTGCTTGTGCATAGTCGGTGGCCTACATTAAATGTCTGTTTCCGTGTTTTAGGCACCATGTAGTTGCTGTCTTTTGTCTGTAAGTTACCTTGTGATTATTGGAAAATAATTTCAAGTTTACTTGCACAAAAGCTATAAACTATCACCACTCGTGGATCTAATTATTCTAAAGAAAACTTCGTATACAATGCACGTTTGCTCAGGTAGCTGTACTCTTCCACACATTCTATACGCAGCAGGTGGTTTTGTTACATCCGCTTTTATAGGGCTTAATTTGTAACAAAAGTGGTGCCGGGGCTCTGATCAAAAGCAGCTTTAAACACAATTACTGCAGATATAGGTATGAGATCAACGTCACTGCACGTATAGGTGTCAAATCGCCATCACCGCAGATATAGGTGTGAGATCACTATCCCTGCAGATATAGGTGTGAGATCACAATCACTGCAGATATATAGGTGTGAGATCACCATTACTTCAGATATAGGTGTGAGATTACTATCACTGCAGATAAAGGTGTGAGATCACCATTACTTCAGATATAGGTGTGAGATTACTATCACTGCAGATATAGGTGTGAGATCACGATCACTGTAGATATTGGTGTGAGATTACTATCACTGCAGATATAGGTGTGAGATCACTATCACTGCAGATATTGGTGTGAGATTACTATCACTGCAGATATAGGTGTGACATCACTATCACTGCAGATATTGGTGTGAGATCACTATCATCGCAGATATAGGTTTGAGATCTCTGTCACTGCAGATATAGGTGTGAGATCACTATCAACGCAGATAAAGGTGTGAGATCACTATCACTGCAGATATATAGAATACCTAGGTGTTCAGAATACGAGAGTTTAAGCTATTGGCATTGTAAATGACAATGCCTTTTATTTATGTTTTAAAAACGATAACAAAAATAAAAGGCATTGTCATTTAAAATGTCAATAGCTCAAACTGGTGTACATTCGAGACCTATTGCATTGCAAATGCTTGTCTTGTGCACAATCTATTTCGCTGTGCATTGCACTCTCAGCCTTTTTTCACAAATGTCAACGAAGGCTAAGACCATAATCACGTTTCCGTCCAATTTGGGTGAGCCCTTTTTAGGTCTCGGCTAGCGTAGGCTGCGCAGACATGCGCAGTCTCGCTGGCGAGATTTTATGTTTTTGGGTAGCTTTCACTAGCGGGGTTTAAGCCCCGCCCCTCTTTTCCATTGGCTGACGTCACCGTTTATGGTAAACGGTGGCCAGCCATTGGAAAAGAGCTTCCAGTGACGTACACTTTTCTCTTTTAGAGTCGTCCCAGTTGGACTGGCTCGCTTGACTTACGTGTGTGGTAAAAGGTTTCTTCTCTTTATGGGGCCATGTGTTTCAAACATATGGCCCCATAAAGACAAGAGATGGATGCTTGTTATTACTCACCTCCCCTTGAATCAAAGACTGCAAAAGATGGCTTCTCTTTGTATGTTTACTGGGTGTTAGTTGATAGGCGGCTTCTGGCGTGTTCAAAGGAAGCTTGTGGTTTGAATGGAACACTGCTGCTCAGTCTGTAGCTGTAGACAGGTGCAAGGACCAACAGCCAAAATGCGTATTTTTCCTTAGAAATGAAAACGCTGGCTGGGATCCTGATTCTACTTTTCCTCGTTTTGGGTGGGTGACCTCTGGTTGTCAATCACCCTTCAGGTTGATTTCCTGTCAACGTCTCGACCCCTCCCTCGCTCCTGTGTCTGCCTCTTATTATATTTTGTAAACTGGTGACGTGATCCAGTGAATGTTGCCTTGAACACTCGATTCCACGCTCGACAAAAAAGTAACTTCCGGTGAAAAGGCGAGATTCACTTTGTCTCTCTGTACACACAAAGCCGGAGCGGTGATTGGCTGGCGTGTGGCTGACGGGCGCGGGACACGGCTCCCCATTCAGTCCATGGAAATGGGTCTCTGTAACACGGCCTGCGTGGACTCATGGCACCATGGTAAGCCTGACACCAGCTGTGTGCTCTGTACATCCCGGGGGCTGTGTGCTCTCTGTATCCCTGGGGCTGCGTGCTTCGCGACTTTGTGTGCTCTGGGCATCCCGGGGGCTTGTGCTTCGTGACGTTGTGTGCTCTGGGCATCTTTGGTCTGAGTGCATCTTGGGGGTTGTTGTGTGGAGAATGTCTGTCTACTCGAAACATAGGTACCCGATCAAGGGGTGTTTTGTGTACATCTGCGTGACGTCTGAAGATCTGACATGGCTCAGAACCCGGTTTTTTAGGCTGCTAGACAACTCAGCGAGTTGAGCGCCAACTGCAGTGATCATTGGGTAGCCCATGGAGGCTCAGAACAAGGTTAGGGTGGGTTGGCAGTTCATCCCCCTCAGGCTGACAAGACTACAGTGACTGCGGCAATGCATATTTTTGCTGTTTAAGCGCAAAAGGGAAGTTAATTTTGTTGTCGCTACGAAAGTTTAAGTTTCACCTGCAGAAGTGTGTAACCGAAAGGTAACAGTTTAAAATCCTGGCACGTCCACTCAAAGTTTTAGCCACCAGAAACTGATAAAATGAGTGCCGTTAGGTAAAAACCATACCTGCTGTTTAGAAGACTGGCTAACATGGACACTAGTCAGCTCTATCAAAATACAGCTTACTATTAAACGTTACCATACCTAATCCATTTAGCGTCCTCTTGTCCTGTCCATATATAAAAAGTTTATGGAAATTACTCAATGGAATCTGTATCTATTTATTTGGCAGTTTCATATAGCGCCCAAGGTCTCCTAAGTCACTTCGCAACACTAATGGAAGGGTAAGGATTTTAATTTTTTCATATCATTGCCAGGTTAGGGAACCTTCTGTTTTGTTTAGAGGGGTTGTGGCAGTTTTAGAAATTTCTGGAAAATTCTGAGCAATTGTACTAGATTTCTAGCTCTTTACTGACGCGGTCCCACCTTCCGTCTTGGCCACACATCTTTTATAGCGCTCATGCAGCTAGGTAATTAAATTAATCACATCATTCTTTGGCACCCAATCTAGCGAGGGGTTAGGGCACAATACATGCAACATATCATCCCTGGACCTCCTAAACTCCAGTCCATGGTGGGAACCTTGGAACTCTGTGGAAAGGCATCCCAGAGAGCCGAGAGCGCTGTGAGGCACACTAATGCGAGACTGTGCGCTACACAAATGCCAGCATCATAATAGAAGATTCACTACACACCGTTGTTGTTGTTAAATTAGTGAAACCTTTTAATTATTGCATGTGTGCGGCACTGTACAATACATCCAATGTGTGAAAAGCTTTAAAGTTTTCCTAGGCATATTATTGTGTGCAGTGGCCCTTACGCGCCTCACACCATTGCACTATTGTGCACTGTGGTGCAAAGGTACGTGCTTGGCGTTGGGCACCCTGGTTGTGCCCCAGCTGTGGGAGAGAGATCTTAGAAGATACAACTCTACCCTGCTCTCTCCCCCTAGAATAATGCGGTGCAGAAACTTTGGCTGCTGTGCAGCTTTGCACTACAAATTTGCACCATGGCAGTTTATAGTAAGAGGTTACTGTAGCGGTCTAGTTGTTGCGAGAGCTGACGACCCCAGGAAGCACACACACACTATGTATTACTCTCTGGCCAGGCGTGGCCAGAGAGACTATAAATAAAAGGGCGGAGGTCGCTTGGGACCTTCCGGCCCAGACTAGCACACCTGCCTCATGTGTATGCTTTACTCCCCGCCGTAAGCCCCACGTGGCACACCAGTGGTAGGCCCCATCACGCTGTAGTGCCCTCACACACGGGCAACTCTACACTGGCGACGAGGGTGGGCCCATACCTGCATCGTCGATTCCCCGCACGGTGGCACAGCCCCTCCAGGGCCGCGCGTGGACACCGAGGGCTGTATGCTCCGGCGCTGACCCAGCAGCACTCCGGGGAACCCGCATCGCATCCTGCTTCCAGGCGGTGGCTGCCCAGATCCGGCGGACGTCATCGCGCGTGCTGGACGCCGCGTGTTCCGGCGGAGAAGGTCAGCGCGAGCCTGGCGTCTGTCTCACGATGACGGCGAACTGCCGGTAAGCCAGGGGGCGGTCCCATACGCTGATGAGCATGCGAGCTGCGTGATTCAGGGGAGATTCTGGCAGCCACAGGAACGCAATGACCCAACCAGCATTGGATGGCACATGGGAAGTGTATGGCCTGCAGGGGCAGATATAGTCCTCCAGTCCTGTGCATCTGCACCAATAAGCATTGGCAACCACAACAGGCCTACAGTACGGACGCTCCCAGTGAGGCTCACCCAGCAAGCGAAGGAGTGCATGCAGCATAATTGTTGGCAGGCAGCACGAAGGGGAATAGCACGGCTCGCCCCTCACGCACCGGGCGAATCAAGCATTGGTAACTGCAAATACCACAGTCAGTGCAAGTTGAGCTACACATAAACAGTCAACATGGTGGACCAAGCAGCGGCAGGGCCAAGCCACCAACCAGTGGCACCAGCACCGCTAGCGACACCAACACACTCGCAAGTGAGCGCGTTGCCCCCATTCAGTGAACTAATTGACCCCGCAACAGCGTCTCCAAGATGGAAGGTGTGGCTGAGCCACCTCGATAACTATTTCATAGCCACAAGGGAAACCGACGACAAAGTCAAACGATCGCTTCTATTACACTTCGCGGGAGATGAAATCTACAAACTGTTTGCACACCTACCAAACACAGGGCCAGCAACAGACTATGATGCAGCTGTCAGAGCTTTTAACGCACACTTCGATCCTCAGCTGAACCCAGACTATGAGCGGTTCAAATTACGACAAGCACGTCAGCGAGACGGCGAATCCATGGATGCGTTTCACGCCCGTCTTCAAAAACTGGCTAGCACATGCACAGAGGATGACCCAGTGAAGGAAGCACATGCGCAGTTAATTCAAGGATGCCGAAACAAAACCCTGAGAACCCTGATCCTCCGCCAACCTCGCATTTCACTAGAAGATATCCTTATCTTGGCACGCTCACACGAGCTGTTGGATGTCCGGGCGTCTGCGATGGAAGCGGCCCTTCATACTGCAGCAGAGCAGACAGTAACGGTCAAGACAGAGAGAGCCGATGTGCTACGCACGATGCCGCGCGGGGCCCGTGGAAGGTGGCCCACCCAGACGCCACGAAGATCGCAGTGTGGGTACTGTGGAAAAGAAGAACACCCACAAGACAGTTGCCCAGCACGAGGAAAGATGTGTACCAAGTGTGGCATCCCCAATCATTCCTCGAGCGTGTGCAGAGGAGGGGCAAGGCCGAAAGGAGTCTCAGGAAGGAAGGTACCATACAGGCAGGTGAAACAACTATCGATTGACGATTCAGCTCAAGCAAAGACACACAGCTCACGGCCGGTGCACCGGCAATACGTGGAAGATTCGTCATCAGAAGAAGAAGAGTGCCATTTCGTGTCGTTTGTGAACGATTTGAAGAAACAACGTCGCCCACAGCCAACCTGTGAGGTCAAGATAGCTGGGACACCTGTCACTGCCCTAATAGACACGGGAGCATCCGTCAATGTAATGGGCTACCAACATTATCAGGCACTCACATCCAAACCTCAGCTGACGCCATCAAAGGTGAAAATCCTCACATACGGGAGCCAGGTTCCGCTCCCGCTAAAAGGAAAGATACTAGTAACCGTCCAATCGGAAGACCATGAGGTCACCACGACGTTCCACGTGGTAGACAAGGAAGCCGACATTTTGCTCGGGAGCCACACGGCCAAAGACCTCTCGTTAGTCACATTCGCCAACGCGGTGAAGACGACACAAACAGAAGACATCTTAGCACAGTTTCCACAACTGTTTCAAGGTCTAGGCACCATAAAAAGACCTCCCATTAAATTACACATTGACACTGCAGTAAAGCCGATAGCATTACGACACAGGAGAATACCTTTCCATTTGAGACCACTAGTAGAACAAGAACTAGTGAAGCTCGAGCAACAAGGTGTCATAGAAAAAGTGTCGGGCCGACCCCGTGTGTGTCCCCAATGGTGATCGCAGAGAAACCCCGCCAACCGGGGAAGATCCGAATATGTATCCACATGAGGATGCCGAACCAAGCCATCAAGAGGGAGCGACACCTGACGCCCACAGTTGATGATATCCTCGCTGATCTGAACGGTGCACAATGGTTTTCCAAGCTAGACTTGAACGCTGGATACCATCAACTAAAACTGGATAAAGACAGCAGGTATATAACTACGTTCTCGACACACCTGGGCCTGCGGAGGTACAGGCGTTTGAACTTTGGAATATCTTCCGCTGCGGAGATATTCCAGAATGCAGTAAAAGAAGTGCTAACGGGGTTGCAAGGAGTCATGAATGTGAGTGACGACATCCTGATACACTCAGCGACACTAGAAGAACATCACCGCCGACTAAAGGCAACCCTCAAACGGCTGGCTGAACATGGGGTGACACTGCACAAGGAGAAGTGCCAATTCTTCCAGGGCTCCATCGAATTCTTTGGATATGTGTTTGGTCCTGAGGGAGTGAAAGTTGACCCGAAGAAATCGGAGGCCATTCAACTAGCGCCAGCGCCGAGCACCTCGTCGGAGGTGAGGAGCTTCATGGGCATGGCAACGTACTGTGGGAGATTCATCCCAAATTTAGCAACGATAGCTGAACCCCTGCGCCAGCTAACAAAGAAAGACGCCGGGTGGCAATGGGGCACAGGGAAGAAGAGGCTTTTCAAAAAATCAAGTCAGCTTTGCTAGCCAGTACAACGATGGCGTACTTCGACGTCAACCGGCAGACAGAACTGATAGTGGATGCTAGTCCCGTGGGACTGGGGGTGGTACTGACCCAAGAAACAGAACTAGGAACCTGGGCACCCCTAGCATTCGCCAGCAAAGCGCTCACAGCGACTGAAGCCAGGTACTCGCAAATTGAGCGAGAGGCCCTCGCAATCAAATGGGCCTGCAACCATTTTCACTTGTACATAAGTGGACACTCGTTCCGAGTGGTGACAGACCACCAACCACTCTTACCACTGTTCCGAGGAACTGCACCACATCCTTCCCCGCGGATTGGACGATGGGCTATACAACTTCAACATTACCAGATGGAACTAGTTTACCGCCCTGGCGCCAAAAACCCAGCCGATTTCCTATCTTGACACCCGGCGCACCAGGAGGGTTCAGATATGAAGCAAGAACGGAGAACCGAAGAGTTCGTAAGCATGATATCGCAATGGGCCTGCCCGCAGGCAGTGTCAAGAGAGGAAGTAACGTCACATATGGAATCGGACATGGTCCTCAAAAGAACAGTAGACGCGATAACAAGAGGGTCATGGGATGGTTTTCTCAGCATCGGCTAAGGGTGGAATGAGGCCGAAAGAACACGGCTGGGGAAAATGTGGAGAGTACGGGATGAGCTGAGCACGACAGAAGATGGAGTCCTGCTACGAGGGTCCCAGATTGTTATCCCGCAGAGCCTGCACGACCGAATCACTGTCCTAGCACACGAAGGTCACCAGGGGACCGGAAGAATGAAATCCCGATTGCGGGAGAAGCTATGGTTCCCCGGGCTAGAAGAAGCCGTGGACAGAACGGTCAGAAACTGCCAGGCATGCCAACTGACCGGAAACGCAGAAGCGCCAGCCCCGGTGATCACAGAAGATCCTGCACCTGCACCCTGGGTGAGGGTGAGTTTAGATTTTGGGAGTTTCCCGGACGGGAGAGTCACCGCGGTACTAGTGGACAGCTATTCAAAATACCCCTGTGTGGAAATACTGCCATCCACAGCGTTTAATCACTTAGCCCCAGCTCTCCTAAAAGTATTTGCACTGTTTGGCCTACCGCAATCGGTCAAGACAGACAATGGACCCCCCTTCCAAGGTAGTGAATTTTAAGGAATTTCTATCCAGACTTGGAATAAAACACCACCGCATAACCCCTCAATGGCCTCAAGCTAATGGCGAGGCCGAGCGATTTATGCGGACCATTAACAAAATCCTGCGCATAGCTGTTGCGGAACAAATTGATCCGGAAGTAGAGCTTCAAAAGTTTCTGCGAATGTATCGCAGCACACCACACTGCACCACCCAAAGAACACCTTGGTCATTAATGCTAGCCGGACCTCGGCGAGACAGTTTTCCAGTGTCTGACAACTGGGAGCCAGAGCCGTACGACGCGTCAGCGACGCAGCACCGCAGAGCCATGACCAATGAGAAGGCAAGCCACCGAAGGAGAGCAAAGAGCCGGACTCTGAGGCCGGGCTGCAGGGTCCCAATAAGAAATCGAAGGAATGGAGGGAAGTTCCGAACACCCTACGAAGTTGGATCATGGCTGGTGCAGGAAGTCAGAGGTACGTCAGTAACGGTGGAGCGGAATGGAGAAGTTGTTACCAGAAACATTTCTTGGTTCAAATAAGTTCCGGAGGAAGAACAAGAACGTCAGGCGTCAAGAGATGCGCCGAGCGCAGACATGACCCTGCATGACTCAGGTATGACTTGCCCCGACGAAACAAAACAAGGATCACAATCCACAAGAGAAGAAGAAGAGGCTGCGGTGCCAAGGCTAACCGGTGAACCTGGAACCGGTAGTCCTACCAGAAGAATGAGCACCGTGCAACACAGATACAACCTGCGTCCCAATCCGCGACCAAACAGCCAGCTCACTGACTTACCATGGAGTGCACAGGCTGGCCGGAAAAGAAAAGAACTGATTTGGAATGGGATGTAGCGGTCTAGTTGTTGCGAGAGCTGACGACCCCAGGAAGCACACACACACTATGTATCACTCTCTGGCCAGGCGTGGCCAGAGAGACTATAAATAAAAGGGCGGAGGTCGCTCGGGACCTTCCGGCCCAGACTTGCACACCTGCCTCATGTGTATGCTTTACTCCCCGCCGTAAGCCCCACGTGGCACACCAGTGGTAGGCCCCATCACGCTGTAGTGTCCTCACACACGGGCAACTCTACAGTTACACTGACACAGAGGGTGACGGGGAACGGCTTGGCTGCCAACGCTCTTTATGGCACAGCACACACAAATGGGAGAGGGAGTTCCTCGAGACACAGCGTTTACATGGAGTGGTCACTACACTACTTTAGGGGTGGGACTGAGGAGGAGCCCTACCCAGTGTCCGCCAAAGCTCACTGAGGCTGCATGCAGGCATAAGTGGGAGCTACCTGGCGCGCAGAGTTTACAGTAACTTCATTCCTAGAGATGCCGGGAGTGACAGGTGACCCCTGCCCTTACAGTAACCCAGGACATACCACTTCATGAGGTGGGGGGAGGGGTGGCTCGGTCATGTGTTTCCCTTTCCATAGCCCCGCCCCTATGGTCCACGGAAGCTGCCACAGGTGGCATGATAAGGCTTGGGAGACCCCCTGCTCATCACACGGCTTTTCACTCACTATGGAGGTTCCAGAAAGAAGGGGCTGTGGGGGCAGCCCCCATAGCCCTGCATGCACGTGACAGCCCTGGCCAGGTGGATGCTGCACACGTGTCCAGACCACACTGTGTGTACAGCAGACCACCTGCCTCTCACAGAACGGGCTCCGACCACTGTGAATACAAACGGGGGGAGGGGTGAGTACAGGAGGTGCCAGGAGTGTCTGTGGCACTGACGGGGCAGAAGGGAGAGAGAAAGGGATAGGATGTGGTCCGTCGGCTTAAACTGCCGACTTTGGTGCAGGAAACCAGGGTTCGAGCCTCGAGGTCGCGTCCACATCCTGTGATTCTGGGCAAATCACTTAATCTCCCCTTGCCTGAATGTGTAATGTAAATACGGCGCTCATGTAAAGCGCTCCAATACCTTCGGGTCGAGTTCGCGCTATATAAATATGCAAAAAAAAGAACATTGAGAACAAAAAAACACGGGTGGAATGCTTCAGGAAAGGATGTAGCCTTGCGGCTAGAGCAGGCGAAGCTGGGGAACCGGGTTCGAGTCTCGGCTACGACGCTCAACATCCTGTGATTCTGGGCAAATCATTTAATCTCCGCGTGCCTAAGAAAAAAACAAGCATTGAAAATGCAATATGTCTCGCCTTTGATTAAGTTAAAGCCATTTGCTTTGCTAATGGTATTGTATAGCTAAGCAAATGGCTTTAACTTAATAAAAGGCGAGACCTATTGCATTTTTAATGCTTGTTCCCTTTCACATGAGGAGAATATGCCCTTCTAACCACCTAATGACCATCTCATCTTGGGAACACGATGAAGTCTTTCACTGTCATCTCCATTGCTGAGACGAGTTAATCTGCGTTAAGCATTGCTAAGACTCCAGTGAACCCTGAGCTGGCCCATCTTCCTTAAATTGTCCAGCATCTCGCATCACTCTCCCTGATTCAACATACTACCGGCTGCACAGTCTTGGAATTCTACTTTATTTTCAAGGCTTCCTTTGTACCTTCTCACTAGGTCTCCAGCCAACATATGACATTTGTCAAAATTGATAACACTTGCCCAGGTGGCAAAGCAAAGTGTGCTAAATCCTCCCTTTTGCTAGCTTTCTGCATGGAGAGTATTTATCGTTATAGTGGATTCCAGGTCTTCTTCCTCAATCGTCTGTCCTTTGCCCTCTGTTGCTGCTTGTGGTTCTAAAAAACATGTTTCTTTTTTTCTGTTGCCTTCCATGATACTCTGTTGAGTCACCATGGACCACAAAAATGACATTGTGTATGGCCCACATGGAAGGGCTGTCTATATTAATGTTTTACTGTGTCTGTGCACAACCACCCACATGATCAATAAACAGAGTGAGTGGTTCAGAACTGGATTTAGACCGAATCACATGTCTATTGTCAGAGGTGGGAACTTTACTTGTAACCTATAGTCAGTCAGTCAGTCAAAATATCTTTATTCGACTCAATTAAAGTCATACAAAGAGATTAAAAAAACATTTCATACAAAGAGTTAGGAACATTTCATACGTGTTAAAATATGACAATAAAATAATTTACGTTAAAACAAATCTAGGCATACAAAAGTTAAAAAGGAATAACGATGGATCTAATGGGTGTGTTTTTTCATCCTAACTGCAGCTACCAAGAAATTGGCTATACAAAAGGTAATATGTATGTTGGGCAATGATTGCAAGAAGAGCAGAGCCGGTCTCACTTGTGTGAAGCCCGCCTCCTTCAAAGCTGATACCCGATATTTTTTCCTTGGCTCTAAATAAAACCCACAAAACATAACAAAATGCATGGTGTCTTGGGGTGACAAATGATCGCAACTGCAGGGTGAGGCTATTTCTGTTTTTTCCCATGTTTTAAAAGTGCCTAAATAAAAATGTAACAAATTAAACCTGAACTTGGTTAAAATAAACTTATGGAATGGAATTGTAACAAAACCAAGATACGGTGCTAAAGAAAATGAATTAACGAGTAAGTAATGGCCCCTTACTGATGGTTTCACTAATTCCCTTTCTTCACGAAGTGCTCTTGCCCTCCCCATAAAATGCTTTTTGACAAGATCGATGTCTTGGACCTTGATATCTTGGGGGGAAGTAAAGAGCTCTGGTCGTCCCAAATCTGAGAATACCTTCAACAGATAGGCCAGCCAGGGGATCTTTTTACAATGGTCTAGGGACAAGACGTCGGACATGATCTTATGGTTCAGTGGAAGGTCTTCATTAAGCCACGTCTTTAACCAAAAGATCAGGGGAGCCATATTCAACCCATCAGTAAGGAAATCTAGGCCCACCTCCAAGTGTATTGAGTAAGTTGGTGTTGACTGCGGCACAGAGAGGAGTGTCCGTATAAATCTGTTCTCCGCTCTCTGGATTGGTTCCACGTTTACATAGCCCCAAATTGGTGAACCATATAACGCAACGGCGACGGGTTTACTCTTGTAAATTTTTAACAACGCTTCCCTGGGCCTGGCACCTAACCTGCCCGCAAAGCCCATGAGGGCCGACGATGATCTAATAACCGCCAACCTCTTCGCCCTCACTTGAGGACCCCAAGTTCCTCTCTGGTCAAAAAGTACCCCCTAAGTAGGGAAAAGTGTAAACTCTAGAAACCATATCCCCTCTACACGTAAAGGTTTTTGTTCTCCTCTTACTACTTTCTCGGCCCACCACCATGGTATGCGATTTACTAGCATTTATTTTTAAATCAAGCTGTTCCATGAATGTGCCAAAGGCATTTAAGAGGCGTTGAAGGCCAACACCCGTGCGCGCAATTAGCACAGCGTCGTCCGCGTACAGGAGCGCTGGGATCTTAACTGCTCCCGCACGCGGAACGTCGACTTCCTTCTCCTCCAAATGTGCACCCAGACCGTTAATATAAATTGTGAAGAGCAGAGGGGCCAATATGCAGCCCTGCCTTACCCCCCTCAGGGATTTGAAAAGGGACGTGCACCTACCCTCATTTGTGACTCGTACGGCCGAAAAAAGCTCCTGGTGTAGGGAAGCCATAAAGCTTACCAATGCCTCGTCGATCCCCATTTTCAGCAAGGTCATCCATAACTGAGCCCTGTTCACCAAATCGAAGGCCGAGGAGAGGTCCATGAATGCTAGAAACAAGGACCCCTCCTTGGCCACCGTATACTTTGATATGAGCAGGTGTAGGTTAGAGCATTGTTCGATTGTGCCTTTCCTCTCTCTAAACCCATACTGGATCTCTGACAACCCTCCACAACTCTCAACATTATCCCTCAGCCCGGACAAAAGGACTCTGCCTAAGATCTTCACCGACGAGTCCAAGAGGGATATGGGCCTATAACACCTGGGGTCGTCCCGCTGGCCCTTTTTAAAGATGGGGACGATGGTGGAAATGTCCCAGGAAGATGGTGTAGGGTTGCTATTAACGGCAGTAAAGACATTGGCCAATACCTCTGCCCACAACTTTGGGGCATGTATGAAAAAATCGGCTGGCACCCCGTCGGGGCCCGGGGCCTTATGCTTGGTTGTGGCCAAATTAGCTTTCTCCACTTCTGTGCTATAGAAATGAATAGGAGTGGCGTCTAAAGTGGCCAGCGACACATCCTGGGTTGCCTGATCATTAACCCCATACACATTTTTAAAATGATTCAACCACTTGTCATCTGGGATGACACAGTCCATGGCCTCGTTATTTTGGTCGGAAAAGAATGGTTGTTTAATTATTTCCCAAAATTTCCGACTGTCCTTCAGGACAGCCACGGATAGGAGATTTTCCCAGGCTTCCCGTTTGATGCTTTCTTGTCTAATTTTTATAGCTGACTTATAGGTTTTCCTCAATCTAACAATCTCGCCCCTTACCCTAGGTATTTTTTTCAAAGCTACCATCAGAGACCTGTGTGCTTTTGAACATGCGGTGTCGAACCAGCGCTTCTTATTCGGTTCTCCTTTCTTTGGTTTAGCCAGGAGATCATGCGACACCTGCCCACAGATCGAGTCAAAGGCCCCTATAGTTTCACAACCCGGGGCACGAGGATTCTGGCAAACCTCAACCTGTTCCTTAATTTTCGGGAAAACCTCAGCATAAAAGTTTTCTGGGACCACCTTAGCCCACTTAACTCTCCTACCCTGATCAGAGGTACGCAAAGTATGGTCCGACCTCACTTTCCCCGGATTTGGCCCCATGTAATCTCCCCAAGCCACTTCAAGTAAGACAGGCTTATGATCACTGTGGTGAGATAACACAGTGCAGTAGGAAAGCACCTGGTTTAGAATACCTTGTGTGGTGAAAATATAATCAATTATGGTTCCGGGATTGGTACCCGTGAAGGTAGCTATTCTTGGGCCCCCCTCTGGTTCGTACAAGTTGAAATTTGCCAGGAAGTCCTCTAGCTCTTCTCCCTCTGTGGTATGTTCAAAGTGAGGTCCCTCTGGACCATCACCCCATTCCTTGTTACTTAAACTGCTTGCTAACGTGCATGGATGAATGTTAAAATCGCCTAGTAGGATATACTCTGTGTCAAGCTGAGTAATCTGGCTGCCTGACCTTAATATAGCGTCTAAAGTGGCGATATTGCTACCGCTGTAGTCCCTATTCCCTGAGTTATAAAAATTGATGTATAAGGACCTCCTAGTGGGGTTAATCTCTCTCTCTACGATAAGTATGTTGTGCGAGTCAGTACTAATCTGTTTTAGGGAGCCCTTCAATTCTAGAGAGAATAACAATAACAGGCCTCCCTTAGCTCTGCCGCTGCGGCTAGGAATAGCTGCCTTGGCGAAGCTAGTGAACCCATCCCACCAAAAGTTAGCAGTTGTATCCCAGGCTTCCTGGAGGGCAATAATGTTATGTCTTACAACAAAGCTTGACCACTCCTTATCAATACGTTTGGAATTAAGTCCCGCTACATTCCAACATAGTATCTTGCATGTTTCTACAGTTCTCTTCGCCACAAAATCGGTCAAGGGGACCCCATCTTCTGCTCGTAGGTGGGGGCTTCCATTAGCCGATAAGTTGCCCACTCTCTCTACTACATTTAACTGATCATGCAAAATATCATTATCATTAACAATAACATTCTCGTTCTCCTTAAGGGAACCACCAACGATCACACCCACAATTTGGTCGGGAGCGGTTTCTCTTTCTGGAGCAACTTGCGCTTTGCAGCCTTCCAGATTAATTGTCTCAAACATGTTTATACCATCTATAAGACCTCTGCCCCTATCTTTGGTGTGGCTTATTATGCATGGGACCCTTGATCCATTTTTTAACGTATTTGGGCCCCCCATATGTCAATCGCAATCATTTAAGTTTGCCAAAACCCCATACCTATTCACTGTACCAAACCCCCAATCATAGGGTGGGGCCTCCAATCCCCATCCATTTGTTGCTACATTCCACCTTGGTAATGGGGTATTGGGACGCATCCAAAACTGCTCATCAACCGGCCAAGCGCCAAACCCATTTCCACAGATCCCGGAGTCATTTCGGTCATTTACCGGGACACCTGCCCCCCACTAGGCCTGGGCAAAATTTCTGTTCCGTTCACGGAATTTGCGATAATTTGGCATTTCCGCGTTCCGCGGAGAGCGCGGAAATGTCAAAATTTCCGCATTCCGCAGCTTTGCGATAATTTGGTTCTTGCTCGCGCTGTAAAATAATACTTTCTCGCGCGCGCGCGCGATCGCCTTACCTGAATCCCCGCGTTCGCCGACAAGTTTTCCCGATCCGGTCGCGTTCTCCATGAGATGTTGTATTGTTTTAGCCATTTGCGCTGTCTCGCGACAGTTCGCGTCCGCAGTGACGTCATGCGTCGCGCGATCACGTCTTTTTTCTCGCGATCATGCACCGCGAGACAACTGAAAACAAGATGGCCGCGCCCGCAAGCAACCACATGGGTAAGTTGGCGACCCGCAACCATGCAGAAAATCTCGCGAACATGCCGGAAAAAAACTTCCGCATCTTCGCGATATTTCCGCTTGTTTGCGGAGATTTTTAACATTTTCGCGATAATTTGCGAAAGTCGCTTCCGCAAATTCCGCACACCCCTACTCCCCACCTATTCATTATATTCCAGTTTGATCTAGGGGTCTTAGAAAATAACACATTCTGATGATCACCTGGCCCTCCAGCGAATCTATTTGCTGGGCCAATACCATGGTCATTATGTATGGGTCCAAAATCCCCACCCCATCTGTTACTTCTTGTGACCCACCCTGGTCTTGGAATATTTGGATGGATCGCGTTTTGCTGCTCACTATAGAAAAATTTTAGGATGAGAGGGATTATAGTTCCACTTCTTCGTTGGGGGGGAAATATATTTGACAGGACATTTGGGAGCACGTCTGCGTTTGAGAAATTTAACACTACACAGTCCCCCTTGAACTTTTTTTCCCTGTTCCCAATCCATGTCATCCTCCTTGCCATTACAATTTCCCCTGCCAAATGCTCTTTCCCATAATGTGCCATCTGCATGTTGCTTGACAGCCAGTGTAACGCCTTGCTTGTCAGAGATGAAATAGATTCAGTCTGGCCAGGGGGTAAGATGGGTACATTCGCTAGTACCAGTACCAATGGTGAAGCTTCCACTATAAATTGTGTGGGGTTATCCCCTAGGGATGGCAGTGTTGGTGCAGTAGATGGGGGTATAGGGGCCTCTCTTGCTGCTTCCTGACTAGGTACAGCTGGTGGAGCCTGACCAGGCGGAATGGTCTCTGATAAGCCTTCATCTGCTACTATATCACCCCCATTATTTCCCAACACAATGTCTACTGGTTTAGTGACAATGGTTACTACATTCTCTATTTCTTCTATTAGCTTACGTTGCAATCCTCCTGACCTTTTCACCTCTGCGGTAAGCTTATCAATTTTTCCAATCAGTAGCTTAATGATAGTCTTTATCTTTAGATCTATCATATCCGCTATCCTGTCAAATAGATCATCATCTATAATTTGTCTAAGGTTATCTCCCTCATGCTCTTGTTTTTTTTCCTTAGACTTTGGTGGGGAAGCGGCCCTTTTCCTCCCGGACCGTGGTCCCCCGCGTTTAGGCTGACTTTTTCTGCAGGTTCTCACCGCCCTAGTCACAGGCACAGAGGGTGAGGATTCCTCTGCTATGAGTTCCGCCTGAGACTCGGGGTCAGACTCTGCGTTTGTCTCTAGGTCAACCAACAATTCTATGATTTGATCATGGTTTCCGACGTCAAGGGGGTAGGTGTCAGGGATGTTCGTGCTGGGGTCTTGCGATAATGTATCAGTCATTTGAGCACTAGTGGAGGGGCTTGCTAAGTGAAGGTCAGGGGATTGACTCAAACCTAGCGATTGCCTTCTGTCACGGTTTATTTTATTTACCACCTGAACCAGATAGTTATCTATGGTGTTAAACGTATCTAAAGTTCCAGAGACGATTTTCTCAGGCATATTTTCTGTTGGTAGTAAACACTGCTATACGACACAAACAAATAACAACAGAATAAGTGCGCACTAACTACAATCACATGAAAACTACTTTCATAAAATAGGTGGTATAGTCTTACTTCAGCCGACTAGCTTTGATAATTGTGCGGGCAGAGTGGCGAGCCCAGTCCAGTCCCGGCCAGTCTAGGACTGTCTAAGACTGTACCACCCTTGTCCCGGGCTTCGCCCGCGCTGCAGTCCGCGCGCGTCCCGCTTACGCGCAAGGGAGCTGGGCTAAGTAGGAGGAGGAAGGGGGCGGGAAGAGGCACCAGGTGCGCGCGATGTCCTGGCGCAAGCACCTCTGGGCCTCGCAGTCCCGCTCCTGCTAATCAGAACAGCACAGCAAAGCCACGAATGGAGCACACGGGCTCGAAGACTCCACCAAAGTTCCTTCAATTAGGGAAATGTCAAAATACCACGGAATTCCTCCCCAGAGCACACTTGGTAGAAGCTACTGCGAACACCATATCTGCCCGAAGACACCCGTGTATTTCTTAGAAAACTTGAAAAGTAAAACACCAGCTAACGACGTTCTACAAAAGACGCTTACTCAGGCTGTATCCCAATCTGTTCAGTCAATAATCAGACAAGTGTACTCTTGTTTCACCAATCACAGAGGGCTTCTTGTTCAGTGGGTTGCAGAAATGCTGCAGAAGCCATACCTTTTGGGGATACTTGCACCATTGCTCCAAATGAATGTTCACAACCAGTGAAATATAAGCAGCTGCCAGGGGTGGAAACCGTCACACTCTGCACGAAGGGATCCACGGAGGACACACCGGTGAGTCTGCTGCCGGTAATCCCCAAGGCTGCAGAGGGCGAGAGTTCCTCAGGAAGCATCAAACTCCAGCTCCCAGCGCTGCCGCGGGCGGTGTGGGGGGAACCAAGCCCGCTCCGATCCAAGGGGAATCACATACATCCAGAGCGGCGGTTATTTTGGCTAGTCCTTTCTCCCCTGCGAGAGTCTCATCCACAACGTGCCTCCTCTTCTCTTGTCTGCTGTCCCACTCTTCTGATGGCACATGAATGTCCTTCCCGCTGTCCAGAGATAACTGAACTTTATATGTTTTGTAAATTGGAGGCTAAACCTCTAATTTTGACTAATAAATCTGCAACTTAAAGTCATGAAAAAAACAAACGCTTAAGAGAATGAAAAACTCAGTTGGACGATGCTCTCTATTAATTTTTGGATTTATAATCTATGTATGTGTGAGTGTCGGCTTTGCTGTCATGATCAGGCTATGAGACTGACAGCCGACCTGTGTTTATTACAAGAGTGGCATGTTGCTAGTGGGCCTTTAACCTGTGAATTCTTTAATGGCAAAAAATAATACACATTGGAGGAGTCACAAACCTGGGAATGGGGAGGGGGGGGGGGGGGAAAGAACAGCAAGATCGAATCTGCACACTTTTAAAATGAGTCAAAACATTAATTACCTAATGCCAATTTCCTTCTAGTATCTAACATTGTTAATTCATATAATAAGCAGTTGGAGAGACCCAAACGTTAGTCTAGCTGGAAGAAATTATTAAACACCTAAAAAAGAGATTTAGAAATCTGAGCTCTTTACTTCAGCTTTTCTCTTGTCTGCTTTATGCAATTCATTCTAATAAACGTAATAGCCACAAACATCTCTGTCTCTATGTGCTTGTGCAATTAATCTCCCGGTTGCTAGAAAAGACTTGATCATTTTGGTTTTCTCAGATCATTTAACTCTATTCCCCCACTCTTTCTGTCCAGAATATAGTTCTCATAAATAGGATGGGAACAAATGAAACTCTCACTTTTTCTCTTGCTGTCAGTAGGTAACAGATGTTAGGGTGTAGATATATCTATTCTATAAAAATAAAATGATTTTTAGGAACTAAAGTGCCATCAATGTGGTACCAAGCTTATGATTTGACATTGATAATGTGATTTTAAATGGCTACAAACGCCTCCTCTTATACTGTCCACATGGAAGAAAATTCATTTTAGTATGCATGCAGTCGAGCCTTGCATGTCTGTTATTCAAAGCTCTAAACATGACTTTTAACATGTTCTAGTGATTTTCAAAAACAAAGCTATAACTGCATTGTTATTTAAACAGTTTATAATTCAATAATGTTTTACAAGCTGCAGTAATGAAATTTAATATAAAATTCTTGTCTTTTGTGAATTGATATTATATAAAGCTAGATAGACCTACGTTGACCTCAGGCGTTCTAAATTTAAAGATCTACCTTTTTAGAACCCTGCTTAATACCGTCATCGCTATGAAATTTTCAACTGCTCTGATATTTAAATTTAATCGCTTTCCTTACTTTTTCCTGGAGCAAAAGTGATTGTAATCACATCATGATTGAGTTTAAAATTAGACTATTTTTATTGTATTTTAAATGTCATTATGATACTGTACAAAAACAATGTGTTGTATATGAATATATGTGATCGGTAAAATTAGCATTTCAAAAGTTGCTATCTTAGTGCGCTCTCCAATATTAGATGTAAACATGTTATCACCACTATCATGTCACCATTTTGATACAGTGGTGCCAAATCGATTTTCCTCTTTCACGGATTTTTAAACTGCTTGTACTTATTAAAAATAATTAAAAAAAATAGTAGTTGAATCTAGAAAGAAATGCACTTCCAGAATTCGACAGCATTTTGAATTTTTTATTGGAAGAGTTTGTGTAGATCTACAATTATCTAGTCATTTGATAAAGGATAAACTACATTGAATATAAACTTTAAAATTGTTGTGTGTAAAGCATCTATAACCATAACATTATCCCTTCAATGAATATCCAGGTGAGCAATATTTTGCAATGTTCTTCTGACTATTCCTAATATTAGAGGGACACAATTTTCATAGTATGCCTCCAAGCTCCAATTAGCAGGGTCCCAACTGAGTGAATTTTTATAATATTTTCCTTTTTTATTACATTTCCATGATCCTTTAATTGGTTTAAAAAATGGCAACTCACCTGTTTATTTCATTTATAGTTTCTTTCATTTCAATTAAATGCCTACAGGCTTTAAAAAGTTACAAACCCTATCACTTCAAGTTTGAATTATGTAGTTATAAATTAGAAATATTTCATACCCATTTACACGTATGTCTATTTGTCCCTTAAATAATTATTTTCATTAACAACATTTTATGTTTTACAATTCAGTTTCCTGCAGCAGTCTATGTGTAAAGCAAGCCATAAGCTCTAATGCCCTTTTAAATGTCTTCTCTATTATTTCATCATTTTTTAATCTTTCATTCCATCTCCACGCCCGTGAGAGACAACATTGCTTAGCAAGTTTCAGGGTCATGCGAACCAGGCTATGTACTAAGAGGGTGATGTTTCCTGTTCCTCTTGCTACCACTCTGTCTCTTTGGGGTTTGTTGTTGAAGAGGAAGTGTAGCCCAGCATTGGTCTTATGTACCATAGAGTAACGAGTTCTTCATATCTCCTTTGTGTAAAGTTATCTGGATGTCTATTAGGCCCATTTGTTCCAGCCATTCCTTCGTTGCATTTATCATCATATCTGTTCAATCTGTCCTGCTTTGTGTGCGATCTATCTATCACCAGATTTAAATCTCCTTTGATAATGGGGTCCTCATTTAAAATAGGCAATATCTATATTCTATTGATCTTCCAGAATGCTTCTTTTCCTGTGTTGGGCACAACATTGAGGCTATTGTCAGCCTCTTTGCTGAATATTGAACCACTTGAGTTATATTGTCTGCCCCAGCACCACACATCTCATTAGGCAAACGTGTGGATTATCGGATAACCACTAGTCCAGTTTGGTGGGCAAAATAGTGCTGAAGATTTACTGGTCGAGATGCCCTGAACCCTTTCTAAGTAATTGCATTATTGCAGAGAATGTGTGGCCCGAGTTTCCTTGAGCAGTGTATGTATTGTATTGTATTCTCAGTTTA
Source organism: Triturus cristatus (assembly GCF_964204655.1). Lineage (NCBI taxonomy): Eukaryota > Metazoa > Chordata > Amphibia > Caudata > Salamandridae > Triturus > Triturus cristatus. The sequence goes on along the minus strand of NC_140591.1, from coordinate 1,114,204,265 downwards.
GTCAAAGGAGCATTTAGGCTTTTTACCTTCAAAGTTACAGTTTTAGCAATTACTTTGCGTGCCTCATGGCCACTCAGCCCCGTCCAGCACCAGTCATTTATTTCATAACCTTTTATAGCACATGGTTACTGAAGGTATATATGCTCTTTACAGTTAAACACAGGGTTTTACAAATAACTTTATTAGCATAAACTATACAATGAAACCAAAGTACAACAAGGTTTAAAACAAGTTGATGAGTTTATGAGGACGAAAGGCGAGGGAAAGGAGTAAAAAAAAAAAAAAAAGAGGGAAGATAAGAAATCTTGCAGGGGGAGAACAAGACTGGGTGATGGGAAATGGTGAGAAAAGGGGTGAATTGAAGGGAGGAGAGGAGGAAAGACAAGAAATTACAACTTGGAGGGAGTGGACAGGGTGAGAGGGTAGTTAAATTGACCAGCAGATCAGACAGCAAGGAGTCTCTGGTCTCTTGTTCCATTTCTTCCATTGAATGATGCCATTGTCTGACTCTTGTCAATCCATCAGATTTAGAAGCTTCCTGTCATGATTTCACCGCATATTTCTTCTCTCTCCGTGTGAACAACTGTGTAAAATAGATGATCCCATCAGTACAGGATCGTATTCTCTCCTCTGGAATTCAGTCACCTGCCAAAGATTTTTGTTTATGAAGCATGACGGTTGAAAAAGCTGCACATGATCTCCTTCGTCTCTAGTCACATATTTCCCATCATTGGCTCTTTGATATGAAAAAAGTGACCACTTTTCCGAATGTCTGGAGGAACCGATCAGAAAGGACCCATTGGGGTCACCCTGTGTGTGTGGAATCTAGTTGGCTGGATGGCAAATCAGGTCAGTCACATATAGTGAGAAGGTGTGGTCTAATGGCTAGAACTGCCAACTTCGATACCTGGTACCAAGGTTTGAATCCTGGCCTTGGCACTTAATTTACCATTGCGCAATACCGGGCAAATCAACCAATCTCACTGCCTAAACATGTGTGAAATGCATTGTATGGTGTTACCTCCTCTTGATATACCCAATCTTGAATTGTTTCTAAACCTCCCCCCTTTAAAATGTACAGTGCACTGCTAATCTCCAGCTTGGTTTGCACTATATAAATACTATCATATGCTTACACAGTCTCAAGCACGTTGGCCATGTGTCCACCTTGACATCTTTTCTCTCTGCATCTTTAGGCATTCCCTTATACAAATATGTTTGCATCTTGCCTGGTGTTTCTCTTGTAGCTCAACATTCTGCTCCTCCAACAACACAAGTCTTGTCAAAATCAGTTTTTATTCCTTTCTATCATCTAATGTGTTTTCTCCTGCAGATCCTCCTTCATATCTGTGCCTATGGAGTCAAACACCCCAATAATTTCCCCAAGTAAGCTGCCCTAGTACTCTTTACTGAGGGGGATCATCTTACTTCTCAGATTAAATTGGGGATTCCACTTGCAATGATATACCTGGGCTATGCAGAGGGGTGCATGGGGCCATGCACATTGGTTTGAGAGTACAAAGAGGCTTTTGCCCGTACACATCAACTTCGACCTGCAGGTGAATTAAGGCAACCAGGGTCACAAAGTGGACTTCCTTGCTTCCAGGTTAAAGACTCTTCTCCACCAAATGTCACCCTGGTGTATATTTTATCTTTGTCCACAATGCTGTTCACTGTTGTTAGGTCCCAAGCTTTTCTACAGAATATTGCTCTAAGACTCTTTGCTACACTCAGGGGCCTTGCAGTGCCAACCCACTCATCTTGGCTATCTTGTTTGTGGCGACAGTCGAAATTTCTTTATACTTCTCTTCAGTGATGCTAAGTGCAAGACACTTCTTGGAGCTTGTCCGCTTTATCTTCCAAGAGGTATCTGCATGGGCTGTGGACATCAGTTCCTCATTTCAGCGCCTCATTTTCTCAGAAACCCCGCAGTCACAGAATGTGGGCAATATACTGCTGTTTGGCCTTACAAATGGCCACACCCACACGTCAAAGTACCTAATTCTTTTCATGTGGTCAGAGGAGTCCACATAGCAGCTCCACTGATCTCCGAGTCCAGGTAGTTATTTTAGATCATTCCTATTAAATCTGCAGCCCCGTAGCCTTTGCTATTCAGACTTAGCTTACAAGAATCTCTCTCCTGCTCTTATCTTTTAGTTATCTACTTCTAGCCTGGAATTGTTCCTTACCATGATTTTTTTTTGCATATGCTTACTGACCTAGGTATCAGTTTACAAATCAAGTGCTTCTGCACATTTTTATGCTCTAAATATATTGGTAATGGGTTGCCAATTCTCCAATGAAGAGGTTTCATTTCTGGCAATGGTTTTCTTGCTGTAGCATGCTGTTCTCATTTCCCCCCCTCCCGCCCCCGCTGTATTCTGTTTCCTATTTCAACGACTCGAGGACATCTGGCTTCCTTTATGTTCAGATGTCTTGCTACATTATTGGAGTGACGCATCAAAGCTTGGACCTCTCCACTACTCTCCACCCTCCGAGGCTCAGATGCCAAACATCACTTGGTGGATCCCACCATGAGCCAACTCTTGCCACTTTGGGCCCTGAATCTGCTTCCTAATGCAAGTTATTCCCACATTGGCACCATGGCCAGTGAATTGCTGCTATTCTTCATCTTCTGGCATACACTTTAGTGTCTCATCAGCTGGCTATGGGCTTCTAGCTGCAATACATCACCAGGGATAGTGCTGCACCAAATTTCCTTTATGTTGTGCTTGTGGATCTACTGCATACTGCCAGAACAATTACAGTTCCTCTTGGTTAAGCTGCACTATTTCAGTCATTGCATTCGGAAGGGAGCATGTGTTTACCAGACTCGGTCTTCATAGAACCCACTCTTGAGACCTTGTGCTCATTGTAGTATCGTTATGTTCAGCAATACCTGCCTCACAATGACACCTCCAGCGTAGGCCAAATTAATTTCCAGGAATGCTTTAATAGGCCTTGCAATAAGAAGGTGAAATAGCCCCCAAAAAAAGGAAATAATGGCCATGTCTAGAATGCCAGCTACAAACATTAATACAATCCCACAATTGCAATAGTACTGAAAAAAAAGAGACGGCAGATGAGAGAGTGGAGTGGAACACCGCTATCCTGGAACCTACATTCACGTGTCCTAGCCAAATATGCAGCAATACTCATCGCAGCCACCAATGGAGAACAGGTAAAAGCACAACAACGTTTTTCTTGCAATCAGCCATGGCTCTCCATTATTCTAAGAACAATACTGCCCCATCCACACTTGTGAAAATATGCAGTGCTACTCGAAGTGTGTTGGGGTTCCAAACAGCTGTTTATTTACTTCTGGCTGTGTTTCCCTTTTTAATTCCATGAGGTTGATGTCAGCATTGTTGTGAACTTCTGTGTTAGTTGGCAGGGGGTGGGATGAGCCAACCCTCTTCCAGTTTGTCCCTGTCAATTCCAAAGTTATCACCTTGTGTGAGAACCCATGTGGGGTCGACTCTGCTTTGTATATTGCAGAGAGCGCCTCATCAGTTCACGCCAGCTTCTTCTCTATGTTTCCAGTGTAAGTCTCGAAGGATCACTAGGATTAGAGAGTCTGGAGCAATTTTCTGTTTCTTAGAATAAAACACAGCCAACACCTGAGAGGATTCCCCTCTCTCCATTTGCGATGAATTCATCAAAGCGAAAAGAACCTTAGTCCTTTCTCTCTTCCTTTGACTGCAAGATGCTTGGGTAAGCAGTGCCCAACAAGGTATATTCCTGCCCCTTACTCTATGGGGCTGGCACCTATGGACCCAGAATCGCAAGGCATGGTGTAGATTGTTAAATCTGTATTAAGTTCCAACAGTCACTATGTTGATGGTCTGAAATGTTCAGGCATTAGTTTTCATGTACAGTTAAAGTTGGATTTACAACTATGTGCTGTTTGCTGAAGCAGATCATACTCCTGCAGAACATTCTCAAAGATAAACTGCTTCTTGACATCCAATCCAAAATAATAGTTATCAAATGTCATCTGTACCGCCATTTCCATTTGTTGTTTCAGAATTGTAATTGGGTTTTTTTTGTTTTCATTTATAGGGTCTCCGGTTTGAGGTCGTCCCCTCCTGGTTTAAAGAAACCCTAGATAAAACTAGCTTTGCGTTACCTTATGAATATGCAGTGGAAACTGCAAAACAAAAAGCACTCGAGGTTGCAAGGCGAATGCACGAAGTAAGTGAATTGAATACAAATATTTTTTAATGCCTGCCTTCATTTTGTATGTCTCTGTTATCTGTATACCCTTGTGGCTTCCACGTGCCTGCCATGACCTCATTGAAAACTGAAGAGTAGAGGACAAGAGCACTAATTTATTTGAGGCAGTCCTTTTTCAGTTTTTAATCTGCTTTATTGATCATGTAGTCAATGTTTGTCCAAGGTTTATGGAGTTGTGTAATTAGTTTGCTCATATTCTGTCTGTCATTGGGATTCTCTGAAGGCTGAAGTTGTAGGCAAGATTGTATTTAAGTTTACCTGTTTCCCATTGGCTTCTGAAGGATCCTTAGCAACAAACATTTTGATGGGTTCAGTATTCTTAATTTTAAGGCTTTCTCCTCTTATCACTTGTCTGTATCAGCCATCTAGTGACATAAACAAGGGTACGATGATGGGCAATGCTAACTAGTCTAGGAACACCAAAGTACCTTGGCAATATCTTTGTTTTAATTCTATCCCGTTTGCCTTCTGTCCTGTTAGATGTTCATACTGCAGCCATTGGAAGGGAAGGGGGAGAAATCTCATCAGCCAACCATGTTTAAATAAGAAAGTTTCTGATCCTTTATTGACCAAAGAGATAAAACGTACCACAAGTAATGAATATAGCCCACATAGCTACCCATTGACAGTAGTAACCTGCAGATGTCCCAGAACATCACCATCTGCAAAGGCTAGCTTTAGATTCAAAATGACCTGCATGGTGACCACTGTAGCAGTGAAGATCTGAAACATGTCCTGTAAAAGTAGAATTTGAATTGGCTCCACATATCCAAAGTATACAGGCAATTCCTCCTCTAAGGAAAGTGGAAGTCTGGGGAGACAGGAGGATACAAATATCTTATTATTGGTCTGGAAGGAGAAGAACATTTTTGTAGAAATATCATTTGTGCCCAGAGCAGAAACATGTCATGGTGAAATATTTTATAGAGCTCTGAGGGACAGAGAGCTATACCCTCTTAGCAGGCCATGAACCTCACTAACCCTCCTTGCAGAGGTACAGTACTAGGCGGACAGATTCCCAAGAATGCTCAAATGTTAAGATGCCTCTGGTTCAACTGCAGTGTGCATGATCTTAAAAAATTTGCTGGGTTGAATTTCTATCTAGGAGTTCCTTCTTTCATGTAGTAACCCAGCTGATTGCTACAATAAATTGCCCCCTGTTCATTTAAGAAAATTTTCTTGCCAATGCAAATGTATTTTGACGGCTGTTAGGTCTATTGATCTTACAGTCGCACAGAAGATACTCCTGCTTGAGCGACGCTTTCTGCCGGCACATATTCAGAGGTCTGGGCCAAGGTCTTGTGACCATGATTGATAATGTTAAATGTGTCTTACAGTGGTGAGCATCATAAACCTACATACTGTATACGGTTTCTTTGAGCAAGTAAGGCATCAAAAAATATCATAGAAACACTGTATAAAGTGAATGTAAAGAAGCAAATCATACAGAGCAATTGCTGTGTACTTTTTGGGTATAGCAATTGATATATTCTACAGCCATTAGTATAAAATCAAAAGTCACATTCATGTTTTGAGGAGCAGTTTGCCCCTTGTAGTATACTCTTAAAAAGGAATTCCCACGAAGAGTATTAAAAAGTCAGAAAGAAGTTTATTTCAACAACAGGACTCACGACCATCCGCTTCTAGCACAACAGCTGGTCTTCAAATAATGCCACATCAACATTCAGTGGAAAAGAACACTACAACATAAACATTCCTACCCAAGATTCCTTAAAGCAATATACATAACTAAAGACTACATTACCACATATTACACACCCCCCTTTCCTTAATAAAATAAAATACAAACACTTGATCAATAGTACACATAGTCTCTAGAGTGAATGGGAGCAGATCTAACTCTTGAACTGCTTCTGATTGAATTGTCTCCACCCCCCCCAAGATTTGTACTAGATGATGGTATAACACTTTCCGCATTGTTTTGAATATCACCTCTGTCAAAGTTATCACAACTCCTATTAATGTACGTTAAAGCATCCAAATCAAACCAATCTTGTCTTTCCCCTTTTTTAGAAAAATCAGTTCTTTGTAAAATGATTTTTGCTTGTTCCTTTGTCACTTTCACCAAAGCATTACTATTCCACCATCCCCTGTCCTGTAACAAGACAACCGTCTTATTGATTTTCACAACTTTTACAGGTTCAGAGAATTTGGAATATCCTTTGCCGACCTTCTTTGGTTTTTTAATTAAAACCCAATCTCCAACATTCAATGTCCCTTCTTTCACATGCATTCTGCTATCATAATTCATTTTATAACTATTCTGTTTTTCTTTAACATGTTCCCTTACTATACGTAAGTCAATATTGTGATAGCGATCAGCTTTGTCTAACAACCAAGTTGGGCTAATCGCAGAAATGGGTTTCCGTCCTCTTAACAGAACAAAAGGAGCAACACCAGTAGTGCTTTGTGGAGTGATATTATAATTCCAAACCTTAAAATGTAGATAATCCGCCACATCCAATTTATTAGCTACTGCTGTTTGCACACCTTCTTTAATTAGTCTGTTCGCCCTTTCCACTAGTCCATTAGAAGCCGGACTATACACAGGTACTCTAACATGTTTCACATCATGTTTACTGAGAAAATTAGTAAATTCCTCAAACAAAATGAGACCCATTGTCAGTAACCACTTCTTTAACTCTACCTTCAATGCCGAATAACTGTTTCAGAAATATAATCACTGAAGAAGAATCTGCACAACGCACTAAAGAAAAATACAACCACTTTGAATAATAATCGATAGCTACAATCAAATATCTTTTATCACCACCTAAAACATTAAATGGACCTGTAAAATCCAATCCAATTTTTTCCCATGCGTTGTTAGGCCATATAACTGGACACAAAGGTGCTGTCGAAGTTTTCCAGTGTTTGTCTGAACATAAGCACTCTGCGCACGTTTCTACAAATCTCTTCACCTGTCCATCAATTCCAGGCCACCAATAGATTTGTCTGATCTTCTTTACCGTAGCCGTTATCCCTAAATGTCCCTCATGAGCTAATGAAATGATCTTGGACCTGAGACCAACAGGAGGAACAAACAAATCTTGTCTTAGCAAGATATCATTAACCAATGACAATTCAGATGCCACCTGAGCAAAACACCTCAAATCTGTGGACATGCCCCTATCACATGGCCACCCGTCAACAAGACACTTATTTACCTGAACCATGCAGTCATCCTTTCCACAACACTCAAACCAATCCTTTTCAGATATCTTAAGTTGTACATTAATATCATTAACAGTAAAGACATACTCCACATCTTCCCCTTCCTCTTTTCCACTGTCATCATCTTCTGTTACAGGCAACCTCGACAAACAATCAGCCCTTACATTTCTCCCACCAGGAATGTACTTAATGTCAAAATTGAACTCCTGTAATCTAGATAAAATCCTTATTAATCTTGAAGAAGCCTTATTAGAACAACTATCACCCAGCATGTAAATTAAAGGTTTGTGAGCCGTGTGTAACTCAAATTTTGTTCCCCAAATGTACATTTTAAATTTCTCTGAAGCCCAAGAGCATGCTAGTGCTTCTCGCTCAATAGTGCTATAGTTCTTTTCGGCACCATTTAATGTACGTGAAGCAAAAGCGATTGTGCACTCTCTACCACCTAACATTTGGCTAAGAACCGCTCCCAAACCTTTAGCGCTTGCATCTACCGTAATCATGCACTTGGCTCCCTGTGTGAATGGCTTAATTGCAGGAGCTGAAATAATCAATTTTTTTACAGATTCAAAAACCTGTTGACATTCATCAGACCAAATATATTTCGCATTCTTCTTTAAAAGATCTCTCAAAGGTTGTACAATGACAGCATATCCCTGAACAAACCTCGCGTAATATTCACTTAATCCCAAAAAAGACCTAAGTGCATCTTTATCCTTAGGAACACTAGCATCATTGATACCTTTCAATAAGGATATCTTAGGTTTTATACCTTCCGCCGAAATGTTGTGTCCTAAATAATTAACTTCCTGTGTTAAAAATTTACATTTATTAATATTCACTGTCATCCCATGCAAATTTAACTTTCTCAAAACACTCTCCAACAACGTAACATGTTGTTCCAAACTTTCAGTATGCACTAAAATATCATCCTGGAAAGTTTGTATACCCTCCAGATTCCCAAAGATTTCATCCATTAACCGTTGAAATACACTAGCTGCGGACGCCAATCCAAACGGCATCCGCTTGTACATGTATACACCAAAAGGTGTTACAAACGTTGTAAGATGTTGAGAACTTTCAGCTAAAGGTATCTGATGATACGCAGAGCGTAAGTCAATGGTAGAAAAGAACTTACTTCCACCTATTCTGGCCAACATTTCATGTATTCTAGGAAGGGGATGACAATCCACCAAGATGTTCCGATTAAGTACTCTTAAATCCGCACACAAACGTATATCGCCAGAGCTCTTTCGTGCAACCACCGCAGCCGAAATCCATTCAGAGGACTCAACCTGCTTAATAATACCTTGAGAACACATCTCTTCTAACAATTTCCTAAGATCTTCTCTAGCTGAAAGAGGTACAGGTCTAACTTTCTGTATCACAGGAATAGCGCTACTTTTCAACTTAATAGTGTGTTCAAAATTTTTGATTAAACCAACCTTATTTGAAAATACATCAGGAAACTTCTCTAACATTTTCTGTGCAAAATTATCCAAGATAGTGTTCTGAACTGCAAGAACCGGCATTTCGCCAATAGTGACCGGTTCATCATGTCCTGGTTTTAAAATAATCCCTAACAGAGCCTGATCTTGCCATCCTAAAATATCGCGACCATTGACAGCCACATAAATTTTTGTGTAAATACTCCTTCCTTTAAATAAGATGCTATCATCAAAATAACCTTTCATGATAATGTCGTATTCACCGAATGCTTTTGGATTAATAGTAGTAGCCTTTAACAACTTTCTTGACCAAAATTTATGAAAAGTTTTTTCTGCAAGAATTGTTATAGGAGACCCAGAGTCAGCCATGACATCTAAGTTGATAGCTCCTATCTTCACATCACACAAAGGACCCTTGCAACGTTTCTCCGTATTCCCTAATGCATTGATTTCGACTGATGCTATAGATACATTGCTAACCGCATCAGCCAAAATATCATTCTCCACTTCAAGTTGACTGACTTTAACCTTTGTTCTGCTAGCATGGCACACGTTATAAAAATGTCCTACTCTTTTGCAGTTGTTACATCGCCTGCCTTGAGCCGGACAATTAGGAGAATTACCCAAATGAAACTTAGAACCACATCTATAACAGGCCCCACCAACCTTCTTATCATAGCTTTTCTTTACAACATTCTTATGGGAGACTAAATGTACATTTGTTTCATTAATATCAGAAGGCATCTCTACAGCATTCACATTAGAAGTAGAAGTATTCGTGGTAGTCGTAGATTCTGATAAAATTTTTGAAGAGACCACTGAACGTTCAATACTTCTGGCAATGTCCATTACTTCATCTAAAGACGGATCCTTGCACGTCAAAATGCGTTCCTGAATTTTCTTGTTGAAACAGTTAAAAACCAACTGATCACGAAGAGCAGTATCTAAATAATTCCCAAAACCGCATTTAGCTGCAAAAACACGCAACACAGCAAGATAGTCTTCAATAGATTCCTCACAGGACTGTTTCCTTTTGAAAAAGTTATGTCTCTCAACCATAACCGACGGTTCATCCACATATTGTCTGCCCATACGTGCTAAGGCCTCTTTGTATATATCCCAAGTATCATCTCGTGAAGGTGCAGGAAATATGGGTAAATTATCAAAAACTTCCTGACCAGCGTTGCCCAAATGGTTAAACAGCAATGCTTTTTTACGTGCTGCAGGATATTTGATGGCATCTATTGCCTCGAGATAATTTTCAAAAATTCTGAACCATTTGTGCCAAGGTTTGATGGGCTTGCCAGGTACTTCTAAAAACGGGGGTGGCTGCATAACATTATTGCTATTACTGGAAGCCATGCTGCTTCTAAAATGTTAAAATGGCTAATAAATCAATAAATCAACCAATTCTAAAGTTTCAATGTATTACTGTAACTTTGCCAATGTTTGTTTAAAGAATTTCCAGCAAATGAAGCAAATTAAACAATATGCAGGCAACCAAACGCGTAAACGCGTTAAAAACGAAGCTTTTTGCTGTTGCTAGGATACCAATCCAAAATGGAGGCACGTTGGGTCACGTTGCGTGACCTTGCGTGTGATTCTCACACGTCACGAACACTTCTCAAATGACGGCGCTAATCCTCGGAACATGCAGCGCGTTTCCAAGGCAGCATGAACAATGCCCACACCGCCGCTCGAATAATGCGGCCGAAACTGCTATCAACGGTGAACTCGAGGTACGTGTAACTCACGATGTATCCGAATTCACTCTAATCATTGAAAACTCCTCTTTCCTTCTTGAAATGGGAACGCGGTCATCAACCGGTTCACATGCGCGTAGAGAAGATGCTGATGTTCTCGTAAAATCCTTCACTTTCGGCAGAATACACCGCCAGCGTAGGTTAACAGCGTACACGGCTCCACATCAATCAAGATATATTGCGTAGGAAATCCTGGTCTTCGAAAGTTTCATTAGAGTAAAAATCATTAAAATAAAATAAAAAAATAAAGTCCACTTTCATTCACTTGCGGTCTTGATTTTCCAATGTCGGTGAGTCCATAATCAATCCCAGATCGTCGCCAAAATTTGTAGTATACTCTTAAAAAGGAATTCCCACGAAGAGTATTAAAAAGTCAGAAAGAAGTTTATTTCAACAACAGGACTCACGACCATCCGCTTCTAGCACAACAGCTGGTCTTCAAATAATGCCACATCAACATTCAGTGGAAAAGAACACTACAACATAAACATTCCTACCCAAGATTCCTTAAAGCAATATACATAACTAAAGACTACATTACCACATATTACACCCCTTTTGTAAAATATTTGACAAGTTCAAGCTACCAATGTCTAAAATGAGGGGATTTGCCTTCTACCCATTGCTGGGCACTTAGAAGGAGTGGTGCTCTGTGCTAACTTCACAGCACATTTAGGACTTTGGGTCTTTGCCACTGATTCAGTCTTGCAAGTATGACCCTAACTTATTGTTTTGGTGCATCCCAATTATTATATGCTTATCCAGTGTTCGTATGTTCTTGGTGATGGCTCCTTCAGATGGTAACATAATGGCCTTTGTTATAGCAGGTTTTTAAATTACAGGCTTTATGTGTGATGTTCAGCACACAGTCTTTCTTTGTTTTTATTGAAAATAGACTATTTGGCTGTCTTTCCACATCTCCTTGCTCTAATGTACACTGAGCGGGTCCAGGACAGTAACTTTCTGTCCTGCTTCCTGTAGACCATTCATATATCGGGGTAAGAGCAGGATTCTTTGAATCATGGTGGACTTTTTTTTAATCCCAGGTCATTTTTACTGCCACTGTACCCATGGAATACTTTAGTAATGGACATTACTAAGCCAGTCCTATACATTCCAGCAACTTCATGTTAACCTCTTTCTCATATGTGTATGGTGAGCATCTAATCTAACCTATGATGTCTTTGTCTTCTTTCATAGTGCATATACATGTATGTTGCCTGAGTATCATTTTCATTATTTACTTCCAAATGCAGAAATTCTTTGTGATGATGGGCGTATTAGGCTACATTTACTAAGAATTCCTTTGGTAAAAGGGGTTGGAATTTTCACTCTGACTTTTACCGAATGCATTTGTATTTTGCAAACTGACCAATGTGCTAAAAGAGTAGTAAATGACATAGTCTAGAAAGAATCCCTCTTGCAAGACAGAGCCTCCCTGGCAGAGCGCGCACACGGCTGGCTCACCGTACAGTCCTACACCAAACCCTCGCCCAAAGCATATCTCCACACCAGCTTCTCTAAAAACATGAAAGAGAAGTTCTTGAGATTCCATTCAGGGCTGCTGCCCTCCGAAACCACTTGCCGCCGTGGCTATGCCCTCCGAAGCCAGCAATCTGCCGACTCTGTGGGGACGGCAAAAAGAACATAGTGCACCTCATCACCATATGCCGGGAGCTAATACAGGAGCACCGGACCTTCTTGAGACCGCTATTCAACAAGAGACATATACGGTCCTGCAGGCAAGCGGTGCTGGCAAGCTTTTTCAGCGACGACGTTCAACTGAGCTGCGCTCTGGTAACATTTTTTGCAGCCGCGGAAACCTACATCAATAAACGGGGAAAAAGGTCTAGTAGATAACATCGTTCCAGACGCAGTGCAGAACTTATCACCGTGACCCTCATCGAAAAGGACAATGCTTGCACCCTCATCTTATCAAGATCTCCAGAGCTGCAATCTGCACACATCTTGCACCTCGAAAGGACCAAATAACCAGGAGTGGCTGAGGGTCCTGCTTGCAAGTCTGCCCCTACTGGTGAACTCTGATCAGGGACTCAAAGCCGCGGAGGCAGCAGCAATTAACCTGTAAACTAGCTAGTAGGGCTCAGCTGCCTCCCTGATACCCCCGCCTTCTGTACAATTAGTTCTTTGTATCCTTTTAATGGTCTCTTAGGAATGCATCTGTTTTGCTGCTTTATCGTCTAACAGGTTTTAAAATATTTGCTGAATTGAAATGATGAAGAAGATAGTTCAAGGCCCCGTAGTTGGCCAACCCCAGATGCCCTGCACCCTTTCATTAAGCCGCTCTTGCACTAATCACTTTTCCCAGTACACCTGCACATTGTTGCCGGCTGCTCGAACCAGACTGGTGCTAAGCACTCGATTAAGATGCAGAATGGCCAGACCATGCTGCTAATCACAAGATTGCAATAGCTGCCAGCCACTATCTTTAATTTAATTCACGCTTAATCTACCATGAACCTTAGCACTGACAAATATTTGCACGCTAAGCATATCATGCACTTTACTGTATTAACTAAGTACGAATTTTAACCAGCGCCTGGTTTCTATTGATTATAGATCTCAATGCAATTTTGCTCACACAGACCATGCTATTTCCTCTTAAGGATAGCACAATAATATATTTGCCTAATCCGAGTATACAGGCATTGATTAACAAAACAGTCCGACTAATGCTTTTCTGGCTGCCTCGACTTTGGCCTCAAGTCACCCGCACACATGGCACTTTTCTCGGTACACTACTGTATCTGCTTTCTGCAGGTCTAAGTCCCCCTGCTGCGAATTTTGCACTTTAAGAAGTGAACTAGGTCACTGCTCAGGCTAATCTATCCTGGCTGAAGAGGGGTGAAACCCCGAAACCGGTCCTAGGATGCTTGTTTCCGGTCCAGGGAGGACCTGGCTTGGCAGTTCGGGCTGGACTTGTTCCCATTAGACACAGGGTCAGACTGATTTGCATATGGCCAGGTCTAAACAGGGGTGGCATGGTGAGCAAAAGAATGATGGATTTAACCCAGATCTCTTAACTGGGGGTGAATGTTTTGATTTGTTCTGCATTCCGTCCATCAATTGTGTGTCTCTTATGCAGGATAATATTCTCCAGTATTGAATCTTTCATAGATTCACATGCTTGTATCTTCCCCGTCGTCATGGTGGGAGTCTCACGGTAACAGAATGACCACAGCAGTATAAGAAAAACTGCATAGCAAAATCCCATAGGGAATCATCTTATTTGGTAACCAAATCTCATCATTATGTGGTCCAAGACTCAGCCAATCGGCTGCTAGCCCTGCCCTCACACTCCCCAGCAGAGCCTTCCTGCCTCAGATTTCCAACCGCCTTCGTGTGAGGAGGAGTCTCCCTGAGCCTTGCTCAGTTTTGTTCCCGTGTGAACTTTTGACCTCTGGTTCATCTAAAATTACCTTCTTCTGGCTGGTTTAAGGTATTGTGCTTCACCTTTTCTTGTTCAATATGGCTGAAAGCTCTAAGAAGAGGCTTTTCAGGCCCTGCAGATCCTGTGGAAAGCCTAGATTGTTCTCTGAGGACCCACATAAGGACTGCCTATATTGCTTGCACCCAAAACATGTGCCTAAGGACTGTAAACATTGCAGAACCTTTTCTGCGAAGACCCTACGTGACAGGGAGGCACGTCTTCTGCTGTGGCTTCAGAAAAAGAAGGTCACTTCAGATTCTGACTCTGAGGAGGATTCTAAGTCTTCAAAGAAGAGAAAATCTTCAACTTCGGAAGATATTTCAGAGCTGAAAAAGCAAAAGACAAAGGGACCCCTGCGTCTTCATTACCTCATACTCCTCTTAAAAAATCTAAAGAGTCAAGAGAAGTTTCCTCAGCCCCGTCGACGAAAATTAGGGCGTCGCTGGCGATTATTGCTTTGAAATCGTCGACGACGACGACTCCGTCGACGACCACCATATCGACGACGACTCCGTCGACGACCACCATATCGACGACGACAGCGGCATCGACGGCGACTAAAACCTCGTCGTCGAAGAAAAGCCCGATGACGATTCCGTCGACGGCCACATTACCTTCGTCGACGAAGACTTCGTCGTCGACAACTACGGTGGCGACGATAATACAGCTTACTCCGTCGACGAGATCTCCGTCGACAACAGTCCCGTCGACGGGAACTTTTAAATCTCCTAAGGTAAAGAAAATAACATTGAAGGCTATGGCGTCCGTCGACGAAGCAGACTAAGTCTACGGATTTTACAACATGGACAAAAATTTCTCCGCTTCCGCCTTCAAATTTACTAGACTTACGGTCCGATGATGAGGAGTCTTCAGGAGTGGCTTATAGTCCTTCCCAACTTCGCATTAAGAGTCAGGAAACAGATGAGGAAGAATTTCATGAAGTTCAAGAAGTCTTCTCATTTCAGGATCGTCCTCCGAGAGATTCACGGAGATATGAATCTTTTCAGGAGTCTTATGCCTACGAGGAAGAGGAAGAGCCTCAGCATACTTCTAGAGAGGACTCTATTTCCATGCCGATGTCCTTGGTGACTGACTTACGCCTGATGATCAACGATTACTATCGGCGTTTCCCGGACGCAAACTCTCAAGCGCCACAGACGGTGGAGAAGCTGACACAGGTACGACCACCTCACTCTTCTCCCAAAACTTCCACTCAGAAGATCTGATCTCCACCGATTATGACAATCAGAGATGACTTAGAAGACAGTGACGCCGATCAACTGGAAGAAGGAGAACTCCTTCAAGATAAGCAGGTTGACGATGAATGGGATCAATATATTCTCCCAACTACGCCGTCGCCATCTCCAACACCTGCGAACTCTCCGCTGCAAGATATAGGAGGATTCCATGACATCATGGAGAAAGCATCAAAGCGCTTTGATCTTCCCTTTCCAGTTCAGGATGCCGAATATTTTCTTTATGACTTTAAAGAGGAGTCACGCAAGTCTATGCGATCCATTCCAATAATCGACCATATTTGGGAGGAAGGCTTGAAGATTATGAAGAACCCGGCTTCAGTGGCTGCTTCAGTTCCGCGAATAGACAAAACATATAGAGCTCCGGAATCGTCTCCGGCCTGTTTGATTGGTCATCCTCGACCAGACTCTGTGGTGACGCAGGCCGCCCAAAGAAACTCAAAAAATCCGGTTTCAACAACAATGGTTCCCCCGGACAAAGACTGAAGACGAATGGACGGCGCAGGGAAGCGCTTTGCAGTGATGGCAGCGTCTTCCATAAAGGCTTCTAATGCATTAGCCCTCATCAGCAGATTCAACCGGCAGATGTGGTGCGATATAGCTCCCTTGCTCTCCCATCTTCCAGACGATAAAAAAGAAGAAGCGGTTGCTATTATACAGGATGGGGCTAGGGCAGCATCTGAATCCATCGACATCGCTATGGATTTGTCCTCAGTGGCTTTTCGACAAATGGCAGGTGCAGTCGCCCTGCGCAGACAAGGATGGTTGAAGGCCACCTCGTTCAGACCGGAGGTACAGGCCAAAATAGTAGACATGCCATTTGATGGAGAGAACCTGTTCGGAAAGCATGTCGATGAGGCCCTCCAAAGTATCAAAACGGACACAGATACAGCGCGGGCGCTGGGATCTCTGCAACAGGGCAGGTTTCAGTCCTTTCGGAGGAGAGGATCCCGAGGACAATTTACACAACGATCCTCGTTTCAATCGAACAGATATCAGCCGTACCAGCAGCAGGGATCTCGTCAGTACTCGTGCAATCAACAATTTCGATCTTCCAATAACTATCAACAACAGTCCAGAGGAAGGTCATCTACGAGAGGGAAGTCGCAGCAGTCCAATAGAAGACAATGACTTCTCCAACACATCCGACACTTGTCCGAGAAGCAGCACCCATTACCTGACTTAATTTTACCCAGCTTGGCTGACAATAACAACGGACAGATGGGTTTTAGATGTAATACAACATGGCCATACTCTGGAATTCGTAGACAAGCGTCCAATTCAACCTCCTATACACAGGAGGCAAGAACATCTATCAGCCCTCAAGGCAGAAGTGATAGCGTTATTACAAAAGGAGGCGATAGAAGAAGTTCCGCACCTTCAACGCGGGAAAGGCTATTACTCGCATTTCTTTCTCATAAAAAAGAAGGACACATCAAAATGGAGGCAGGTAATGGACCTCAGAGGTCTCAACAAATTCATTCAAAAGAAATCATTCCGAATGTTATCCCTGCAGGAAATTCTTCTCCTAATTGGCAGAGGAGATTATTTGGCATCCCTGGACCTCTTAGATGCTTATTTTCACGTCCCAATCCACGTAAAACACCAAAAATTTCTACGCTTCATGGTGGCGGGGCGTCATTACCAATTCAAGGTCTTACCTTTCGGACTAAAGTCGGCACCGAGAGTCTTTACAAAGTGTATGGCGCCAATTGCGGCCCACCTACGACTCCAAGGTCACCAGATTTTCCCGTATCTGGACGATTGGCTTATCAAAGGAAGTTCGTACAGAAACACCCTCTGCTCCCTTCACGTTTGCATGGAGCTGTTCGATCAGCTAGGTCTCAGAGTCAACCCAGAGAAGTCCCATCTCAGACCAGCGCAGTCCATTCAATTTCTGGGTCCTCTAATCTGCACGGAGGAGGCCAAGGCTTACCCGTCAGAGGAGCGTATTCGAAAGATCATACGGTTGTCAACACAATTGCAAACAAAAAAGTCAGTTTCAGTAAGAATCTACAAGTCATTGTTGGGAATGATGTCCTCTTGTATTCCCCTACTCCCAAATTGCAGGTTCCGCATGAGGCCTATGCAAGAACTGCTAGAACAGCAATGGCTTCAGTCGCAGGGATCCTTCGAGGATCGGATGGTAATCACTCCTCAGATCAGTGGAAAATCAGGGATCATTTAGTGGAATGACTGACTTTCGCATCACCGGTCTACAATTTTGTGATGATGACGGATGCTTCTCTTCAGGGTTGGGGAGCGCATCTCCAGGAGCTCGAAATTCAAGGCCACTGGTCAAAGGCCGAAACGCAGCTCCACATCAACTTGCTAGAGCTGAGGGCCATGTTCCTGGGTCTCAAGGCTTTTCTACCCAGAATTCGCGGATCTACGGTTCTGGTGAAAACGGACAGCTCCACGTCTATGTTTTACCTGCTAAAACAAGGGGGCACAAGGTCGAAACTTCTGTCAAAGGAAGCACAAGACATTTGGAAATGGCTTCTAGCTCACAACATCTCGCTGCAGGTGCAACATGTTGCAGGAGTGGACAACACAAGAGCGGATATTCTGAGCAGATCTCCCGAAATCTCTCACGAGTGGGAACTACATCGGAAGCACCTTTCTAGAGTTTTCAAGGTATGGGGCACGCCAAGGCTAGACTTATTCGCGGACCGCCACAATTCGAAATGCAAAAACTTTGCAAGCAGGTTTCCGCAGAAGGGATCGTGGGGCAATGCGCTACAGATGTGCTGGACAGGAATGTTTGCGTATGCCTTTCCCCCCTTTCCTCTCATACTGAAAGTCTTAAGGAAAATGAAATCAGAGACGTGTCATCTGATTCTGGTTGCACCAGCGTGGCCGAGACAAGCGTGGTTCTCCGAATTGATCAGCCTCTCAATGATACCCAGGATACAGTTCCCATTAGTGCAGGATCTGATAACCATGAACAACGGACAGATACTGCATCCAAATTTGAAATCGCTCAGCTTGTCAGCATGGAACCTCACGAGCATGAATTCCGCCTGTTAAAGATCCCTCAGGACTGTAGAGACATTCTATCACGATCCCGGGCAGTCTCCACAAACAAAACATATGCGGCGAAATGGAAAAGGTTCTGTCAGTGGTGTGCATCTAACAACTTGCATCCATTTCGGGTCTCTTCGGATCAGATTCTCCCATATCTACTGACATTTGCAAAATCTGGACTCTCTCATATGTCCATAAAAGTACACCTAGCCGCGATTTCAAGGTACACAAGAATGCCTGATCAGCCCTCTCTGTGGTCCCAGAGAGTTATTAAGGAATTCCTCAGAGGGCTCTTCAGAATGTTCCATCCTGTTCAAAGACCAGTTGTTCCTTGGCAACTGAATACAGTTCTTACACAGTTGATGAAACCGCCCTTCGAGCCAATCCATAAGGCGGAATTACAATTTGTCTCATGGAAGGGGGACACTAGGTGGCGCACTAGCGAATGGTAGCCTTAGTGTAAGGCTCCCGCAGTCCGGCGACATTTATCCTGCATAATTTCCTTAATTGGTGACCTGGAGAGCTGCGAATACAAACAGCGAAAGCCTGTGAGGTCCGGCGCTGGCTGTCCGAGTTACAGCGTTGTGGACGCTACACGGAGGAAGATACGAGCTTCGGACGCCCCGGCGATTTGCTCGGCTGGAGAAGGCGAAGCGGCCTGCTGGGGACGCCTCTTAGGCGAGACCGTGGTTTCACTAACGGCCGTGGGCCACTGATGGGCGAAAGGCGCGAAGTGGGCTCTGAGGACCGGCGCGGGCGGAGAGAGCGGCGTGGCCCCCCACCCCCGGGCCAGAGGTATTGCTGGTGAGACGAGCGGAGAAGCCTTTCCGCCCCCCCCCCACCCCTCGGAGGGGTGGAAGAGGATACCAAGTGGGGGGCGACAGCTGAGGACACCCTGGTTGACGGCGTGCTGCGGGGGGCAAGCGGACATTGTCAGGAGGACCGGGTGGGGTGAGAAGGCCCCCCTCCCCCCCCCCCCCCGCCTCGCCGCTCCGACAGCCCTCCAACGAAGCACAGAGACCCCGGAGTGGAGCCGTGCGCAGCCCCGGAGCGCCTTGGATACGCGTGCGCTGGCGGGGGGCAGCGGGTCCGGGACGGAGCGCGAGACGGCAGTGGAGGGTATGGCTGACATCCACATTGCTGCCCGAGTGGCTTGAGGGGACGTGCTGGACAAGTGCGGGTTGCCGCCACCCCGGGCTCTACTGCTGGTCGCGGAACACCGCTAGCTGCACAGGGTGCGCTTTGGGACAGCGGGGGTCGCCTGCACGGTGCTTCCCTCCTTACCGGCTGGAGCTGGGTGGTGGAGCCACGGGGCTCCAGTGTGGAAATTGTAATGCCAAGCCCACGGCGTGGTGCGCCACATCGCTGGTGGGGGCCATTGCTTGAGCTGGCCTAGATATTGGAGCCGCTGACGACCTGGGGTGGCTGAGGCTGGTCGCGGGGACACATCGGGAGGTGTGTTCTGGCACTAGGGGGGTGCCCTCGTTTCTCCCTCGCACCTGCCTGCTGATTACTACAGGCCTGAATCCGTGGCAGTGGTGACTGAAGAGCATTTCGGTTCACGGTGCGAAGTCCTGTCCTACCAGCGGATCGCGATGGGCAAGACGGACACGAGACAGCCCAAGCTGTCTTTTGAATCCGGCAAGAAGGGGACTAAACCTCTGGAGACGCCGCAGATCCTTGATGGAGCGGGTGGAGCTGCGGGGGACTCCTCGGCTACGTCGGCAAATTTGCAGGAAGTGCTGCGTGAGATGCGCCAGGGGTTCGCGACAATCGCCGACAAAGTGGATAGGATATCGTCGAGGATGGATGCAGTGGTGCACAAATTAGATGCGCACGAGGAGCGACTGAAGGGTGCGGAACAACGGATATCGGACACAGAAGACACAGTTTCACAGCACACCTCGCAGCTCACCAGAATGGATAATATGCTGCGCGTCATAGCGTCCAAGAACGAGGATTTGGAGGCGAGAAGCAGGCGCAACAACGTTCGCATCCTAGGAATTCCGGAGACGACCAATGTGGGCAAAATGGAGGAGTACGTGGAAAAGATGCTGTTCACGGCGATTGGCTCGGAGGCGTTTTCTCCCCACTTTATAGTGGAGAGGGCGCACCGCTCCCTGGGTCCTAGACCAAAACCGGGAGCGACTCCCAGACCCATCATTGCCCGGTTACTCAATTACAGGGATCGTGATGCGGCCCTGAGAGCGGCGAGGGGCACACGGTCTCTATCTTACGAGGGAAATTCATTTACGCTGTTTCCGGATTTCACACCAATAGTCCAGGAGGAGCGCAGGAAATTCCTGGCGGTGAAGGCTAAGCTGCGGACATTGCAACTGGACTACGCGCTCCTCTATCCAGCGCGACTGCGGGTCACATACCAGGGCCGACAGCGGTTTTTCACGACTCCACAGCAGGTGGAGGACTTCCTCAAACACTACAAATGTACCCAAAAACCGGGTGCGGAGACGGACGATGAGCAGGTACCGCTGGCCGGGGAGAGGTTGGATGGCGAACTGTAAGTAGAGCAGATGAACGCTATGCACGGTCCTCTGGAGGCGAGTGAGTACTCTGTGTGGGAACTGAGATTGCTATACCAATTGAGGCAGGCGGTGCACTGGACTGGATACTCTGTGTTTCTCTTCAGGCCTGCAGGGATAGGTGACATGGGTGGGACCACTGAGAGGGTTGCAGTATTGCACGAGATGTTTGTAGATGATATAGATGTGTCTCCACAGTACGTTGTGCATTGCGTTGTGGCTGACCTAGTACTCTAAGGTTGCCAAAACTTATACCGCCGGACACCCCCTCTGGGTCATCGAGTCAGACTACCGTGTTGGAGGGAGTCTGGAATAGATGAGGGGGAAATAGTGGAGCCATCTAGAAAAACGCCCCGGAGGGAAATACCCGAGCATTCATGGGGAGCTATGGGAACTGTTTTCGCCCTTGTTCGGGGGGCAATTATGGGAGGGTTGGGGAGGGGACACGGCTGGCAAGTTGGGGTTTGCTTCAGTGGGTGGGGGGGAGGGTGCGGGCGGGATGTTGTGGAAGGGAATGTTCGGAGGTTGAGGTTGGAGGGGGGTCTTGGGGATGGAGGGGGAGTTTTTGTTCACGAAGAGTACTTGAGATGAAACGGTCGAAGATGGCTGTGCTGCTTGCTCATTTGGGGTTGCTGCTGGTGCTGCTGTGGTGCGCAAGGCTAACTCTGCGAATGCATGCGAAGGCGTGGGACTGGAAGCCGGGATGCTGCTGGGAGGGTGGGCATAGGCTGAAAGATGACTGAGAGGACAAGGAGAGAAAGGATCACGGTACTATCGTGGAATGTCCGTGGGTTGAATGATGCTAGAAAATGCAGAAAGGTGTTGGCTTATTTAGAACAGCACCAGGTACAGATCGCATTGTTGCAGGAGACACACCTTAGCCCCCGATCGCACTATACTCTAGCTGGCAAGTGGGCGGCGGTCCGCAGCTTTTCGTCATACTCAGGGTATGCTAGGGGGGTGGCGATCTGGATCAAAAAGAATGTACCTTTTGTGAAGTTTGGGGAGTGCGCGGACGCGGAAGGGCGGTTCGTGATGTTATGGGGCAGACTGGGTATTGACACCGTCACGATCGTGAACTGTTATGGTCCTAATGTGGACTCGCCGACCTTCTTTACACAGTTATGGGGCCGGATGCTCAACATTGGCTCCATGCACATTCTGTGGGGTGGCGATTTTAATGTGGCGTTTGCCCCGGGATTGGACAGATCGGATGGTAGTTATCACTACAACAAGAAAGCGCGAGATGCATTGGCAGGTATCTTGGAGGAAGGGAACCTAATAGATAGCTGGCGGTTCGTAAATGCTGGGCAGCAGGAGGGCACACACTTCACAACATTTGCTAACTCATGGGCTAGATTGGATTATTGTTTGTTGTCCTGGGGCATAGCGGTAGACTTGGGGAAGGTTCTGCACCTTCCTCGGACGTACTCAGATCATTGCCCGGTCCTTGTCCAGATAGCACTCCCGGGGTATGGAGGAGTGGCCATACGATGGCGTATGCAGCCCATGGCCCTCCTGGACCCTCTGTTTCAAACAGAGCTGGGGGAAGAGATTGCAGAGTTTTTTCCTCGCAATAAAGATTCGGTAGATAGCGTAGAAACCATCTGGGAGGCATTTAAAGTGACGGTCAGGGGCTACTATATTGCGAAGAGCTTTGGGGTCTTGAAAGATATCAGAAAAACGCTTGCGAAATTAGAAGTGGAACTTAAAGGGTTGGAGGCTAGGATGACCCAGGAGCCGATGGGTCCCCTCCACGGGGAATTCAGAGAACGTCTCACACAGTATGAAAAAGAGGCAGATAGGGAGGCTCGATTCTGTGGCAAATATTGGCAGGCTCGTAGATACTGCGAGGGGGACCGACCAGGGCGCGCACTGGCGGAAGTTACGCGGCTACCACGCTACAACACACACATATTGGAGGTATGCACGTCGGAAGGGATGCCACGTCGTGATACCAAGGGTATTTTGGAGCAATTCACTGCACATTATAAGGATCTTTACACGGCACGCAGCGCGGGCGAGGTAGATTTTGGGGGGTTTCTAGATGATGTTGCACTATGTTGGTTAAGTGATGACCATAGACAGTTTCTCGGCGCACCGTTTGAATTGGATGAAATCCGGGAAGCCATCATGGCTCTTAGCAACGGTAAGGCGGCTGGCCTGGATGGGCTACCGTCGGAATTTTATAAAAGCTATATTGATATTATGGCCCCTGTCCTCAAAGAGGTTTACGAGGAGTCTCTGGAAGTGGGAGTGTTGCCTAGGTCCATATGAGAGGTGTTGATCACTTCGTTGTTGAAGCCGGGCAAGGACCCTACTGACTGTGATGCGTATAGGCCGCTCTCCCTGTTAAACTGCGATGCTAAAATCTTGGCGAAGGTGCTCGCCAATAGATTATCGCTACTGATGCCCAAAATAGCTCTCCCAGACCAATCAGGGTTTATCCCGGGGCGCTCTACAGCCCATAACTTGCGTACCCTCTTCTCCCTGATACATACAATAGCGCCGGAGCTGCCTGTGGCTGCCATATTTCTCGATGCTACCAAGGCGTTTGACTCTGTGGATTGGAACTATCTATTTGCTATCTTGTATAGGATGGGGTTTCCAAAAATATTTGTTGCCTGGGTGCGATTGCTGTATACGGACCCAAAAGCGAGAGTCTTAATCAATGGTGAAGTGTCGGGCCCGATCTCATTGACCAGAGGCACCAGACAGGGGTGCCCATTGTCCCCGTTGTTATTTGCTATAGCGATAGAGCCGTTGGCTTGCCGTATTCGGCAACTGCATAAACAAAGCGCTTTCAAATGCGTCCAACGTCAGATAGACGTGTCCTTATATGCCGATGACTTGACGTTGTATGTGGTGGATCCGCAGGCACATCTCAATCCATTGCTCCGGGAGTTCTTGGTCTTTGGCCGGATATCCGGTGTACAAATTAATTGGCAGAAGTCGCAGTTCTTTCCCCTGACCCCTGCGGTGCGCTGCTTCCCACTGGATTATCCACTTGACTGGTGTGACTCTGATTTGAGGTACTTGGGGATACAGATATCAAAGCATAGGGAGGAGACCGTGCGTTTAAATTACGGTACGGCTATCGCTAAGCTAACAGAGGACGTGACGCGATGGATCTCTCTGCCTTTCACCATGGCTGGGAGGGCGTCACTTATTAAAATGGTGGTGCTGCCTCGATTTCTATATTTGTTCCAAAATGTCCCTTATTATCCGGGTGCTTTTTTCTTCCGTACACTTCGCACGGAATTGACACGATTGTTCTGGGCTGGAAAGCAGCCTTGATTGGCATGGTCAATTATTACCCAGCCTTATAATAGAGGGGGATTTGATGTCCCTGATTTTTTGGCCTACTACCTCAGCGCTCAGGCCCATTTTGCGTACCACTGGTTCGCGCCTACGCCATTTATGCCACAACTGGCTGTGGAGGACTGGATTGTTCGGCCGCTTCCACTGAAGGGTATTATACAAGGCCCGGTCGGGGTGCTCGACACTCCAGCCGCAACGGTGACGTGCACGATTGATGCGTGGCAGCGGATCCTCCGCAAAGTTGCACTTCCGTTCCTATACGCGCCAAGATTGCCACTGGCTTATCACCCGGATTTATCCTTGTTGCAGGAAAAGGGGTTCCAGGAGATGTGCGCTGGTCTCGGGGTCCGCTGTTGGGGGGATCTCTTCCTGGATGGTCGGTTTAAGACGAAAGAGCAGTTTCATGGGGATCAGCACACACCGTTAGATGTCTTTTATTATCTTCGGCTGAGGCAGGGACTGAGGGCTGTCCTACCGCACTTTCCAGAGGAGCCTGCGGTGGTTTTGCCTCTACAAGTTGTACTTACGTCAGAGGATGGCAAACATCTAGTATTGCACTTGTATCGGAGTATTCGGGAACATAGTGGTGGCGGGGAGTGCAGAGCGCTCAGACAGTGGAGTGAGGATCTAGGGAGAGACATAACGGAAGCGCAGTGGGCGTACTGTTGCGGGTTAACCTCACAGATATCCGCTAGCTGCAGATTACGAATTATTCACTATAAGTTCCTGCAGCGCATGTACTACACGCCTGCGAGGAAGCTGCGGTTTCACTTAGCGGATGATGACAGGTGTGCACGTTGTCGCATGGAGGGGGCAGATTTTTTACACTTGTCATGGCTGTGTCCGGTGGTGGCGGAATATTGGGCGCAGGTCCACAAGGCACTGACGGTTATGATAGGAGACACGGTTGACTGTGATCCACTAATGATGTTGTTGGGCTACACTATGAGTCTCCCTAAGGCACTTCGGAAATTTGGAGACATTGCACTGTTGATGGCGAAACGGAGAGTGGCTTGTAGGTGGGGGAGGGGCCGTGCACCGAAATTTAAGGAGTGGATCGCCGACTTACTACACTGTCAGGAACAGCACCTCATCTACGCAGAAACGCAGCCAGTGCGGAGCAGGGCCAGGGACATTTGGGACCCGTTCAGAGCATATTTAGCAGCCGAGGGCACTTCAGGGTTAGACGGAACTCGGGAGTCGGGTGGGGCGGGCCCTGAGACTATTGCGCAAGGGGCGGGATAGTGTGATCAGGATCCGATGGGATATTAGGCTGGGCTGGAGAGCGACTGTTGGCAGGGTGGTCTGTGTTTCTAGCGGAAGACATTACAGCTGGGGGGGGGGTAAGCTCTGCTGCGGAGACGGCTGGCTGAGCTGACCAGCTTGGAAACGCTCTAGGAGTAGAGGAGTGGAGGTGTTCGCGCGTGGCTGTGGCAGGAGGGACGCTGGCATGTAGATCCTGCACGTGAAGGGAAATGGTTGGGCAGTGGCAATTGTGGACGGGCGGCTGGGAGGGCAGCCCTCCATTGCGGCTTACTCCTGGGATCACTGCGGCGGGAGGTGTGGACGGGTATATTGCCGCATGATTTGATCGCTCGTTCTATGGGGAGAGTATTGCTAGGAATCATGCATAACTGTGATGAAGGTGCCTCCTAATACCAGTAGGTTGTTGAACGGATTTCCCTTAGACGGACTCTGCCCACCCAGCACACGATGGACATGCGAAAATATGCTAAGCGCACCTGTATGACTCCGAGCATAGTAGGCACAGGATTGAAATGAAAAGTGAGATGTGTTGTAGCCTCTCGCCGCCGGGCCTCCGGGCTGTCGGATATACGGCTGTGTACTTTACGGACGTTGGCTAGAAATGTGATGGACTGCAGCCGGCCCGAGGGGTTGTAGGCGCGAGGCTGTAACATTGATGTACTCTATCAATAAAGGTTTTTGAAAATAAAAAAAATAAACAATTTGTCTCATGGAAGACAGCGTTATTGTTAGCGCTCACATCGGCAAGAAGGGTCAGCGAGATTCAAGCGTTCTCGATTGCAGAACCATTCCTACAATTCAGGCAGGACAGAGTAATTCTCAGGACGAATCCCAAATTTATTCCTGAAGTCCCTTCCAGTTTTCATCTGAATGAACCAATAATTTTGCCTACATTCTTTAAAGACCCGTCAACAGCGGCCGAAAGAGCATTGCACTCTTTAGACATTAAACGATGTCTCAAATTCTATATCGACAAGACCCAATCATTCAGAAAGACAAATCAGCTTTTCGTAGCCTTTGCTGGCCCCAGGAAAGGGGTGGCACTTTCTAGATCTAGTATCTCAAGGTGGATATCGTCAGCAATATCCTTGTGTCATGTCAAAGCTGGAAAACCTTTGCAAACCAAAGTACGTGCGCACTCCACGAGGAAGATGGCAATTTCTACGGCCCTATTTGCAGGGGTGCCATTGCCAGACATTTGTAGAGCTGCGACATGGAAGAATGCGCACACCTTTACTAGACATTATTGTCTGGACGCAGCGTGGAGAAAGGATGCAGCAGTGGGACAAGCAGTTCTACGGCACCTATTTCATTAAGGTATTTATCATGGATTACAACGATGTATGTATGTACAGATATATGTATATTTACGCAAATTTTTCAAATACTGCAATGTATGTTAACATTCTATCCAAAAGAGCAGAGCCCACGTTTATTGGGGGTTCTAGCCTGGAAATGCAGTTTGGGATAAGTACTCCTTACTATTCTGATACAAGCATGTGAATCTATGAAAGATTCAATACTGGAGAAAAAACTAGTTACTTACCTGTACACCATGGTTCTCCAGTATTATCTTTCATAGATTCACATGCGGCCCGCCCACCTCCCCATTTCTCAGGCAGAACCTCATTGTCTCTAAGTGTATTTTAGTCTCGCACTCGGGCTGGAAATCTGAGGCAGGAAGGCTCTGCTGGGGAGTGTGAGGGCAGGGCTAGCAGCCGATTGACTGAGTCTTGGACCACATAATGATGAGATTTGGTTACCAAATAAGATGATTCCCTATGGGATTTTGGTATGCAGTTTTTCTTATACTTCTGTGGTCATTCTGTTACCGTGAGACTCCCACCATGATGACAGGGAAGATACAAGCATGTGAATCTATGAAAGATAATACTGGAGAACCATAGTGTACAGGTAAGTAACTAGTTTTTTATGCCCATAAATCATTAGCCACATTTTAAAAGCTTTTATCTTTCTTGTTTAATAGTGTTTTTTTTTACTCTTGAACTGCCACAATGGTAATGTGTCACGATATGTACTTTTATTATGAAAATGTTTAATTAGATGGACGTATGTAATGGTTTTAATTGACTGTACAATTAAAATGTACTTACTTAAATAGGGTGGTTCACAAAATTCCGTATTGCAGTGGGTCGTAATTCGAGATGCCTCATGAAAATTAATAAGGTAGGTCTCAAATTGAGACACCTGATTTGCTGCTATTCAAGGGGTGGTGGCGTGCTGAGGCTCAGCAGACCACTATGTCTGTGATTGCTTTCAAATAAAGCAATCCTTTTTTTTTTTTCTTTAAATGCAGCTCTTTTTTCTTAAGGGAAAACGGATTGCCTTTAAAAAAAACTAGTTTCCAAACAGTTTTTTAGGAGTAAGCATGGACCACTGTCTACTCCTAAAAATATTTTTTTCAACATTCACAAAAGGGAAGGCGTCTGTTAGAGGACCCTTTCCCATCTTGCAAATGGGTTGCCATCTCCTTTTGAGGTGTTAGTAAAATATGCAACCGGATTTAGATTGCAAAACATTAATGCATACAATTAGGCATTTGTATTGGGAAGGGACACCCTAAACACACCCTAATAAATATCGATTCAATATAGCTTCCAAAACCCATTTAACGATTTGGAAAACCTCTTCCAAATTGTTAAATTGGCTTAGTAATTTTGAAAAAAGGGTTGTAGCGTACGCAAACTATCTGATATACCGAATCGGAGCGTATCCGAGCGCTGAAATCCTTTTGTACACATGGGCCATAATTCCTTAGATATTAGTAATTTGTTTAAATTAGCCTACCTTTAACTCGTGATTCCACTTGTATTTTTCTCTCAAGTCGTTAATTGGTACTGACAGTGATTTTTATTTTCCAATTAATGGATCCCTGAAAGTCAAAGTATTTTTTTCATATCTCAGTAGTGCAGCTATTTGTCTGTTGTGTGATGGAACCATGCATATGCCTTTACTACTCATACCGTTACAAAACAATATGTGTAGTTAAGTCCTAAAACTGTCCCGCTCCCTCCTGAAAACCAAACTCTTCCCTGCCCTAAAAACGTGCCTGCCTCCCATTCCTAAAAATGACCACACCCTCACCTAAGCCCTGTAAACAACCTGAGCCTTAAAAACTATCTCCGCCCTGAGACTTAAAATTACCCCTTCCCTCCTGAAAATCAACCCCCTCCCGGGCCCTAAAAATTGCCATGCCCTCCCCTAAGCCCTAAAAACGCCCACCCTCCCTGATCCCTAAAAATGTCCCCGACCCCCAGCTCTAAAAACTTCCCAATCCTAAAAACTTCCGCACCCCTTCAGCCTTGAAACCTACCGCCAGCCCTGAAACCTACCCCCCCCCAACTTTTACAAATTTCCCTCCCACCCCATAAAACCCAGCCCAGGCCCACTCCCCTTACCGTATCCTCTGCCGATCCTTCCTGTTTCCGCCCAGAAACCGCTAGACCGCGCACTGCCTTAACCACGCATATGCGTGGTTAAGGGAAGCGTTGTAGTGCTTACGATGTTGGAACACACATGGCTCTCCCCGCGTTGTTCCAACTGTTTTCCCCTATTTGGCTGTGTGATGCCACCACACATGCGTTTACCACACATGCCGGTTCCATGTGTTTTTGAGCGTTTACTATGGATGCCTTTACAATGAAATATGCGTTGATAAGGCATGTATCAAAATGACATACCTGTGGTTAAGATTTATCAGGTAAGCCTTACTCCCCCGACCCCTGCCCTGAGTCCTAAAACTACCCCCTCCCTCCTGAAATCAACCCCCTCCTCCAGATCCTTAAAAACGGCCCTGACCCCCCCCAGCCCTAAAAACTACCCCACCCTCCTCTAAGCCCTAAAAACTACCCCGAGCCCTGGGGAGGGGTGGTAGTTTTTAGGGCTTTGCAGAGGGCGCAGTCGTTTTTAGGCTTGGGTAGTTTTTAGGGTTGGGGGGATGAGGTTAATTTTCAGGAGGGGCTGGGATAGTTCTAGGTGTCAGGGAAAGGGCTTGGGGAGCGTTTTTAGGGCTCAGGGCGGGGATCATGATACTTTTTGGGCTTACCACAAAACATGCGTTGTTAAGGCAAGTACAGCAAAGACATATCTGTGGTTAAGACTTATCAGGTAAGTCTTACCCCCAACCCTCTGTCTAACAAACTGCCCCCCAAAACCCAGGCCCCAGCCCCACTTACCTCACTGCGACCTCTGCCTATCCTTCCATCTAGCAAAAGCTAGACCGTGCAATGCCTTATCCATGCATATGCAGATTAAGGCATATGCCTGGTTAAGGCATGCATGGTAGCGCTTGTGATGTTGGAACACGCGTGGCTCTGCCCGCGTTGTTCTGACTGTTTCTCCTATTTGCTTGCTTAAGTGATTGTAAGAACTCTTTTATTTCACACTTCCTTGTGTCTCTTGCTGCACCTCTATTCTTTATTCATTTCATGACTCTGAGTATTATAATTTCTTGGGATGGCAATTTTTATGGTGGTGTTAGTCATGTTCTGTGCAACACTAACTTCACTGTCTTGGCTACTTTGGTTGCCCTCTGGCTGACTATGTGGAACAGAATAACAGAAAACATTTAATTGTGTAAAGTAAACTACGGCTTCTAATAGTACCCTTGTCTGGTTTTATACAACCAACATTACTAAGCTACTACCGGACGCTCACTTATATACAGATAATTACCCTACTTCATATATGAGCATATTTTGAAACAATAAAACTATCACATCTGAAGGCCATTTGTGTGGGTAGCAGGCATTGTTACTTGCATCTCTAGCCACTCTTTTACTGTGGTTACAAAACCTAAGTTATTGAGCCCAGCCTTGAATGAGTCACATTGTAATTACCACCACAAATCATGAAGCGGGTGAAACAGCTACAACAGAATAATTTTCAAGGGGTGTAAAGGCCTAGTACAACGAACCCTGAAGATGCCCCTTTACCAACACAAATAGACTGGTGGAGAAATCAGAGAGACTGACCTCTGCTAGCTGCATGTCTGATTCATTGTTAAACCATGCACAAGACAGTGGCAATATCAGACTTCGATAGCAGATGCTGGAATACAGTTATCAGTTAAAGCCTTTATAAAACTCATGGGGAATAGTGGTTGGTAATGAATGGTCGTAAACACCTGGGGACTGCTTCCATTCTCAATGCATGTGTCTCCACTGTGTGTATCAGAGGAGGGCCACCTACAGACAGGCAATAAGCTAATCAGTACTTTATTTTTGAGTGCTGTCCCTACCCCTAGGAAGGTAGTCAAAAATCTGGGAGTTAAAATAGATCAAACTCTAACCATGAACGAACAAGTCTTTTCTATCACGGGCACTTGCTTAAATACTATGCGCCTACTGAGGAGAGCCGTCCCCTTCCTCCACATTTCAGCCAGAAAAACATTAGTTAAGGGCACTGATAATTAGCAGACTGGACTATTGCAATGGTCTGTTGGTTTCAGCAAATGAGTCCCTTATGTACAAATTACAAGCGGTACAAAATACAGCAGCAAGGCTGGTCTGTAACATTCCTTCGAGCTCTGCTTCTACACCACTGCTGAAATCGCCACACTGGTTGCGAATGAGGCACAGGAGCATCTTTAAAATTTGCTGCCTCACACATAATACCTTCACGGGCAAACGTCTGAGCTACCGGATGCTAATCTCCAGCTAAGAACTTAAGATCTATGGACAAAGCTATGCTGACTGTACCTTTTATTCGATTGACAAGATGTGGAGGCAGAGCAGTTTCTTACCTGGCCCCTTTATACTGGAATAATTTACCTCTTCATCTACGTCTTTGCACGGATCATAATATTTTCAGAAAAATGATTAAGACATTTTTTTTTATGCTCTTGTTAAAGGCCTGAGTCTGCACTAGCACCAAGATACCCCCCCCCCCCCCCCGGGGTGATTGACACAGTGTATCAAATTTATTTGATAATAATTGTTGCTGCCACATCACCTGTTTGTGTTAATATAGCAAAGACCGAAGCACATTTTGGGGAGTAAATGTGATTCATAGGGATGGGTAGTATAGGAAAGTACTTGATCGAATCCTTCCTGCTATCCCAGGCTGTTATGTTTCTAGATGTCCGCAATCACCTATAAATTAAACTGTGGATCTAGCCCATGACATAGGTTCTGTACAGACTACTGCTAATTTCCCAAGGGTCAGGATTTGCAGTTGGAGATTGATGACTTTCCAGAAAACCTAGAGATTGAATCAGTATTTCCTAAAACTGCTGAAATAGTGTCCGCGCAAACTGAGAATATGATAGCCCTACCTGACCTTGTGGAAAAACTGCAGTGAGACAGTGTTCCCCAGGTTTGGGGGGATAAAAGTTTGGGCAGTGTATTGCAATGCTGGAGTGAAGCAACTAAATCTAGTCTCAAGCTTCTCGCCATCTCGTGAGCTGGACTTTGACTGCTCTACTAAACTACACCAGAGAAATAAAGAGGCTTGATATGTTAACTTTCTCCTGCATACCGAACGTCTCATTTCTTTGTCGAGAACACTAGCAATGTCCTCCAATATTGCTGATGATCTCCACAATAGCAAGGATCATTGAAACGATTGACTAAATTGTATTAGATATGGTAGGTAGTAAGTTGTTGTATGTTTTTCACCTTGTGATTTACAAACCGTTTATGCTACACCTGACAATATTCCAAACGCCATAACACAACTAAGTCCACTTTGAGTCATATAGCTTATGGCCAATATTGCTGTTGTTTTACCTCTACACATCTTTGGTTTAGTCTAATTTCAGTATCAATTACAGATTGGGCCAACAATGAAGATTGATAAATGTAAATTTGCCAGATTTTGAATGATGTTCCCAGCTACCCAACACACTTTTCTTAGCTGTGCCAAGTTACATTTTGGCATGTTACATCAAACCCCCTTTCTAAGTAATTATGCTTGACTTCTCACTCCTTAGCTGTAATATTAAAAGCTGACTGTTAGCCAACATAAATTCTAGATGAATCAATGTCCATGCCTGATATCCCAATTTATAGGTATAAATCCCTCTATGCATACTTAATCAGACTACAGAATCGATCAATAATGTTACTTTTCTAGACCATATGTCAATAAAATATTTCCATTCCTTTGAATCAAGGGATTGTTATTTTTCTTATTTTTAAAGTTAATGTTGAATCCATGAAAAATAACAATCAAAGTCGTATACACAAATACATAAGCTCTCAGTTTGCCATCCCGTGTATACACATCAATAAGACAAATAAAAACAAAACAAGCATAAAAGTACATGATATATCCCTCATAGATCTTGCCTATGTCAGATGTTCTATCATTGGCCCCTATATCTGAATACCCAATTTTAGTTTTTTCATTGATTTTAAAGAGTATAAATTAAAGATATTATAAAATTTGTCCCGCCACATTTCAAAAGAGGGAGCTTCCTGTTGCAGCCACAATGACGCTACACATAACCTAGCTACCGCCACTGCTATGAATATCAAGTTTCTTAATGGATGGCACATTTTCTATGGTTTAAGGCATTCCCCTATTCCTGTAAGCATTATGTCCATCGTTATCTGTACATTAACCCCCGTAATCTGTTCGAAAATGCTCAATGTGTCTCTTCCATAAATTTAACTGCACACACCCAAAGAAAAATTGAGTGATATCCGCCCTCTCCGTTGCACATCGAAAACATCTGCCATTATTTGTACCCCCCATTTCATCATCTTTAAGGAGTGTGATACAGGCTAAATAGTGTTTTAAAGTGTTGTGCTCTCAGATTAGCTGAGAGCAATATTTTCCCCGTGATATCTAATGAGTCCTGCACATACAATCCATCTTGATATAACCGGGCACACCAGTTCCTATCTTGCATCTCCATGTCATCTTGCTGTGTGTCCATCACCATTTGATACAATACTCCCATTTTAGCTCCCCGCTTTACTGCCTCAACAAGAGGGCAGGTTTTCATCCCCTTCAGCCCTTTCTGCTTCAAAACAAAATCTCTAATTTGCAGATACTTAAAGACCTCATTCTTATGCAGCCAGAATCTGTCTGATAACATTTGAAAAGAAACAAATACTTCCTTCTCTAAAGCGTCACCTAGTTGCCCAATCCCATTTGCTCTCCATTTCTCCATTCTAAAATCCCAAAAGATAGGCGGCATAATTAGGGGGTATTTATAGGGGTATAATAACAAATCCCTGTTAAACCAATTCTCTTGCTGAGCAGCTTCTAAACTTTGAATGCCGCATTTGCCAACTATCGCGTTTTTTTTATAATAACTTAAATCCAAAAATTTTAATAAGCAGTTTCTCGCCTCTGACCTCAGCAACAACTGATATATTGATGGTGCTTCTGTTAATGTGTCCACTTGCTCCCCTGTTAACATTACCCTCATGTTTTGAAGGAGACAAACCTAATAATAAAAAGCAAAATTGGGAACAGCCCACCCCCCACGATCCTGTGGCAGCATCATATACTTAAAAGCCCTCCTAGTGTTTCTTTGTCCTCACAAAAACCTATCACCAATAGCTTGCATTTTTTGGAGTTGCATGCGAGTTAGCTCTAATGGTACTGCCCTAAAATAATACATGAGCTTGGGCAATATACACATCTTGAGAACATTACACCTTCCCACTAGTGTCAAATTCAGACACTCCAGTCGATCCAGCAGTTGCTGAATCCCAGCAACTATATTCCTCCAATTCACATCTATTAACTGCTGCAGATCCATTCTGATTTTAATACCCAAATATGTAGCCTCTACTACTGCCCGAGGATCCCTAGGACACCCCCCCTCTGTAGACACAATCTGAGTTTTTGCCAGATTTAGTTCATATCCAGACACTTCCCCAAATCCTTGGGCAAGCCTTTCTATCTCCTCAACCGTTTGCAGTGGATCCGATGTTGCCACCGCGATATCATCGGCATAAGCTAATACTCGAACTGAGTATTGTCCACAGGTCATAGACATAATCCTGTTACTACTTTCCAGCATACATAAGAACGGATTGATATAGAATGCGAATAACAGCGGGGAACAAGGACATCCCTACCTAGTTCCCCTTGTTATACACACCGGGTCCGATTCCTTACCCATTACACATATTCTCGCTTTCGGTGACGTATACATGGTTTGACTAGCACGAATATATCGTGGGCCAAACCCCATTTTATATAAAACTGCCCACAATAAAGGCCAGGAGACCCGGTCAAACGCCTTCTCAGCGTCAAGAAATATCAGCCGCAGCTTAGCTTGATATACCTGCACATAATCTATCAAGGCGACTACTCTATTTATATGGTTGACAGTGCTCCTGGCAGTTATAAACCCATGCTGATGTATGAAAACCAATGGGGTAATCACCCTTGCCAACCTCGTTGCTAAAATTTTGGCATATATTTTACCATCCAAGTTTAACAGAGATATGGGCCTATAAAACCCTGGTAATTTTGGTGGTTTATCTTTTTTTTTAACATAATACTATGTTGGCCTCATCCCATGAGGGCGGTGATTCCCAATCAGTGTGTCTTGCATGACAGCCAACATAACCTTCTTTAATTCTTGAAATAACATTTGATATATCTCAAGTGGTAATTTATCTGGCCCTGCTGCTTTCTCTCGGGCCAATGATCCCACTGCCTCCTCCAACTCTTCCATTGTTATCGTGGTATCAAGTACTTTCTGCTCCTCTTGTCCTAATTTTAATACGCCAACTTTCCGCAGGAAATCCTGTATAGCTTGCTCGTTGCTTTCCTCATGAGAATATAACTCTTTATAAAATACATGAAAAATTCCCAATATACCCTCCATATTTTTAACCATATTCCCAGCTGAATCCTTCAGTGCGTTTATTTTCTGTGAAGAATGTTTAACCCGTAGTCTCTGCGCCAGACATCACCCTGTGGCTTCACCAAATTGATATCTTTCTTCTTTATATGTCTTATATTGGGAAGCAATATCCTTACTCCAAACCTGGCTAATTTTAGCCTTACAGCAAGCTATCTTTGTTTGTACTCCCTTATCTTCATTCCCTGGATAAGTTCCTGTTCCGCCCTTCTTAAATCATCCAGAAGTCCCTGCATCATATCCTGCTGTTGCTTCCTCTTCCCCCATCTCTCCTCATAGTCCAGCTTTCAATGCGTCCCATATCATAGCTGTTGAGCCTGATCCTCTATTAGTTTCTAAAAATTGTGAACACCAGACTTTCATATGATCAATAAAGAGACTATCCAGCAAAAGCTTCCTATTAAACGTAAAGGGTCTGCCCACCCTCCTTTGAGCACCTAAATGAACATCTACTAACAATGGGCCATAATCCACCGTAATCCTGGGCGATATCTGCATTTTTTCACCCACCAAATAACATCTTGACATAAAGACATAGTCAAGTCTTACTAACTTATGGTGCGGGTGCAAATAAAAAGTATACCCCAGATCCACACCCTTTAGGGTTGACCACACATCTACCAGTCCATGATCTAAAATAAGTTGCCGTACCATTTTAAACACCTTAGGTTTCTGTCCTGCATACTTTTTCTTATTAGGATCCCATTCCTGCCCTTCCACATGTATATTAAAGTCTCCACACAGAATCAACGGAGTGTCCCACATTGCTAACTCAACATTCAGTTCTGCTAATACTTCTGCTTCATCAAAGTTTGACCCATAAACTGTACATATGACAACCTTCTTTTCATTTATTACATATTCTGCTATAGCCCATCTTCCAAAGTTATCTGCCTTGATGTTCCCAGTCACACCTAATCCATATCTAGCCATTATAGCTACACCCCTGTTCATAGCAGATTGCTGGGATGCCACGACTAAACTAAATCCCAGTTCTTTCATCACCATTCGTCTACCCCAGGGCATATGTGTTTCCTGTATGCATACTATATCCGGTTTCATTACCCGCAAATCAGCTGCAACCCGTTGTCTTTTACTATTGTTATTCAGGCCACACACATTAAACACGTAGTCCATACTCTTATTTTATCTGCCATGTCTTACACGGTAGCCTGCCAATATATACAACATATACATCATAGTTTGGATATCAAAAAAATAGCTCAAAAATATCATCTTTTTATCCTCATGGATTGAATTATTACCCCCCCTTTCTCCCAACCCACTCCCCGTGTCCCAACCCACACCTGTCGCTCAATACCACCCTTGTGCCCCAGCTAGCCC
Source organism: Triturus cristatus (assembly GCF_964204655.1). Classification (NCBI taxonomy): domain Eukaryota; kingdom Metazoa; phylum Chordata; class Amphibia; order Caudata; family Salamandridae; genus Triturus; species Triturus cristatus. The sequence continues at coordinate 1,114,167,565 of NC_140591.1, read as the reverse complement.
CTCCCCCCTCCACCCACTCCCCAAAACATAGGCAATAGGGCAAATGGCCCATGTGATGGAAATTGAGTTTGCATACCTGTGTTCCCCCACCCTCCCGCCTTAGTCCTGGCTATATTATAATCAAAGTCGACCATTGGCTAAATCTCATGGAGACATAGATTACTTCCTTCACCTAAAATGCTAAATTCTGATACATCTACCTATGTCCCCTTGAACCATTACTTCAAAACCAAGAAAGAATAATAAAAAAGCTTATTACATAACCGACAGCCCACTTAAATAGACAGTAAAAACTCTTTTGCCTGTACCTCTGAGGTGAAGAAGCGTGTTTGGCCCTTAAATATTACTTTAAGTGTGGCAGGGCTTAACAAAAAAGCTTGTGCCCCCTTTCCCTGAAAGGGAGTAATTAACTGACGTAACTGCCACCTTTTCTTCACTGTTTGATGACAATAATCGGGTCTGACAAAAAATTGCGTGCCCTTCCCTGCCCTCTTCCTGTCAGGGCGTGCAAGATCATAGATAGCCTGGCGCGCCCCCAAATTATTCAAACAGATCAAAATCACCGGTGGTCTTAAATCAGATTGCCCAGCTTTCACAGCCCGCTGCTGCAATGGGAACCTGTGTGCCCTTTGTACTTCCTTAGCCCAATTCCACCCGGTCAACTCAGGAAAAGCCTCTGTAAACAACTCCACCACAAACATGCGAACATCCTGCCCCTCAGTCCCCTCGGGCACCCCTAAAATTCTAAGATTATTCCTGCACAGTCTGTTCTCCAAGTCCACAAGTTTAATTTGTATATCATCTCTATGTAGGCTTATATCTTTTGTAACCGCCTTCTGCACCGCCATTTCATCCTCTAATGTAGAAATTCTTGCCTCAGCCTCATTCATCCTCTCTGTAAATTTGTTGCACGTTTTAGCAATCCTTCTGACTGTGTTCTGAAGTTTGCGACACGCCGTGTGGGTTTTTGCGTTCTCCGTGCGAGTCTCCAGTCTATAATCTGAAATACATTTGTAAATCGACTCCGAGGAAATCTCATGGTCTAATTTCCCTACTGGGCCACCCGCCGTTAAATCATCAACTTTGGCATCATTAGCAGCTTCAGGGGTCATTTTAACTGAGAAGCAGAAATCCCACTCCAAGTTATTAGTTGCTTCCGGCCAATCTCCCTTCTCCTTGTTTGAGGTTTGTTTACGCACCATAGTTATCTCCAGATTTCATCTTCCAGATTCGTATTGTTTAAATCGCTGCCTATGCTCATTACAGATCCCCCTAAAGAGCCTGATTTGGGGCCTAATTCACAGTCATCGTCCTACGGGTCCGAACGATCTGATAAAGAAAAAAATTCTCCCCTGAATCTCTCTCCCTGCTAGTAGCTTCAGCACTTAGCCCAATCTCTGTTACCAATGGCCTGCTCTCCTCTTGAAGTCCCCTTGTCATCCTACTTAATTCAATCACTGCTGCAGATTCTCCCGAGCCTAAGCCAGTATCTACGACCCCTTGTTGCTGTAAAGCCACCTTTTCGACCTGTTTCCCCGTTCTATACCTTTATCAATATTGCCAGTTCCATCCATCTTCCTCTTGCTGTGTTACAACCTTAGGTACATGCGGGGCTGGCTGTTTTCTTCTATTTCCTGCTAGAAATATTTGGGGTACTTTTTTACTCACTGCCCCTTGTTCACCCCCTTGTAGTTGATTCTCCATAAGCTCTTCCACTTCCTCCAGCGCTCCTTAACAGTGCGCCCAGCAAGTGCCGCCCTGCTCACAGCTTCGGTAACAGCTTTAATTTTTCCTCCTCCGGCCGTTTTTGGAGGCATGCTTGCTCACAGCAACACACAATAGCTGTTAACACTGGCCCCCAGCCACAAAGATCCCTTAGTTATTCTTTTTGATAAAGCTGGGATTTTCCCCGCCTTGCGGTTACTTCTCTCTCAGTACCGGTAAAAATGCTGGTTTTGAATACCTTCCTCCAGGTCTTCCCGGTCTACAATCCACAGACCACAAGCGTAAGCGGAGCTTACCGTCTCCTTGCTGCCGCTTCTGCACCCCTGCATGGGCGTCCTGACAGCGCAGCCGTTCAGAGCCGTAAGCGTCACTGTTCACAGCACAGGCTTTCGAGCCCCATACTCTCCGCTTTCGGCTCCTCGCTGCCTCTAACACACACCAGCTGTCCTGCCGATGCTGCTCCAGGTGCCGACCCCTCCAAATCCACAGGTACGTGCAGGTGCTCGCAGCAGGTGAGCGTGCTTTACAGAGGACGTCTTCACCAGGTTTCACAAGGCTCTCCTGCTAAGTTGTTCTCGCTGCTTTTCCGTACATATCCAGTAGTTTTCCTTTCAATTGTTATATTCATGCCTTCTATTAGTATTTCCTCCGTAAAATTTCCACCCTTTACAGCTCTTTTCTCGGGCTATCGACCGCAAGATATGCCGGGTGGAGGAAAACAGTCGGGAGCTCCTTACTCAAACGATTATCCAGTGGACACCATCTTGCCCAATTCTAGGGACTGTTCTATGTAAGTGCTGTCAGAATACTTCAATGCCGTAGATTTTATGTACACTACCTGAAGCAACCTAAAGAGGATTACATTTATGTTTAGCTTTGCTTTGCTTGGATTGTAATCAATAAGCACCACTTGGCATTTCTAATCACTTTGTACAAGCCAAATATCTTGAATTTACTTTTCACATAAGTTAGTGAGTTTGCTTCCGGAGGGGCACTAGCCAGATTAATCACCCTTTTTCTACTGCCCATAATACCATGTCTGACACTGCATTACACTAGCATTTTGTGGGCATACACAATGGCAACATGTATTTATGACCTGCTGTCAAAATCAAAGTCCAAGGTTTGTTAAGTCAAAGCATAATGGCTGATATGAGGGCATTTTTGTATCAACAAAAGGTTTTCCAAACTCTCTAATCTCAGTAGATGTGTTCTGTTTTTATTAAGTTGTCTAGTGATCTTATCTGCTAAGAAAAAGTAATGTTAAATACGCGTATGATATTAAAATCTATAAAGCAGATGAATCTCGGTGGCTCTTACATAAGTTGGGTATTTTAAGAAGCTGTAATACAAGTACATAATGGTCATTATTGTGTTGCTTTATTTTGCCTTTGGTCAATTTTTACAGATTCCTGTGGGAGAACATTTCTGATCTGAAAATTAGTCTATTGTTTGATTAAATATAATTTTTCAAGACCAGCATACAAATTGTCATCTGCCATACTCTGCAAAACGACCCCTAGAAAATGGAAACGCATATCTCTAAAATGGATTATCGAGTGTTCATTGGCACGCTCCATTAACTAATAGACAAAATGTACTTATTTGGAACATCACACTTTCTATGAAACCCATCTTCTTGAATAGATTATATGCTCTTTGCATGTTGTTTTGATTGTAAATCTTCATACTATGGATATATTAAGTTATCATTGATGCTTTGTAAGCTTAAAGGGAGTTGATAATTTTATTATTGTTAGCACGGGTCCTTTACTCACTATATATGTGTGTGTATATATGCATTTAATAGAGACATCAAGCCTCCGATTCTTCACCTTTGAATTTCTCCGGAATCAGACTGGAGCCGGAAGAGTTTTCTTCGAGCAATACCTCTGTGCGTCGATAGGTGGCGTTGGTCGCTCCATGTGACATAGTCTCCTATACAGGCGCCACCTCAGCGCACTGACGTCTGTTCTTTTCTTTCCGTGTCAGCCAGCGCTGATCGTGATGAGAACTTCCGGCTGTCATTTTTTAACAGGCTTTTTTCACCGTCTTGTCAAACATTTTTCGGTGTGTAGGTATGTTTAAGAAGACTTCTGGATTCAAACTGTGCTGCACCTGCCACCGTGCCATGTGATGACGGATCCACAGTTGTCTTTGGTACCTGGCGAGCGACCACTACTTGAAGTCGTTCTCCGACTGCCAGGCCATGGCTACGAAAGCTTTGAGGGAGCAGTCCCTGAAGCTGCTTATGGCCCGGCGCTCATCATTGCATCCTTCGCCTCGGAGGTCTTGTTCATGGTCCAGGTCAAGGCGGGGTTCCAGGCACCGCTCCCTGAACCCTAAGTCTTCCTCCTCCCACTTGAAGTCCTCGAGTTTGTCATGTAAAAAGCGCAAAAAACACAATAAGTCGAAGCGCACTTTGACTTCATCCCACCTGTTAGCCAACTTGACAGAGGAGTCTCGGTGCTCTAGGCCTTGTTCCGGTGACTCGTGCCTCGGTAGGCTCCATGCTTTACTGCCTTCCCAAGAACGGCCGCCACCCAACTTAAGGAATTTTATGATGCAATGTGCCTCATATTTGGGCTGACGGATCCTGCTGGCACGCCTTCAGGCGCTGCAGCTCGCAGGGGGCTCCATCGGGTCCCATGCTGGCGGCTCTGGCCCCAGCGCCTATGCCCCCCCAGGGATACTGCAGTGGATCCGGACAAACGCTGGTTGTCCTCCGATCAGGCTGTCCCTTCTGGAGGATCCTCTGTCACAGCAGCAGGGGAGAGATCTCCACCCGAACCTGTCAACTCTACACCTTCTTGCATGGAGATTGAGCGGCCGCAGTTGATTGCATTCAACCTTCCTCCCGAAGTTTGCAATGTTATTTTGGCGGTGAGGCGACCATCCACTATGACCCTGTACACCTGCCGGTAAAACAAATTTTAAAATGTTGTACAGAATTGTGAGAAGGTGGGTTGGTATATGCTGTCCACTAGTTAAAGTGGGCACCTTGTACCAGGCCACATGACCCTTATTATGTCGGAGGTCAAACATAACCTCATTGAAAGCTATCCTAGTGGTAGCTATGGAGAGCAGCCTTCAGGCTTAATTTTGAAGGAATGTAAAGCAGCTTGTTTTACCAGGATATTTTTTTTTACACTTGTAAAGTGCATGGCTACCAAAGGCCTCCCAGCGCTAGAGACAAAGCCATCAAACAATCAGGAGATCAGACCGTTACTGAGAACAGGAAAGTCTTCAGCTGTTTGCGGAAAGAAAGATGATTGGCCTCGAAACGGATATGATCTGAGAGCGGATTCCAGCATCCAGAAAAAACGTCCCTCACTCCGAGCTCGGTATACTCTAGGAACTATTGCTAGATGTCTTTTTTCAGAGCGTAGAGATCTTTTAGGGAGGTAAGGGGAGATAATGGATTGAAGAATTGGCGTGGCCTTAGCTGTGAGTGCCTTATGAGCAATACACAAAGCCCTGAACTGAATTCTTTCAGACACTGGAAGCCAATGCAGGGACATGATGTAAGGTGTAGCTGATTTGTGCTTGTGAACCTGCATCAGAAGTCGCGCCGCACAGTTTTGAACCGTTTGCAATTTGCAAATGGTATAACGACGTCGACTTCAATAGACTTAGGGCCTAGAGCACGTAGAATCGCTGGGACCCCAAGGAACAACCCATAGGAGTGACACAGGAAGCCCACGGAGGACGGGTGCAGTGAGGAAACACAGACACGTGCTCCGTACAACTCTAGGGAAAGTCGCGGTTGGAAAATTATAAGTTAAAGACACTTCTAAGAGGACTTTGAGCAAACCCTTTGGAACTTAGGAGGTTCTAAGGCCAACCCACCCGTGAGTACCAGAGTACCCGTGTTACCTATCCCAGAGGAGCCGGGTGCAGAGGGGTCAAGTGGTGTCGGAAACCTTCGTCGTTTTCAATGGAGAGCTGCAAAGAAGTCCTGCTGCCAGGAGGGCGAAGAGTGTTGGGTGGAATCCAAGCCTGGATCCGAGGTGAAAAGAACCTGAAAGCAGAGGGTACAGAGTCTGGGTCACTTCAGGTGACCAGGGGCTCGGTAGTTGAATGCCTACCGATGTCGAGTGCTTCATGAGTGAAGGTTTGCTTGACTCTACAGCCACAGGGACCAGGAGACGTCAAGGATGACCAAAGTCTGGAGGTGAGCTGTCCCACGAAGGATGTCGAGAGCTGAGGGGTCGATGTCCGGCTGGAGCACCAACAAGCCTTGGCAACTGCAATCCACATGTTCAGAGGAAACAGGTTACAGTGTGGACCAGCAAGGTCCAGGGGACTCTCCAAGCAATGGAGAGTCAGGACACGTCTGGAGCAACCAGGTAAGCCCAAGAATTAACAAGGTGACCCTCGATAGGACCCACAGGCCAACGGACCAGGGATCGCGAGGAGACCTCAAGCAAGTCTGCAGAGCACCAACCCACAGGACACTTGTGGAGAGGAGGCCGGAATTCTTCAGTGCAAATACTGCTTGGTGTCAGGACTACACGGAGTCCAAAGTACAGGCTCAGGAATCATCACTAAGCACATGCACTTGCAAAAGTATGCAGTGCACAGGGGTTTGGGTTGCACGGTCCACACGAGGGATACTGGTCTCAGAATCGCGGAGAGGGCAGATCAACCTCCGGGACCTTTGGGGAACCCAGCTCCTGTGCTGCTGAAATCTTAGGAGTCCTCAGGAGCTCAGGAGAAGCAAACCGGTTAGATGCGTTGTAGGTGCCTGCTTTTGCAGGGGAGTAACTCCTTTACTCCAAGGGATATTCTTCAATCGTCCAGCGTCGTGCAGGCAGTCAAAGTACTTGGTTTCTCTGTCCAGGTACAATCTAAAGTCCTGTGATCAGGTAACCCACTTTATAACCATGGGAAGGGGTTGGAAAGATTCTGTGGACCCTCCTAGGGGAGGGGCAGGACAGAGGGGTGGCTACACCCATGTCCTTTGTCCAGTTTCGCGCCAGAGCAGGAGCAAATTGCTACTGGAACCGGTTTGAGCTGGGCTATGCACAGGGACACCAAATGTGCCCCCAGTGCAGACTTTCTGGCACACTAAGAGTGCATCCACCCAGCCCCAATACACTAAATCCTGTCTGGGAGGTGGTTACACCTCCCTGTGACAGGATGCCTATTGTCATGCCTTCCTCTGCTCGAACTTGGCTCAGCAGCAGGAGAGCAGAATCGTGTCTGTTGCTGGCAGCATCCATTTTGTGCTGCCCAGGTTGAGAAAGCTGGTACGGGATATACAGGTGACCCACATATGTCCCTTCAGAAGGGTGGAATCATACCTCCCCCGCCAGTTACTGGCGGGGAGGTATGATTTCAAGGTGTTTGACTCTAAACACGACATGTTTCTAAGCAGCAGTTTTCAAAGATAGCATTTACTCTAGGTTATAATGTACTTAAACATATTTGGCTGCATCACAGACAACCCCGGAGAATGGTCTCCGAAGGCTGCAGAGGGGCTCTGCTCATGCAGGGGCACCCTCTCATGTAAAACCCAGCACCCTGCCATCAGGATTGTTAAGGCCTGACATAGGGGTGACTGATAGGTTTTTAAGTGTAGTGATTTAGATAGATATAGTGAACCCATATTTTAAGTAAGTGGTGCAAGCACCATCTTACACAGTCTGCTGTAGCAGGGTAGTCGTGTCAATTTGGATGGCCTCTCAGGGGTGGCACAATACATGCTTCTGCCCATGGGAGGCCTCTGGGGTACCTATGCCCTGGGTACATGGTGTACCATATACTAGGGACTGATAAGGGTACCCCAGAATCCAATCTGGAGTGTACCTAAAGTACATGCATATCAATTTACAGGAGAAAGCAGATAGACTAGGGTCCTGGATAGTAGGATCCCAGTCAGACTAGGCCAAAAACAGTGTGACATCAGCAAAAAGTGGGGGTAACTATAAGACGCAGATACTACTTTCCTACAAGAATGATCTATTGATCCTCGTTCCGCTTCCCTCTCTCAAGTTCTAGTTTTTATTTTGACCCTTGCTCAGCAGGGCTCTGCTCTGGGCACTTTTAAAGGGTACCTTTCGGCCCTGTCTGCCCTTTTGAGGCTGCCGGATTAACCCTCATAATTTAAATTCTCAATTGGAAATACATTTCTTAAGGGGCTTGTACATATCTTTCCACCTGCCCCTTTCATCATGCCTCAGTGGGACCTTCATTTAGGTCTCACCTTCCTGATGTGTGTTCCTTTCAAACCTCTGCACAACTGCCACCTCTGGCTGCTTACTATCAAAACAACCTTTTTAGTGGCAATAACTTCTGCCAGGAGGGTGAGCAAATTGCAGGCTCTGTCATCCAAGCCTCCTTACCTGAGCATCTACCTTGATAAGTAAGGGCTTCGCACTAGGGCCTCTTTCTTACAGAAAGTAGTATCACCATTCCACATGGGGCAATTTGTCACCTTGCCCACTTTCTATGCTCCTCCGCACCCCTCTAAAGAAGAGGTGCAAATCCATCACCTGGAACCCAAAACAAGCGTTGTTGTTCTACCTTGACCGCACTCAAGAGTTCCGGATGGACGACTAACTTTTTGTGGGATAAGCTGGATTAAAGAAAGGTTGTGTGGTGCAGAAGAGGACTATCTTGCGATGGGTTGTCCTCTGCATCACAATTTGCTACACACTGGCCAAAAAGCAGCCTCCTGAAGGCTTAAGGGCTCATTCCACCAGAGCTAAGGCTGCTACCAGAGCTTTGTAACGTGGAGTCCCAGCCCTCAACATTTGTCAGGCAGCAACATGGGCATCCCTGCACACGTTTACCAAGCACTTCTGCCCGGACAGTCAAGTCCATAGGGATGGCCTTTTTTGCTGCTATGTCCTGCAGGACTTTCTGATCCAACATATCCTTAGTCCCTCCGCCGGGGACGGTATTGCTTGGGTATCTATTCAAAGGTATGGAATCTGCAGCTAGATGTATATATCAGATGGACAAGTTACTCCCCTTCGGTAACACCTTATCTGGCAGAAACAAAATCTAGCTTCAGATTCCTTACCCACCCACCCATCCTCCCCACACTGCGGATACGCCTAGTGGCAGCAGCTTAGTGATCACACTTGTTTAGACACACACAGAAATGAACGATCCTTGGTTTCGGAAAAGGGGCACTACCTCTGGTGTTATATGTTGTAACGCACACTAGTTACAACATTTAACAACTTTTACTGCTGAACTCTTCAGCGTCTGTCTCGCGGTTGCTGCATTTACTGCTGGTACAGTGAAGGTAAGACACGCACTCTTGTAGCTTCGTGCATTTCCAAGAAACTGACCCTCTTCCAAGCGTCTAAATACTGTTGTAGAATCTTTTGCTTTTAGATTCCAACCGGATGGCGGATTCTAATTAAACATTCATTTAAATATTGGTCGCACATATGCATTCATTGCAACTTCAAAGTAAAGCTTTCCAACTAGAGTATTCCTCTCGAATACTCTACCCTACCAATGTGAAGGTAGACCACGTGCTTCACAAGCTCCGTGCATTCTTAAGTAAAATCCTTGAAATAAGGTGACTAAAATGCCCCATACACACTTTTCATTTTTAGATTCCAACCGTATGGTGGATTCTATATAGATATATCTGTGCCATTTTTGCTGTTTGACTCTGTCATTGCTTTTTACAAGATTTGCTGTGTGGAAATTTATACCACAACTGGTTTTGGTGAGTCCACCGCTGATTGTGGCCACCCTTTAATCTATTTTTTACGTATACTAAAACACACCCAACTCATGCTTAAATTATTTTGCCCCATATTGGCTGTCCTCGTCCATGTTTTCAATCCTAAGGAAGACCCACTGTGACGCTTGTTGAATAGCGCATACCTCTGGGTCGAAACGTCGTCGCTCTTTATTTACCTCATGTCCATCAGTTTCCTCACCCCAACGCCAGAAAGAAGAACTTTGTTAGTGTGTTTGTGAAAACATAGGATATAAATTGTGAAAGGACAGACACATATCGATTCATATGATACATATTTGTTATTTGCATGTTTTTGTATATATTTCACTCACGATATCACCTTGGCACTTCATTTCGCTTGACTCACGAAAGTCACTTTGCTTATCTGTTGATGAAATTGTTTATGTGACAGCCATATATAAAAAAGAGTAAATACTACATTTGAACTATTGAATAGGTGTTCTTGGTGTGTTTCCTACGGCATATCAATTATTGAACGCTAAGCAATTGGTTTATCCGACAGAACCAACTGTAGATTATATTATCAAATACCCAGGTCCTGAGGGACACCCCATTATTACTAATAGCAAAGCAGCACCTCAATAAGGCAGAGTACGAGCACAGCAGAGCCAATTCCGGCCCGTATCAATTTTTACATTGCAGTAATAAGATACACCAGGAAACAGATGATGGTTCCTTAGGATATCACAAAACAGTCAATGGCTTCCATTGTTTGGGAGAATAGCTAAATGGCTTAAAGTCTTCCTCACTGTGGCTTGCATTATGTATAACTTTCTGTTTGCTGCCCCTGAGAAGCCGCACCAATGCCGTAACAAGGCTTGGTGTTATTGATAAGGTGGCCAGTACCTACTATTCCCTCTCTTCTGTTGCTTTTCTGCTTTTATTGTTCGATCCCTTGTTATTGCTCCCTGTCTTGTATTAAGACGGTTTACTGCAATGGTTTTAGCAACATGAAAAATTAGAACCCTGTAACCAATGGTCTGTTTGAGCTGACCGCCATCTTGACTGGACACATTAGTAAAAAATGCACCCTGTCTATCCCTCTGTTCTAAACTGCCCTATCGTCAATTTACAGCCCTTAGTGGGTAATCAGATAGACTTTGACAATTAATGGGGAAAAGCGGTGAGTCTAACATTTAAAATAATATCCTCCACCTTAATACCTGCTTCCAGTGGGAACAACACAACAGAAAGCATATGATGGATACATTGCTGTTGCATCAGCTTAAATTTAGACTGCTTCAAAGTTAAGTTACGTTGATCTTAATCATAAGTATGTTCTTTGATATTTGCAGAAACACCATAAATCTCCTGATATCGTCATAGGGGCAGATACCATTGTGGTAAGTTATGAGCAAAACTCTATTGCACAGACAATTCCAGTATCCATCCTTCTGGAGCTGAAAACCTATCCTATCCTTGCCTATTTCTTTTAATTTGACAACACTTTGTGGCTGTGAGTGGTGCTTTAAGTCCAATTGGGTGTTAAAGTGATGTAGTAATTTCTCAGTTTATTGTTAGGTACTCCCAAATGCCTGTCTATAATACTTATTAATAATAGCCTCTTATTTCCACGGTGTTAGCAAAAATATTTCCCTTTGATATTGCAAATCTAAAATACTCCTTTTCTGGTTTTTAACTCCCATAGTTTTTACTCTTGTAATATTGTTTCTTATGCCAACAATAGGAGTGTCTTTATTAGAGAAAAACGCAATAAGTAGTTAAGGTTTTGGTTTGAAAATGTTTAGGTAAAAGTACTATGCTGTTTTTACTTTTATTTCAGACTTTGGAAGGAGCCATTCTAGAAAAACCAGTAGACAAGCAAGATGCCTATAACATGCTTTCACGGTTCGTAATCTAAAGAGTGCTTTAACAAGAGCAAACTATTTGGTACTTGTCTGCATCGCTGTAGAGTTTTGAAAACACATATTTAACCTTGTGCACTATCCTTGCTCAGTCAAAACTGCTTTCACAACACCTTTCATTTTAAAAGCTTATGAGATCAAGCAGACATTATCATATATAACATTGATATTTTTTAATAAACTGCAACGTGAAAGCCATTCTATAGACTAGCTATTTTCTTTGTAACACACTAAGTGCGGAGTAAGTAAAGGCGCTGTTGAAGTAATGACAAGGAAGTAAATGTCAGACAAAGAAAAGGGAATAGTTTTATAAAAAAAGAATCTATGGGCATGTCCTGTGGGATGTGTTTAAGTACCTTTTAAATTCCAGTCTATCCACCCATCACAGGTTAAGCACCTCAAGAAGCGGTCTAGCCTTTTAAAAAACTGAATGGCAGGCTATTGGCTTTGTCAGTGCTTGTCTCCCTGGTAGAGAACAAAGAGAGGTGCCCGACACCAGGGGCACTGGGAGGCACAGAGAGGTGTGGAAATTTGCTCTTTGAAAACCCAGAACTATGTGTTCAAAGCATTAGAATCATGATCTGTAAGGGAGCAGGCGTTTTGCAGGTTTACCTCCCACGTTCTGCCCCCAATTGGACCACTAGCTGCTGGTTTTTCAACCCCGAGAATACACAGAGAACTGCTAACCAGACCTCAGTGCCAGTCTTTTAACACCATACAAAGTATATGTCGAATTGGCTATCCCCAATTTGGCAAGTACAGACTTACTTATAGGTCCCTAGTATATGGTACCCAGGCTACCAGTGGCATTTAAGACCGTGTGTACACCCAGGGCTGCAGCAGTGATTGTGCCTCTCTGTGTGTGACAAAGTACAACCTGGCTCCCAGCCTGCCATTACAGGTTGGAAGAAGCAAAGGCAAAAGGATGTGTGGGAAATGATCAGACTAATTAAAGGTAGGAAGATAATCCATTTGTTCCTGCAGGTGGGAACCTAGTTCACGGATTGCATATGTATTTGTGTTGGTTTGCAACTGGGTTTAGATTGTATGGGTAGGAGGGAATCAAGAATGATTTTTTTACTATTATGTTATTTTATGTTTGATGTTTTTGTGAAGTATTGATAACAATGTGTGATGTGTGAAACAACTGGGAAAGGTTCGGTGAGTGTTTGAATTATTTAAAGAATTTGCCTGGGGACTAGGTTCCCACCTTTAGGAACTAATGGATTTTCTTCCTACCTTTAATTAGTCTGATTGTTTCCCACTCATCCTTTTGCTTCTGTATGCTTTTGCCCAGATGTGATGGGGTGATTAGGGCAAACCCCTGCGTTATGTAGATACTATAGGCTGGAAGGGCAGTTGTCACACTGCCAGTTCGACTTGGCCATTACTACTAATGGCAAAGCCACCACTTCCCTTAACAATACATTTAAGTCTCCCCTAAGGACGGCTTATAGAGCCCCAAAGCAGGAAGCTGTATATTATTATGTAGGACATGTATTTATTATATGTCCTTACAGCGACACTTCTAAACTGTCATTTTGCTGTGGAAAGGCTAGTCGCCCCATTGGCTAACACAGGATTACTGAATGACATATCATCCTGACTAACTTCAGAATCAGACTGCCTAGCTAGGAATTGTACTGTATCAAATTAATTGTGGCATTGAACACAACCTGGTGCGCAGGTCGAGTTTAATGTCACTATTAAAGTAAGCAACTTTTAGAATGTTGCCACTTTATGACCCAGCTGGTCCAGTAGCCTCACACGGGCACTGGTGGCAGACAGCTTACTGCCCACCTGGGGAGTTGTGTGAAGGACTCTCAGGCTTAGGAACAATGGCCGCCCACTACAGGGAGAGGTTTCACTTCCCCCTTGCAAGAAGCCACTCAAGGTGTTCACCCAAAAGGCGAGCTTCAAAGGTGAAGCCACCTTTGGGGGGCAGATGGTGTTCATGCTACTTGGGGGCTGCCCTTTTTTCAGGTAAAGTCATACCAAAGGGGATGATGGACGGAGCGTTTGAGCAAATCAAACACTCACCCCCAGTCAACTGATCTGCGTTTAATCCATCATCATTCTTTAGCTCACTCCACCACTCCAGTTCAGGCATGGCCATATGCAAATCAGTCTGACCCTGTGCTTCATGGGAACAATCCAGCCCGAACTGCCAATCCATGTCTTCCCTCGACCGGAAACAAGCTTCCTGGGACCGCTTTCAGGTTCATAACCCTCATCAGCCAGGCTATCTTGAATCCAGTGAGCAAGGGACCCACAACTGGGCATACCCTGCCAGCTTAGGGCGAACAAGTACAGCACTGTACTGGGCTGAATGTATGACATTGTTCTGCATTCTGTCCATCAACTGTTGTTTTTGCATTTGTCACCCCGAGTGGGACGGGTATGCTCAAACGTGAGTCCCGTGCTCTCCATGCCACTGGACTCAATCTATCCTGGCTGAAGAGGGGTGAAACCCCGAAACCGGTCCTAGGATGCTTGTTTCCAGTCCAGGGAGGACCTGGCTTGGCAGTTTGGGATGGACTGTTCACATGAGGCACAGGGTCAAGACTGATTTGCATATGGCTGGGTTCAAACTGGAATGGCATGGTGAGCAAAAAAACGATGGATTTAGGCCCAGATCTGTACTGGGGTGAATGTATCACATTGTTCTGCATTCTGTCCATCAACTGTTGTTTTTGCACTTTTTTCAGGTAAAGCGGCTGTAGACTAGGACAGAGCGGGAAATCTAGTGCCCAAAATGGTTGTCCCATGGACATGTAGCCCTCAGATAACACCACCTCTAGAATGGGCTAACAAGCTCCTGACAACAGAGGAAGGGTGCAGACATCTTGGGAGTGGGCAGAATAGTGCCCTGTGGGATTGTTGTGTGCCACACTTTTCTGTATAGTCATCAGCAAGAGGGAGGGTGATCTGGTAGCCCTTTGGCTAGTGACCGTGTTGTACTCTCAGGGCACTTTCCTGGGATGAATATTGCACCCATGGCACTCTGAACCTCAGATCGTGTTAGAACTGGAACAAGGACCGAAGAAGGATTGACCTGGTGCCCACTGGACCCCACAAAAAGAGGCTTATCTGTCTGCTGGACTGCACCTGCTGCACCTTGGGCTAACAAAGTTCATACCGTGACTGTGGTTCCTGGTTTGGGGCAAAGTCGTCCCCCATTCCCAGACTGAAGCAGTAACTCTAAGGGTCAGTTGGCTGACCCCCTTGTAAAAGTATCAGGGACATTAAAGCTGAAGAAGCGCAAACCGGTAAGTTGCCAGCCACTGGACAAGATTTGGTGCCAGCTGATGTTGGGAGCCGCAAGAGACCGATCCTCAAAGCCCTAAAGTTGCACCCGAGTCAATCTGGAGTGTTGTCAGATTCCAGATTGACTGCACAAGAGGGACACTAGCCCCCACTAAAGCATTTTGCTGTGACCACTGTAATAGTCCGGTAGCCTAGCCACAGCTGGCTTTATACCATCTCTAATAGGACTTCGTGGGACCCCGACCTCTGTGGCCAATGTTGCCCTATACAACTCATGGAACAAGGAATCATCCCAAAGGCACCCTGTCGACCATACAGCAACCGAAACATCCTTGAGAATCTTTTCAAAGTGTATCCTCAGCAGGAGAACCACTCCATTAACATCTATAGCTGTCATGTTGGCAATGTTGGAACTGGACTGGCAAACACTCTGTGGCCAGGTAACTGTCAAGATCTACCCCATTGTCCCCCCCCCCCCCAGACCTTCTCCAGGTCAGATTTAGTTGCCCAAGCCTGGCCGAAGTAGCTGAACTAACTTTTACAAACTTTTCAAAATCTTACATTGACCAATGCCTGTTTTATGTTGAATTAAAAAGTGATAAAACCTTTACAAATTTGTATTTGGTTTTTGCTCGTCAAGGACTGTAAAAATTGATAAAAATATCATCTATATTTATAAATTGATGGTGTTACTTTTGTGTTGTGTGGCTTTATTTTGTTGTTTGGTGCTGTTAAATGCTTTAAACGATGTTCCTTTGTGCAATCCTAGCTGCTCAAAGCCATAGCTACCCAAGGTGGAGCTTAAGGTTGTGCAAATGAGCATGACATATAATACACCCAAATCCTCACATGGTCCACAGCTGAATGGAGATCCACCGGCAGCCAATTTAGGTGCAGGACAAATCCACCATTTTGTGCTGGATCATAGACAACATTTTGAAAAAGAATAAGAAAATATGGGAAATTATTTTACCATTCAAACTAATCCTAATAATATAGGAAAATAATTTTTCCATTTAAGAAACCAAGACAGTGCATCTTGCATGGGGTGCTTGGCCATCAGCGATAGGCTAGGTGCAGGGACTGGCCAGCAGTGACAGATTGGGCAGCCAGGTCCTGTGTTCAATGCCTGCTACACAAAGGCAAAGGTGCAGGGCCTAGTGGCACACTGCAGGATTGGATGTCTGCAGTGGGCTAGGTTGAGGGGCTGGCCACAGGCCAGGTCTTGCTGACCAACCTACTGTGCATGGCCACATGAGCGAAAGGCCAAGTACAGCAGGGTTTGTATACAGCCCCTACAGCCAAAATTGTTAACATCTGAAGGTAGTGGGGATTGGGTGACTTGATAACCTCTTTCCCCCTACAAAACTACTCTGGTCTTTACTTGGAGTTTACTTGGATTTAAAAAGCAAATGTTTTGGACATATCCTCAGAAGTGGATATCCTTTTTCCCTCTGACCCTCCTTTGGAAGAAGTCCCTCCATGTACTATAATGATCCAAGAAGCAGTAGAAGCATTGGAGCTGATCTTACCTTGCGCAGAGGTAAAATCTACCACTTTAACAGAAATCTTGCTTGTAGTTTCAGTACTTCCGCTTTCTTTTAAGAATTCTCACCAAATCCATGTTAATTTTTTTTTAATGTTATCGTATTGGAATGCACATTGAAAGGACACCAAGTTTGTCCTGTGCTCAACGTTTTTCAGGCCCTTACGGTCACATTGTGACACAGATGCCTTGGAAAAATATATGTATGCTCCAGCGATCTTTCGTCGCCCTATGGCCGCAGTCTCAGAATGACATAATTCACTAGCCCTTACCATTGTCCATTAAGGTATCAACAATCTAACGATGAAAGTCAACAAAACCTGAGTATTCTACATCAAATTCATGAGCATTGTTCACTGTGCCTTTGGAACAGCTTCGACAATCACTGTCTCGTACTGACAGTATATATTAATAACAAGCAAGTTTTACATGATTAAGTATTGTTCTCTTCCTTTCACTGCCGGTAACAAAAACAGTCAAAAACAGTAGAGTCCATTATTTCCCCTATTATGCTAAAAAAAAAAAAAAAATTCCAGAACGAGGGTGCCTAAACTAAATTAAACAGAAAATGTCCTAAGATTGTTTTTATGTCAGTTAAATGTTCAATATTAGAAGTATATTTTTGGTAGAAATAGTTAGCATCTAAAATGTAAAAACTTGAATATTTTAGAAAAGGTGGACTGCTGAATTGAAGACAAACATAGTTACAACCAGCTTTAGTATTTCATCTATTTCAATTATATTTTCTGTTTTTTCAGGTTAAGTGGCAAGGAGCACAGTGTCTTCACAGGTGTGGCAATAGTTCACTGCAGATTTCTGAAAGGTAACTATCAACAAAGGCATACCATTAACTTTATTGATTGTTCCAATGGAATGTAACTGATATTCCACAGAAATCTTGAGCTTGTAGGGAATTCTGAGGGTGCTGTAAAGACTTGTTGAGAGCATCATGGTGGTCTTCGCAGTGCATTTTACCTACAAGAATTATAGTGGATAAGTAATCGCTTGCTGAAAATCTGCTTTAACTAGTTTAATAAAATGGAAATGTTGCAGGTATTTGCCAATTCAGTCCTCTCTTTTACCATCAACTGGAAAAACAATGTACTGCCAGTTGTTGTGAGTCAATAACAATCACTACTCAGAATAACCTTGACAGTGACCACAAGAGTCTACCATCTCCCACTGCTCTGGCCTCAACACTATTTTCCTTCAGTTTGCGGCATGCGGGTACTAAATGTATGGAAATACAGACCAAGACCTTTTCCAGAGTTAAGGCAGATGCATTAGAAACTCATATATGGATATGTTCTGTGATAGGCTGAGCTCTATTTATGCAATGTTGACATGTGGATACATAGTCTCTTCTCATTGATAAAAGCCACTTCTCTAAAGTACAACAGTGTGCCAAGCACATTTTATATTATGTCACTAATCGAAGAGGTGTGTGCCTTCTGTTGCACCATGTCCTTGTGATACCCCCAAACTACAAGGAACTCTAAGACTGGAGAAGTGAAACTGACATTCGTCCACCTCAGTGCTCACACGGCCCTGTCAGATTGTTTGTAGACACATACTATATAATCCAGTCAGACCAGCAACCAATAAATGCATACAGCATGGAGGGGACCCTGTCAGACTGAGAACTCAAGTATCCATTTTCTTTTCGTTCTTTATTACTTCTAATTCTTCCCCAAATTATCTCAAGACTTCTTTTAACCTTTTTTCTGTCATTATCCTTTGCGTCACTTTTTCCACATTTACCAGAAATGATTTCAAATTTACTTTGCCATTATAATCCCTTAAATTATTCTGCATCTCCATTGACATTGCACCAAAGGTTTTTGTTATACCTTTACTGCTTTACGCCACTCATTTTCCTCACTTTCCTGCATTAACTTCTCAGTTTGATTTCCTTTCTTTATTTTCACCCTCTTTACTCTTCCTCCAATGTTGCTATAGAAGGCTCCATACACGTTTCCCCTCTCTTATCCAGGAATATTATCTGACAAAATCTGCCTTCTAATTTTCCAGTCTCACTGACTAATAATTTTAATCTTTCATCTAGCTATCCCTACCCATCTCCTATTTCACCCATTTACCTCCTGTCCCGGCATTACCCCTTCCATTAACTCACTGTCCACTTGCTGTTGTGCTTCATCATCCATTATGAGTCCCACCGCTTTTCCGCTGGGTGAAATGCATAACCAGCCAGCCATATAGACACATTTTAAATTGGACGTAAATTCATTGAAGAACCTGAGCTTCCCCCAAGGAAGGAGTTTAATTTCTGTAACTTACAGTAATCACAGAAGCCTGATTGAGACATCTAAAGTGCCTTGATTTTGAAAAGCTTCATTAATGTAAGGCATCCTCATTTTTCCATTCAAACATGCATCATGTTCTTCCTCCCATGAACATATCCATAGTTTCTTTTGATTTTTAAGTATTAATGACATCTGCCCTCTGTAGTATCTGCTCTACATGGATTTACCAACATGCAACGAAGGCTAAATAAATCTTCGTAAACAACACTTCGGCTACCTGAACTTCATTACTACACCCTATTTCTCAGACTAGCCTCATCACTACCTTTTCGCCCGCCTCCCTCTGAGTCAGTTTACTAATTTACAAATTCACAGTTACGTCAGCTACTCTTGATCCCTCACTGTTCTAGCCTTGTACATGTTGCACAGTAGTACAGTTAGCCTCTGTTGATCTTTAGTGAGATCTATAACATACCCAACAAGCCCAAAACCACAACCGTCAGAATAATTACGAGTTACTATGCTTGAATATTACAAAATATGGAGAAAAATGTAGAAATACAAAATAGAAATAATTAATATTAGATAGTAGCAATTTGCAAAGAATTTGTACTGTGTATTGTAGTACTTATCTCTAAAAGTCAGAATTTCTACAGTAATTTCTGTCCATGTCCTGATTGTTTACATAGTTCAACACTTCATTAGTTGGTGCACTGGAAAACACCTCACTGTGGCAGGAGGTGCACTACCAATAAGTTAATTCTGCTTTACTTTTTACAAAAAGACAACAGCTGGTTCATATCAGGCCCATCCTAATGGCAAGCAAGAATATTTCTGAGTTTAAAAAAAAAAATCAGGTTTGAACTAACTTTATAAAAACCTTTGATATATTCTGTTTCCAGGAAACCTGGGCAACTGAAGAAATTGCAGTGTTTGGCTACTCACCATACTCTGTTCCTGCCATTAATTCCAAGAAAGGCAGACCAAAAGGAAGCCTAACTGTGGATTTCTATTCCTCTATTAGCAAGCACCGAAGTGAGTCACACCATCAATAACAATTTAAAGCATATAACAATAGGAAGCAATATCATGGCAATAGACCGATTCAATGTCAGTATTCCACTTAGCAAAAATAATAACATGCCTGTTATTAAAAGACCTTGAATCAACAATACTTAAAACTCTGTCAGCAAACAAAGTGCCTGGAAGTAAAACAAAGCAAAAAATAATCATGGTTTGTGGGGATGTTAATAGAAGCTGCATGAATTGATGATTGATTCTGATTTTAAAGAGGAATTCTGTATGGGGTGTCCTGGTGTGCTAACCAGATTAATTCAAGAGCACTATGGAAAGCCCATTTTTTTTATTTTTTATTGCCTCATTGATGGCAATATGTGGTCTCCGTAGTCTTAATGGGTAAGCACATCAGATATTTCTGCAAAGAAAACTTGTAGAGCCTGCAATCATACACGCCTAATAGACTACATTTTAATTAAATATCGAGTCTTAGCACTTTGTATCTGATATGCACGTTGAAACAAGAATTTAAAGTGATCACCATCAACTGCATGCCAAAGGGTTTCAAACCTTGACCTTCCAAAATGGGAGTTTCATCTGACATCAACCAACCTGGCAGAAAAATGTAGTCTGGGGGAAATTAAATAGCGACTGAGCACATGTAACCATAACTTAAACAAGACTTTTAGGAGAAAATATCATGAAAATATCAATCTAGACATAATCCGGAAATAGGAGTAATTCAGGGTTTTAGGGACATATTGAAACTTTTACCTCCGCTGCCATCAAGAGAAGCCACAAATACAAAATCTGTGATATCATGCATTATTTACATTGATATTAAGAGGAGTGTTTCATGAAAAACATACATTCCCAAAACCCTTAAAAACGTTTACCTGAATTTGTCAAGAGATAAGTTCTTTAAAGACCTAAGGAAAAGTTTAAAAACATGAATTAAGCTTAAAGATAAACACCCAGTATAAACCTAGGAAGGATTAAAGCTATTTTTGGGAACTGGTGAGATGGGGCTGTGATGGTCCTCCTAAACATTTAGATATGGAAGTCTGTCCAGCTGTTTGAGTTCAACAATTCTCCTTATTATACCAGGAAGCTGCTAATTCAGAGTCTGAAAATGGAAAAGGATTCTACACGCAGTAGTAATCAAATCTGACTGCAGCATTAGAATTCACTGAGAAAGAAGTGATCGATCCAATATGTAGCCAAAGACTGCAAAAAATCACCGAAACCATCTAGAATCTCCCTCAAATCTCTTCCATAACACAAAATCAATTTCAGCCCCACTTTTATACAAAGAATGTCTTTAATGCGGCCTGGATATTCAGGTAAGTGTATCCATGGGTGTCATTTGGAGGTAGTCTGGGGTCGCAGCTGTGATCTCTAACCTCCTCCCTGCTACTTCCTTTGCGACCCCTGGTCTCAGAAGGTGCAAATCGTTCACTTCTTCTGAGGCCAGGGTTCCCAAAGGAAGTGCCAGGAGTAGCAGGGAGCAAGCGAGAGGTCACAGCTGTGACCCCTGACTGCCTCCAAATGACGTCCATGAGTCTATCCCCTAGTTGTGATCAGCATTTATAGTTCCCATTGTTAAACAAGCATTTACAATGCAAAGGTCTAGCAATTGCGAGTTTTTGAGCTATTGGCATTGTAAATGGCAATGCCTTTTATAAAAAATTCAAGGCATTGTCATTTAAAATACCAATAGTTCAAAGTTTTGCTAAAGCAATACCTATTGTATTGCAGAGCGCGGTGTCCATGAAGCGGGCGCCGCGCTCATTATTAAAGTTTAAAAAAAAGAATCTGAGCGCGGTGTCCCTGATGCAGGCTCCGCGCTCAGTATTAAAGTTTAAAATAAATAAATAAATAAACTGAATGCGATGTCCCTGAAGAGGATGCCGCGTTCAACATCAAAGTTTTAAAAATAAAATGTAATCTGAGCGCAGTGTCCCTAAAGCGGGTGCCGCGCTCAGCATGCAAAAACAAAAAAAAGCAGCAGCTATTGTCCCCATCAGTGTAAAAAAACTAAATAGTGCTCACCCACTTATAATGCAGACCGTGTAACAAGCCAAGTAAAAGGTCCAGTCGTTATGGGCGGTAACAAATGCAGACACTGTGGTACTAAGGAAGGACTAACAAGCCTATTTACGAATCAGAAGCCAACATTTAAGAATGACAATGACACAAGCCAATGACAAATATGGGTAAAAAGTGGGCGGGGCTTCCACTGCATACTCTATTTACAGCATGCCTTGCAGAGCGCGCAGCACTTGTGCGCTGCCGGTAGGCTCGACCTAAAAATAATAGGACAACATTGGTGACTGCCGAACGTGCTTAGAAGTGGACAGGTTGGCAAACAGTCTGGATTAGGCATCACATTTGACTGTCCATTAACTTGATAGGTGCAGCTGTAACAAACAGCTCACTAATGATACAAACACTTCTCCCTCCCCTTAAGATGGTCAATGCACTTTAATGATACAATTTGGCTTAGGAACAAAAAGTATGTTACTTCCATCACCTCAGTTCCTAGATTAGTCAGTTCAATGGAATGGATGCATAGGAATTCAAAAACTTCATCTTGGGTTAAATTATCAGAGGGTGAAAGGAAAGGCATGGCCCAGGCATGAAGGGTCAGCTAGACAAGATAAAGGACCCCAATAAAGCCACCCTAATCCGATGATGTCTGTCTGAACTGGACTGCCAGACCAGTTTTAAATCCGTGCCAAGCCCGCTCTTTCCCACAAGTTTGAATGTTTATACCACAGAACCTCTTGTAGAAAGTTTCTGGTTGCCGTAGTCCGAAGTAAAGCAAGGCTGCTTCATGGGGTAAAGATGAGTGGCTTTCCTCAGTGTGTGCTTGTGTCATGTGGCAGTGGGCATGTCCTGGGACTGGACACCGAGGTCAGCCAGTCTGGCAAAAATGCGGGCCCACTTACTTACAAAATGGTTTGATTTCACACTGGCCTTCTGAAGATGGTGTGGGAGGCACTTAAAAAAATACACAAGCATTTGCAATGCAGTAGGTCTTGCATTTACGCGAAACCTATTGCATTGCAAATGATTGGCATCACGACAACAGGCGGGGGAAAGAAGGTGTGGACAACAGGGGTAGGGCGGGCAGGGGAGAAGGCACGGGAAGTAGGGCGGGTGGGGGGAAGAAAGCACCACAGCATGTCGTGCCTGCAGTAGGAGAACCTCATTAACGAAAATAGTACTCCACAGTCTAAATAACAGTACTGTGTAATAACTGAAGTAAAGGGGCCAGTCGCCATGGGAGGTGACCAATGAAGAGGAGGTGGTACTAAGGAGGGACTAACAAGCCTATTGAGGAATCGGAAGCCAGCATTTAGGACAGACAATGGAACAAGCCAATCGCAAATATGGAAGGAGAGTGGGCAGAGCTTCTATTAACCTACTCCTCTACAATAAGCCTCGTAGAGCAGCGCATGCGTGCTGGCTCTAGGCTCAACCTAAAAAGGATATTGTTTAAATCCCAGGGCTATCATCTGTTTCCACTGCTAGATGGAGCCTGGAAAATTGAATGCAAGTTATTTCTAAAGTGTATCCAAGATTGGGCTGAAAGAGATAGACTTTTATCCAATTTGTATTCCGGTGTCAGGAAAGGAGTACGAACTCTAGATCAGTCGATGAGATTGTACTTCATGTGCATTAAATATATTAAGTTGAGGAAATTCACCTTGTTTATAATTTTCAATGATCTAAAAACAGCATTTAATTTGGTCGACAGATCCCTTTACTTCACAACACTGACACCCTCATCTATACTCTGCTCCCCAGTACACTGCCTTTTCACATTATTCGCTCCTGTGGTGTTTTCGAATCTGCATGTGCAGATAATATTTGTGCACATTACTTATGGAACACTACATCTTTCAGTAAGCATGCAGTTTTCTGGAAGCCGGATCTCTACGTACATTCTGCGGTCTTAATCTGCATCTGTGGTCGAAATCAGAGCATGCCCTTCTCATGATCCTATTCCTTTTATTATTCTTTATAAGAGCTCTTGGAACGAGGAAGTATGTCTATGCATCCTTATTTCTTGTAGTTCGCTTTGCTTTACAGTCAAGCTGCCCTACGGGCATGCGTTTAAGTTTCTTTGCTCCCTGTAATAAATAATTTAATTAAATACATGTAATTTGTGCTGAAGAAAGGCTGAATGGTCATGCCAGTACTCAAACCCGCTTATCATCACTCTATTTTACGTGACTATCAATATTTGAGCTGTCTTTCTGACAGACAAGCAGTTTTAATGGAATCAAAGTGGCTGCTATAAACACAAGGCCATTAGATTAATATAAGGTTTCTTTATAAACTGCCAGCTAAAAGCTGGGTGCTTAAAAACACGGTGTCTGGCGAACACTCAAGACATTCAGGCTTCCATAAATAGGTCGAAAGGGGATTATGTGTGGTGAAATTGCGATCCCAATATCCGACATTTCACCGCACATTATGCCTAGTTTGACCTCATGAAATCCACTTTTTAAAGCTCAAAACAACTCTATATTAGCGCAACATCACAGGGTATAAATATGATGAAAACATTTGATTCCCATCTGCATTTCTTCCTCATAATCACCACATAATTGCACAAAAAAAGGAAGTATAAATGACGCTGTGAGGATTTAGGGGAATACTCCTCTATTATAAGGACACAGCCAGTGTCTGACCTAGAACAAAGGGGAAATGTACATCAGACTTTCCAGTCCAAACAGAAGTGGTCACATGCTATCACCCACGTTATTCAGTCTGTATATGAACGAGGTGGAAAGGTTTATCACCGATCGGAACTTTGACATACCAACAGTAGAAGGAGAGACATTTCCATGACTCCTCTTTGCAGATGCACTCCTGGCAAAAACTGAACTGGCAATGTACCATTTGTTGAGGGTTTTCGAATGCTATTGTAAAATCATTTTTAAACATTCGCTATTAAGGTCATCAAAACAGTATTTATGGTCCTAAATCCAAAAATCAAACTAAAATCATTCCATGTTAATGAAACCACTTTGGAACAACTGTATACTTTTGACTATCTAGGCATTTGATTCCACTATAAATTGTCATGGACAAAGCAAATTGAAAAATAAATGCCTTCTTGTGCTGCATGAACAGTTTTGGAGGATCCACATTAAAGCCTATTCTAGTATGTTAAATTTAAGGAGGAGCCCCCACTACTACGTATGGTGGCAAATGCTGGGGTTTTAAAAAGGCAACCAAGCTACAAAGGATTGAAAACAGCTTTCTGTGACCTATGTTACACCTATGCGTAGGAAGCTTTAAAATTAGAATTGCTTCTACACAGCATTGAGTTAGAAATCCACCTAAATTCCTTACTTAACTGTGCTAGGCTTTGAGTAGTTCCAGTAGCATCTGTTCACCTAAGATCACTTTCTATCCTTTTGACTTCTAAAAATTCCCTAAGAATTCCATGGTTTTACACACATTTGGTAAGTGTTTAAAGAAATTGGAAGATAGGTTTTCCGGGGCATTGGAGCTCAATGAATAAACTTAGTGGCCCAGAGAGACCGAAACACTTCATTCTTCTATGTACAACAACTCTGCTGATAAGGAAGAATGTTCTCCAGCCTGTTTTCTGGAAGTATAACACAAGACATTACAGTAAGGCCATGATATTATGTCTTTAGTCAACTTAGATACCATCTTGCTTCTCGTTGCGTCTCATATTGTGCTGGCTTGGAATATAGCAAGATACAAATTCTCTGAGCTTGGAATTTAAATTCATAACTCGTTTGTTAAGTTTTGGATTGAGTTCTAATTATTTATACATTTTCATGGGTATGATTATGTATTACCTGCATACCATTTGACTGAAGAAAGTAAAGGATTCTCATGACAACAAGTGGTGTCCAGCCTTTCAGAAATACTGACTTGTTGTATACCATCTAGTCAGTACCTTTCAGATTGTATGAGAAAATTAGCATGCTAACAAAATAAATTAACACACCAATGTCCATATTGTTTCACAGCTCTTGTTTACACAATTTTGGAAAGTGGTTGCTGCATTGCAAGGCCCAATGGACATGACCTTGTTTATGGGTAGGCCAAATTCAGTTGTCAAAGCATTGCGTTCCATCATATATGTAGATTTAGATTATAGGCTCTTATTTGGTCCAAATTAGCGAAAATAGTGGCTATCCATATTTGCTTTGACATGAATTGAATGGAAGGGGAAAAGCACCTGTCTCTTTGCAGTCACTCACTTTATGGCTTCATAGTTTATACCAGGCTTCTCCAACCAATAGCTTGTGAGCTACTTGTAGATCTCCATCTACCTGCAAGTAGCTCTGCTGGGTGCAGCCCAACCTACTAAATTAGAAGCTTTTGCTTGGTTGAAATAATATATACATCCCAAATTGAATTATGTGTATTTGATACACAAATGTGTGTATAGCCTGATGTTAGGAAGAAAATGGTTGGATTTCCAAGTAATATTTAAAGCTGATATTTGAGTGATCAATCAAAAGGTGTTAGGGAGACTTAGTACTATGATTATTAACTTGGTGTCTGAGACGTTGCATTTATGGCTGTTATTTAGATGATTTGTTGAGACATTCCAAATTAATAAAGCCTTTTCCACAATAATGCTAGCAATCCTGCCTGATGGACAAAGATGGTCCTTACTGGTAATCTTGCATGGGGTGGCAATATTGTCTTCCTTCCATGGTCCCTATAATCACACTAATATTATGAGTAGCTCTGTATGATTTTCATTGAACGTAATTGGCTCTTACAGAAAAGGTTGGAGACCCCTGCTGTATAGTAATGCGTGGCACTCTTTTCCTTTGGCACATAGAGTAAGGGAGAAGCTGCAGGTGCCAGTAGTCAAGTAATGAGTATATTTGAAGGCATTTTAATTAAGTAAAGATTATTGAAACCTCTACTTCCTTTTAGTGTGGGTTACATTATTTCAGTTTTCAATTTACACTGTTGCTGAAGTGTAAAAGAAATATACAAAATTCACTTTGGGGGTGAAGATCAGCGTTCAAGAGTTTTTATCAATTCAATGTCAAAGTCTGTGATCCATAAGGTGGTTACCTAATATTTTGCAATTCACTAGGTTCACTAAGTCTGTGGATGACAGTATTGATACGTGCTATCAATGCAGCCTCCTTTTTGAGCAGTAATTTCTCCAGACTTCTAGCACAATGATTCTGCCATACCACAGCCAAAACGGTTCATTTTAGCTGATTCTGCTAATGGTCATTGGTTATAAAATGTGTTTCCAACAGAGCTTTTACAATTCAGCATTGAATTCTCGATTTATGTTGTACAGTTCATTTTGTTAATTTGTTTTATGGTCTTCCCTTTGTACAGTTTGTTGTTAGGGTATAACGTTGTAAGCAACATCTTTTGTATTGCTATAGGAGAAGCATGTTTGATTTTAATGCCTCAATATGTGAATTCAAAGCCAGTGATCATTTGACTGAAAAAGGACAAATCTCTCATTGGTTCTGTCCGTTTGGTCCCTTTTGGTTCAACATGCTCAGAATGCTCTGGTCACTCGTTGGTAAATTTGCTTTATTGATCTAGTCTCTTATACTTTTATTTTTTTTCCACCAGAACAGGTCCTGAATTCAGTACTCTCAAGTATTGAGAATGTTACAGCTCTTTCAGATTATTTTCTTGAAAGTGTTTGTATTTACAATGTATGTTACTACTCGGACCATTGGTTTGAAACAGCAGGTTTTGAGAAAGCAGATCATCCACTTTTGCTATGGGGAGAAATAGTAGATCAGACAACATGACTCGGTTGATTAATGATATGGGAAATGATAATGTGAAGAATTAATTCTTACAATGCAATCACTCAGCCGAAAATAGTCAACCCTGGTGGAACAAACAGTAATACAGAAAGTTATTGGCTCTACCACTTTAGGAATGTCTGTTGTTGTGAGGCCAACAATGAGTGCACAGCAGAATCTGACTCACATCTCTCTCTGTAAACAGTATAAAAATTATTGTGTACCCGCAGGGAAGAGTATCAGAAATACTGTGCAGCAATAAAAAACAGCCACAAGCGGTCTTGATGTACGTGGAAATTTGATCTTTTAGCAACTAGTCTTTCAGGCTGCTTGTCTTGTTAACCCAATTTAGTAGGGGGAGGCACTATTCTTAGGTCAGACTTATTTCACTCTACAATAGAGAGATCATGGCCACTGCGACAAATGATGGCCCACTTCAGGCCTTACCGGCTCAGACGTTTCTACAGGAACCGGACCATTTATAAATTGTGAAGGACAACCAGAAAATAATATGTACATCAGAAGAAGAGGTTAAATACCCATTGGAGTTATGGAATCAGGAGGGTACCTCTGAAATTGATTGATACCATTCAAGTAATTGTATAATGTTGGTTCAAGAGGTGAAGACACTGGGAGAGGGCAGAGTGCTGGGCAGATTGGCCACAGATAGATTGAAGTAGTATGGATTTCATATTTTGCCAGGAGAACGAAGCAGCCCTTTGGCCCAAAGTGAGGTCTGGTAATCCGGAGGATTGAGGGAGAAGGGCAGGAATGTCAGAGGTTGGATGATCTTGTAGGGGAGGAGGAAGCAGAAATAAAATAGCGGATATCCAGATATAAGAGCAGCATAATAGATATGGGGGTTAATGAGCAATGAGACGGCGTGAGGGAAGGTAAGCATAGGGAAATGGGGATATCAGCATTATAATATGGATTTTGAACAAGCTCATATTGTCAATTAAAATGTATTTTGTCCTAGAAGAGCTACTCTGCAATGGGATGAAATAGTCGTTCATCAAGAAACACATCTAACAATAGGAGATTCACATAAATGGCAGGGGCTGGATTTCAGGGTTTTAAGTGCCACTGAAAATTTAAGATAGGTTATAAGACTTGCTCTTTTGGTAAAATCAGGGATTCACAGGTCAACAGGCTCGAGACTTGTGCAAATGAAACATTCTAGAGAATCCATGTTGCACATGAGTACAAATGGGCTCATTGATTGATAGCATGCTGCTGTCCCTCCATTCCAGGTTTACTTATGATGTGTTATGTTTGGCAGTACAAAATAACATAAACAGCAGTTAGTTTTCTATCTCCCAATACGGGAGAACTGGTCTCTTTCATATCTCGGATATTAATATTGCGCTGCCTTTACTTACCTGCTCGCTCGGGTCCTGGGTATAACTAGAACGAGATGGCCATTAAGGACATTTATATGTCGACGTTTATTGACATTATGGTTATTTCAGCTCTCTTACTATATTTTTTAAAAAGACATTATTACTTTGGCTGTATATGGACATTTATGGCCAGCCCTAATTAGCAGATTTAAAAACACTTGTATCACAAAATATCGTTTAATCCAGAGCTTCCCAGCTTTGCTCATTATAAGCATGCTCAGCAGTGGGCAAATTCTGAACTAGAGGCAGCAGGACAACGCTTCCAGGAGTGGGCCTTTTAGTCTTTTGAAAATGTTATGAGCCTATGTGAGGTTCTTAAAGTACTTACAGAATTCTTTTGGACAACTTCTCTTTGATGGTACAAGCTTGGCGTCTGTTCCTCTCTTAAACTTATCTTCCATTTCTCATTTCTCTGACTTGCTGTGTTTATTTGTTGATATTAGATGACCATCTGGATAACAGTAAGCACCTAACCAGCTGTTGGGTAGACAGTCGCAATACATCTATAACTACAAAGGATGTCTATAAGAGCTTTCCCTCAGTTGTCAGGCACTGAACTTTTCAAGACTTAGAATTCACTTTTATAAATTCATTCAAGATTTACATGGTGCACCAAAGAGGCTACATTCAAGGTGCTGTGCCTCCAGCTTGGCAGGTTTTCAGTGTTCCAAAATACATACAGATACAGTCCCTATATGTGTGTGCTGAAGCAAGATTCATGGTTTTTGGATTAAAGTTCTAGGAGAAGCCAATAAGCTACTTCAATGTAGCATTCCTTTTTCATTTAAATTTATAATCTTTGAGTCTTCGCCGAAAATTCCATATGAATTTGTAGGGAATGTGAATTTTGTTATTATCACAGGTAGGCTTTGTTTTGTGAGGGCGTGGTTGGATAGTAAGCTCCCCCACATGCTCAGGAATGATGGGCACAATTTGTGGATGATTGTGGGATAAAAATGTTATATATATATATATATATATATATATATATATATATATCAATATATATATATATATATCTCAAACAGGAAAATCTTCCAATTGAAGAAATACAGGCCACACCAATCCAGTTCTCGAGAATAAACTTTATTCACGGGCACAGAGGAAGACGCGTTTCGAGCTATCCAGCTCTTGGTCACATGACCACAGTTCCGGTACACAGGATTAAATGCTTTTTTTAAACAAAAATAAAGAAAAGACTCTGGATTTCACCATCATCCAGAGGCAGAGTGAGTATTGTAATGCATTACTATTGGAATTTACAATAGTTGCGCAAATAACAATATGGACTTGCTCAGATTTCATCATATAACTATGTTTAAGCATTATTGACAAAAAATCTGGGTTTAGTACACTAATCTACAAAATGATGCATTGTATTAACATGCAAAATGTACATGGAAACAAAATGTGCAACACGCAGCTGCCATAGGTCAATTTACTCTATGTACCTAACTATGTATGTAGCAAGAAAATGTTATCTAGGGTCTAGTACCCTGACTGAATCTCGGGTTTATGAAGTGTGAAAACAAAGAAGTGAAAAAGAATAACAACATCAACTTAACAAAGGCTATTCATATCTGGTTCTAATTCGAACACTTAATTCTAAAGAATCCCATTATTGGATGCTCCAATCTGTGTCTATTAGAGGAGAGTGTGTTTGCAAGTACAAACACCTAAACTCCGTGCACGTAGCTTTATCGGTAGTCGGTGACACACTCACTGCATCAGGTCCAATCTATAGAGGGGCAAACAGAGATAGAAATACGATTATGATTATGATATATATATTCACTGAAAAAACCATAGGTTTCAGGGGTGTTATAGTTAGCTGGACATTTCCCTCGTACAAAACCCTAGAAATTCCCCCGTTATAGTTAGTTCAGCTAACTATAACTCGCGCGCCCCCGCAATGCACTGCTGATGACGTCACATATTACATCACTCATGACATGGTCAGTGACATCACTGATGACATCACTGATGACGTCATCCAGTGAGTCTGTGTTTCTGTAGAGTTTTAATATGTTTAATATATATAGGGAAAGACCTATGGAAGAATGAGTGGGTGTATAAGTGTGTGAATGGATGATTTTCTAGGTGTGTGACTGACTCTATAAGTGAGTCATTAAATGTATCTTACTACAGACTAGTGACTAAACTGTGTGAATGTCTGTATGTGTCTGTGTGTTGGTGTATAAGTGGCTGCATGGTTTTGTGAATAGCTATATGAGTGTCTATATGGGTTATTGATTGGTTGTCTGAGTATCTGTATGGGTGCCTGAGTGTTTGTGTGGGTAGGGTGTGTGTGACTGTACATAGATGTGTGAGTGGGTGATTCTATGGGTGCATGGTTTTAAGAGTGCATCTGTGATGGACTGTGTGGTTGGGTGAGTGTATGTATGGGTGTGTTAGTGATTGAATGTATATCTCAGTGGTACATGCGTGAGTAACTACATATGTGAAAGGCAGGGTAAATGTGTGTAAGAGTATATAACTGGGTATATGTGAGAGTGTATGATTGTGAGAGTGGCTGTATGGATGAGTGTGTGCTTGTATCAGTAAATGTATAAGTGCGTAAGAATGTGGTAGTATTTTTATGAGGTACGTGAACTTGTGTGTGTATAACTGTATAGGTGAGTAAATTGGAGTGTGATTAATTATTTGCATGATTGACTAGGTGTGTGAGTATGTCTATGGATGATTGGTGGTGTCTGAGTGATTATATAAGTGTATAAATGCATATTATAGTCCTGTACTGAGTGACTGTAAGTATGAATGACTCTACAGGTGAGTGAGTGGAGGTGTGTGTAGACCTAAGAGTCAATGAGTGTGTATGTAGTTATTGGTATTGGAGTATCTATGGTTTTGAGAATGGCCGTCTGACATTTTGAGTCGGTGTATCAAAGATTATATTAGGGTGTGAGAAGACACACTAATTTATTACATGGATGATGCCATCAGTGATGTCATTTGAGATGTCATCAGTGATGTCATCAGTGATGTCACTGACCATGTTATGAGTGATGTAATATGTGACGTCATCAGCAGTGCATTGCGGGGGCGCGCGAGTTATAGTTAGCTGAACTAACTATAACGGGGGAATTCCTAGGTTTTTGTAAGAGGGAAATGTCCAGCTAACTATAACACCCCTGAAACCTATGGTTTTTTCAGTGAATTTCAAAGGTTTTTTAAATGCTAATTCCTATCTATAATTTATCTCTAAAGCTATGATGTTTAATGATTTTCATTGAATTTAAAAAAAAAAATTAAATTTCAGTGTGTCAATTCCTTTAATTATGTTTTGTAAAATACATTTTTATCACCTTTTTTTAACTTATTTTTTCAATTCTTTTAAAAATTAAAAAATATTGTTTTTTATTGAGTTTTTAAAAAAAAATTGTTTACGTTTTAAAATATAGTTTTATATTTTTTGAAATATTTTCTAAACTATATTTCCAAAACTTTATTTTTTATTTTTTTCCCCCATTTTTTTGGGATCCGCGCACCCAACGCGCTAGGAACCGCGCACCATGCGCGCATTTCGCCGTTTAAAAAAAAAAAAAAAGGTGGGGGCCCAGGGGGTCCTTCTGGGACCCCCTAAGCAACACTAGAGGGTCAGAGTATTTCTACCCTGCCCCCTTTACATCTTTCACACACTTATTTACCTTACTTAATCAGCCTCGCTTCTACCGAGGCACAAAATGGCTGCCAACAGTTCCTGGTTTCGAATGTAGACAGACACTTGACAGCCAATTAGCATTCAGCGCTCGGTTCGGTGAGGGTGCGCTTAGGGTGCGCGGATCCTCCGAGGCCATAGATATAGCTATCTTTTTTACTCTAATTTTCTCAGGAACTACTGAATGGATTTACACCATTTATGCAAAAGGCACGGGTCTGAACTGAGGACTACCTCTTTGCCAAATTTGGTGTAATTCCGTTCAGCAGTTCGGGCTGTAGCTACGTCAACAGGTCCTATGGGAAATTGCATGGGGAAAACGCGTTTTGGGACCCCCCTTTTTTCTCAGCCCGGCGCTTGACGAATCACCACGAAACTTTCAGGATGGGAGCGGACCGGAGCTGGACAAAAGTTTGGAAAATTTCACGAAGATTCGTCTACCGGCGCCAGACTTATTGGGAATAGAATGTTGCGGATTTCCTATGGAAAATAGGTCCTAACTATAACTACCTACTGGCGACCGCCAGTAGGTAATAACAATCTGTACATAATCTCAAAGGCTTCTATTTGTATGTAGTATCTATATATTTTTTTTGCATCATCCTTGTGTAAAAAACAATAAAAATTAAAAAACAATATCCTAGGGTAAAAATTATGTAATGTTGGAGGCATATATGTGTAATGAAGTGATGAGAACCCCTTTATACGACTGGATTGATATATCAAGAAATCGTTTATTCTTATGCGGAGTAAACTTGATGTCTATAGCTCAATTGTTCAGCTAAATTGTGACTTCTTCAAGTTTATTTCTTCTCCTGAGAAATTACCAAAAACATGAGCAATAGACAGTTTCCAAATTTTGATTTGATATTGCTATAGATTATTCACAGAGATGCATCATTGTTTGTATTGTGCCATATAAGGAATTGCCAATTCGAGAGTGAAACAACATCCCATTACTTTTCCTTTGGCTTGTAGGTAAAAGTTACTGTTGAAAGGGAAATACTTTTTTGAATGATGGCTTGGCTAAGTCAATAATGAAACCAGTAGGAATCTGGTGTGGTATTGGTTGCTGATCAAAATAGAGTTTAAGCACTTCCACTGCATCCTCTTGAGGAATATTCATATAGTGTGATCCCATATGGAAATTCCCAAAGATTTATTAGTATATTAGTCTGTGTCAAATGGAAATCCTTATATTTTCTTAATCATGTTCACCGTGTCACTGACGTGATTCTCCAAGATTTATTACTATATTAGTCCGTCAAATAGAAATCCTTTAGTTTTCTAAATGATGTCCACCGTGTCTCTCACATGTCATCAGATATTAGGAATGAATGGTTACAGGAACACATCAATCACTTTGAGATGTGATCCAGTACAGAATGACATCCTGAAATAATCAAGCAACTGAAGGGTATTCCAGATTATTATGGGTTTTGTAAAGGAGATAGTTTTTGAAAGCACAGATCTTTCTTCTGCAAAAAGGTCCTGTTTGTTGTTGTTAAGCCATCCCCGGTCAATTTAATTCTTAATGTGTTCCTTTAATTCCTTTGTTGGGTGATATTGCCTTTTTTTTAATGATCTCTGCAAGAAACATGTTGCATGCCTTCTTTTATGTATGCAACTTTGTTCTGAATAACTATGCCTCCCCGTTATCCATAGGCTTAATGATGATGTCATAGTTTGACCATAGTTGGAATAGGCTTTTCTCTGGGATGCAGTCAGGTTATGCTTCTAATATCTTCTCATGTTAGCTAGGTTTTTTGTTTTAGATAGTGCAGTATTTTTTTTTAAAAAGCAATGATCTGAGGGGGAGACATATGGGTTAGTGGTATAAAAGTTGATTGGTTTCCTTATCCTGAGTCGTCCTTTTATGTTAGTTTCTTTTTCATAGAAAAATAATCGAACTCCATTTTTTTGTAGAAACTCCTGCTTCTCCAGTTCATTGTTACAAAATTTGGCAGTGCAGAAGGACAACTGAAAAGGCATAAAATGTGTACATTTATGAAAACTAAACATTGAATGACTTTGATTTGGGCATTTGCAAATTTTGGCGTGAATCACACCATTAATTTCCATGCCAGTAGCTTGGTTCTAACACTTTAGTGAGTGCTTAGCAAGAAGCTGAGCAGCAATATTAAGCCGTATATTAGAATATATTTACTGGCTAAGAAAGGAATAACATATTGACACTTGGCTTTTTTAATGTTTGTTATTCATGTCTGTTGAATTCCTTTCACTTCATGCAAGTGAATTGAAGAGAGGTCTTTCTTTTATGTATTTATCAGTGTCTTGGATGCACCAAGTGGGCAACATATTTAATTCCATTAAACAATTAAATTCCAGTGAGATTCTGGTGTTTGTTGAAAGTGTGACTTTTCGTCTGTGCACTGTTCAAATGGTTAAGTACAAAGAAATTCTAAGTGTCCCTAGGAAGTTCAGACTAGAACACGGGCAAGTGTTCCATTGTTTAAATCAGGCCCTTTCAGTTGTAAGCATAATCTCCTTTTGGTTTTCCTGTGCCATATAGGAAGATGATACCCATATATTCTTCTTTCTCTCAATCATCCCCTACCATTCATTGATAGAGTAAGCGCTGCTTGCCATGGGATCACTCTCCATTTGGTCATACTTCTTATCTTCCATTACACCGCATTACACCATACTCACTCCCTCTCCTGCTCATATTTCCACCATAGACATTCCTTTATAACCATAAATAATGGAGAGCAGTTCAGCATCCAAATTCACCCCATCACTTCCACTGTGACCAACCACCACCTCCAATGAAACAAGACCTTCCTCAATATCCTAAGAAGCTTGATTACTGCAATAGCATTTTAATTGTCATTCAAAAAACCTTCTTCCCCTCCACAAAAACATCCTTTATGCATCTTTTACCTTGGTCAGTCTATTCTGCGTTGCCCTCAGCTCCTAGAACAACCACCAGTCAGGCTGACTAAAGTCAAAACATTACCCTCTTCTTCAAAACTATCAATGGCCTATTGTTTACCTGTCTCACAAGCAACTTCAGCTTCTTCAGTCATTTACTTGCACCCAACCTTGGTTTTGAGAGGTTTTTTTTCTCTCTACAGTCTTTCCAATAACAGGTCATGGTCAATTGTCTCAAAAAGTCCGACAAATCCAATAATATTTAAACTATAGACTGACCACCACCCTTTGTCCACCACATCTCCACTTTAATGACCACCAGGGCAAATTGCATTCAGTGCCCACGACTGGAGCCTGACTGATTGCTGTCCAAGATTTGGTGAACTTCAACATGTCCCTGCAGCTGCTCTATTGCAACAGCTGCCACAATTGTGCTAATTGTAGGAAGCTGTCTCTCTATATAGTGTATCAAAATGAGGTGCCCTGTTCAGAGGGTCCAGGTATCCCTTATTAGTGTACTTGCTTTAAGAATCCCAAGGTGCTCTATTTGTGTTAGTGTGGTGGAGCAGCCTTGGGCTTATCAGAGGAGAGTGTTGTACATTTGTTGCACACACAGAGTCAATAAATGAGACACACTCAGTAAGCAAATCTGATACCAATCTAGAAAAAAAAACATAGATTTTTATATTCATTTTGACACTAAGATCTACGAGACTTGGTAAGTACTTTTCGAGTTAGCGATTTTCAGACACTTAGAAAATACAGCCGTCAGATTGGAGGCATAAGCCTTTGACGCAGTAATTTTAACCTATTGGAGAAACATACACTAGATATGGGTAATTGCAATTCAGTTACAGGGTATTTTTTCTTGACATAAGGTAATTAGGGGCCAAAGTCCTTATAACCACCAGCGGTTTTTGTTTACCTGCGTTGCTGTGTCTGGGTGCAGAAGTGCTGGCCTCATGGGTAGCCTCTAACGCTAACACTGAATTCTATGGAGAAACCAGTAAGCAGAAAAATGCTGCAAGTGGAGACAAGTCTGCCAAAAACCAAAGGGAGGCTTGGTTCTTGAGGCTCTCTGGGGCAAGGGTGCACCATCGGTAGGCTCTTACTCGAGCTGTAGGACTCGGTTGCAGAGTTGTTTTGTCCAGCAGGTCGCTTGGATTGGAGGCTCTTTCTTGTGGGGTAGACCTGGAGATGGGGACAGAACAGGACAGCAGGGCCACTCTCGTGCTGGCCTTGGTGATGCTGACGTCCCTTGTTGGTAGGTCAAACTTGTCGTTGTTGGTGTCTGGGCTGGACACTGAAAAAGTTTATGTTGCTGCAAAGGGGCCAGGACTCAGCATGTTGGGGGTCGTGGTATCTCCAAATTTGGTGGGATTATGGAGCTGATGTCCTGGAGCACGATGACCTCCTCCTGGATGGCTGCTGGGTCGGTGGACCCGGTTGTCAGCAGATCGGTGAAGCGGGTGTTGCGGTCGGTGGCTGTAGACTGCAGGGAAGTGGCTCTTCCACTACAAGGAAGATGCTGATAGGTTTGCGAAGTGCTGGCAATCCGTCTACGTTTTTGGAGGATGCACAGATGAAGGACGAGTTGGGTCTTTGCAATTGTCAAGAGAGAAACATGCAAGCAGGTGTTGGTGCCAAGTCCATATCTAGTCCTCTGATCTTGCGTTCTTCGGCTCTTCTTTGGCCGCCTTCTTCTTCGTGGTTCAGGTGAATCTGAGTCCCTGGTGTCAGGGGGCCACCTAAATACTGAATTTAGGAGCCTATGGAGAGTGAAGAGTTACAGCCAATGGGCTTCCTACCCATGGTATTATTACACCCCCTATAGAACCACATCCTGTGGTGATAGCCCTGATCCATAGTTCCTTATTCCTTTTATTTATTTTTTTATTTTTTTTATTTGCAACTGTTTAGGAAAAAAAAAACAGATAACTTTCCATTGTTAATTGCAGAGATAGAAATTCAATTTGAACATTTAACTTATAAGACAAAATAAATGCATAAGAATTACATTTGCGTTAATAAAAATCAAAGAGATATTCCATGCGCGTAATAAATTCATACATTTGTATTATTATTTTTCCATGTTTCTATTGGTTCCCAGATCATATTGCCTAGGGCTCGCGCCTTTTTTCCTTTACATGCAAAGATAGCTTTCTCCTGGTTATATATAGCCAGCAGCCTAGCTAGCCAGACCTGGAAATTGGGAGGATCTGTGTCTTTCCAACGAGCTGTTAAAATGATCCTATAAATCGCTGTCCCTAAAAACAGACAGATTTCCTCTCTATTTGTATGGCCGAGTGTATTGTCGTAACCCAACATATATACGGTGGAGGATTCGGGTATTGCGTGTCCAAACACAGCCTGCCAGAATCCGGCTATCATATTTCTTAGGGGAACGAGCTTGCTGCACTCATATAACATATGGAGTAGATGTGCCCCGCTTTTCCCACATCTCGGGCATTCTGAATTCACCCTTTTCCCCCAAGAGCAGAGCTTAGATGGTGTGAAATACAAATCATATATGGTCTTATATAACTGAGCTTTCAAATTAGATGAGACAAATAATTTATTTGAAAGGTATAGTGACATATCAATATCTACATTAGGATTATTTAAATTGCGTGACCATCTCCTTTCCGTATTTTCCAGGTCATCCTGCTGATTTTCAATTAGAATTGTATAAAGAGTACCAATCTTAGTTGTAGATTTGGCCATACATTCAAATATGGGAATATTACACAAAGAGACATCAAAACTCCTTGATTTTAAGATTGTGTTAATCTGAATGAATTTAAATATGTTATTGTACGGGATAGAGAATTTATTTTGTAGGAGTTGAAATCTGTTAGTATTGCCTGGTAACAGAAAGTCCCCTAGCGTTAGAACTCCCAGATGTCCCATCTTCTAGCCATGCCGTCATATATATGTTGTGGCAAGGCTGTAGAGTGCCACAAAGAGATGTGCCTATTATATTTAGGTATGTTAAGATGACGTGTTATTTTCTTCCAGGTGCCCCAGGCACTAGTTATGATCTTAAATTTAGTTTTCCTGTAATAAGAGGGTTCTAATTGTTTTACAAGAAGACCATTGGCCTTATCTCCTATAAGAAGCTCATAGATTGATGGTATGCACTTATCATCTATTTCGTCTTCTGGTGTTTTAATAAAGAGTAACATGGTCATCTGATGAATCATGGTGGCCCATAGATAAAATCTCAAATTCGGGACAGAAAGACCGCCTCTTATAGTTGGAAGGGAGAGAAAGCGGATTGATCTCCTTATTTTCCCGTACCCCCAAATGAATCTAACCATATGAGATTCCAGGGCCTTAATAAACTTATCATCAATTAGTAATGGAATTGCACGAAATAAATATAAGACCTTAGGTAGTATATTCATTTTAAGAAAGTTCCCTCTTCCAATAATTGATAAGTGCAGACCATCTATCCTTTTTAGATCATCCTTAATTTTTTGGAGGAGGGGATCATAATTAATTTCAGTTATTTCCTCTATTTTTGAGGATATCCGAATTCCAAGATACATTGCGCTATCAACTCTACTTGAATCAATGAATTGGGTGTTATGAGTGCAGATAACCATTGTTTTATCTCTATTTAAAGAGTATCCAGAGAGGCGACCATACCCCTGCGTAATCTGTTCAATTGAAGATAAAGCCTCAGCGGGATGAGTTGTTATTATGGCCACATCGTCCGCATACGCGAGGACTTTGGTGTCGTATGGCCCTATTGTAACAGTGTTGGACCCGGCCTCGTGGCGTGGTCCTTAACCCCCTGGATTGTGCCCGTTCCCCGCCCCGGCCTTCACGGGCCACCCGTCTGAACTGCACCAAGGCCCTTCACCCGGAGCTGCACGTGGTCGCATACTCCTCGTGGCTCCGCCATCTTGTTGGCATCCACGTCACACCGTGCACCAGCCGGCGCGACCCCGCTCAACCCGGCCTCGACCCCAGCGAAGCCCCGACATCGAGGCACCACGAACTAGCCAGGGGGTGCCGCAGGAACCATTCATCGCCCCCGGCGGAGGACAGTATCGATGGGACCCCCAACTGTCCTCCCCTCTCGAGGTGTGATCGCCCTGCAACTCCCATGGGCCTGGCGCCTCTCCTGCTGGGCGTCTGGCCACCTCCACCCGGCCACTCCGCCCCCTTGGGCGCATAGGTCCGGACATCAAAGGGCTCCAGACCTATATCTGGGACGACCCCACCACAGCTCGGCAGTTGTATCCCGGAGTCGAGAGCCCTGCTGATTGAATCGCGGCTGACCCTACGGAGAAGAACTCTTGTCGGAACCATCACGAGCCCTGCTGACTGCGTCGCGGCTCCTTCTTGTGAACCCTTTCTGAACCACCTGGAACATCGGAGCCCTGCTGACGCTGTCGCGGCCCAACCTCGCTGAAACCTTCCTCGGAGCCCTGCTGACGACGTCGCGGCTCGAGCTGAGCAGAAACCATCTTGAGAGCCCTGCTGATTGAATCGCGGCTCTCCACGAACTGTACGCCAGAGCCCTGCTGACGCCGTCGCGGCTCGACCCATCCGAGATCCGGAGGTCCTCCAGCTTGAGGATAAGAACTGGGCCCCAGGTACCCTCGTACCGCATTCCTGCCAAAGACTGTCCCGCTACCCCGACCCTTCCAAAGAGACACTGAGACTTTTTTGGTGGATCCCTCGATCCCTTCGTGTAAATATTGACCTCGTAACCTTTTTATTGCTGATAAAGAATTGCTTGTCACAAGACAACCTCCTTGAGTCCTGTGTGGTGGTGTTACTGTGCTAGTACGTGATAGGAGAAGGATCTCTCAGGAGACTTCTCGGCAGCGCTCGGCTACTTCGTGCAGTGAGAGGGCCCCCCCTTGGTGGTCTCACCGACTCCTCGGGGTCCGCCTTCCAACATTTGGTGGCAGCGACGGGATCCGAGCCGAACGCAGTACGTACCAGCCAGTACCCACTAGCTACCCATCCAAACGAACAGCATCATGAGCAGCCAGGAAAACAACGCGACAATGGAGTTCCAGCCCGAACGGCTGGAAGAATATACGCACAAAGAATTAAAACAGTTCTGCAAAGACAAAGGCATTGCAACCACCAGCCTAGGTACCAAAGAGGAGATGCAGAAAGCTCTGAGGGCATGGTTGGAGGCCGGGGCAGGCCCCTCCCAGGAAGAAGGGCCCTTGCCCCTGACTGAGACCACAGCAACCGCACTGACTCCGGCAACCGGAGGAAGAAAGAGCCTAGAAACCGGCCTCTCCGAAGAAGAAATACGAGAGCGGGAAAAGGTCCGGAGCCACGAGCTAGAGCTCGCCCGACTGCGGCTGGACGGCGAACTCCAGCTGGCAGAAAAGAAACTGGCCCTAGAGCAGCTACGCCTTCAAGAAGAGATAGAGGAGAAGAGACGACACCGGGAGTTGGAGGAAAAGAAACTAACTCTTGAGCACGAGCGCAGTCTCAAGGAGCTCGAGATCAAGGCCAAGAACGGAGGGACCGACACCCCCAGTACTAGAGACACTCTACCGCCTTCCGAGGCCAAGGTACATATCCCGAAAGAGGTCGTCAAGGAGTATTACAAGAATGACGACATCCAACAATGGTTCAAGGCCTACGAGGTGGCCATGACCTCTCATCGGGTGCCCCGAAAAGACTGGGGCGCGGGCCTGTGGGGGCGGTTCCTGAGTGAAGGGCGGGACACGCTGCTCCAGCTACCGGAGGAGGTGATGACCTCCTACGATCACATGAAGGAGGCCCTGCTCACCCGCTACGGGCTAACAGCGGAAATGTACCGCCAGCGGTTCAGAGACTGCAAGAAAATCCCGGGTACCACATGGGTGGAATATGTGGACTTTTTCAGTCGGGCCCTAGAAGGGTGGATCAAAGGGAGCAAAGTAACCACCTACGGGCAGCTGGTCGACCTCATCGTGTGGGAACACCTTTCCAACAATTGCTTCGTGGAACTGAGACAGCACCTCCTCGACAGCAAAATGACCGACCCGCGAAAACTTGCCGTCGAGGCCGATCGATGGGTCAACTCCCGGGTCCCCCGGAACTCAATGGGGGAGTACCAGAGGAACCCCAACGGACCCCCCCGCCAGCGCGGTGGGGGGGGAGGGCCGAACAGGAACCGAGACCCTCCCGCCGGGGCCCCCAGGAGCCCCCCTCGAGGGCCACCGCAGCCACATCTCTCCCCGAGCCTAGCCCGAAGGGTGGGCCCGGCCCGACCCGGACCACGGCCACCAGTGACCTGCTACGGCTGCCAACAAACCGGACACTTTGCCAGCGATCCGGCCTGCCCTCTGAACCGAAGAAACGTGGCCGGCGGGCCCCCGCCCCGGCAGCTGACAGCCGCCGCCTTGGGGGGAGGAGAAGAGGAAGAGGAGGCCCTCGACCGAGAGAACACTGAGTGGGAGCCGGCAGCCATGTCCCTGGTCTGCCTGGGTAGCCGAGAGATGGTACCCTGCA
This sequence comes from Triturus cristatus, assembly GCF_964204655.1. NCBI lineage: Eukaryota > Metazoa > Chordata > Amphibia > Caudata > Salamandridae > Triturus > Triturus cristatus. The sequence continues at coordinate 1,114,125,896 of NC_140591.1, read as the reverse complement.
CCCCCATCCCAACCAACACCCAGAAGTACCGGCAGCAGGTCACGGTCAATGGACAACGGGCCGAAGCCCTTCGTGACACAGGCGCCAGTATCACCGCTGTCCGCTGCCACCTGGTGACCCCTGAACAGATTCTACCGAATGTGCTGTGCCCCGTACGGACGGCCGACAACGGTGAAAGCCTATGCCAGATGGCCCTGGTCCCCTTCGAGTGGGGAGGGGTGACGGGCCTGCTGAAGGTGACAGTGCGCGACGACGCCCCGGTCGACTGCCTCCTGGGGAACGACTTGGAAAGTTCCCCCTGGGCTCAAGTAGAGCGACGAGAGCACCTCCGAATGTTGGGACTGGCTGATTGGGCCTGCGCCATCACCCGGTCCATGACCGCCCAGGCCCCCCGCTCATCCTCGACCTCCGGGACCGCCCAACCCGAGGGGCTCACACCCCCTCCCACCAGCAGCGAGGAGGAGGCGGTTACTGACCCTGGACCCAGCGAATCCTCCCCCGAAGAGATGGCTTCTCCGAGCGCCCTACCAGAGCTGACACAATGGCGACACGAAGGGGGCCCCACCCGAGAGCAGTTCCAGCAAGAACAACAGTCCTGTCCCTCTCTCGAAGGGGTCCGACAACAGGCGACCGCGCAAGCCAACGGTGACCAGACCGGCACCCACTGGATCTACTGGGCCGAGGGCCTGTTGTACAGTGAACAGAAAGTAGCAGAACTCGGGGCCAGCCGCGTGTTGGTGGTCCCCCTCCGCTTCCGGGAGTTCCTTCTCAACCTGGCCCATGATGTGCCCCTCGCCGGACACTTGGGGCAAGACAAAACGTACAGTCGTCTGGTGACCCACTTCTACTGGCCCCGGATGCGGAGAGATGTGGACAACCACTGCCGGTCCTGCCAGACCTGCCAAGCCAGCGGAAAGACGGGGGGTCGGGTCAAGGCCCCCCTCCAGCCCTTTCCCGCCGTCAGCACCCCGTTCGAACGGGTCGGAATCGATATTGTGGGACCCCTGGACCCCCAAACCGCCCTGGGCCACCGCTTCATCCTGGTCCTCGTGGACCACGCCACCAGGTACCCGGAGGCGGTCCCGCTAAGAACTATAACGGCCCCTGTGGTAGGCCGGGCCTTGATGGGGATCTTCTCCCGAGTGGGATTCCCCAGCGAAGTGGTGAGCGACCGCGGCACGAACTTTATCTCCAGGTACATGCGGTCCCTGTGGCAACAGTGCGGGGTCACATACAAGTTCACGACCCCCTATCACCCTCAGGGGAACGGACTGGTTGAGCGGTTCAACCGAACATTAAAAGGGATGATCCAGGGCCTGGAAGAACCCCTCAGGCGGAAATGGGATGTCCTGCTGCCCTGCCTCCTGTTTGCCTATCGGGAGGTCCCGCAGAAGTCCCTGGGGTTCAGCCCGTTTGAACTATTGTATGGACACCCGGTCCGCGGACCGCTCAGCCTGGTCAAGGAGGGCTGGGAGATGAAGCCCCGAGGCGCCCCTCCTGACGTCTACCGATACCTCCTGACCCTCCGAAACCAGACCCGCAAGTTCCGAGCCATGGCCGAAGCCAACCTCGAGGCCAGCCAGGAGGACATGAAGCGGTGGTACGATCGCAACACCTCTACTATAGAATTCGAGCCAGGTCAGAAAGTATGGGTCATGGCCCCGGTCGAACCCGGCGCCCTCCAGGACAAGTGGACCGGGCCCTTCAAGGTGGTGGAGAAGAAAAGTCCCGTCACCTACCTGGTCGATCTGGAGTCCCCCCGGAACCCCCTCCGGGTCCTACATGCTAACAGGCTAAAACCCCACTTCGCCCGGACCGAACTGAGCCTGCTGCTGGCGACCGACGAGGGGGGCGAGGACGACTCCGAGCCCTTGCCCGACCTCTTGCAATCCGACATTCACGATGGATCGATCGAAGGGGTCCAACTCGCCTCGTCCCTGACCCCGGAACAGCGCAACGACTGCCAGCAATTACTGCGGGACTACGCAGCCCTCTTCTCTCTCACCCCGGGGGTGACCCACTGGTGCGTCCACGACGTCGACACCGGGGAGAGCCCCCCCATACGACACAGAGCCTACCGGGTGCCTGACCGAGTGCGGGCCTGCATCCAGGCCGAAGTAGCGAAGATGCTGGCCCTGGGGGTCATCGAGCCTTCCGACAGCCCGTGGGCCAGCCCTGTCGTCCTGGTGCCCAAGGCCGCAGCTCCCGGTCACCCCCCGGAGTTGCGATTCTGCGTGGACTACCGAGCCCTGAATGCAGTAACCAAGACAGACGCACACCCGATACCCCGGGCCGACGAACTCATCGACCGCCTAGGGGCCGCTCGCTACTTGAGCACGCTGGACCTCACCGCCGGGTACTGGCAAATCCAGCTCACCCCCGGCGCCCAAGAAAGATCCGCCTTTTCGACTCCGGATGGGCATTACCACTTTCGGGTGATGCCCTTCGGAATGAAGAACGCCCCGGCCACCTTCCAAAGACTGGTGAACAAGGTTTTGGCCGGGCTTGAGGCCTTCAGCGCGGCCTACTTAGATGACATTGCCGTGTACAGCAACCACTGGGCCGAGCACCTCCTCCACCTGAAGGCCGTCCTGGCCGCCCTCCAGCAGGCCGGGCTCACAATCAAGGCCAGCAAATGTCAAATCGGCCACGGATCCGTGACCTACCTGGGCCATCAAGTGGGGAGCGGGCAGGTGGCCCCCCTCCAAGCGAAGATAGATGCCATCCAGACCTGGGAACCCCCCACTACCCAGACCGCTGTCCGGGCCTTCCTGGGCCTCACCGGATACTACCGGCGGTTTATCCGGGACTATGGGAGCATTGTTGGCCCCCTCACAGAGTTAACGTCCAAAAAGCAGCCCAAGAAGGTACACTGGACACCCCGCTGCCAAACAGCCTTCGACACCCTAAAGACAGCCATGTGTACTGCTCCGGTGCTGCAGGCCCCGGACTACCAGAAGGAGTTCGTGGTACAGACGGACGCCTCCGAGTATGGGATCGGGGCCGTCCTATCCCAAGCCGACGAAAAGGGGCTCGACCGACCAGTGGCCTTCATCAGCCGACGACTACTGCCCCGAGAGCAACGCTGGAGCACTATTGAGCGCGAGGCCTTCGCTGTGGTGTGGGCCCTCAAGAAGCTCCGGCCCTACCTCTTTGGCGCCCACTTCCGGGTCCAGACCGACCACCGGCCCTTGCAATGGTTAATGCAAATGCGGGGCGAGAACCCCAAGCTGCTGCGGTGGTCCATCTCGCTACAAGGGATGGACTTTGACGTCGAACACCGGCCCGGCAATGACCACGCCAACGCCGACGGCCTGTCCCGCTTCTTCCGCCTTGACGAGGAGAATCCCCAAGGAGATGGGTGACTCTCCATGCCTTCGGCTGGGGGGGGCGCCTGTTGGACCCGGCCTCGTGGCGTGGTCCTTAACCCCCTGGATTGTGCCCGTTCCCCGCCCCGGCCTTCACGGGCCACCCGTCTGAACTGCACCAAGGCCCTTCACCCGGAGCTGCACGTGGTCGCATACTCCTCGTGGCTCTGCCATCTTGTTGGCATCCACGTCACACCGTGCACCAGCCGGCGCGACCCCGCTCAACCCGGCCTCGACCCCAGCGAAGCCCCGACATCGAGGCACCACGAACTAGCCAGGGGGTGCCGCAGGAACCATTCATCGCCCCCGGCGGAGGACAGTATCGATGGGACCCCCAACTGTCCTCCCCTCTCGAGGTGTGATCGCCCTGCAACTCCCATGGGCCTGGCGCCTCTCCTGCTGGGCGTCTGGCCACCTCCACCCGGCCACTCCGCCCCCTCGGGCGCATAGGTCCGGACATCAAAGGGCTCCAGACCTATATCTGGGGCGACCCCACCACAGCTCGGCAGTTGTATCCCGGAGTCGAGAGCCCTGCTGATTGAATCGCGGCTGACCCTACGGAGAAGAACTCTTGTCGGAACCAACACGAGCCCTGCTGACTGCGTCGCGGCTCCTTCTTGTGAACCCTTTCTGAACCACCTGGAACATCGGAGCCCTGCTGACGCTGTCGCGGCCCAACCTCGCTGAAACCTTCCTCGGAGCCCTGCTGACGACGTCGCGGCTCGAGCTGAGCAGAAACCATCTTGAGAGCCCTGCTGATTGAATCGCGGCTCTCCACGAACTGTACGCCAGAGCCCTGCTGACGCCGTCGCGGCTCGACCCATCCGAGATCCGGAGGTCCTCCAGCTTGAGGATAAGAACTGGGCCCCAGGTACCCTCGTACCGCATTCCTGCCAAAGACTGTCCCGCTACCCCGACCCTTCCAAAGAGACACTGAGACTTTTTTGGTGGATTCCTCGATCCCTTCGTGTAAATATTGACCTCGTAACCTTTTTTATTGCTGATAAAGAATTGCTTGTCACAAGACAACCTCCTTGAGTCCTGTGTGGTGGTGTTACTGTGCTAGTACGTGATAGGAGAAGGATCTCTCAGGAGACTTCTCGGCAGCGCTCGGCTACTTCGTGCAGTGAGAGGGCCCCCCTTGGTGGTCTCACCGACTCCTCGGGGTCCGCCTTCCAACAAACAGGTTTAATAGACTGTGTTGTTAACAATTTCAAAATTAGAGGGTTTATATAAAGGGCGAAAAGAATCGGAGAACATGGGCAACCCTGACGAGTACCTCGAAATATGTCAAGGTACCCAGACTCAAGACCCATTGCCACAACCTTTCCCTTTGGCGTAATATACATAGCCTTTATGGATTTCATGAGACAGGGCCCAATTTTATTTTGCTCGAGTATCGCCCAGAGAAATGCCCATGAAACCCTATCAAAGGCTTTCTCTGCATCCAGAAGGATCATCGACATCCGGCCGCCCGAGACACCCACGGCCTCGAACAGGGCAATGGGCAATGGCCCGATGGATATGATCCGTGGTGCCCCTGCCCGGAACGAAGCCATGCTGCCACGGGGAGACCAGACGCTCGACGATCCCTCCGAGACGATTAGCTAGAATCTTGGAGTAGAGCTTCGAGTCTGAATTTATCAGAGAGATTGGGCGGTAGGATGTGGTCAGATTGGGTGGTTTGTCTTTTTTAGGAAAAATAACTATATTCGTTTCCCGCCAAGAATTAGGGGAGCTGGCGCGTAACTGAATACTTATAAATAAGTCTAGAAGGAGCGGTGTTGTGATATTATCGAGAATTTTATATAGCTCTAAGGGTATTTTATCTGGGCCGGCAGCCTTGCCTGGAGCAAGCTCGGCAAGGGCCGTTTGTAGCTCTAGTAAAGTTATGTCTTTTTCTAAATCTTGTATAGTAGCTTCCTCTAGTCCTGGGTTGTCTGCTTGCTCGATTGCCCACCTAATAAGTTCATCCTTAATTGTTTGAGGGTCAAGCATATCCTCGTTTTGGTAGAGTTTCTGATAGTATTTTTTGAACGCTTCTAAGATAGCATCGGATGTTGTATGATCTTGACCGTCTACCTTAATACTAGCAATTAAATTTCGGGATTGTTTTTGTCTAGTACGAAGAGCGAGCTGCCTGCCAACCATCTCACCTGCCTCGTATAGCTCGTTGCGGTGGGATTGATAAATCTCTGCTGCTCTCTTAGTTAGTCTACTATTGATTTCCATTTTAAGAATTATCATTTCGTTTAAAATCTGCCCTCCATCTCCACCTTGCATTATTATAGCCATATGTTCCTCCTCCTTGCCAGCTAGTTCTAGAAGAAGTGATTCATTAGTTTTAGCCAGCTCTTTCTTTTTTCTGGCTACATAACTTATTGTTTCACCACGAATTGAAGCTTTTAAGCAATCCCAGACCACATCCCGTGGGGCACTAAAACGATTAGCGTCTATAAATCCCTGTGCCCATATCTTAATGTATTCTACATAATCATTATCAACTAATAAATAGACATAGTTCCTTATTCCACCAAAAATAAAATGATGAAACCCTCCTTTTGTGGAGCACATCAGGTAGCCCACCTTAGGGGTGTGACTAGCCTGGTGGTACTACATGTCTACTAGCATAGCTAATTTCCCCCTGTCCTGGTGCCAAATTATCCCCAGGGCAGTGGGTTGCGTCTCCTAAGTCTGGGAAAGGCAGGGTCGCATATCAAAGCAGCAAGGGCTTTGAAGCCCTTGCCTTGATATGCTAAGATGACTTCCCTGTTTACTTGTACCACCTAGTAACTGAACTGGACATCACAAGGGCATATCTGCTCATACAGATATGTCCTCACATGTAATATAATGCACCCTGTCTTAGGGCTACAAGGCCTGTTGTGGGGGTGACTTACATATATTACAGGCAGTGACTTTGGCACGGTACACAGTGGCTGTGCCATGTCGTGTTTTAACTTGTGCTTAGCACCATGACACTCTGTCTGCAATGGCAGGCTGCATACCATTTGCCATTTGTATGGGGGCCTCATAGGGTGGCATAATACATGTTTGTGAGAAGTTGGCCTGGTATATGCTGTCCACTAATTAAAGTGGGCACCTTGCACCAGTTCAAACATGCCTTATGGTGATTTAAGAGGTCAAAGATAACCTTAGAAAGCTATCCAAGTGGTAGCTGTGGAGTTCAGCCTTCAGGCTTAGTCTTGAAGGAATATTAAGCAGCTTGTTTTACCAGACTGCAACCTTATAGTATTGATTTAATAAAAAGGAGAACCACACAGTAGGTATAAAAATATGTATTTACTAATATAACAGTCTCTAGTACGATACAGTATCTCCTACACAGAGATAATCACAAAACACACAATACTTAGCACAGAAATTACAGTAAATAACACAAATACATAGTGGGCCCCAGGGGGGACCAAACCATATACTAAAATAGTGGTATAAGAACCACAATTTTAGTCAGGACTGTGTCGTGAGGTTGTAGAATCGCTGGGACCACAAGGAACCACCTAAGGTGAGTAAGTAGGGACCCCACGGAGGACAGGTGCAGTGTGGGAACACGACCGAGTGCCCTGTACAATTCTATGGGAAAATTGCGTTTGCAGTTTTAGAGTTTAAAGACCCTTCCTAGTGGACTTCGAAGAAACCCAGTGGAAGTTAGCAGGCTGGAGAGTCACCCTACCCGTGGATACCGTAGTACCAGAGTTACCTATCCCAGGGAAGCCAGGTGTATAGGTCTGGAGGACTTCACAGGCGAGCCGCTGCTGGATGGAAGAAAAGTGTCAGTTGGATTACAAAGGTGGATACTTGTCGAAGAGTACCTGAAAGCAGAGGGGACAGAGTATGGGTCACACAGGAGTGACCAGGGGCTCAGGAGACAATGCCCACTGATGTCTGGTGCTTCAGGTCCGTTGCTGGAGTTCTTGACTCTGCAGCTACAGGGACCATGAGATGTCGAGGATGACCAGGAGCCGGATACGAGCTGTCCCACGAAGGATGTCGAGTGCTAAGGGGTCGTGTCCGGCAGGAGCACCAACAAGCCTTGGGAACGGCAACACAAGGTGGGATACGTTTCGTAGCAGGAGACTCACCACAGCAAGGCGAGTCAAGGCAGGCCTGGAGCAACCAGGGGAGCCCAAGAAAAGCAAAGATAACCCTCAAGTGGATTCACAGGCCAGAAGCACAGGAGTCGAGAGAGGACCTCGAGCGATTTCACCAAACAACAGCCCACGGAGCACTCTGTGCGAGGAGGCCGGAGTTCCTGGTAGGAAATGGTGCCAGAGGTTGGGGCTACTCGGAGCGCCCAATGCACTTGTTCGGGAAACACCGACAAGCATATGCACTTGCAAATGTATGCGGTGCACGGGGGTTCGGGTATTGCAGCTTCCACAAGTGATTGTGACCTGAAACCTGGTGAGAGGGCAGCTCGGACCTCAAGGGATGTAAAAATCTACCTGCTGTGTTGCTGAAGCTTTCGGAGTCCATAGGAGCTCAAGATCAGCAGACTGGACAGCAGTGTTGCAGTGCCTGCGAATGCAGGGGAGTGACTCCTTCACTCCAAGGGAGATATCTTCGGTTGTCCTTGATGCTCCTCGGGTCCTGTATGGTGCACGGGCACAGACGATGCTTCAGACTGAGAGGGAGACGAACTCGGGCCCAAACGAATTCCAGGAAGTCCCGAGTGTCCAGACGGTCGAAGCTCAGTGGTTTCTTGTTCAGAATCTTGTCCACGTTGAATCTAGGGTCCTACAGCCAGGTAAGCCCTTTTGTACCCACGGGAGAGGGTTGGACAGATTCCAGTGACTCTCCGAGGGGAGAGTCTGGACAGTGGGGAGGTTACTCCCGTGTCCTTTGTCCAGTTTAGCGCCAGTGCAGGAGCCAAAGGCTCTCAGGACTGGTTTGAACTGGACTATGCACAGGGACACCAAATGTGCCCCTCATGCAGACTTTTGGTCGCTGGCAAGCGCACCCACCCAGCAGTAATACACTAAATCCTGTCTGGGAGGTGGTCACACCTCCCTGTGACAGGATGCCGACTGTTCTGCCTTCCCCTGCTCGAGCTTGGCTCAGCAGCAGGGGGGCAGAAATGTGTCTCTGGTCGGCAGAAACCGTTTTGTGCTGCCCAGCACTAGAAGGCTGGTACGAGGAACACCAGGAACCCAACGAAGCTCGCTTCTGAGGGGTTGAATCATACCTCCCAGCAGGGTACTGGTGTGGGGGTATGATTCCAACATGTTTGACACTAAACACAATAAGGTTTGTTTCAGCCGTTTTAGAGTTGGTCATCACGCGGTCACACAATGCCACTCTATATGTCGTAAATGGCTGCCTCACAGACAACCCAGGAGAATGGACTCCATAGGCTGCAGGGGTGTTCTACTCATGCAGTGGCAACCTCTCACTCAGAATCAAGCACCCTGCCCTCAGGATTGTAAAGGCCTGCTAGAGGGGTGACTTATAGGTTTTAAGTGCAGTGACCCTTTGATATAGGAAACCTATATCTTAAGTAAGTGGCCCATGCACCAACTTACACAGGCTGCATTGGGTAGGTTCCATTTTGCATGGCGTCTCATGGGTGGCATAATACATGCTTCAGCCCATGGGAGGCCTCTGGGGTACCTATGCCCTGGGTACATGGGTACCATATACTAGGGACTGACAAGGGTACCCCAGTATCCAGTCTGGAATGTACCAAAGTACATAGCATAACAGTTTAAAGAAAAAGCAGATAGACTGGGGTCCTAATTAGCAGGATCCCAGTGAGACTTGTCAAAAACAGTATTACATTTAGCAAAAAGTGGGGCTAACCATAAGAAGCAGATCCTACTTTTCTTCAATGTTGCAGACCTTAGTGACCCTCTTTCGCACCCATGTCCTAAGTTGCTTGGGGTACCTCTTACTAGGTCCTTACAGAGGTGCCAAGGTGTGTGCCAGTTGTGTTACAATTAGACAATGTTTTCCTTATCATTAGTACCATCAGTACCAGTGTCAAAAAGTGTGGGGGGCTGTGACAAAAAAGGGGTAACATTCTGTACTTATCAGTAGTAAATTTGAAACATGACTATATTTACTGAGATCATCAACTGGTTGAGTAGCTTGTTTTTAATAGACACTACCCCTTTCTCCTTCATGATCAGGGTGTCCTCTGCTAGGGCCAAAATCTGAATTACCATCTTGGTGAGGGGTGGTGTCAGATCACGTACAAAGCTATGATAACAGGGATTGGGCAAAAAAGACATGGGTTTGCTGAACAACTGATTGATTTGTTTCTCAGAGATGGACTTCCATTTGAAGAGCATGGCCAGTGTATTCAATATGTGCTATGCAAATCAACCTCAATTCCCCATGACCTTGCCAGGGTGCTTCTTAAAACAAATTGGGCAATGTCTTTGACATTAGGGGTGCAGCATATGGCCTAATATGCATGAGAGTAGGAATTGTAAACTGTCTGAAGATATAAAATGGGGTAGAATCGTTCTTCCTGAACTTAAAAAAAAATATATTTTTTTTTTTATTCATCCTAATGATCATCCTGCGGAGGCCCTTTTTTACCATTCTGTAGGACATTTTATATTTCTCAGCTGCTGACTTTATCCACCGGCTCTCGCATCATCTGCTCCCACCCCTGACCTTCACAAGTTCATCCTTAAATTGTGATGCATTTTGAACAGTTAAGGTTGACTCTGCAGAATTAATGATGCCACTGGATCAAATGAAGTGTTGAGAAATTATAGCCTCCGGGAAATCTTCACCAAACCTTTCTTGAACTAGAAGTACCACTGCTTGTGCAAACTACTTTGAGGTAATCTGCAGCCCAATGAAGGGATAGTTTGTTTGCTCTTGTACATACCAGCCTCCATATGCCCTCAGTGGTTCCCACCCTGTAAATAAGTGATTAGACCAAGAGATTCTCAATCATTTTTAATACTTCCCTGACCTTGGCCCCATTTCCTTGATCTTCCCAAACATTGACATTGTCAGTTATTGAGCTCCTGTGATAGTTGGTTCTTTCTATATTTTTGTTTGTTTATTGAAAAGGGCAGTTAACTGTAAAATGCTAACCATATTAAAATATTATGCAGATTAAAATAAAAAATTAGAAATAGCCAAGAATCACCGTTTGTCTCAACACAAAATTTACTGGGTTCTTTCCCAATTTTTTTTTAACCACATTGGTAAAACTACATGGTGACCCGACTTATTTCAGACCAAGAATTGCTACTAACATTTGCCTACCTCAGGTCTTCGGAATACGGATTTTAACAGTAATTGCAATTACTTATTTAGTGCATTAAATGATTTCCTCTAATAGGCAATATGTTTTTGTTTTTCAAAGCCTTTTTCTGTCATTTTATTCAGTATTATATTTTATAGGTAACCAAGTAGAAACAGAAGTCCTAGATTTTTACGAAGAGACGAAAGTCAAGTTTGCAGACTTGTCCGAGGAGATGCTATGGGAATACGTTCACAGTGGAGAGCCCATGTAAGTACTTACAGGATACTTTATGATTTGCAGAAGGATGTGGCTGTAGTTTCTGAAGCTTTAGATTACTGTAGTACCTGTGCAGAGACTAATAGTTATAGGTGTAGCAATAACTTAGGACCTTTTGAGGAGTAAAATGGCAGTCGTAGGTTCCTGGGTCGTAGACTGTGTATGTTCTGTTGTTTATCACTGGTATTCCATGGCCATTAATACTATTTCATGCCGATTAGATTACCAAGTTACTGCCTTTGGGCAATGACTATCAAGGATAGAGAGATTGCCTAGCCAAAGCTTTCTGTAGGTGGTGGTAGGGGCAAGAAATTCATATGCAGAAATAAACACTTGATAAATTCAGTACCCAACCAATGCTACATCTTCAAAGAAGACAGCACTTTTATTCAAAGGTAAATGAAACAACTGTTAAAATTATAGTACCCATCAATAACTGTTCTGTGGCTGTAACGTGATCACAAGGGTTTTTCTGACTTTTACATGGTGGTAATTAGAGCCCGATGTACTAAACACGTTGATTTTCTTAACTCATGCATGTAACAAAATCAGACGTTTTTCGAATGCAAAAGTATTATGTACAGTGTACTAACCGCATATTACAAAAGGCTTTTCCACTTGCAAAATAAGCTGTGATTCATTCGGAATTTAAATTTGGAGGGGTGTCCAATCAAAGTTTGGACTTGCAGTAGTATGTAGCAGTGGTTTCCGGCCGCAGTTGCAAAGCATTGATCAGTTAGTTACATCTTTCACTTTGTAAGTCATTTCGGTGACCTCACAGGTGACCCCATGAATTCCGAAATGGAAAACATTTCTTTTTAAAAAAAATCCACACCAACAACCACAGGGATGGTAGCCTGCTGTTACTTTCCTATAATAAAGGGGGTTTGAGTCTATTGAGGTTTCTGGGAGAGGGATTATTAACATATTACCAGTCAACAAAAGCCTCCAATAATCCTAGATGCCATCATGTAAAAAATGTGATGTACACAAAGGAAATAGGACCAGAGTCCATAGAACCGGTCCAAATCGTGATGCACTTTAATTAGAATATTGAGTAAATAAAGATATTTTCCATTGATGAGCCTACACTCCTTGGGTACATATAGGAGCCGACATGTTTCGACCTTCTCATGATTTGGCAATAGATAAACTTTTAAGTCAAGGTCTTTATCAGAGCAGTTCCCTCATTCTGTAGGACACTAAGCAGCAAATAATAAATTAAGAAAAGAAATTGAGTTCTACTCTGAAGTGATGTTGTAGAAGTGTGTCAAAATTATTTGTGTGTACATTCCCCAATAGCAGAGCTTATGTTCTATAAAGAGGATAGCCCCATAAAAATGGATTAAAACACATTAGTGCCATTCATCAAGCCCCCACCTGACCTAGTGTGATGGAATTAAAAGTATATCTCACCAGTTCAAGGTATGGCTCAACTTAATTGGTGTGGAAGGCAAAGCATATTGTTTATTCTTTCATGACACTGAGCTGCTTTCCACTTTCCTGTATATTTTACCCTATCGTTAAAGTCCACCCCTCTGTAGTTAGGAGGCAGCTCTGACTGTTGCAGTTCTGCAGATGTGTATCGCTGGAAGGTGTTGCTTATCAAGAGTCTTTTCTACCCGAGCCAGGAAGAAGCAGGTTCCATTTTCACATCTTCGGTGTACAGCTGATTTATCTTCACTGGTTGTGCGTTCCCTCATGTTGACTTGTGGTTATATGATGAGTCCTTTGGGGTACTTGCTGATGACATCATTATTTCTAGTGTTGCAGGGAAATATAGTTTCTTAAGAATGTTTGGGAATGAACTGCCATGATCCTGTAGGTTGTTCTCAACTATATAGGAAGAAGTCACAGTGCCGAGGCCTTGTATATGGTGGACTCCTAACCTTACATACATGCAGTTCACTATTTTTAATAGTTTTTTGTTGAATGGACCCATGTGTGTACATTACAGTTGCTGTGCATTGTGGTAGTTCTCCCCACCTTCCATCTGCATGCAGGGTAAGATCACTATAATGATAGATATTATGTAGACTCCACTGTCACGAAAATATATTACTGATTTCCAGTAGTTAATGCAAACCTTTTTCCCTCATCTTTTTTCAGTTATGTTATATTGACTTGTATAGCTCACAAATCACCCAAGAGGGTATCCGTGCTCTTGGGCAGGTGTGAGGTCCCCAAGGTGCTTATGTGAAGAGCTTCTTGCAGAACTCAAAAAAGTGAGAAGGAGACTGATGTGTTGAGGGAGGTCGTTCCATGTCTTGAGTGTGATGTAGGAGAATGAGTGACTTCCAGTTTTGCGTTTGCGAATGTGGATAATGTGTGCGAGTGAGGCAGAATGTGGGTGTCTGGTGGGTTGATGAATGTATGCGGCTGTCCAGGTATTCAGGTCCTGCGTTGTGTAGAGCTTTATATGTGTGTGTGAGAAATTTGAATTGGCTGCGCTTGTGAATGGGAAGCCAGTGAAGTATTTTAAATCTGATGCTTTGAGGTCGAATTCCACGAACCGATTAACTATGAGCGCTGTCATGTTTTTGCATCGGATTCTTGATTTATGTTGCCATATCCTCTATTTGATCGCTTCATTGGTTTTACCAACATAATCTTTTCCACATAGGTCTATTTGCAGTAAACTATGTTTCGTGTATTTCAGTTTGTAAATTTGGCATGCCTCATAGTGATGTTGTTCTAGATTAATTCATCTACCTCAATGTTGCTGTCACATGCTGTACAGTTACCGCATCCATGCTGGCCTTTTACTAGGGAAATTCCAAGTAGATTTCTTGTGTCTACCCCTGTCTTCCTTCTTGCTGGGTTGGAATGGGCCAGGCTGCTTCGGGTTCCTCTTCCTTTTTAAAGCAAACATTGGTTCGGTCTTCAGTTGTTCATTTCCAGAGACAATGTTCCAATTGCGTCTGATCACCTTTTTGATCAGGCTTGTGTTGCCTTCGAAGTGTGTGTAATCCCTTTCTTCCTTCTGTTGGAGTAGGCATTCTCTTGGGTTATTTCATGTCTCTCTTGAGTAGTTTGTAAGGCTATTGCCATTCCTTAGTTTATTGAGTGGTTACTCAATCTCCCCTTTTTGAACAGTTTCTACGGATACTTAGAAACTTACTGTATGGGAGGTTGTTCTCTAAATCTCTTTGTGGTGAGTTGGAGTAGTGTAGGAGTGTGTTCCAGTCAGTGTCTTTTGTGTACAGAGTTGTTTATACCAAACCATTTTATGGCTGGATCTAGGAATTAATTTCCTGGTGGCTCTTATTCATTGAGAATTTGATATCTGCTAGAGGTGTCTAGCCTCAGATTCCTTACCTTATAACTTCCAGGCATCAGGCTGGATCTGGAAGATCTGGATTTTTCTTAGCAGAACCCCTGCGCACCGGTAGGTGTCGTCAGTCTACTCCGCGTGACGTCTTCGGCATCGTGTTCGTCGTTGTCTTGAAGTCCACGTCGTCAATATAACAGCCACTTCGGCCCGCTGACGTCAGTTCTTTTCTTTCCGCGCCAGCCAGCGCAGGTCCGTCGGTTACTGCTAAAAAAAATCTTCCGGATCCAGCCTGACGCCTGGAAGTTCAAAGATAAAAAATCTGCGGCTAGATCATCTCTCTACCACATACGGCGTCACCGATGGTAAGTAACTTGTCCTCAGAATGTCTTGTGTTAACCCATATGAAAAACCCTGTGAGTGTCTCCTGATTATCTCTCCAGATCATAATGACATCATCATTGAAGCATTTCTAGTTGGCAATATGGTGTTTAAATGCATTTTCTCCATATATACTCATATAGTGCCATGAACATAATGGCTATCAGTGCAGCAACGGTGCATCCTGCAGCCTCTTGATGTGTAGAAATAATTGCTGGTTGAAACTAAATAAGTTTCATTTTAAGCAAATGTTTGCTAGTGTGAATGTAGTAGGGACATTGTGGGGCCTAGGTCTCGCTTCCAGGAAGCATTCCAGTGCTTCTGTTACAGCCTCCTGGGGGATGTTTATATACAGGCTGACTATAGCCAGTGTCACTAAAATGTCTTCTTGATCATTGAATTCCATATTTTCGAGTTTGTTGTTGACGTACATTGTATCTTTCATTAAACTGGAGATTTGATCAACTAATTGTTTAAGGAATCTATCAACATACTGAGCAAGTGGCTCCAGTATCGAGTTGACACCAGATATTATTGGATGGCTTGGAAGGGTGTACTTGGTCAGTATGTATTTTTGCTAGAATGTACGCCACAGTTATTCTTGCGTAGTTATTAATTGTTGTTTCTTCTGCTTTGGCTTGCCATCCTCCTGTCATATCCTTTTCAACCTCCTGTTTAATTCTCTCATAATGGATTGTGAGGAGTCCTCTGTAACTCTCCTGTCCTTCTTTGCGGAGTTGGTTCAGTATTCTTCTTCATAGATGGATCCATCCATAATTACAGTCTTTGTCTGCTGTCTTAATTATAGTTTCCTCTGAGGATTTAAATTGTTGCAGAGCCTGTAGTTCTTCCTTAAGAAGGTTATTCTTGACATAGTTGTTCAATTTTATCCAGTTCTCATAGAATAATATTTTCACACGTTAATATTTGAATGGCTTGCACCTTCTACATTGGGTAAAAAGTTGAAGGTCTTTTGAGGCCTGAATAACCTTGTGGGAAAAGATTCTCATTATCAGCAACAAAATATTTGTAACCTTATTTTGCCTAAAACGTAATTATTTCCAGCTGCATCTTTACAAAATCTCGTCGAGTTGTTGGATCAAAAGACATTCCTTTTTCAGAAAAACTGTTTCATTATTGTTAAGACTCCTCAGATATGGATTAGTTCTTGTTTCCCCACCTGTATGTTTGTTTCCTCATTCTGATTTCTCCTTGGGATTATGTTGGGCTATGAGAGCTCTCAGAGAAGTTGATAAATCTCTTTCTACTTCGTCCTTTGTATTGTGGCAATATTCTAGCGTTCTCTTATTGTTGTTAGCAATCTTTTTTTACGGTAAGGATATACTGATTCTAAAGAGAAGTTGGCAATGTCTTTCTCTTTGGAACTTCTTATGCTTTTGATTCTCAGTGTTGATTTTGAAATCACTTATCTTCTTTATTAATCATTGCCAGAAGGTCTTTAGAATCTGAAATTGTGGTGTTTTCTTTTTAATAGCCTCTTCCACTTGTTTATTGGCTGCCAGTTTTTTGGGTGTTATCCGTTCTGCTGTTTTAGTGAACAGAAACATCCAATCTCTGTAGCATTTTGTTCTGATGCTACCAAAGCTACCTTATGTGTTCCGGTTCATCAATAAATATGACTGGTTCATTACTCACTTGGAGTCCCTGAGGAATAGTGTTTGAACATAAGCGTTCAAGTTGAACTTCTCCATGAAAGTAAGTCCGAATCTGTTTCTTTCGGTAATCACATACATTTTTCTGCCTTAGTTTGTTACACAACTTAGGAGGAGTTCCCTCCCCTATTTAAAGTTGATTGTCTTTTTAGTAATTCCAGCATCTCTTTTTCTGTGCAGTTTGTTTTTTGGTTGTGCATTAAACTGAAACAGAAAAATGAACAAGATTAATGATTTTTTTTTTTTGAAGTTCAGTACGTCTTGTATTCATTGTTTGTTTCGTCATTGTGCATTTAATTCTTTTTACTTATTTGGTCTAATGTGCAAACAGTTTAAACACTACAAATGTGCAATATGGCTAAGAAAAAAGATTGATACACACTGGCTAAATCTTTTGTGTGCATAACATTAATGACATGATAGTATTTATAGTTATTGGGGGAATTTGTTGACTGCTGTTACTTGTGTTTGTAACCAAACAGAGGGGTGGCTGTTATTATTCATTAGAAAGGTTGTTGTGTGATCATCTGCAGCTGGAGATTGTGCAACACAACCTATCTGTATATGGGTCACATTGCAAACTTAGTTGTGTCAAAAGATGTCTGAATGCAATTTGCGACGTTTTTTTGGGGGGGATCTTTCTCATAGTACATATGGCCCTTTTTTTCTTTTTAAAACATCTTTATTGATGATTTAATTGATACAAAACAACAGGTTTGCCATTAAACTAACATGCAGATACAACCACGCCTTTGAAAGCCATGATATGGGAGAGTGGGCCGTGAGGCTTAATAAAGCGGAGTCCGGCCACTCAGCCAGCACAGAGACAGTGGTAATCAGGTTTTGGTATTTCACAATGTACAACAAAACATACTATACCTAAGAGAGTGGGGGGAAGTCCATAGGCCTCTGATCTGCAGAGAATCTCATCAGCAATCACTTCTGGGGAGATAAAGGGCAGGTTCGAGGTAACCCGCACCAGAGGGTACATAGCCAAAATCACCTTGACATGCTTTTCTGTTGGCAGATCCAAGCTTTTTGCACTTGGGTAATCCAGGAGCTCTCACGACCCCACCCCTCCCCCCACCACCCCACCAGTAAGTCAAAAAAGTGTAGTGCCTTAAGCCAGGAGGTTTGAATCAAAGAAATTCCAATTTGAAGAGATACTCAACTAGTGGTTGCCTGAGGTAGGTAAATCTCATCTCAAAGTAGATGAGTTTGTGGGTCATGTGTTCCATAACAATAATTTTGCAGTGTCTCTAGAACCAGGGCACCAGAAGGGAGGGTTCCATCTTCTTCCAGAAGAGTGCAAGGAGTTGCTTATCTGCTCCCATCATTGAGTGCACTAATCCTCCGTCTCCGTGGGTCATGCGTCCTAGGCTGGCAGCTTTGATCTCAGGAATCAGGGTAGTGAGTTCAGCTGGGAAGGGGTGCCCCAGTACACCTCTTGTGTGGGTCTCTTTCCAATATGTTTGGATCATGGAACAGGACCACCAGATGTATATGAAGGTGCCAGTTTCTTTATGACAACTACAACACATGTTTAGTGTGGGAGGGAACATTTGGGAGAGTCTGATGGGCATCAAGTACCATTGGAACATGACTTTCAAGGAGGATTTCCTGTGGGGAATACTTCTTTTGTTTTTACGGATCTTCCCCCAGAGGTCATCTCATTGTTTGTCCCATTGTTTGTCCAGGATTGATTGTTCCAGGTCAGGGGTCTCTAACTTTTTTGTAGTAAGAGCTACTTACGTGGAATAAAAATCATCCTAAGCTACTAATATTTTAAGAGTTGTAACTGTAACCATATTAGAAAAAACGGCCACCAAATGCAATATTACCACCGGTGATCGCCACAGGTCTTTAGGCCTGGTTGCCAAAAGTAATGCAAAATAGGCTTTGTCATTGTTGAATGCCTCTATGTGGGTATAAAATAATAGCCATAGCTACAATGTCCCAAACACAAAGGAAATAATATTAGTAATAAGTCTCCCCAACGCCACATGATTTATCACAGAAATGGTAGTTTTAAATATATTTTGGAAAATCAACCATTTTTTGTTTTGATTACACACTTTTCAATTTTGGTATAAATATAATACTTCAACTAAACAAAATCTTCTGGTGTGGTAGGCTCTGCTGCACACAGGAGAGTTACTTACAGGTAGCTGGAGAGCTACCAGTAGCTCACAAGCTACCGGTTGTAGAAGCCTGTTCCAGGTCTCTCCCCCATTGCGACTGATATGGCTGTTTAAGTTGAAATTTAGTGAAGTATAGAGTCCTGGATAGCGGTGTAAGTGGGGGATATTGGTGAGCTCAAATTACTGGACTAATTTTACAGCTAAGGTAAAGGTGCATGTGAACGCGTGTGCATTGTGGGGGTGCAAAGCCCAGTGTTGTTGCTGGCAATTTTGAAGCTGGAAGGCTTCTGGGACCTGGAATTCTTATTTGCATTTCTCAAAGGATTTGATGTAAGGGCCATCGAAGAGACTGCTAGGAGTGTCCTGCATTCCCTCCCCACGTCCAGTCAGCAAACGCTTTAGAATTTAAGGCTGGGGACAAAGTCTGGGTTGCATGCAAGGGGGGTATTGGGCAAGGGGAAGGTAGTGAAACCTCTCCTAAAGGCAATGTGGTCACAAATGTCAAGCATGTTTTTGTGGGTCGGCATACATTCATGCTCTTAAGACGGCTACGTTTCTGCGGCCAAGCTAGTCCCCACAGTGGCCTGTATGCCACTGCACAGTCCATATATAGCCATGACTTATCTCTTTCCCAGACTACCCTTTCCGACACATATCAGAGATGGGACACCAAGTAATACTCCACCAGGTTAGGGCATGCCAGTCCTCTCCACGAAGTTGAGAGTATCAGCAGTTTGTTTAAGATGGAAGGTTTTGTTCCACCCCCAGATGAAACTACATAGTTTGATTTGGAGGTAACAGATGTCACCCTCGGGATACGAATGGACAAAGATTTCAATAGGTAGCGAATCCTAGGCACCATGGTCATTTTGACCACACTTAATTCGCCCCAGCCAGGAAATGCATAAGGGTCTCCATCTCCAGAGGTCCTCCAGGATATTGTGTTGGGGTTATAGTAAGACCGAGATAGAGGATGACCCGGGGTGCCTTCAGGAAGGGAGCCAGGGAATGAAGGTGGGTAACAATGTCCACTTGCACACTATGATTGAGGGCCTGAGATTTATCATTATTAATTATGAAACCCAAGGCGCACTTGAACCCTTCGAGCAGGTGGACCATTTCTGGGAGAGATATCAAAGAGTTGGTCAAGTAAGGAGGAGATCGTCTGCATGCAAGGTCACTTCCTGAGTGCAGCGCCAAAGGGAATCCCTGAGATCCTTGGTGATGCCCTTTTCTGAATAGCCACCGGCTCTACCTCAAAGGCAAAGAGGAGGGAAAAAATATGACATCCCTGCCTCGTGCCCTGCTCCATCTTCATAAGGGAGATGCCTAGGCCATGAAGGCGTAAAAATGCTGTTCGGGATGTGTGTGCCGCCATGATCCTGGTGATCATCTTTTGTCCCAACTCGATCTTGCTCAGTACCTCTTGTAGAAAGGTGTAGCCCACTCGATCAAAGACCATTTGCATCCAGCGATAGGAGCAGGGAAGGTATGTTACGCTTATGGTCCTTTTCCACCAGGTGGGCTTAAGTGTCTGATGTTGTCAGCCCCTTGATCATGGTGAATTAAGCTCGGGAGTAGGCGCTCCAGTCTCTGGCTGAGTACTTTAGTATACAGTTTGGCGTATGTATTTAGTAATGAGATTGGGCAGTAAGATGTGCAGCTGGTGGGATCTTACCCGGGTTTCGGGATTAGCACAATCTCAGCTTTGCACTTGGTGGGGGAGAGACTTGTAGAAGGGATAAAACAATTAAATATGAGGGTAATCCGGACCAGGAACAACAACAGGAAGACCTTGTAAAACATGACTGGAAGTCCAACAGGCCCTGGTGACTTCCCCTTTGGTATGGTTGTAAAGGCCTTCGGTGTTGCTTCTGGGTCAGTCAGAGCCTCAAGTAGTTCCCGGTGGGTGATAGAGGCGTCCAGCCACAATACTGCAGATAAGTCCGTATGTCAGAGATGTGTTTGTTGCCCTGCTTGTAAAGGGATTGGTAGAGTGTGTCGAATGCCCCCTGTTTCACCAGCTCTCTCATTGTCCCGGAGCTGTCCTGGCATTTTACTTGTGAGATGTATGCCATGTCATTTGATGTTGCAGTTCGTGTCCCAGGAGGGTACTCACTTTGTCCCCCTTATTATAGAAACGCTGTTTCAAATATAACAGGGAATGCTCTGCGTGATTCATTCTATGGGATATAAGCTGGCTCTGCAGTAGGGCGAGCTTACTACATGAAGCTCTAGATGAGGACTATTTGTCCAAATGTTCTAGCACTTTAATTTTGACTTTAGAGTTTGTTCAAGCAGGACGGATTCTTGTGCTCTAAAAATGGCCATGACAACAAACATAACATGGATAAACACAGGGCCCACATTGACAGCCCTAATTGAGTCACATGGCTGTCGAAACTATGGCACCTGTCCAGCAGTGCTACCCTTATATGATGAGGATGCCATTGGCAGTGGGAGTAGCCTCCTGGGCATTGTGTTATGACAGGAGTGGCAGGAACAAGAGCTCAGGTCATAAAGCACACAATAGTTGTTCACAGGCTCGCCTCACACCTTGGCCTGGTGCAGTTCTCCAATCAGATAGGTTGTGGGGAAGTAGTAGTAGACTGCTCAAGTATAGACTAGCAATTGTTTGGACTGTGTGGACTGTGGTCCAGGTGAGAGTTCCAACTTCATGTTTTGTAGTGGCCAATAACATCTGCCTTGGCCTTATCGGAGGAGCTAGATATTTCTCACATATCTAGAGGGGCACCTCACTGTATGACATAGAGAGCACCTGTCCGAGTATGTGCAAGAAGGATTCGATATGCAACCTGGTTTGACCATTCCTTGAAAAGAGTGGTGGGTGAGAGATCCTGGAAAAGCTGGATGGTCGAGCTTCCGAAGATGAGATCCACTTTTCACCTGGCCTTGCGCATGATTAGTTCTTTGTCCTCGAAAATGTCTACCCGGGTGAGGATGTCTGGGGCATCTCATTGCATGATGTGACGAACAGTCTTCTGTGCGTCTGGTCGAGTTGTATTACAGATGTGTCTGGCTGGCCTCTATTCAATTGAAGTTCACGATGTCGTCCCTTTATGACCCTCTTGGTTTGCCCCTAATGCAAATGTAATTGCAGCAGCTTCTGTTTTTCAGATCTTCCTGTTTCACCTGCAATTCAATTGGTTGGTCCTCCCGGGTGTGTACTCCTTGCCAGAACATTTCTTGTTCTTCTAATCATGCGTCTGAAAAGCACTCAACATCCTCCAACTCTGTCACCCAGTTCGGTGACTTCTTTGCACACTTTGTGGAGGCAAAATTTAAATTCCATTTTGAGGGAGCCTATCTCAGCGTATTTCTTTTAGAAAGCTGTCCATGTAATGAGGGTAAGGAACGATGCTTCCTGGGTTTTAGAGGCTGTGACATCTTTCGAGCGCGCCCCTGATGAAATGCGGCTCCAAATTCAGCTACCGAGCTAACATTTTGTTTGTCAGCTCAGTAGCTTTTGTTGTTTTCCCTTTACCATGGTTCTGCAGTTCAGGTAAGGTCAGCACAAAAGGCAAACTGGATGGAATTTCAGTATCTTTTAAACCATAAGGACTGGGAAGATGGTCAAGTGGTCCTAGAATGTTGATTACTGGCTTCAGCCAGTGGGCACAGCCCCAGTGTCATGAATAGGAATATCTTCATGACCGTCTTGAGTAGCTATGGGTACTCTAAACATATGGAGTTGGTGAAGCACTCTAGATTAAGCAGGAAAGAATGTCTGCAGCTCCACGCCTCAGATGATATGTTGCCTGTTGTTGTTGATCTTTCTCAGTGCCAGGAGAACTGCATGACTCATGGCTTCTGGGTAGTCCTGTTTCCTTCACGAGGATCCCTATGGTAACTCACAGGCTTTTACAGGGGTTTCAGGTAGTTAGGAGCCATTTCCACTTATCTTACTGCTATCCCACTCCTCCAGTCCCATTCTGGTCATAACAACAAAGGACTCCAGGAATCCAGACTTAGCTCAATCCTGAGGGATGGTTAACCCCAGCTAAGAGTCTGTTTTTAGTAAACACCGACTGTAATCATTATTTAAAGTAAAAATGTGTTGGACCCACAAACATGCACTCAGTATTACTCATAAGTTACTGAAGACCAGAGAGATTAACATTTCTCCTCACTGAAAGAAATCAGGTCACGGTGTAAATTACTGGCGTGATCGATGCAAGATCGAATGGGGGACCACCAGCCAACATTTTGTTATTGAATTTGTTTGAAATATGGCAAATGCCTTGAAAATTAAATGAAGTTAAGTGTTGTAAAATATATTCTGAACTCCACATCTAAGGCGAGGAAGAATTTCACAGAACATTAACCTGTGTAGAACCCTGTCTGGGAAACTAAATTTGCTCCATGCCTGTCATTTCTAGTTTTTGACACTACAATGATGTTAGAAGGTTTACTTTTAGTTTACTGAGCTAGGCCTACATTATAGCATCCTGCTATAGTGTTGCAGCTTGCTGTCTCTAATATTCTTTGGTGAAAATTTAATGGTAACTTTCATAATGACAACAAGTTATGAAATTCTTACTGTTGTTAACAAAGGCCTGGGTAAACTAAATGTAATACGATCGCTTCAAAATTAATGGAATTTAACGTCTTAGACTTAAATGCTTTTATTGATATACATAGCCTACAAAAGCATCACACAATTTCACTTGCATTAATAAGCATACATAACACTAGTATAACAGAAGTGCAAGGACCTGTATTAACCATGTTCAAGATATTTTAAATTAACACATTACGTACGTAGAACCAGGTACTTCAGCTATTGATCCACTTTTGAGTGAGCAACTCTAGATATTCAAGGGTTGAAGTGCCCTTCTCCCTTCATGCACAGCTCGAAGACAGGAGGGGAACCACCATGATGCATTCTCTCCCAGGGGCATAAAATATTAAATTAAAGTCTGGTGGTCCTGCCTCTTCAGATATATGCTCAGGGAGCACTCCCATCATTTTTAGCACTAGAGCTGGTTAAACAATACATGCTTTCCATTTGTTGTTTTAATGACTCTACAGACTTTCTCTTTGGACTAGAACAGAGTGCGGCACTGAAAATAATCCCTGACTCGGAGTGGTGTCTCATGTGCAGTTCTCTGTCCCATGTCACCAAATAGTGCTACCTTTAATTGCTAATTTCGATAAGGCTGCTTGTTAATGAGCTGGGAAGTCATTTGTAAATCTTGTTGATTGCATTCTTCTATAATATGCCAATCTTGTCCTATGCTAGAGCATGTGGCTTTAAATGGTGTGTAAAAATAAATCAAGAGTTGCAGTATTTGCACTTTACATCAGCATATTGGCAATATTGATACATTGCACTGGAAGAAATAAATGGTTGTGGCTCAAAATGCTATCACAAAAGAAACCTGTATAGCACAACCATTTCCACTTATTTGATCTCACACATCTACACACCTCTTCTAATATTTGATATGAAAGCACTGCTTCTGTGTGGGACTGTTGATGCTCAATGCTGTGGGAAGAGTAGAGCAGAAAACAGTGTGAACGGGTCCTAGGAAGGCTCGCAATCCCAACAAAAACACACAGTATTTTTAACACTAATGACAGCATGCGCTCGCAGCGAACTCTGGCCGTGCGTGACTAGACCTCACAAGCATCCTAGAGCTGTTCTCTTAGTCCTCCACTTGCCAAAATACAATTAGTTGTACAAACTCTTCTTTGTGATCCCTGTGACTTCTTAACTTCTTCAAATACAATGTTGTTGACTTCATTGCTTTTTAAGGACAGGTCCCTTTCTTGTTGGACACATGGGTCACCAAATCCCTCTGTTGTGTTGCAAGTTGATTTTAATTGTACCTATTCCTGTTGCTTTACCTCTGAGACACTCTGTGAAGATCCCAGTTGTTTTCAAAATCTCCATGAAAGTTTGTTGAGGAGTATTCTCCTTAGGACCCATAAAGTAAGGAGTCCTTTTATCAAATCTCCAATGTACTCCCTCTGCAGGAGAAGCAGCACACTTAAAATCCTAACTTTAAAATCCATTAACAAATTATTAAAGCGCTCCAATTTTGTTTCAAGTCACAAGATGAAAAACATTATACAGGTTTGAAACCTTGCTATGTGTGATCTCTTTCTTCAAATTCCTAGACTCAGTCAGTAACCCACTGTAGTGGTACATCACGAAGATACATAAAGTGTAGGATGGCAGTGAACAAGTATAATTTATAAGCAAAAGAAACCCCAACCACCTGAGAACATCTCTAGCCAACTCCAGCCTGGCCCAACAGCTCCTTTCTAATCATAACATTCTGCAATGAACATAGAACACTTAGGGCCCAAGACTCCAAACAGAAGGGGACCAAAACAGCTCAAGATACCACACACCTGGAGGGGCGCAGAGAGCTGGCGCACAAAATACCCACGGTATAGTGGGTCTCTTGCTATCGGAAAAATAATCTGGCATGATTCGCTATAGGGCACTGGATGTCATTAGTAGCTAGTGTGGTAAGTGAGTTGGAGACCGATTGGCAATATTTTATAGCTGGAATTAGTGCTTGTAAATGCCTGATTTGACCTGATGTCAAACAATTGTGGGCTCGATTCAGACTACAATGCGGTAAGATGTCAGCCGCAGGAAGTTAATAATGACTGCAGGCAGAGGAGCTCTGATCAACTGTTACCTGGTAGCAGAATGAGATATTGGGACCTGTACAATACCCTGGATGAAGGAGCGTAGTCACACGCCCACTGGTAAACCACAGATGGAAACTAGAGCACCAGCTTAGAAGAGAAAGAAGGAGCAGAGCTTGCGGTGCGACCTGTCTGGGCGAATGCTATGCTCCGCACGCTTCTAATTGTTGATGCTGTGACAGGTGAGTGAGGTGGCAATGATGAGAAGAGGGGCTAACTTAGATTGAGAGCATGTCGGGCCCTACCTGAGTACTGTCTGTTCTTTTTACCGCCTGCCAACTGTTCCCCCAGCACTTTCCTGCCTAGGCCTGCTAAGCATGGCGGACAAAATGTCCTTCTGATTCTGGACACATAGCTACAATTGTGCGAGTTTGGATTTGGGGTCTCTGCTTGGCCCTCTGCCCTGGCACCAGAATAGTTAAAATAGGGTCTGCTCATTCCCCCCCAAAAAGCAAAAGGAGTACCCGTCATCTATATGGAGATCTTGATGGCAACCTACAATGGAGGACCTGTCTTGGCAGTTCGGGCTGGACTGTTCCCATGAGGCACAGGGTCAAGACTGATTTGCATATGGCTGGGTTCAAACTGGAACGGCATGGTGCGCAAAAAAAGATGGATTTAGGCCCAGATCTCTGTACTGGGGTGAATGTATGACATTGTTCTGCATTCTGTCCATCAACTGTTGTTTTTGCATTTGTCACCCCGAGTCGGAAAGGGTATGCCCAGACGTGGATCCTGTGCTCTCCATGCCACTGGAATCGAGCTATCCCGGCTGAAGAGGGGTGAAACCCCGAAACCGGTCCTAGGATGCTCGTTTCCAGTCCAGGGAGGACCTGGCTTGGCAGTGTGGGCTGGACTGTTCCCAGGAGGCACAGGGTCAAGGCTGATTTGCATATGGCTGGGTTCAAACTGGAACGGCATGGTGAGCAAAAAAACGATGGATTTAGGCCCAGATCTCTGTACTGGGGCGAATGTATGACATTGTTCTGCATTCTGTCCATCAACTGTTGTTTTTGCAACCTACAATGCGGTACAGCAGCTGATTTGACAGATTATATAGCAGACACAGAAGTCCATCCTAGAAGTATACCGTTCCGCTATACGATCGAGTACTGGAATACCCCCTGACCCAAAATATTTGAGATGTGGTGGGAAGAGTCTTACTCCAGAGTGTGGCATAGAATTCTGGGTCATCTGTATTAGTGCCATAACAGTTACAATAATAATCCTGGTATTGCCCAACCTACCACACAAAACGGCATATCGACCAGATGTGGTTGAGACTGCGTCAGTGGCAATAAAGCGTGTACCCCTCTTAATTAACATGGCCACCGCACAAGGGTATGCTGAATATGAGAAGGCACTAAATAGCCCATCTGTTAGCAAAGCCACAAACCAATTTATTGGGGCATTGGCTTCCACTTTTTAAGTCGTGAAACCGTTAACGAGCGCCCTATTTGTTGCCCAGGTTTCCTGAAACCAACATACATCATAGTCCCCTATAAAGGAAATCAATTCAGAACTGGCTTATTTGAGCTTAATTCCTGCTAAATTCCAAGAATTCATGGAAGAAACAGCTTGAGAGCCCCCCTAGAATGGTCATCTTTGCCCAGTTGTACATTCAATATTGGTCCAGAGCCATTTGTATTGCCATTATCCCTCTCTACTTGTGGCCTAGAATTGTCTTGCCCAGTAGAAAGAGCATTACTGACACGGACCGCAATTTCTAGCTCGGTGCGGTGGTCCAATATCGCAGGCTCAGCACGGTGGTTCAGTCAGTCAATTACGTTCAAGTTGGATGCTTCAGGTTCTACAACAAGGCAAGGCTGTTGGAGGCATGGGTTAGGGAGACACGTCAGTTTATCAAGAATAAACCTTGTGCTTGGGGTTGATGAATCCAGCCTAATTTCGGACTTGGAAGACCCCGCAAGATGACATGTGCTTAGTTCAAAGTTCATAAGATTTTCAGCCTACATCTCATTGTTCTGTGACACAAAAATATAGTCAAAGATGGATGAATCTGCTCTGCGCCAGGTAGCATGTTCAATATCAGACCTTACTATTGAGAGGCAATCACACTTTACCCTAAGCTGATCAAGGAATCAGTGTTTTCAAATTAGCCAAGTGTCAGTTTAGATACCTGGGTCAATTAAATTACTTTCCTTGGATTGTCATCGAAGGTGGTATTAGATGAGTTCCCCAGAGAATAATGGCACTGCTGTTGCAAAGTCTTTGTAGTGAAAGGTTCTGTTGCCCCAAAAATAGGCTTGGTAGTAAATCAATCATTGCAGTGAGCGAAAAGAGATCTGGGGGCAAGTGTGTGCCCGAATGGCCCAGTGGAGGGCATTGGGGATGCACGGCCCATCAGATTCAGGTATGACTCAAGACTGTCTCACGATGATTTAAGTTCTCAGTATGCTTTATATCCGATGAGGGCAGTTGATTTGAGAAGCGTAATTGAGGCCCGGAGCACATGGGTAAGGCAGCTTTGGAAGCGACTCCCTTCTTGTGAGATTTTCTCCAATGTGAGACCCTTATTGCGTCCTTGTAATCCCCTACAGCAGGAACAATCACAGCATTGATTACTGAAGGGTCTGCGCTACACACTTGCAATTTGTTCAGATAGTGAGATGATTTCAATTTTTAAATCGTCTAGTTTCCGATGTAATGACGGATAGTCATCACTGTGTACAGGTACCTGGGGAGTTTTAGTAATTAGATCTGTGAAAGCAGTGTTTGTTGAAACTGCAGGTTGCGCTTGAGACTGTGCTGTTGATGCGACAAGAAGTTCACTGATTATCTCCATTGTATTTAGGGGGGAAAACCTGTTGGAGCAGGGAATGCTAGGAACAATGTGGACTTTGGGAGACAATGGTTGCTGAGGCAATAGTGACAAATTACAGGTGGAGATCTCTCTAGACCTGCTAGTTATCGGTTCCGTGGTCCCAGGAATTTCAGGAGCATCAAAATATCCGGACCGTCTATACACGAACTACCTCCTGTTCTAAGAGCGCCATTAGCTAAGCTCTTATTTTTCCTGAACATATCTGGCACTCTCTCAGAATTTGGTTTATCTCTACTTGTAGTTGCTTTGGTGTTCAATATTGTCTCTACTTCCTCAATTAAATGATCAAATTCATCCAGTGTACAGTCTTTGGTAGCATCAATAGGGAGACTAAAAAAACTGGTCGCCTTGATTTTTTAGCATTCCCTAAAGTTTTGGACGTTTCGGGGGCTTTCTGTTTCCCCATTATTAACAAAACCTTCCTCCTTTTTGTGTGTGTACAATTTATTCGGCGAGGTTGGGGTAGGAAGCTGTCCTCTTTCCCCTTCTTTGTGTGTGTTGGACAACAAGTAAACAGCCGGACACAGATTTTAGGGGAGAGAGATAGACTTACAGAGTCTCAGCAGACAATGGCCAGCGGATCTTATATGAGAGAGTAGGCCCTGCCGGGCCTCTTCTGAGTGATGACGGGTGAGGACAGGCCCGTCTAGGCCTGTTCGTTGCCTGGGCGCATGCCCGGATAAGTCTTGGGCTGCGGGATAGTGCCTGCATTTTGAGTGCGCTGGAAGTCTTTAGCCCCTCCTTGCTCCTGTGTTGGCTGGGGCATGTAGTCCCACCCCAGCTTCAGAAAGGGGACCTCCGACAAATGTAGGCCAGGAACCGCTATCAGATGAACCTTAAGCAGTCTCTCATCTAATCCAGGGCCTGGCCATGCACTCCAGTGGCATAAAGTCATTCAGTAAGTACTGCATGTGATACCGTGTCAAACGTAGCGAATAGATCAAGAAGTATTGGTACTGCTGCGCTGTGCTTTTCTAGGGAAGACCTGATGGAATCCATGATTGCTGAAACGGTTGTTTAAGTACAGTGCGTGACCCTAAAGGCTGTCTGCAAGAGTTCCAGTAAATGGTTGGCTTGCAGAAATCTGCAGAGTTGCTTATTCATTGCTGTTTACAACATTTTAATAGGAAACTGCAGAAGTAAGATTGGCTGATAGCCGGAGAAACGGGAAGGTTCTGCTAATGTGTTTTTGAGAATCAGCAAAGATAGGCAATTTTCCAGGATTTTGGTACTTTGGTTGTTTTTTAAAGAGAAGTTAGCTACATTCCTGAAGTGGGGCCAAAGAGGTAAATATGTCGGCTGGAAATGGATCATCCAGTGACCTTGATTTAACTTTCAGAAACAACTCTTGTTCTTCAATTTGATCAATAGAGTCAAAACGTCCTTATTGACTAAGGGTATTTGTTGGTGGACAATCATATCTAATATGATTACCCATAGAGTCATATAGTTGATCAAATCCCTCATAGTTCTTCCTTACCTTTTCCTGAAAATAAGTAGACGGAGCACTGCATAAGTCTAGCGAGGCCAGAGTTAAAGGCTGGCATGCATTAGGATTAGTGAATGCTTTTACTGCATTGAAAATCTGTTTTGCAGTGTAACCAGAGTCCTGAATTTTGGCAAATAAAAAGTTTCATGGGTTGCCCTTAGGTGTTTATGGTAAGTGTTCAAAACCTTTTTGTAAGCCTCTTTTTCCAGAGAAGATTTTGACCTGAGCCAAGTTTGTAATTTTTTTTGAACCTACGCTTTTTGATTTTAAGTTAATAATTATACCAGGGTGCCTGCTGTTTGTACTGCCTGCTCTTGTGCAGTTTACTGTGCACAACTTCATGACAAGCTTTAATCAGTGATTCTTGGTACCTGGCCATTGCCGAGTCAATGAAAGTGGTGGATTCCAACACTGGCGATTGTTGCAGATGTCCTAAAATGCGAGGATTTTTTTATCCAAAAACAAAATAGTTTCCTTATCTTCTGAGAGCTTAAATTGTTATCAAAGGGTAGCTCAAACTTTGCGAGACAGCGGTTTGCACAGTTAAGTGTTAGAGGCATTTCTTCTCATCCCCTTGATATTGCTAGAAATCAAGTCTAGCATATGACCCGCACTGTGAGTAGGGCCGCTAACCATCTGTATTAATTCCACAGCACCCATATCAAAAAGTAATTGAGAAACATCTCTATAACTAGCTTCTTCCCCATGATAGTTAAGATCGTCCAGAATACAAAGTTGTTTGCCTAAAGAATAAGCAGAAGTAACAATTTTAATAGTGTAAACAGAATTGATTCTTGGGGCCTGGCAGGCTTAGCACTTGAATATAATCAGGACTCCGAAAAGAAACAGACATCCGGGTTATAAGAAGTTGAGAAAGTCCAGATGTAAGGCACATGTTTGAGAAGAGAACCAACATTACAACGTGCTCCTCTAAGCTTGACGCCATTAGCTATCCTAGATTTTATCAAGCCTGCCCAATCCAGCGACGAACTTAGACCACTGTAGGTATGTAACCGAGGCCTGTATGACTCGCATGTAGAAGAGAACCAACACCGATAGCAAGAAAAAAAAACACCTGTACGCGTTATGCTACTCCCGCCTCCTCTTAGAGATAGTAATGCTTTGCTAGAATATGTCTTCCTTGTCACAAAATCCAAGGGGTATTGGGCAGGGGCTGTGGCGATGGTTGGGAGTGTACAAGTGCAGACGGGCTTGCCTTTGGCACACCTTTAGTGTCAGAGAGGTGCCACACCTGGCCCTCACACTGTTGGATCACTCGTCAGTGCAGACTAGGTTGGAGATTGCAGGGGTGGCTCCATTTGGGGGAGGCGGGAGAGACCATCCCAAAGCATTGCTGGATGTGGCCTTTTCGATGGAACTCAGCACTACAATTCAAGAATACAATACTGGTACAGTAGAGCATATAGGCACCCTTTGGGAAGCCTTCAAGGTAACAATCAGGGGCCAATATATAGCTAAGCAAAATGAAATATTAAAATCCCTCTGGTGGTAATTAATCTAGATAGAGCATGAACTCCGGGAACTGGAAGGGTTGCTCACAAGCAGAGGGCCCTGCTAGGTACAGGAGCAGATCAGATTAAAAGTGAATTTACTGAGGCAACAGAGAGAGAGTGCACATATCGTGGAGAGCATGCATGCACAAGAGCATATGGGGAAAGGTAGAGACCTGGACGGTCACTGACGACCATGATTAAATGGCCTTGGGCGGCTTATGACATCCTGGAGGTTGAGGATACGCAGAGTACACCTCACTGTGATACCACTCAGATACAGAATGTATTCACAACATATTTCTCTTAACTATATGCTAGCTCAGGAGATCGCTCTCTCACAACTGATGGCAGATTACCTGGAAGATGTGACATTTGGTTAGCTAAGTAATACGCGATATCTGTTCCTGGATCAGCCGTTCATGTTAGATGAAATAAAGACAGATATTGCAGAGCTTCTGACTTGTAAGGCATCGGGCATAGACGAGCTACCTTTTGAATTCTATAAATGTTATCCCGATACCCTGGAGCACCCTTGCTGGAGGTCTGTGAGGAAGCAAGGGAGCGGTGTATTTTGCCCCCATCATGCGCGAGGCAGGCTTAGTTTTTTTTGTACGTTTAAAAAAAAAAATCTTATTCTTAACACGTAATATAGCTGTACATACAAATACCATTTATATTGCATCCATATTCCCTTTTTCAGATTAACAGTGTCAACATACGTTAGCAAAGTAGAGTCATGACAAAAAATGAACACTTTGGTACAGTTTATCCCATCTGTAGTCCTCGATATGTCTGCCATGCCTTCCAGACTTTCTCCCCTTTCTTGGGGCACCCTCTGCTTTTATAAATCGTTTGTTCTGCTTGCCAACACCAGTCGAAATCATTTTCCCATTCCTCCAGTGTCGGTGTGGAAGTCTCCCCCATTTCTTTGCCACGTTCCGCTTTGCAACTACCGCGGCCAATACCAGCCATTGTTTTACATGTCGTGGCCAGTCTTCATTCACCTCAGTAATTAGGAGGAACCATTTAGGCTCTAATGGGACTTCCATATCCACTACCTCTGAAATTACCTTGGCTCTTTTTCCAGTTTTCCTGAAGAATCGGGCATTCCCAGAGCAGGTGGTAGAACGAACCCTCCAACCCACAGCTTCTTTGGCATTTCGTATTTTCACTTTTCCCCAACTTGCATAACACTGACCTCGGGTAATATACTCAATGCAGTATTTAAAGCTGTAAGAGGCGGAACCTGGCTCGAACCGCCACCTCTCTTGGGCTCTGCAGTACTTCCAACCATTGCTCATCATCTAAGGCACCGACCTCTTGTTCCCATGCCTCCCACACTGTGTTCATAGGATCTGGGGCGTTGTTGACTATTTGTTTTATAGAATAAAGATATTGTCTTTTCACGAATCCGCTCTTCTAGTATCCTGTCTTCTAATGGTGCAGCCTCTTTTAGTATTTCTCCTTCAATTATGTTTTTTTCGTAGTGAATACCCTAGCTTGGTATATCTGAAAGAGACACGTTAGTGATAGATTCCTTACCTTAGAATATCCCCAAATGTCAGACTGGATCCGGAAAGTTTTGCTAGCAGTACCCCTGCTCGTCAGTAGGTGGCGTTGTGCGGCCCCGCGTCCGTCGCTGGCGTCGTAAGCGCTGTGATGACATCACGGAGACTACTTAGGCGCCACCCATGCGTGCTGACGTCAGTTCTTTCTTTTACTGCGCGAGCAAGCGCAGATCCGGTTAAAGCACGAACCTTAGTCACTTTTTGACTACCCTTTTTGAGACTTTTTGTCTCCTTTTCTCCCTGGTGCACGTAGGGATGCCTGGATTTAAGTCTTGTGGGGCTTGCCATCTCAATATGTCGGTGGCGGACCCCCACGATGTTTGCCTCTACTGCCTGGAGACCGACCACGACTCCCGGGACTGTCGGGCCATGACCCCGAAGGCCTTGAGGGAGCGGCGCTGGAAGCTGCTGGAGGACCGGCACTCATCCCAGTGCCGTTCTATGTCCCGAGACCGTTCCCGAGAACGCTCGCGGGGCCACAGTCGTCGCTCCTCGGGCTCCAAGTCTTCGCCCTCTGATTCGGGTAAGCGACGACATAAAAAGAAGTCGAAGAAGCGAGTTCGCTCTCCGACATCCCCCCGTCGGTCCTCGGATGCGGGGGACAGGGGTTCCACCCCTGCGGCTCCTTTGGAGCCTAGGAGTGCCGCGGCCTACCCGTCTTACCCGGGTCCTTCGGTTGTAAAGGCCTTCGGTGTTGCTTCTGGGTCAGTCAGAGCCTCAAGTAGTTCCCGGTGGGTGATAGAGGCGTCCAGCCACAATACTGCAGATAAGTCCGTATGTCAGAGATGTGTTTGTTGCCCTGCTTGTAAAGGGATTGGTAGAGTGTGTCGAATGCCCCCTGTTTCCCCAGCTCTCTCATTGTCCCGGAGCTGTCCTGGCATTTTACTTGTGAGATGTATGCCATGGCATTTGATGTTGCAGTTCGTGTCCCAGGAGGGTACTCACTTTGTCCCCCTTATTATAGAAACGCTGTTTCAAATATAACAGGGAATGCTCTGCGTGATTCATTCTATGGGATATAAGCTGGCTCTACAGTAGGGCGAGCTTACTACATGAAGCTCTAGATGAGGACTATTTGTCCAAATGTTCTAGCACTTTAATTTTGACTTTAGAGTTTGTTCAAGCAGGACGGATTCTTGTGCTCTAAAAATGGCCATGACAACAAACATAACATGGATAAACACAGGGCCCACATTGACAGCCCTAATTGAGTCACATGGCTGTCGAAGCTATGGCACCTGTCCAGCGGTGCGACCCTTATATGATGAGGATGCCATTGGCAGTGGGAGTAGCCTCCTGGGCATTGTGTTATGACATGAGTGGCAGGAACAAGAGCTCAGGTCATAAAGCACACAATAGTTGTTCAAAGGCTCGCCTCACACCTTGGCCTGGTGCAGTTCTCCAATCAGATAGGTTGTGGGGAAGTAGTAGTAGACTGCTCAAGTATAGACTAGCAATTGTTTGGACTGTGTGGACTGTGGTCCAGGTGAGAGTTCCAACTTCATGTTTTGTAGTGGCCAATAACATCTGCCTTGGCCTTATCGGAGGAGCT